>NC_091981.1:300753959-301353959 GCF_044704955.1 Pristiophorus japonicus
GAACTAGGGGGGCACAGCCTCAAAATACGGGGACCCAATTTAAAACCGAGTTGAGAAGGAATTTCTTCTTCCATATGGGTGTGAATCTGTGGAATTCTCTGCCCAGGCAAGCAGTTGAGGCTAGCTCATTGAATGTATTCAAATAACAAGTACATAGATATTTAACCAATAAGGGAATTAAGGGTTATGGGGAGTGGGCGGGTAAGTAGAGCTGAGTCCACGGCCACATTAGCAATGATCTTGTTGAGTGGCGGAGCAGGCTTGAGGGGCTAGATGGCCTACTCCGGTTCCTAATTCTTATGTATGCTGCTGTTTCGGTTCTCCAGTAATTGTACAGCAGGAGCTCGGGGGGTTTATACTGAAAAATGTGTTCGTCGTCCTTCGAGTATGTAGAGTGGGCTGAGCATTTCCAGACAATTCGCCCATTGGGCTGTGAGAGCTTCCATTGGTTAAATGTTTACAGCGACATCAGTTAGTGAGTCGATGAATTTCCTGAAGAGCGAGCGACGTAAGGTTGAAGAGTTTCCTCTGGAAAAGAACGTCCTTGCTGGAGAAATAGTGAGGTTTCCCTGGAGCAGAGCATCCCATAATAACCAGAATCTTCATTTGAATGTCTGTCACTGACCTGTCGAGAGTACACCTTCCTCAGTCTAATTTCCTCAGCCCAAGTGCGAGCTTATAGTCTAGCTTCTATCCAGTAGACCATCTCTCCAATATTAAAGGATGTTAACTTGTCAGCTGCCTGAGGAGCCCAATAGCAAACTAATTTCCCAGTATATTAAGATAAAATTAATAACCTCAACCGTAAATTTAGAATCAACCTGGATTATGATGAATTACGGTGCTGTAATTGGAAAGCGTGGCTAACCTAAGGATTCCTTGCTAGTGGAAATACTCGACTAATCAGACCTTGTTCACGTCGGACACATTGCAAAACCAAATAAGAATGGATATCTCCCAGGCACCGCTTGCACGGAGGAGCAGGCCAGAAAGTTGCTGCGGTTAAGGAACTGTCTGTTCTTGATCAATAATCAGGTCAAATTACCAATCCCACTGTTCTCCATTGGGTCAGCTGCCCCCTACATATTTCCATTTCAGGTGCCTGGACATATTGCAGAGGTGCTATGCTGTAATATGTTTGCCCCTTCAATGCAACTGATGGTCACCTTGACTGAGAAAGCACAACGAACTATCTCTGCCCTTCAATATGTACCACTAACAGTGAGACCCCCACCCTCAGTAATTGACCAGTATTGTTACTGGACCAGCCGCACTAACTCTGGCTGGCAGGGCCGACGCTGGGTACTCTGATGAGTCACTCATCGACTGACCGATCAAAGTCTCTCCAGGTACAATGTTCACAGCAGGAGTGTGATGGAACACCCGCCTGGATTGATAAAGCTGCGGCTTCAAAAACAATTATTCAATACTGTCCAGCACAGGTGGGTTTGCTTGACACCCCCTGGGTTACCTATTCACCTCTCCGTTACAGAAACACCGTGGCTGCAGCATCCATGGTTTGTAGAAGGCACTGCAGCAACTCCCCAACGTAACTTCATTAGCACCTCCCTCCTCTGCTACTCCCATCAGTTCAAGGACAAGAGCAGCAATGTTTCTGGAACACCATTCCCTCCATGTCCCACTCCATGTCACACACAGCCCTGAATAAAACACATATAACTGTTCCCTCATTGTCCCTGGATCAATGTCTTGGAATTTCCTGCTGACCTGCAATACGGCAACACCATCCCCACAAGGACTGCAGTGGTTCAAGGAGAAGGTCCATCACCCCCACCGTCTCAGGGCAACTTGGGATAGACAATAAATACAACTGTATTATCACTCAATGCTGACACCACAGCAATCTATAGAGAAACGCAAGGTATTCTGGAACAGGATCTATCTGGGCTTTCCCACACTCACTCTCTCCACAGATACCGATTGCCAAGAAAAACATATTGCTCTAAATCAACTTTCAAGATCTCAGGTTCTGTAACAGAAGCTGACATCTATCCCATTCCTCACACAGCGGCCATCATTGAGAAACTAGGGGCCATTAAATGGCTCTAAGGCTGATGAGAGTTCACTGGGAGATGCCACTAAAGCACAGAAGCTCAGCCTTGTTGTGTTTATCATTGCCCGGACTCTACAAGTTTACTATAATTAATAAATCCCCGTCCATCAGCTCAACAGTGAAGACGAGGCCGAGTGAATTCACTGTTATGGGTTCTGAACGTGCCTGGCCGCTTCAGTCATCTGTGTCCCTTTCTGTGACACGTCACTCCTGACGTTGTGTATCCAGCCCCTCCTTGATCTTCCTCAGTTTCTTGTTCCATGTCGCTCTGTGCAGCATTGTTCATTCTTTGTATCCGGGATACTTCTCATGACCCAGCACTCTGCTCCCGATAATAATGTGCGGATAACCTTGCTTCATAAGCTCTCGCCTTATTTAAATATAGTTAGCCTTCAATATCCCTTTAAACATTCCAACAGCCGTTGACCCAAGTCCAATCCTTCTTTGTTGTCATCTTCAAACTCCCAGTCACTGACACTAACCCACCGAGGTTTACAAACTGTTCCACCTGTTCAACTGCATTCCCTATACCTGTAATCCCAACATTTTCCTGGACATTCCCAATGGAATGAAGTTCATCTTTATTATGTTAATAGCTTATCGAAGTTTTCTGCTGTCCAAGAACATCTTGTGAGACAGTCAATGGTCAACAAACCTGAGATTGTTTCAAACCTGGTCACCTGAGGAGATCCTCCAATATCACCTTTCAGTGCAAGTATCATTACAGCTTCCAGTACTGGATTACATATATCAGGGGACAATGTGCATCCTTATCTCACCCCAACTGTTGGTCTAAACCATTCCCTTAGTTTCCTTCCACTCCAGCGCGCACAGGGACTTCTGCTAGATGCTTTCCATCAGTCTGACAGGTTTCCCAGGAATACCGAACATTGTCAAGATATTCCATATCCCTTCTCGCCCGACACTGTCAGAGGTCAGCTGTTTGATACCTTTGTGAAGCACCTTGCGACATTTTGGAACATAAGGCGCTATATAAATACAAGTTGATGTTGTAAAGTGGATGTTGTGTTTATACATTTCTCCGGACCTGTCTTTGCTGCTCAGGGGAAATAATTGCGAATCTCCGGGACACCAAATGACTGTAAACCACACAAAATATTATTGGCACTTGGCCCAGGGGCCCAGCCTTGCTCTCTTTGTTACAGTGACTGCGTGGACAGGGTTACAGTCTTACATTTCAGAACGGACAGAGCATTAAACACATTCTAGCCACTGCTGGAATTTCAGGGGCCAGGGCTTATAACCTGGCTCGTATTAAAGACATTGTCATTTACTATTGGACTGAGGATGAACTCCTCTGATTCTCAGAGCCTTGAACAGGAGGAGTTTGAACAGGGATCTGTCCACCATCGGGATCACATGGAGACGATTGCAGGAGATGGGGTCTCTTGGGGGGAGGGAGGGAGTAAGATAAAATAACTATTCACCACATTCAGGTTATACGGCGACCGCAGGATTAAAGGGACAGTGTGGAGACATAGAAACATAAAAACATAGAAAATAGGTGCAGGAGTGGGCCATTCGGCCCTTCGAGCCTGCACCACTATTCAATAGGATCATGGCTGATCCTGCAACTTCAGGACCACATTCCTGCTTTCTCTCCATACCCCTTGATCCCTTTAGCCATAAGGGCCATATCTAACTCCGTTTTGAATATATCTAATGACCTGGCCTCAACAACTTTCTGTGGTAGAGAATTCCACAGGTTCACAATTCCCTGAGTGAAGACGTTTCTCCTCATCTCGGTCCTAAATGGCTTACCCCTTATCCTTAGACTGTGACTTCTGGTTCTCGACTTTCCCAACATTGGGAACATTCTTCCTGCATCTAACCTGTCCAATCCCGTCAGAATTCTATACGTTTCTATGAGATCCCCTTTCATTCTTCTAAATTCCAGTGAATATAAGCCCAGTCGATCGAGTGGTTCTTAATATGTCAGTCCTGCCATCTCAGGAATCAGTCTGGTGAACCTTCGCTGCACACCCTCAATAGAAAGAATGTCCTTCCTCACATTAGGAGATCAAAACTATACACAATATTCAAGGTATGACCGCACCAAAGCCTTGTACAACTGCAGTAAGAACACCCTGTTCCTATTCTCAAATCCTCTCCCTATGAAGGACAACATGCCATTTGCCTTCTTCAAAGCCTGCTGTACCTGCATGCCAACTTTCAATGACTGATGTACCATGACAGCCAGGTCTCGTTGTCCCCACTCTTTTCCGAATCTGTCACCATTCAGATAATATTCTGCCTTCCTGTTTTTGCCACAAAAGTGGATAACCTCACATGTATCTACATTATACTGCATCTGCCATGCATTTGCTCAATCACTTAACCTATCCAAGTCATCCTGCAGCCTCTTAGCATCCTCCTCATAGCTCACACTGTCACCCACCTTAGTGTCATCTGCAAACTTGGAGATATTACATTCCATTCCTTTGTCTAAACGATTAATGCACATTGTAAATAGCTGGGGTCCCAGCACTGAGCCCTGCCGTACTCCACTGGTCACTGCCTGCCATTCTGAAAACGATCCGGTTATTCCACCTCTTTGCTTCCTGTCTGCCAACCAGTTCTCCATCCACATCAATACATTACGCCCAATACCATGTGCTTTAATTTTGCACACTAACCTCTTGTTTGTGACCTTATCAAAAGCCTTTTGAAAGTCCAAATACATCACATCCACTGGTTCTCCCTTGTCCAATCTACTCGTTACATCTTCAAAAATTGTCTCTCAGACAAACAGCAGAGAGTAATGGTGAATGGTTATTTATCAGACTGGAGGGAGGTATAGAGTGGTGTCCCTCAGGGTTTGCTATTGGAACCACTGCTCTTTTGATATATATCAATGATCTGGCCTTGGGCAGACAGGGCATCATTTCAAAGTATGCAGATGGCAGCAAACTCAGAAATGTAGTAAACAATGAGGAGGATAGTAATAGAATTCAGCAGTACATAAGCAGACTGTTGAAATGGGCAGACACATGACAGATCAAATTTAATGCAGAATGGTTTGAAGTGCTGCATTGTAGAAGGAAAATGAGCAACACTGAGGGAATGGGACAAATTTAAAGGGACTGCAGAAAGAGAGAGAGCTGTGGGTTTACGGACCAAAACCTTTGATGTTAATCCGGCCGTTAAACATTCAAACTGCATCCTTCACTTTATAACTAATGGAATAGAGAACAAAATCAAGGCAGTTATGGTAAACATTTATAAATCACAGTTGCATATGCACTTGAAAAGGAAAAACTTGCAGGCTATGGGGAAATATCACGGGATTGGGATTAATTTGATCTCTTTCAGAGAGAGGGCACAGACACAATGGTCCGAATGGCCTTCTGTGCTGTATCATTCGATGATCCCAGGAGATGGGGTCACTGAGAGGGGTTAGGAGTGGTGCTGAATCAATGTTCCCCCATGTGCATGGGATGGAAGCAGCCTCTCTCTGTACAGCAAGCTACCGAGTGTCTCATTGACGCAAACAACACTATTATCATTTACAGTTATAGGTTTCTTTAGTTAATAAGACATGATGTCTGAATTATATTAGTGCTGCCTCCATAAGAGGGGAACTTGAGGAGCTGTGCCGTTAAATGCCGGTAATTGCCGATTTAAATTCAAACAACTGCACCGTTTTTAAAGGGGCACTAGCAATCAAAACCGTAACTTAACAAACACAAATTAAAAGGAAACTGAACAAATTAAATTAAAATTCTAAATGCACCCATCATGGAAGGTCTCGCATAGAGAGCCCTCCATTGGGCGCTGGGGGAACTGTCTCTCGACACAGAGTCACCTTTATTGGTTTATTAGAAACAGGCCCCATCTCCGTGTGAGCCGTGGGAATGCGGGTTGATGTTCGGGAACCGTGGGCTGCGGACTGAGCCTCAGGCTGATTGGGACATTCATTTACTGCGGGTTAAACAGCGCTGGGATAAAAAGGGGAAGTCGGCTTTACAGCCTCACTTACCTGGGAGGGTTCGCTTGTTATAATGGAGGGGCTGTGGGTTCTGGGCTTGTTATTTGTGGCAATCTGTTCATCTCAACCGCCCTCTCTCCTTCTTCCTGCCGATAAATGTTGGCTGTCTCCCAAATTCCGCCAAGACTGTGGCTTTCCGGGAATTGAAGGCAGTGAGTGTGTGGGGAAAGGTTGCTGCTTTGATGCCGGGAGCCGGGATGTGCCGCCGTGTTTCTATTCACTGGACAATCTGCCAGGTGGGTGTATTCTCGGGCCGTCTATATTGTGGACCAGCGGTTTCCAGAACCACCCGCAATCCAGCTGCACTCGGGGATTCCCTGGACAGTATCCTCTCCCCCTGTCCTGAAATATCACGTGGCGTTTCAAACCTCTCCACTCTGCGAGTAGAATTGAGGGTGGGTCTGGGACCCTCTCCTCTGGGGATGGTGGGTTTGGGAGCTGGTACATCAGATACTGAGGGCAGCAATTTGAATTTGACCCAGTATCTCAACTTCTAACCATTCTGTTGCCGGGTGTGACTTGAAAGTCGATGGTTGAATTCCACCCTATGTCGTTGTCCAGGATAGGAGAGTAGTGTGACGGAGCCCAGCTTCCTGCTGCTTCTAATCATTTTCTTTGATTTCTATCGATGAGATCCGGGCCCTTAAACACAACCAGACCAGTGATGAGCTGGAGCTGGTCAACGGGTTTCCATTAGACGGAGAATGGGAGGGGATGGAAATAAGATGGTGGTCCTGACCTGGGTGGAGTTTCTCGCCCTCCCGGTAACGGTTCCCTTGCCACTCCCCGTGCAGCCACTAACCGCCTGTCATTGACCATCTTGCAGTGTGCACCAAGGATGGGCGGGTCCTGATCGCCATCTCCAAGGATTTGACGCTGCCTCCTGTAAACCTGACCACGGTCCATCTGAAGGATGGACACGGAGCTGAGTGCAGTCCGACCGTGGCCTCTGCAGACACTGTGCTCTTTCAGTTCGCAGTCACTGAGTGTGGAACTACTCAGCGGGTAGGTATTGTGGGCTGGGAGCCCCACCAATGGCTGTCAGTCGGGTGAGACGGTGTCTAAAGGGTAATGTGGGCCTTAAAGGCAATACATGTGATAGACAATAAGGGAATGGCAGACTTGCTCAATATCTTTACAACCTGAAAATGGAACAAAGGGGAACTAAAGTTCTATAACTTAAGGAACAGGAGTAGGCCCTACCGCTCCTCGAGCCTGCTCTGTCATTTAATATGATCATGGCTAATCTTATAATGGTCTCTGGTGCACTTCCCTGCCCGCTCCCCATAAACCCCTTCTTGCCTTATTGGTGAAGAAACTGTACTTCTGCCTGTGAATTAATTCAATGTTCCAGCTTCCACAGATCTGAGGCAGCGAATGCCATAGATTCACAACCCTCAGAAGAAATTCCTCCTCATCTCAGTTTTAAATTGGTGTCTTCTAAGAGTATGCCCCAGGTTTTCATATCCCCTCAGTGGAAGCATCCACCTTTTCAAGCTCCCTCATAATCTTACATGGTTTGACAAGATTACCTCATTCATCTGCATTCTCATGAGTAGAGGCCCAACCTACTCCACCTGTCATAATTCAACTCTCTCAACTCTGAAATCAACCGAGTGAACCTTCTCTGAAATGCCTCCAAAGCATGTCCTTTTCTGAATATGGAAAAACAAAACTGTATGCAGTATTCCAGGTGTGACCTCACTAATACCCTGTCTCACTAGAAAGAATTCCATGCTTTTATACTCTATTCCCTTTGCAATAAAGGCCAATATTCCATTGGCCTTCTGATCATTTGCTGTACCTGCATACTATTCTGTGTTTCATGCACCAGTACACCCAGGTCCTGCTGTACTGCAACACTTTGCAATTTTTCATTTTAAACAACTTGATATTGGATTTGTTTCTGATCAAGTGCATGACCTCACACTTTCCAACATTATACTCCATCTGCCCAATGTTTGCCCATTCTAAGCCTGTGTTTCTTTTTGCAGATTTTTGTCCTGCACATGTGTTCCTGCCATCTTTGTATCGTCAGCAAACTTGGCTGTTCCATTTGGTCCCTTTTAAGTTAATATAGATTGTAAATAGTTGGGGTCCTGGCACTGATTCCTGTGGCACCTCACTAGTTAATAATTGCCAACTTGATGATGATCCATTTACCCGACTCTGTCTTCTGTTCGTTTGCCAATCCTCTATCCATGCTAATATGGTATTGCCAACCCTGTGAACTTTTATCTTGTGCACTAACTATTTATGTGGCACCTTGTCAAATACCTTCTGCAAGTCCAAATACACCACATCCACTGGCTCCCTTTATCCACCCTGTTCGTTACATCAAAGAATTCGAGAAAATTTGTCAAACATGACTGTCCCTTCATAAATCTATGCTGACTCTGCCTGACAGAATTATTTTTTTCCCAATGTCCTGCTGCTTCTTTAATAATGGGGAAAATGTTGGAGCCCAATCACATGTTAGGCTAACTGCTCTATGTTCCTACTTTTTGTCTGCCTCCTCTAAAATAAGAGTTACATTTGCAGCTTTCCAAACTACTGGGACTGCCCCAGAATCCAGGGAATTTTGGTAAATTACAAACAATGCATTCACTATCTCAGCCACTAATTCTCAAGATGGTATGATGCAAGCCGTCAGGTTCAGGTAATTTATCTGCCTTTAGTCCCATTATTTATCAGAGTACCACCTTTTGTGATCTGTTTCCCCACCCTCTACCACATAGCGCCTTGACTATTCACTCTTGGGATATTTTTAGTGTCCTCGACTGTAAAGACTGATACAGAATATTCAGTTTCTGCTGTCTCCATGTTCCCCCATCACCATTAATTCCCTGGTCTCCCTCCCTAAGGGACCAACATTTACTTTAGCCACCCTTTTCCTTTTTATATACCTAAAGAAACTCTTGCTCTCTTTGTATACTTCATGCTAGTTAACTTTCATAGTCTATCTTCCCTTTCTCTGTTGTTTTTTTGCTGGCTTTTTAAAAGCTTCCCAGTCTTCTCACCCACTAGTTTTGGCCAGTGTACCTTTTATTTTAATTGAATACCATCCTTTTAGTTGGCCACGGATGGCTATCTTTTCTCATACCTTTCCGTCTCTCTGGAATATATTCTGTTAAGAAATCTGCTTAAATGTATGCCACTGTTCATCAACCATCCTACACATTAATCTATTTTCCCAGTCCACTTTAGCCAACTCTGCCCTTGTACCTTCATAGTCTCCTTTTTTATTTAAGCTTGGTATGCTGGATACAGATCCCACTTTCTCTCCCTCCATCTGAATTACAAATTCAGATCATGCTATGATCACTCATTTCAAGGAGTTCCTTTTACGAGGAGATTTTGTTAATTCTGTAATTACAAAAGGACCAGATCTAAAATACCTGCCCCCTGGTTGGTTTTGTTACATACTGCTCAAGGAACCTGTCCCTTATGCATTCTATGAACTTTCCTTAAGGCTACCCTGATGTAGTTGCATTGATGGGTTAGGATGAGGAAAGTTTCTCTCCGGTGGAGTCCTGATCCAGGGGGCATAACAAAAATAGAGCTCGGTCGGTCAGTGATGTCAGGAAGCACGTCACAAGCTTGGTGGGAATCTGGAACTCGGCTCCGAAATCGCTGAGGCTTGGTCCATTAAATTTCCTAACTGATTTGAGAATTTCTTGGGCTTGGGTATTAAGGGCTACAGAACCAAGCTAATTGGATAGTTAGTCAGCCATGATGTAACTGGGAGGTGGAACACTGTCAAGTGGTTGAATGGCCTACTACTGGCCCTCTGTACTGATGGTCTTCTGTCTCTTGTAGCTAGACGGGGTGAACGCCATGTATGAAACGGATGTGTTGGGTCAGTTTGAGATCTTGGATGGAGCTTTGGGATCGGTGACCCGGGACAGCCCCTTCAGGTGAGAATGGGAGCACATTGAGTGGGGAGAGAAGGTGAGGAGCTGAATTATCCAGCCGTGTCCGTTCTCTTGCAGGCTCCATGTCCAGTGCAGTTACAAGGGAAGCCAGGAGTCGGAACTGCAGGTGAAGCCCCGAGTTTACACCCTTTCTCCACCACTGCCTGCCACTGAGGCCGGGATCCTGGTTCTGGAGCTGAGAATAGCACGAGGTAGCGAGTGCTGCTGATGGCTAGTGTCCAACTTCAGGCTCTCTGCAAATAGTGCCGGTCTTAATTTTTCTCTTTTCAGATGGTGGCTACCGGAGCTGGTACGTGGCCAGTGACTACCCGATCCTGAGTGTGCTCCGGGACCCCGTGTTTGTGGAGGTTCGTGTCCTGAACCGGAACGATCCGTCCCTTGTGCTGGTGCTCAATTCTTGCTGGGCAACCCCCACCCTCGAGCTGTATTCCGGGCTCCGATGGGAACTCTTGGTGGGCAGGTAAGGCAGTGAGTGAGGGAGCTTGGGGCAGGCTGGGGATTGGGGAGGGGGCGACATGGACTGTGTAGGATCGAACGGGGCAATATTACAAATCTGAAGTCAGGGTTAATTGGTTTAAATGTTCTTTAGTTTCTTTCTCTAGTCTAATCTCGGGACTATCGATTGATGTACCACTATAAGCCTCGCTCTCTCCCAGGTGCCCCTCTCCCCATATAACTCCCTCTTTCTCTGTTCCAGGTGCCCATTTGTGGGCGACAATTACAAAACCCTCCTCCTCCCGGTAGATGCCGCTTCCCATTTGCGGTTCCCAACTCACCATAACCGGTTTGTCATCAGCACTTTCGCTTTCTGGGACCGAGTTTCGGCCCGGGCTCTGACCGGGGAGGTGAGTTTCCTTCAGTGTCTCTCTCTGTCACTTAGTTGAACTTGTTCCTGGGGTCTCGCTAACAGTCAGGCAACCCCTGTTGACCCTTTGAATGTAGAAGCATTAATCTCCTGACTGGGAGCTGTGGGACTGACCAAACTGCACTGTCTCTTTCCAGGTTTACTTCCACTGCAGTGCTGAGGTTTGCTACCCATCCACCCGAGAGAACTGCACGGCTCCCTGCAGCCCCAGTAAGTACCTGGAATCTGACTGGAAACTGAACCCTGATGGGGAGTGCTGGGCGAGGGTCATTTGGACACAGTCCTTCAGCAAGGGCCCGACACTGGGCACAGGAAGAGTGTCGTGAATCTGCCGCCTCTGAACTGTTCACCAGTTAGTTTACAGCAGAATAGCAATCTGGCTCAGTGGGTCTGATCACATCGTGCCCTGGGTCTGAGTGGAATCCACCACTGGGGTTGGGAACAGAGAAACAAAAGAAAAATAGGTGCAGGTGTAGGCCATTCGGCCCTTCGAGCCTGCACCTCAATTCAATAAGATCATGGCTGATCATTCATCTCTACCACTTTCCTGCTTTCTCTCCATACCACTTGATCCCTTTAGCTGTAAGGGCTACATCTAACTCCCTCTTGAATACAAGCAATGAACTGGCATCAACTCTCTGTGGTAGGGAATTCCACAGGTTAACAACTGAGTGAGGTTTTGCTTCATCTCAATCCTAAAATGGCTTGCCGCTTATCCTTCAACTGTCCCCTGGTTCTGGACTTCCCCAACATCGGCAACATTATTCCTGCATCTAATCTGTCCAGTCCCATAAGAATTTTGTTTGAGATCCCTTAATTCTTGTAAACTCCAGTGAATACAGGCCCAGTCAATCCAATCTTTTCAGTGCTGCCATCCTGGAAATCAGTCTGGTGAACCTTTGCTGCACTCTCTCAATAGCAGACTAGGAGACCAAAACTGAACACAATATTCCAGGTGAGGCCTCACCAAGGCCCTGTACAACTTCAGTAAGACCTCCCTGCTGCTATACTCAACCCCCTAGCTATGAAGGCCAACATAGCATTTGCTGCCTTGACTGCCTGCTGTACATGCATGCCAACTTTCAATGACTGATGTATCATGACACCCAGGTCTTGCACCTCCCGTTTCCCTAATCTGCTGCCATTCAGATAATCTGTTTTCATGTTTTTGCCCCCAAAGTGGATAAACTCACATTTATCATTATCCTGCATTTGCCCACTCAACCTGTCCAAGTCACCTGCAACATTTTAGCGTCCTTCTCAGCTCACACCGCCACCCAGCTTAGTGTCATCTGCAAACTTGGAGATATTACCAATCTCGTGTGGGACCTTGTCAAAAGCCTTTTGAAAGTCCAAGTACAACACATCCACTGGTTCTCCCTTGTCCACTCTACTAGTTACATCCTCAATATTCCAGAAGATTTGTGAAGCATGATTTCTTTCATAAATCTATGCTGACTTGGACCAATCCATCACTGCTTTCCAAATATGCTGTTTCATTTTTAATAATTGATTCCAACATTTTCCCCACTAATGTCAGGTTAACTGTCTATAATTCCATTTTCTATCCCTGTGATGTTCCATTAGCTACCTTACAGTCCATAGGAACTGATCCAGAGTCGATAGACTGTTGGAAAATGATCACCGGTGCATCCACTATTTCTAGGGCTACTTCAATAAATACTGAGATGCAGACTCAGGCCCTGGGGGTTTATCTGCTTCAATCCCATCAATTTTCTGCCAAATAAGTATTTCCTTCTGTTCCTCCTCACTACACCCTCAGTCCCCTAGTATTTCCAGAAGATTATTTAATTTGGTTCTGTTTTCACAAAGGATTTGTTTAACTGGTCTGCTATTTCTTTGTTCCACATTATAAATTCCTGAATCTGACTGCAAGGGACCTATGTCACTATTCTTTCTCTTCACATCTATAGAAGCTTTTGCAGTCAATTATGTTCCCAGCAAGCTTCTGCTCATACTCTATTTCCCCCTTCTAATTAAACCCTCTGTTGTCCTCTGCTGCATTACAAAATTCTCCAGTCCTCGGGTTTGCTGCTTTTCTCGCCAATGTATGCCTTTAATTTGGATTTAACACTATCCTTAATTGCCCTTGTTAGTGACGGTTGAGCCACCTTCTCTATTTTATCTTTACTCAACAGGGATGTACAATTGAAGTTCATCCATGTGATCTTTGTTTGCCATTGCCTATCCACCATCAACCCTTTAAGTATCGCTCGCCAGTCTATTCTAGCCAATTCACATCTCATACCATCGAAGTTACCGTTCCTTAAGTTCAAGACCCTTGTCTCTGTATTAACTGTCACTCCATCTTAATGAAGTCTACCATATGCTCACTCTTTTCCAAGGGGCCTCACCAAGATTGCTAATTAGTCCTTTCTCATTACACATCACCCAGTCTTGGATGGGCAGCCCTCTAGTTGGTTTCTCAACATATTGGTCGAGAAAACCATCCCTAATACACTCCAGAAATCTTCCACCACCGCCTTGCTACCAGTTTGGTTATCCCAATCTATATGTAGATTTTTATTGCACATCCCTAATTTCTTTGATGTTGCTCCCAACCTCACTACTACTGTTTGGTCTGTACACAATCCCACTCATTTTCTGCCGTATTCTGTAGCTCCATCCATACTGATTCCACATCATCCAAGCTAATGTCCTTCCATATTATTGCATTAATTTCCTCTTTAACCAGCAACGCCACCCCTCCTCCTTTTCCTTTGTCTATCCTTCCTGGATGTTGAGGTCCTGACCAGCATCCTGCTGCAACCAGGAGTTCCAGGGTGGGACTGAACCGATATCTGGGGGTGGGGGAGACCCGCCCCAGTGTGGATATCCTGTAACAGCTGGTCAAATTAGTGCTTAAATCTAATCCTTCCCCAGGATATCTGGCCATTACACAGTCAGTGATGGCAAACTTTGCTCGGTTGAAAATGGTCTTCCTTGGAATAGGGACTGAATCTTAGTCAGAGTGAACTGTATTTAATTAAAGTCTAATCTCGAGGTTTTTCGCATTTGGCCATCGGTTTGAATATTTGATTGGGGGCTTCAGGCAGCTGAACATTGAACTATCCACCTTGAGATCTTGTCTCTTTCCCTTGTCCCCCCCAGAGAGGCGAAGAAGTGCTGATTCACGGCCTGGGGACTTGGTGACCGCTGAAGGACCCATCATTTTCCTGGAAGATGAGCAGAGACTGTCTGCAGGGATCCCCCAGGAAGAGAAAGGTAAAGGAGGACCCTCTAACTGTGTGCAGTGATGCAGTAACTGGTGCCCATCTAACCCTGGCTTCTCCCCACAGATACTGCTGCTGATTCCCCCTCCCGTGTCCTTCCTGGAGTAGCGGTTGGGGTAGCGCTGCTCTCCATGGCCCTGTTGGTCGGGACTGTCGCCATGTGGAAAATGGACCACCGCCGCAGGGTGGGCTCCGAGTGCAGCTCTATGGAACTGTAGATGTGTCTGTTGGATAATAAACTCCTGTTATAGATGAGCCCTGGTGTCGTGTTCTTTCGAATGCTGGCTGGATTTTACTGTCCTCGGTGAGTTAATTTGTTTTGTTTGTGCTGCTTCTGTTGGGTCCCCACCAGCCAAGTTCATGGCCAGGCTGGTGTGGGTTTGTAATAAATGTAGCGGGAGGGACCAGCACGGTTGCGGTGAACTGTGTTCCTTGTGGAGGGGCCCGGGCCCGTGTCTCTGCCATTGCCATTTCAATGGGGCCATGGAGACACGGTTTGACAAGCCTGGCGAGTGGTGTTGGGCTGTCGCCTCCCGCACCCCCTGAACATTACTGTCTGTCTCCGGCTATTGAACCTTCAGTTATCACTGAGCTGCCGGCTGCTTCATGCTGCCGGAGTAACGCCTGTCTAGAGCTTGTTCCCGCTGTGACTGGGTTGCTGGAGGTCCCCGCCCTGTCTAGGACCTAATCTCCGTGAGCTGGTCTGCAGGGAGCGGGAGGTGTCTTCCACGAGGAGCATCAGCTCCAACACACACTGGGCTGTGCTCTCCTTGCTGGAGGCATGTCAGATGTTCAGAGATGACATGATCTGTAATAGGAGCCGGGCAGAGCTGCAGTTCTCCAGGGTCCCCGTGTCTCGCCGATTAGTTAAATGTGACTGGGACCCACAGGAATGATGCGCATTGAGGATTTCAATCCAAGATCCCTGGACTGGACAAAATTATCCAGACGGAGTGTCCCGGATACTGGGTAAAATGGGTCAGGGTGGGAATGGTGACGTAATACAGAATATTGGAATCGTAGAATACGACACGAAGCCATTCTGTCCATATGTGCCGGTTGTTATCCAGCCTAATTCCAGCTCTAGGTCCGTAGCACTAGGTTTCGGCTGAGTGCACATCCAAGTACTTTTAAAATGTGATGAGGGTTTCTGAAATCATTAATGTATTCCACAAAGCAAAGGAGCGAGAACTGGGCCCTGTAGAACCCCACTGGAAGCAGCCATCCAGTCTCCAACTCTCCTCCATTACCCTTTGCTTCCTTCCACTTAGCCAATTTTAGATCCAATTTGCCACACACCAATGGATCCCATGGGATTTTACTTTGTCCATCTGGGACATTTCCGCACACCTTGCTTAAAATCCATGCATCAAATGTACACTCATTAACCATCCCTGTTACCTCAAAGATCTCCAACATAGTCAAACATTACCTTCCCTTCTCAAATCCATAATGACTGACATTGTGTTGGGGAAATTGATGGGATTGAAGGCCGATAAATCCCCAGGGCCTGATGGACTGCATCCCAGAGTACTTAAGGAGGTGGCCTTGGAAATAGTGGATGCGTTGACAGTCATTTTCCAACATTCCATTGACTCTGGATCAGTTCCTATGGAGTGGAGGGTAGCCAATGTAACCCCACTTTTTAAAAAAGGAGGGAGAGAGAAAACCGGGAATTATAGACCAGTCAGCCTGACATCGGTAGTGGGTAAAATGATGGAATCAATTATTAAGGATGTCATAGCAGTGCATTTGGAAAGAGGTGACATGATAGGTCCAAGTCAGCATGGATTTGTGAAAGGGAAATCATGCTTGACAAATCTTCTGGAATTTTTTGAGGATGTTTCCAGTAGAGTGGATAAGGGAGAACCAGTTGATGTGGTATATTTGGACTTTCAGAAGGCGTTCGACAAGGTCCCACACAAGAGATTGATGTGCAAAGTTAGAGCACATGGGATTGGGGATAGTGTACTGACATGGATTGAGAACTGGTTGTCAGACAGGAAGCAAAGAGTAGGAGTAAATGGGTACTTTTCAGAATGGCAGCAGTGACTAGTGGGGTACCGCAAGGTTCTGTGCTGGGGCCCCAGCTGTTTACACTGTACATTAATGATTTAGACGAGGGGATTAAATGTAGTATCTCCAAATTTGCGGATGACACTAAGTTGGGTGGCAGTGTGAGCTGCGAGGAGGATGCTGTGAGGCTGCAGAGCGACTTGGATAGGTTAGGTGAGTGGGCAAATGCATGGCAGATGAAGTATAATGTGGATAAATGTGAGGTTATCCACTTTGGTGGTAAAAACAGAGACAGACTATTATCTGAATGGTGACAGATTAGGAAAAGGGGAGGTGCAAAGAGACCTGGGTGTCATGGTACATCAGTTATTGAAGGTTGGCATGCAGGTGCAGCAGGCGGTTAAGAAAGCAAATGGCATGTTGGCCTTCATAGCAAGGGGATTTGAGTACAGGAGCAGGGAGGTGTTGCTACAGTTGTACAGGGCATTGGTGAGGCCACACCTGGAGTATTGTGTACAGTTTTGGTCTCCTAACCTGAGGAAGGACATTCTTGCTATTGAGGGAGTGCAGCGAAGGTTCACCAGACTGATTCCCGGGATGGCGGGACTGACCTATCAAGAAAGACTGGATCAACTGGGCTTGTATTCACTGGAGTTCAGAAGAATGAGAGGGGACCTCATAGAAACATATAAAATTCTGACGGGGTTAGAGGTTAGATGCAGGAAGAATGTTCCCAATGTTGGGGAAGTCCAGAACCAGGGGTCACAGTCTAAGGATAAGGGGTAAGCCATTTAGGACCGAGATGCGGAGGAACTTCACCCAGAGTGGTGAACCTGTGGAATTCTCTACCACAGAAAGTTGTTGAGGCCAATTCACTAAATATATTCAAAAAGGAGTTAGATGAGGTCCTTACTGCTAGGGGGATCAAGGGGTATGGCGAGAAAGCAGGAATGGGGTACTGAAGTTGAATGTTCAGCCATGAACTCATTGAATGGCGGTACAGGCTAGAAGGGCCGAATGGCCTACTCCTGCACCTATTTTCTATGTTTCTATATGTTTCTATTGCTAGATTAGTATTTCAAACTGAAGGTTTATAAAATCCCGCAGAATTGATTCCAGTCATTTGGCCACCACCGAGATTAAACTGTCCTGTAACTGCCAGCACCTGCAGTATTTTGCTTTTGTATTAGTGTTTCATTCACTGCCACTTCTCTTCCAGGTATGCCCACCTTGAAGTTCTGCTCTTCGACAGGATTTCTGTTTCATCTTTGCAATCTGTTTTCCTTATGTTTAAGTATCTGCCAAGACTTTCATTCACAGCTACATCTCTTCTCATTAACTGTCTCTGTCTCAGACTGAAAAACAAGGATATACAATTTGGCCAAAATTAGACCTGGAGGTTTTTAAAAGCCAGCAGAGAATGATTAAGGGAAAACAGTCTATGAATGTAAACTAGCACAAAATTCAAAAACAGCAAGTGTTTCTATAGGTATATAAAAAGGAAAAGCGTGGTTAAAGTAAATGTTTGTCCCTTGAGGACGAGACCGGAGCATTAGTAAGGGGTAACATGGAGATGGCAGACACTCTATACAGGTATTTTGTATCCGTTTTTACAGTAGAGGACACTAACAATATTTCGACAGTAGATATTCAAGGGGCTGTGGAGGTGGGGGGTAGACTTAACATAATCACTAAGTAAGTGGTACTCAGCAAGATAATGGGACTAAAGGCAGATAAATCCCTTGAATCTGATGGCTTGCATCCTAGTGTCTTAAGAGAAGTAGCGGCAGGGATTGTGGCTGCGTTGGTTGTAATTTACCAAAATTCCCTGGATTCTGGGGAGCTTGCAGCAGATTAGAAATCTGCAAATGTAAAGCGGCTATTTTTTTTAAAAGGGAGGCAGACAAAAAGCAGGATACTATAAACTAGTTATCCTCACATCTTGATTGGGAAAATGGTCGAGTCCATTTATTAAAGTAGCAGGACATTTGGAAAAGCAAAATTCAGGCAGAGTTAGCATGAATTTATGAAGGGGAAGTCATGTTCGGAAAGAAATTACTGGAGTTCTTTGAGGATGTAACGAACAGGGTGGATAAAGGGCAACTAGTGGATGTGATGTATTTGGACTTCCAGAAGGCATTTGTCAAGGTGCCACAAAAGGTTACTGCACAAGATAAAAGTTCACGGGGTTGGGTGTAATATATTAGCATGGATAGAGGATTGGCTAATTGATTCGGGATAAATGGTTCATTCTCTGGTTGGCAACCAGTAACTAGTGGGGTGCTGCAGGATCAGTGCTGGGAGCCCAAATATTTACAATCTAGCTTAATGACTGAAGAATGGACTGAGTGTAATGAAGCCAAGATGGGAGGAAAAGCAAAGTGTGAGGAGGACACATCTGCAAAAGGACCGAGACAGGCGAAGAAAGTGGGCAGGTGGCGAATAAGTGTGAGGTCATGCACTTGGGCAGAAGAAAAATCAAAGAGCAAGTTAATTAAATGAAGATTGCAAAGTGCCGCAGTCCAGCGGGACCTGGGGGTTCATTGTGCATGAAACACAAGGATAGTATGCAGGTACAGCAAGTGATCAGGAAGGCCAATGGTACCTTGATCTTTATTCCAAAGGGGATGGAGTATAAAAGCAGGGAAGACTTGCTATAGTTATATAGGGTATTGGTGAGACCACACCTGGAATACTGCATGCAGTTTTAGTTTCCATATTTATGAAGTTATATACTTGCTTTTGGCAGCAGTTCAGAGAAGGTTCACTAGGTTGATTGCGTGGGTGGATTATGAGGAAAGGTTGAATAGGTTGGGCTTCTACTGGTTGGGATTCAGAAGAATGATGTGATCTTATTGAAACATATAAGATTGAGGTGGCTTGGCAAGGTGGATGCAACGAGGATGCTTCCACGGATGGGAAAGAATATAACTGGAGGGCACGATCTTAAAATAAGGGACTGCCCATTTAAAACAGATGAGGAAAAATTTCTCAGGGTTGTAAATCTGCAGAATTCGCTGCCTCAGCTGTGAAAGCTAGGACATTGTCTATTTCTGTCTTAAATAAGGGAATAAGAGGTTATAGGGAGTGGGTGGGAAAGTAGAGCTGAGTCCATAAACTGATCAGCCATGTTATTGAATGCTGGAAAAGGCTCCAGGGGCTGTATGTCCTGTACTGTTCCTATCCACGTGGATTCCACCCTTCATGTTTTGGATCCACCCAGGATTAGTCATCTGATATTCAACATTCCTCCAACCACTGCTCTTGCCAGATCCTAGGATCCACGCCACATGCCCACACTCTCCCTCTCTTCAGCAGCACTGACTCACTATCTGTAAGCTGTCCTGGTCCACAGTTCCATTTCATCCTTTGCCTTGTCCAACGCTTTAACTAAATAACATGCTTCCTTCCTTTCAGGTGTCAAGGATCATAAACTTCAACAACTCATGAACACCACCGCCACCCCACCCCCGAAAACGTCTTTCTCTCTTCTGCCCCACCTCCACACTTCCCTCTGATCCTTTCCCTTCTGCCAATCTCAACCTCTGCTGTACATTCATTATCCCCCTCTCTGACCCCGAACAATAAGTCCTCAGCAAAGGCTTGAGCTTCATGCCCCTACGCCCCAACATCAATGAATTATGAGCTCTGCATGATGCTGAGCTCTTTTTCCGCCAACTTTGCCTCCATGCCCATTTCTTCGACCAGGAGTCTTCCCCCCCACAGCTGATCCTTTCTCCAGTGTTCAGAATTCTGTCTACCTGGACATCTCCCTCTGGCCTCTTACCCTCTGTAGACCTCTTCATTGCTAACTGCGGACAGGGTATCTCAATTTCTCTGCTCCCCTCACTCACTCTAAACTACCTCCCTCTGAACTTGCAGTATTCCGCTCGCTCAGATCTAACCCCAACCTTGTCATCAAACCTGTTGACAAGAGTGGCGCTGTTGTTTGGCGAACTGACATCTACTTTACAGAGGCTGATCGCCAACTCTGACATCTCCTCCGACCTCTCCCTGGACCATGACCCCACCACTGAACCTCAAGCCGCCATTTCCTTGACTGTCACTGACCTTATCTCCTGGAGATCTTCCCTCCACAGCTACCCTCAGAATTCCCTAACCCTGTGCTTCTTCCTCCTTCCCAACATCCACAAGGGCTGCCTTGGTCGACCCATTGTTTCAGCCTGTTCTTGCCCCACAGAATTATATCTTATCGATTGTTTGTTTTTTTACTCCTTGTCCACGCTTTTTCCACCTACATGGGTGACTCCTCCGAAACCCTCCATCACCAAGTTTCCAGTTTCCTGGTACCAACCGTCTCCTTTTCACCATTTACGTCCAATCCCTCTACACTTCCATCCCTCACCAGGATGACCTGAGGGCGCTCCGCTTCTTCCTCGAGCAGAGGCCCAATATAGAAAATAGGTGCAGGAGTGGCCATTCGGCCCCTGAGCCTGCACCGCCATTCAATAAGATCATGGCTGATCAGTCCTTCAGTACCCCTCTCCTGCTTTCTCTCTATACCCCTTGATCCCTTTAGCTGTAAGGGCCACATCTAACTCTCGCTTAAATATATCTAATTAACTGGCATCAACAACTCTTTGCGGCAGGGAATTCCACAGGTTAACAACTCTGAAGAAGTTTCTCCTGAGCTCAGGCCTAAATGGCGTACCCGTTATCCTAAAACTTTGTCCCCTGGCTCTGGACTTCCTCAACATTGGGAACATTCTACCCGCATCGAACATGTCCAGTCCCATCAGAATCTTATACGTTTCTATGAGATCCCCTCTCAGTCTTCTAAACTTCAGTGAATAAAGGCCCAGAGGATCCAGTCTCTCCTCATGACAGTCCAGCCATCTCTGGAATCAGTCTGGTGAACCTTCACTACTCCCTCAATAGCAAAAACGTCCTTCCTCAGATTAGGAGACCCAAACTGAACACAATATTCCAGGTGAGGCCGCACTAAGGCCCTGTACAACTGCAGTAAGACCTCCCTGCTCCTATACTCATCCCCTAGCTATAAAGGCTAACATACCATTTGACTGCTTTACCGCATGCTGAACCTGCATGCACAATTTCAGTGACTGATGAACCATGACACCCAGATCTCATTGCACCTCCCCTTTTTTCTAATCTGCCTTCATGTTTTCCCTTCCAAAATTGGTAACCTCACATGTATCCACATTTTACTGCATCTGCCATGCATTTGCCCACTCAAATAACCTGTCCAATTCACCCTGCAGCCTTTAGCGTCTTCCTCACAGCTCACACCGCCACCCACTTTAGTGTCCATAAACTGGGAGATATTACATTCATTTTCTTCATCTAAATCGTTAATGTATATTGAAAGAGCTGGAGTCCAACTCATCACTGCCTGCCATTCTGAAAAGGACCCGTTTATCCCGACTCTCTGCTTCCTGTCTGTCAAACAGTTCTCTATCCATGTCGGTACATTATCCCCAATACCATGTGCTTTAATTTTGCACACCAATCCTTGTGTGGGACCTTGTCAAAAGCCTTTTGAAAGTCCAAGTACACCACATCCACTGGTTCTCCCTTGTCCACTCTGCTAGTTACATCCTCACAAAATTCCAGAAGATTTGTGAAGTATGATTTCCCTTTCATAAATCCATGCTGACTTGGTCCGATCCTGTCACTGCTTTCCAAATGCGCTGCTATTTCATAATGATTGATTCCAACATTTTCCCCACTACTGATATCAGGCTCACCAGTCTATAATTACCTGTTTTCGCGCTCCCTCTTTTAAAAAATGGTGTTACATTAGCTGCCCTCCAGTCCATTGGAATTGATCGAGTCGATAGACTGTTGGAAATTGATCACCAATGCATACACTATTTCTAGGGCCACTTAGTCTGCATCACAGAGTAATTATCAGGCCCCGGGGATTTATCAGCCTTCAATCCCATCAATTTCCCAAACACAATTTCCTGCCTAATAAGGAAATCCTTCAGTTCCTCCTTCTCACTTGACCTACTGTCCCTTAGAACATTCGGAAGGTTATTTGTCTTCCTTCGTGAAGACAGAACTGAAGTGTTGGTTCAATTGGTCTGCCATTTCTTTGTTCCCCATTATAATTTCACCTGAATCTGACAGCAAGGAACATACGTTTGTCATCACTAATCTTTTTCTCTTCACATATTTATAGAAGCTTTTGCAGTCAGTATGTTCCCTGCAAGCTTCCCCTCGTACTCTATTTTACCCCTCGTTAATTAAACTCTTAGTCCTCCTCTGTTGAATTCTAAGTTTCTCCCAGTCCTCAGGTTTGTTGCTTTTTCTAGCCAATTTATATGCCTCTTCCTTGGCTTTAACACTATCCTTAATTTCCTTTGTTATAGAAACATAGAAAATAGGTGCAGGAGTAGGCCATTCGGCCATCCTTCAGCATGATCCCACCAAAATCCTATCTTCTCCTCCCCTCACCTCAGCTTTGGAAGGGACCACTCCCTCCGTGACAGCCTGGTCCATTCTGCAGTCACCCCCAGCAACACCCCCTCGTCCCACGGCAACTTTCTGTGCCAGCGCAGGAGATGCAACACCTGCCCTTTACCTTCTCCATTCCCACTATCCAAGTCCCCAAATAATCCTGGAAGGTGAAACAGCGATTTATTTAGTAAACTGAGTAGGCTGCTCACGATGTGGGAGTCTCTATTTTTAGGAGATCAAGCGTAGATTGGGTGACCACTTTGCTGAACACCACCATTCAGTCCATAATTTGTGATGGGGCTTCCTATTACTTTAATTCTCTGCTCCACTCCCACTCTGACCTCTCCGGCCTCGGTCTCCTAAACTGTTCGCATGAAGTTGAATGCAAGCTCGAGGAACAGCACCTCATCTTTAGTTTAGGCACTTTACAATGTTCTGGACTCAACATCAATTTCAGAGCATAGCCACTGTCAATCTTTGGCTCACTTTCTTCCCCCCAGAATCTGTTGCTTTTTTCTCCTTGTCTCTAATGGCCGGTGGTCATTATCCCGCCATTCACACCCTAACTTAACTAATGATTTTCTAACTTCTCCCCTTACCATTTCAATTTGACCCATCATCCCCTTTCTCATCTCTCCTATCTTTCACCCTATAACAGACCTTCCCTTTTGTTCTTTATTCCCCTCCCCCTTTCAGTGCTTGTTAAGAATCTGTTCTTTGCGAACACACTCCAGTTCTGACGAAGGATCATTGTCTGATCAAGGATCATCGACCCAAAACTTAAAATCTGCGTTCTCTCCACAGACGCTGCCTGACCCGCTGAGATTTCCAATATTTTCTGTTTTTATTCAACATTGCAGCATCCGCAATATTTTTCTTGTGGTGTGCGACCTCTAATTGTCCAGTTTATCAAATCCTCCCTTTTTAAACAATGGTATCAAATCCTCCCTTTTTAAACAATGGTCCAACCTTAGCAATTCGCCTACCCTCCGGCACAATTCCTTTAGTCAGGGATGATTGGAAAATGATGCTCACAGCCTCTGCAATTTCCTTCGTGGCGAGCATCTCCATGGGCCACTGAATGTGGTGGGACAAGTATTATGATTGTGTAAAATACAAACGGTTGTAAATCAGCTGCCCGGGGCTCCTGACTTGAACTCTGGTCCTAAAACACTGAGCCCCTCCCCTGTTGTCTCCGTATTTCAGACTCATCCTATTATTGACAAAACATTACTCTACTTAATCTCCTTTCGTGGTTTCTATAAACAAAATGCCCCAAGAGTGGCCTGACCTACACTCCCAATGGAAAACCTGCATCAACGCTAATTAAACAGTGAGTGCCTGTGTAAATGAAGGAGTCCCTGCCATTGTGGAGGGTACAAGACACCAAGGCCGCAGACAGAAGCTGACCGATCGGGATTTACAGGCTTCGTTCGCTTGAGGTCATCTGCAGTACCCCCAGGGCTGTTTCAGTTTCTGCAGATCACTCTGGATGTTGATGGAATGGAGGAGGACATTCATTTCACAACATGCTGCTGTTTCGGCTCTCCAGCAATTGTGCAGCAGGAGCTCGGTGGGGTTGTACTGAGAAACCTGTTATACGTCCTTCGAGTATGGAGAGGGCGCTGGGCATTTCCAGACAATTCACCCCGTGTGCTGAGAGAGCTTCTGTTGTTTAAATGTTTATAGTGACACCGGGGAGTCAGTGAGTTTCCTGAAGAGCGAGGGAGATGAGGTTGAAGACCGTTTCCTCTGGAAAAGAAAGGTCTGGCTGGAAATCGTGAGTTTTCCCAGGAGCAGAGCATCCAATAATAATGCTCAGAATCTTCATCTGAATGTTCATCAATGCTCTGTCGAGGCTGCACCCTTGAATATATCTGTGATCCTAATTGCGGGCTTATAGTCTAGGTTCTATCCAGTAGACTAGCTCTCCAATATCAAAGGGTGATAACTTATCAGTTACCTGACGAGGCTGATAGTAAATTTTTGTCCTAATATATTAAGTCAAAATTACTAATCTCAACTGCAAATTTATAATCGAACTGGATTATGGTGAATCACTGTGTTATAATTGGACGGCCTCGCGAACTTACGGATTCGTTGGTAATAGAAATACTCAACTAATCTGACGCAATCCATGTAGGACACTTTGGCAAACCAAATAACGATCGATCCCTCCCAGACACTGCCTGTAGTGGGGAACGGGGTTGAACGTGGATGAGGTTAAGGATCCGTCTGTCCTTGATCAATATTCAGGTCAAGTTACCAATCCCACTGTTGTCGTTTGGTGTCTGCTGCCCCTATATATTGCCATTTCAGGTGCCTGATATATTGCAGAGGTGCTATGTTGTAACATGTTTTCCCCTTCAATGAAACTGATGGTGGCCTTGACTGAGAAAGCACAACGAACTATCTCTGCCCTTAAATAGTACCACTAGTAGTGGGACCCCCACCCTCAGTAATTGACCAGTATTGTTACTCGACCAGCCACACTAACTCTGGCTAGCAGGGCCGACGCTGGATAATCTGACGAGTCTTTCACCCACTGACCGATCAAAGTCTCTCCAGGTACAACGCTCACAGCAGGAGTGTGATGGAACACCCGCCTGGGTAGAATAAGCTGCGGCTTCAAAAACAATTGTTCAAAACTGTCCAGCACAGGTGGGTTTGCTTGACACGCCCTGGGTTACCTATTCACTCCTCCATTACAGAAACAGCGTGGCTGCAGTATCCATGGTCTATACAGGGCACTGCAGCAACTCCCCAATGTAACTTCTTCAGCACTTCCCTCCTCTGCTACCTCCATCAGTGAAAGGACAAGTGCAGCAATGTTCCTGGGACACCAGTCGCTCCATGTCACACACAGCCCTGAATAAAACACATATAGCTGTTCCCTCATTGTCCCTGGGTCAATGTCTTGGAATTTCCTGCTGACCTGCAATACTGCAACACCATCATCACAAGGACTGCAGTGGTTCAAGGAGAAGGCCCATCACCCCCACCGGTCTCAGGGCAACTAGGGATAGACAATAAATACAACTGTATCATCACTCAATGCTGACACCACAACAATCTATAGAGAAACGCAAGGTATTCTGGAACAGGCTTTATCTGGGCCTTCCTACACGCAGCCTCTCCACCGATACCAGTTGTCAAGAAAGATATATTGCTCTAAATCAATTTCCAAGATCTCAGGTCCTATAACAGAAGCTGACATCTGTCCCATTCCTCACACGGCGGCCATGATTGAGAAACTAGGGGACATCATATGGCTCTAACGCTTATGAGAGTTCACTCGGAGTTGTCACTAAAGCACAGAACCTCAACTTTGTTGTGTTTGTCTTTGCCCGGACTCTACAAGTTTACTATAATTAATAAATCGCCATCCACCAACTCAGCAGTGAGGACGAAGCCGAGTTAATTCACTGTTGAGGGTTCTGCACGCGCCTGGCGCATCAGTCATCTGTTTCCCTTTCTGTGACACCTCACTCCTGACATTGTCTATCCAGCCCTTCCTTGGTCTTCCTCAGCTTCTTGTTCCATGTCGCTCTGTGTGCAGCATTCTTCATTCTTTGTATCCCGGAAACTTCTCGTGACCCAGCACTCTTCTCCCGATAATAATGTGCGGATAACTTTGCTTCATAAGCTCTCGACTTATTTAAATATAGCTATCCTTCCATATCCCTTTAAACATTCCAACAGCAGCTGACCCAAGTCCAATCCTTCTTTGTTGTCATCTTCACAACTCACAGTCACTGACACTAACCCACCGAGGTGTACAAACTGTTCCACCTGTTCAACTGCATCCCCTCTACTTGTAATCGCAACATCTTCCTGAGAATTCCCTAATTAAATGACTTTCATCTTTATTATGTTAATTGTTTATCGAACTTTTCTGCTGTCCAAGCAAAGCTTGTGAGCCTTATGCACTGGTAGAGTGCATGAGGGAGAACCAGTAGATGTGGTGCATTTGGACTTTCAAAAGGCTTTTGCCAAGGTCGCGCAAGAGATTAGTGTGCAAAGTTAAGGCACATGCTATTGGGGGTAATGTATTGACGTGCATAGAGAAAAGGTTGGCAGACAGCATGAGTGGGAAAAACGGGTCATTTTCAGAATGGCAGGTAGTGACGCGTGGGGTGTCCACAGGGTTCAGTGCTGGGACCGCAGCTATTTACAATATTCATTAATGATTTAGACGAAGGAATTTAATGTAATATCTCCAAGTTTGCAGATGACACTAAGCTGGGAGGCAGTGCGAGCTGCAAGGAAGATGCTAAGGGGCTGCAGGGGGACTTGGACAAGTTAGGTGAATGGGCAACTCATGGCAGATGCAATATAATGTGGATAAATGTGAGGTTATCCACTTCGGTGGCAAAAACAGGAAGGCAGCTGATTATCTGAGTGGTGACAGGTTAGTAAATGGGGGGGTGCAACGAGACCTGGGTGTCATGGAACATCAGTCATTGAAGTTAGGTATGCAGGTACAGCAAGCAGTAAAGAAAGCAAATGGCATGCTGGCCTTCATAGCGAGCGGGTTTGAGTATAGGAGCAGGGAGGACTTGCTGCAGTTATACAGGGCCTTGGTGAGACCACACCCTGAGTATTGTGTGCAGTTTTGGTCTCCTAATCTGAGGAAGGACATGCCTTCTATTGAGGGAGTGCAGCGAAGGTTCACCCGACTGATTTCCGGGATTGCAGGACTGACATATGAGGAAAGACTGGCTCGACTCGGCATATACTCACTGGAATTTAGTAGAATGAGAGGGGAATCTCATAGAAACGTGCAAAATTCTAATGGGCCTGGACACGTAAGATACAGGAAGAATGTTCCCAATGTTGGGTAAGTTCAGAACCGGGGACTCAGTCCACGGATA
Organism: Pristiophorus japonicus; assembly: GCF_044704955.1. Classification (NCBI taxonomy): domain Eukaryota; kingdom Metazoa; phylum Chordata; class Chondrichthyes; family Pristiophoridae; genus Pristiophorus; species Pristiophorus japonicus. The sequence goes on from NC_091981.1 coordinate 300,781,431, forward strand.
AGGGGTAAGCCATTTTCGACCGAGATGAGGAGAAACTTTTTCACCCAGAGGACTGTGAAACTGTGGAATTCTCTGCCACAGAGAGTTGTTGAGTCCAGTTCGTTAGATATATTCAAAAGGGAGTTAGATGTGGCCCTTACGGCTAAGGGGATCGGGGGTATGGAGAGAAGGCTGGGGTGGGGTACTGAGGTTGAATGATCAGCCATGATCATATTCAATGATGGTGCAGGATCGAAAGGCTGAATGGCCTGCTTTTGCACCTATTTTCTATGTTTCTATGAGCCAGTCAATGGTCAGCGAACTTGAGATTGTTTCAAACCTGGTCACCTGAGGTGATCCTCCAATATCACCTTTCAGTGCAAGGATCATTACAGCTTCCAGTACTGGATTACATATACCAGGTGAAAATGTGCATCCTTATCTCAGCCCAACTGTTGGTCGAACCCATTCTATTTGTGTCCTTCCACTGCAGCGCAAACAGCGACATCTGCTGGACGCTTTCTATCAGTTTCACAAGTTTCCCAGGAATACCGAACATCGTCAAGATATTACAAATGCTTTCTCGCCTGACACTGTCAAAGGACAGCTATTTGATAGTTTTGTGAAGCGCCTTGCGACATTTTCGGACATAAGCGCTATATAAATACAAGTTGATACTGTAAGGTGGATGTTGTGTAATATGTATTTCACCGGAACCTGTCTTGCTACTCAGGGGAAATCATTGAGAATCTCCGGGGCACCAAATGACTGTAAACCATATAAAAGATTATTGGCACTAGGCCCAGGGGCCCATCCGTGCTCTGTGTGTGTTACAGTGACCGGGCTGGACAGGGTTACAGTCTTACATTTCAGAACGGACAGAGCACCAAACACATTCTGGCCACTGTTGGAATTCCAGGGCCCAGGGCTTACAAGCTGGCTAGTATTAAAGACATTGTCATTTCCTGTTGACTGAGGATGAACCCCTCTGATTCTCAGAGCCTTTAACAGGAAGAGTTTGAACAGGGATCTGTCCACCACAGGGTTCACATGGGAAACATCCCAGGAGATGGGTCTCTGGGGGTAGTTAGATAATATAACTATTCACCACATTCAGGTTATAAGTTGACTGCGGGATTAAAGGGAGGTGTGGAAACTGAATTGGCTCTCAGACAAACAGCAGAGAGTAGCGGTGAACGGATATTTATCGGACGGGAGGGTGGTATACAGTGCTGTCCCCCAGATATATATCAATGCTCTGACCTTAGGGAGACTGGGCATCATTTCAAAGTATGCAGATGGCAGCAAACTTAGAAATGCAGTAAACAGTGAGGAGGATAGTAATAGAAATCAGGAGTAGATAATCAGACTAGTGAAATGGGCAGACACATGGCAGATCACATTTACTGCAGAATAGTTTGCAGTGATGCATTTTAGAAGTAAAATGAGCAAAAATGAAGGAAATGGGAGAAGTTTAAAGGGACTGCAGGAAGAGAGAGAGCTGCGGGCTCATGGACACAAATCTTTCTCGTTAATCCGATCGTTAAACATTCAAACTGCACCCTTCGCTTTGTAACTAATGGAATAGAGAACGAAATCAAGGCAGTTATGGTAAACATTTATAAATCACGGATGCATATGTACTTGAAAAGGAGCACCTTGCAGGCTATGGGGAAATATCACGGGATTGGGATTAATTTGATCGCTCCTTCATAGAGAGGGCACAGACACAATGGTCCGAATGGCCTTCTGTGCTGTATCATTCGATGATCCCAGGAGATGGGGTCACTGAGAGGGGTTAGGAGTGGTGCTGAATCAATGTTCCCCAATGTGCATGGGATGGAAGCAGCCTCTCTCTGCACCGCAAGTTACCGAGTGTCTCATTAACACAAACAACACTATTATCATTTACAGTTATAGGTTTCTTTAGTTAATGAGACATGATATCTGAATTATATTAGTGCTGCCTCCATAAGAGGGGAACTTGAGGAGCTGTGCCGTTAAATGTCGATAATTGTCGATTTAAATTCAAACATCTGCACCGTTTTTAAAGAGGCACAAACAATAAACACCGTAACTTGACAAAAACAAATTAAAAAGAAACGAAACTAATTAAATTAAAATTTTAAACGCATCCTTCATGGAAGGACTCGCGGAGGGAGCTCTCCATTGGGCGCTTGGGGAACTGTCTCTCGACCCAGGGTCACATTTATTCGTTTATTGGAAACAGGCCCCATCTCCGTGTGAGCCGTGGGAATGCGGGTTGATGTTCGGGAGCCCGTGGGCCGCGGACTGAGCCTCAGGCTGATTGGGACAGTCATTTACTGCGGGTTAAACAGCGCTGGGATAAAAAGGGGAAGTCGGCTCTACAGCCTCACTTACCTGGGAGGGTTCGCTTGTTATAATGGAAGGGCTGTGGATTCTGGGCTTGTTGTTTGTGGCAATCTGTTCATCTCAACCGCCCTCTCTCCTTCTCCCAGCCGATAAATGTTGGCTGTCTCCCAAATTCCGCCAAGACTGCGGTTTTCCGGGAATTGAAGGCAGTGAGTGTTTGGGGAGAGGCTGTTGCTTTGATTCCGGGAGCTGGGATGTGCCGCCGTGTTTCTATTCACTGGACAATCTGCCAGGTGGGTGTATTCTCGGGCCGTCTGTATTGTGGGCCAGCGCTTTCCAGAACCACCCGCAGTCCAGCTGCACTCGGGGATTCCCTGGACAGTATCCACTTCACCCTGTCCTGAAACATTAGGTTGAGTTTCAAAACTTTCCACTCCGGGAATAGAACTGAGGGTGGGTCTGGGACCCCCTCCACTCGGGGGATGGTGGGTTTGGGAGCTAGTACATCAGATACTGAGGGCAGCAGTTTGACCCTGGCCCAGTATCTGAACTTCTAACCATTCTGTTGCCGGATGTGACTTGAAAGTCGATGGTTAAATCCCGCCCTATGTAGTTGTCCAGGATAGGAGGGCAGTGCGAAGGAGCCCAGCTTCCTACTGCCTCTGACCATTTACATTGCTTTCTATCGATGAGATCCGGGCCCCTTAAACACAACCAGACCAGTGCTGAGCTGGAGCTGGTCAATGGGTTTCCATTAGACGGAGAATGGGAGGGGATGGAAACAAGACGGTGGTCCTGACCTGGGTGGAGTTTCTCGCCCTCCCGGTAACGGTTCCCTTGCCATTCCCCGTGCAGCCACTAACCGCCTGTCATTGACCATCTTGCAGTGTGCACCAAGGATGGGCGGGTCCTGATCGCCATCTCCAAGGATTTGACGCTGCCTCCTGTAAACCTGACCACGGTCCATCTGAAGGATGGACACGGAGCTGAGTGCAGTCCGACCGTGGCCTCTGCAGACACTGTGCTCTTTCAGTTCGCAGTCACTGAGTGTGGAACTACTCAGCGGGTAGGTATTGTGGGCTGGGAGCCCCACCAATGCCTGTCAGTCGGGTGAGACGGTGTCTAAAGGGTAATGTGGGCCTTAAAGGCAATACATGTGATAGATAATAAGGAAATGGCAGACTTGCTCAATGTCTTTGCAATCGGTCTTCACAGTAGAGGAAGAGGATACAGTACCAGAGATACTAGAAATAATAAATCAATGAGGAGCTTGCTGGATTTAATACCAGTCGAATACTGAGACGGAACAAATGTAGGTCTCCGGGACATGGTCTCCATCCCTTGGTATTAAAAGATGTAGGTGACGATATTGCTGGAAGTTTAGTTGTGAACTTGCAAAACTCTTAATTTTGCAATTGTCTCCTTGGAGTAGCACATTGAAAATATAAACTTCAGGTTGGGGAAAGTGGAATCCGGAAACCAAAATCCGTGGTCTAATGCCTGTCGTGGGGAAGTTGCTGGAATATATCGGGGCAGTGACTGAGCATCTGGGTGGATATGAACTGATGGTTTCTGGATCGGTCAGTGAAAGGCCAATCACATCTATCGCACCGACTTGCATTGGTTTCAGGACGTCACTGGCTGATACGGGCGTGTTTATGAATCTATGTATCTGCAGAAGTTGTTTGAGGTTCCAGAGAATTGACCAAGTGCCTTGAAGGCAACTTATTGACGAGGTTATGGAATTGGATAGCGGGTAAACATAAATGATATTGGAGACGTACTTCAATTGTTAAGATATGACTCGTGGTTTTCCCTTGGGATCTATACTAGGAGGTGGGACTCTGCTTTACACTATATCTCTGACTTGGATAAAAGAATAGTGGGCTGTATAATCCATGTTTGCTGTCAGCACTAAGTGAGGTGGCAGTGAGTTGTGTAGATGGGGGGGCTGAGGTTGCAGAGGGATAGGCATCGGTTAAGTAAGTGATCTCCCCTCTGGAAGAGATTTAAACAATGTGGGGCAGTGAGGTCATCCATTTTTGGGGCTAATGATCGATCAGTAATTTATAATGGTCAGCTTGGAATTGTGTGGGGATTTGGGATAGCAATCACTACAAGCCGCTGGGCAGCTGCAAAACTTGATTGAATAGACTAATGGAATGTTCAGTATCTCCGGGTATGGAATACAAAGTGGTTGGATAATGGGAGCTATAAAGTTCTAGTTAGACTGCATCAGTTCGGGGCAGCACACCTCGAAGGAGATATTGGCCTTGGAGGCGATGCAGTGCAGATTGACCAGAATGATCGCGGAGCTAAAAGGGTTAAATTGAGGACAAGTTCCATAGACTCGGCTTGTGTTCTCTCCAGGATAGAAGATTAAGGGGTGATCTAGGTGCTTTGATCGTGTAGGCCTGGAAAAGTTTATCTCCAGTGCACAGGCCACTACAAGGGGCATATCAATAAATAGAGCACGGCCGGTCGGTGATGTCAGGACGCACGTCACAAGCTTGGTGGGAATCTGGAACTGTCTCAAATAGCTGAGGCTAGGGCCATTCAATTTCCGAACTGAGATTTCCTTCTTTGGGAAGGGTATTAACGCTAACAGAACCAAGGCAATAGGATAGAGTTAGTCAGCCATGGTCTAATTGGAAGGCGGAACATTCTGGACGGACTGCATGGCCTACTCCTGTCCCTCTGTACTGATGGTCTTCTGTCTCTTGTAGCTGGACGGGGTGAACGCCGTGTATGAAACGGATGTGTTGGGTCAGTTTGAGATCTTGGATGGAGCTTTGGGATCGGTGACCCGGGACAGCCTCTTCAGGTGAGCATGGGAGCACATTGGGCGGGGAGAGAAGGTGAGGAGCTGAATTCTCCAGCCGTGTCCGTTCTCTTGCAGGCTCCATGTCCAGTGCAGTTACAAGAGAAGCCAGGAGTCGGATCTGCAGGTGAAGCCCCGAGTTTACACCCTTTCTCCACCACTGCCTGCCACTGAGGCCGGGATCCTGGTTCTGGAGCTGAGAATAGCGAGAGGTAGGGAGTGCTGCTGATGGCTAGTGTCCAACTTCAGGCTCTCTGCAAATAGTGCCCGTCCTTCATCTTTCTCTTTTCAGATGGTGGCTACCGGAGCTGGTACGTGGCCAGTGACTACCCGATCCTGAGTGTGCTCCGGGACCCCGTGTTTGTGGAGGTTCGTGTCCTGAACCGCAACGATCCGTCCCTTGTGCTGGTGCTCAATGCCTGCTGGGCGACCCCCATCCCCGAGCCGTATTCTGGGCTCCGATGGGACCTGCTTGTGGGCAGGTAAGGCAGTGAATGAGGGGGCTGGGGATTGGGGAGGGAGCGACATGGACTGGGTAGGATCGAACGGGGCAATATTACAAATCTGAGGTAATGATTAATTGGTTTAAATGTTCTTTGGGATGTACTCCAGTTTCTTTATCTAGTCGAATCTCAGGAGTTTGGTTTGATGTAGCGCTATAACCTTGTCGTTCTATTCCAGGTGCCCGCTCCCCATATAACCCCCTCTTTCTCTGTTCCAGGTGCCCATTTGTGGGCGACAATTACAAAACCCTCCTCCTCCCGGTAGACGCCGCTTCCCATTTGCGGTTCCCAACTCACCATAACCGGTTTGTAGTCAGCACTTTCGCTTTCTGGGACCGAGTTTCGGGCCGGGCTCTGACCGGGGAGGTGAGTTTCCTTCAGTGTTTCTCTCGGTCACTTGATTGAACTTGTTCCCGGGGTCTCACTAACAGTGAGGCAACCCCTGTTCACCCTTTGAATGTAGAAGCATTAATCTCCTGACTGGGAGCTGTGGCACTGACCATACCGCACTTTCTTTCCAGGTTTACTTCCACTGCAGTGCTGAGGTTTGTTACCCATCCACCCGAGAGAACTGCACGGCTCCCTGCAGCCCCAGTAAGTACATGGGATCTGACTGGAAACTGAACCCTGATGGGGAAGGGTGGGTGAGGGACATTTGGACACTGTCATTCAGCAAGGTCCCAACACTAGGCACAGGAGGAGTGTCGCCAATCTGGCGGCTCTGAACTGTTCGCCAGTTAGTTTGCAGCAGAATAGCAATCTGGCTCAGCCGGTCTGATCACATCATGTCCTGGGTCTGAATGGAATCCACCCCTGGGGTTCAGGAACATTTATCCAGCATCCTTCTTTAACCGGGAGTTCCAGAGTGTGACAGACCCGATATCTGGGGGTGGGGGGGAGACCTGGGCAATGTGTGGATGTCCAGTGAAACCGCTGATCAAACTGGTGCTTAAATCTAGTCTCCTTCACCAGGAGACCAGTCTGACCATTGTATCGACGACAACAACTGCAAATTTTGCTCGGTTTAAAAAGGTTCCTCCTGGGATTGGGGCGGGTATCTTGCTCTGACGAGTAGGGAACTGTATTTAACTACAAGCTAATCTCTGGTGCCTGAGGTTTTATTCATTGGTCCATCGCATTGAACATCTGATTGGGGACTTCGGGCAACTGAACATTGAATGATCCACCTTGAACTGTGTCTTTCCCTTTCCGCCCAACCCCCAGGGAGGCGAAGAAGCTCCGATTCCAGGCCTGGGGCCTTGGTGACTGCTGAAGGACCCATTATTTTCCTGGAAGATCAGCAGAGATTGTCTGCAGGGATCCCCCAGGAAGAGAAAGGTAAAGGAGAACTCTCTAACTATGTGCAGTGATGCAGTAACTGGTGCCCATCTAACCCTGGCTTCTCCCCACAGATACTGCTGCTGATTCCCCCTCCCGTGTCCTTCCTGGAGTAGCGGTTGGGGTAGCGCTGCTCTCCATGACCCTGTTGGTCGGGACTGTCGCCATGTGGAAAATGGACCATCGCCGCAGGGTGAGCTCCGAGTGCAGCTCTATGGAACTGTAGATGTGTCTGTTGGATAATAAACTGTTATAGATGAGCACTGGTGGCGTGTTATCTTTCAAATACTGGCTGGCTTTTACTGTCCTCGTCGGTGAGTTAATTTGTTATCCGGTTTGGCAATCGGTTGTGCCGTTTCTGTTGGTCCTCACCAGCCAATTTCAGGGCAAGGCTCGTGTGGGTTTGTAATAAATAGTGTCAGGCGGGAGGGACCGGTGCGCTTGCATTGAACTCTGTTCCTTGGGTGGGTCCCGGGTCTGCCTCTGCCATTGCTGCTACCATGAGACCCTGGAGACGAGGTGTGTGCTCTCGCCTCTGGTGTGTTAAAGCCCCGATGCAGTAGCCCTTTGACGGGAGCCGGGCAGAGCTGCAGGTCTCCAGGGTCCCAGTGTCTCACCTGTCTCGGTAAATGTGACTGGGACCCACAGGAATGATGTGGATTGAGAATTTCAATTCAAGCTGCTGAAGCTGTGTATTTGGCAAACTGCTCCGGACCACGGAGTGTCCCGGCTGATGGGTTAGGTGCCCAGGTGGTGTAGTGTGGGAAATTATGTATTACATCTTAAAGGAGTGGCGAGCAGCTCTATGGGTCACTTAATGTGGCAGGACAAGTACAATCTTTTTATTTATACATCAGCTGCTTGGACCTCCTCAGTCGCAATTTGACCCTAAAACACTAACCCCTCCCCATCTCCCCCCCCCCCCTCTCCTGGTATCTCCGTAGTTCAAACTCGCCCTATTATTGACAAACTGTAACTCTCAATTTCCCTTCGTGGTTTCTGTAAATACAATGCCCCGAGAATGTCCTGACATGCCCTCCCAATGGAAAACCAGCGTAAAGGCTAATTAAACAGAGAGCCTGTGTAAATGAAGGATTCCTTGCCACTGTGGAAGGTACAAGACACCAAGGCCAGAGCTAGAAGCTGATCAATCGGGATTTACAGGCTTCATTCGCTTGAGGTCATCTGCAGTACTCCCCGGGCTGTTTCAATGATGGACACCTGAAGGCTGATCTTCTGCAGATCATTCTGTTTGTTGATGGAATGGAGGAGGATAATCATTTCACAACAAACACTTTACTCGTTGGAGTTCAGCAGCATGAGAGGTGATCTTAGAAACATTTAAAATAATGAAAGAGGGAGAGAGGTTGTTTCCACTTGTCGGGGAGACTAAAACTAGGGGGGCACAGCCTCAAAATACGGGGCAGTCAATTTAAAACCTAGTTGAGATGGAATTTCTTCTCCCATAGCGTTGTGAATCTGTGCCATTCTCTGCCCAGGGGAGCAGTTGAGGTTAGCTCATTGACTGTATTCAAATCACGGATAGATTTTTAACCATTAAGGGTCATGGGGAGCGGGTGGGTAAGTGGAGCTGAGTCCACAGCCAGATCAGCCATGATCTTATTGAGTGGTGGAGCGGGCTAGATGGCCTACTCCTGTTCCTAATTCTTATGTATGCTGCTGTTTCGGCTCTCCAGTAATTGTACAGCAGGAGCTCGGGGGGTTTGTACTGAAACTTATTAGACGTCCTTCAAGTATGTGGAGTGGGCTGGGCATTTCCAGACAATTCGCCCATTGTGCTGTGAGAGCTTCCATTGGTTAAATGTTTATAGTGACATCAGTTGGAGTCAGTGAATTTCCTAAAGAGAGAGCGACGTAAGGTTGAAGAGTTTCCTCTGTAAAAGAACGTCCTTGCTGGAGAAATAGTGAGGTTTCCCAGAAGCAGAGCATCCCATAATAACCAGAGTCTTCATTTGAATGCCCATCACTGACCTGTCGAGGGCGCACCTTCTTCAGTCTAACTGGGAGAGCCCAAATGCGAGCTTATAGTCTAGCTTCCATCCAGTAGACGAGCTCTCCAATATTAAAGGATGTTAGCTTGTCAGCTACCTGAGGAGCCCGATAGTAAACTAATTTCCCAGTATATTAAGATAAAATTAATAACCTCAACCGTAAATTTAGAAACAACCTGGATTATGATAAATTACGGTGCTGTAATTGGAAAGCGTGGCTAACCTCAGGGTTCCCTGGTAGTGGAAATACTTGACTAATCAGACCTTGTTCATGTCGGACACTTTGCAAAACCAAATAAGAATGGATATCTCCCAGGCACCGCTTGTACGGAGAAGCGGGGCAGAAAGTTGATGAGGTTAAGGAACTGTCTGTTCTTGATCAATATTCAGGTCAAATTACCAATCCCACTGTTGTCCATTGGGTCTGCTGCCCCCTACATATTTCCATTGCAGGTGCCTGAACATATTGCAGAGGTGCTATGCTGTAATATGTTTGCCCCCTTCAATGCAACTGATGGTCGCCTTGACTGAGAAAGCACAGCGAACTATCTCTGCCCTTCAATATGTACCACTAAAAGTGAGACCCCCACCCTCAGTAATTGACCAGTATTGTTACTGGACCAGCCACACTAACTCTGGCTGGCAGGGCCGACGCTGGGTACTCTGACGAGTCTTTCACCCACTGACCGATCAAAGTCTCTCCAGGAACAACGTTCACACCAGGAGTGTGATGGAACACCCGCCTGGATTGATAAAGCTGCGGCTTCAAAAACAATTGTTCAATACTGTCCAGCACAGGTGGGTTTGCTTGACACCCCCTGGGTTACCTATTCACCTCTCCGTTACAGAAACACCGTGGCTGCAGCATCCATGGTCTATACAAGGCACTGCAGCAACTCCCCAACGTAACTTCATTAGCACCTCCCTCCTCTGCTACCTCCATCAGTGAAAGGTCAAGTGCAGCAATGTTCCTGGGACACCATTCCCTCCATGTCACACACAGCCCTGAATAAAACACATATAGCTGTTCCCTCATTGTCCCTGGATCAATGTCTTGGAATTTCCTGCTGACCTACAATACGGCAACACCATCACCACAAGGACGGCAGTGGTTCAAGGAGAAGGCCCATCACCCCCACCGTCTCAGGGCAACTAGGGATGGACAATAAATACAACTGTATTATCACTCAATGCTGACACCACAACAATCAAAAGAGAAACGTGAAGTATTCTGGAACAGGATCTAGCTGGGACTTCCCACACTCACTCTCTCCACAGATACCGATTGCCAAGAAAAACATATTGCTCTAAATCAACTTTCAAGATCTCAGGTTCTGTAACAGAAGCTGACATCTATCCCATTCCTCACACAGCGGCCATCATTGAGAAACTAGGGGCCATTAAATGGCTCTAAGGCTGATGAGAGTTCACTGGGAGATACCACTAAAGCACAGAAGCTCAGCCTTTTTGTGTTTATCATTGCCCTGACTCTACAAGTTTACGATAATTAATAAATCCCCGTACACCAGCTCAACAGTGAGGACGAGGCCGAGTGAATTCACTGTTGTTTGTTCTGAACGTGCCTGGCCGCTTCAGTCACCTGTGTCCCTTTCTGTGACACGTCACTCCTGACGTTGTCTATCCAGCCCTTCCTTGATCTTCCTCGGCTTCTTGTTCCATGTCGCTCTGTGTGGCAATCTTCATTCTTTATATCCAGGATACTTCTCATGACCCAGCACTCTGCTCCCGATAATAATGTGCGGATAAGCTCTCGCCTTCTTAAATATAGTTAGCCTTCCATATCCCTTTAAACATTCCAACAGGCGTTGAACCAAGTCCAATCCTTCTTTGTTGTCATCTTCACAACTCCCAGTCACTGACACTAACCCACCGAGGTTTACAAACTGTTCCACCTGTTCAACTGCATCCCCTGTACCTGTAATCGCAACATTTTCCTGAACATACCCAATCGAATGAAGTTCATCTTTATTATGTTAATAGTTTATCGAAGTTTTCTGCTGTCCAAGCACATCTTGTGAGCCAGTCAATGGTCAACAAATCTGAGATTGTTTCAAACCTGGTCACCTGAGGAGATCCTCCAATATCACCTTTCAGTGCAAGGATCATTGCAGTTTCCAGTACTAGATTACATATATCAGGTGACAATGTGCATCCTTATCTCACCCCAACTGTTGGTCTGAACCATTCCCTTAGTTTCCTTCCACTCCAGCACGCACAGGGACTTCTGCTAGATGCTTTCCATCAGTCTGACAAGTTTCCCAGGAATACCGAACATTGTCAAGATATTCCATATCCCTTCTCGTCCGATACTGTTAAAGGTCAGCTGTTTGATACCTTTGTGAAGCACCTTGCGACATTTTGGAACATAAGGCGCTATATAAGTGCAAGTTGATGTTGTAAAGTGGATGTTGTGTTTACACATTTCTCCGGACCCTGTCTTGCTGCTCAGGGGAAATCATTGAGTATCTCTGGGGCACCAAATGACTGTAAACCATATAAAATGTTATTGGCACTAGGTCCAGGGGCCCAGCCGTGCTCTGTGTGTTATCGAGACGGCGCTGGACAGGTTTACAGTCTTACATTTCAGAACGGACAGAGCACCAAACACATTCTGGCCACTGCTGGAATTACAGGGGCCAAGGTTTATTACCTGGCTCGTATTAAAGACATTCTCATTTACTGTTGGACTAAGGATGAACCCCTCTGATTCTCAGAGCCTTTAACAGGAGGAGTTTGAACAGGGATCTGTCCACCATAGGGATCACATGGAGACCATTCCAGGAGATGAGGTCTCTTGGGGTGGGGGGAATTAGATAATATAATTATTCACCACATACAGGTTAAAACGCGACCGCGGGATTAAAGGGACAGTGTGGAGACATAGAAACATAGAAACATAGAAAATAGGTGCAGGAGTGGGTTATTCGGCCCTTCGAGCCTGCACCACCATTCAATATGATCATGGCTGATCGCGCAACTTCAGGACCATATTCCTGCTTTCTCTCCATACCCCTTGATCCCTTTAGCCGTAAGCGCCATATCTAACTCAGTTTTGAATATATCTAATGAACTGGCCTCAACAACTTTCTGTGGTCGAAAATTCCATAGGTTCACAATTCCCTGAGTGAAGAAGTGTCTCCTCATCTTGGTCCTCAATGGCTTACCCCTTATCCTTAGACTGTGACCTCTGGTTCTCGAATTTCCCAACAACAGGAATATTCTTCCTGCATCTAACCTGTCCAATCCCGTCAGAATGTTACATGTTTCTATGAGATCCCCTCTCATTCTTCTAAATTCCAGTGAATATAAGCCCAGTCGATCGAGTGGTTCTTCATATGTCAGTCCTGCCATCTCGGGAATCAGTCTTGTGAACCTTCGCTGCACACCCTCAATAGAAAGAATGTCCTTCCTCAGATTAGGAGATCAAAACTATACACAATATTCAAGGTGTGACCGCACCAAGGCCTTGTACAACTGCAGTAAGACCTCCCTGTTCCTATTCTCAAATCCTCTCGCTATGAAGGACAACATACCATTTGCCTTCTTCACCGCCTGCTGTACCTGCATGCCAACTTTCAATGACTGATGTACCATGACACCAAGGTCTCGTTGTACCCCCTCTTTTCCTAATCTGTGACCATACAGATAATATTCTGCCTTCCTGTTTTTGCCACCGAAGTGGATAACCTCACATGTATCTACATTATACTGCATCTGCCATGCATTTGCTCAATCACTTAACCTGTCCAAGTCATCCTGCAGCCTCTTAGCATCCTCCTCATAGCTCACACTGCCACCCACCTTAGTGTCATCTGCAAACTTGCAGACATTCCATTCCATTCCTTTGTCTAAACGATTAATGCATATTGTAAATAGCTGGGGTCCCAGCACTGGGCCCTGCCGTACCCCACTGGTCACTGCCTGCCATTCTGAAAACAATCCGGTTATTCCACCTCTTTGCTTCCTGTCTGCCAACCAGTTCTCCATCCACGTCAATACATTACGCCCAATACCATGTGCTTTAATTTTGCACATTAACCTCTTGTTTGTGACCTTATCAAAAGCCTTTTGAAAGTCCAAATACATCACATCCACTGGTTCTCCCTTGTCCAATCTACTCGTTACATCTTCAAAAATTGTCTCTCAGACAAACAGCAGAGAGTAATGGTGAACGGTTATTTATCAGACTGGAGGGAGGTATAGAGTGTTGCCCCTCAGGGATCGCTATTGGAACCACTGCTCTTTTGATATATATCAATGATCTGGCCTTGGGCAGACAGGGCATCATTTCAAAGTATGCAGATGGCAGCAAACTCAGAAATGTAGTAAACAATGAGGAGGATAGTAATAGAATTCAGCAGTACATAAGCAGACTGTTGAAATGGACAGACACATGACAGATCAAATTTAATGCAGAATGGTTTGAAGTGCTGCATTGTAGAAGGAAAATGAGCAACACTGAAGGAATGGGACAAATTTAAAGGGACTGCAGAAAGAGAGAGAGCTGTGGGTTTACGGACCAAAACCTTTGATGTTAATCCGGCCGTTAAACATTCAAACTGCATCCTTCACTTTATAACTAATGGAATAGAGAACAAAATGAAGGCAGTTATGGTAAACATTTATAAATCACAGTTGCATATGTACTTGAAAAGGAGTAACTTGCAGTGCTATGGAGAAATATCACGGGATTGGGATTAATTTGATCTCTTTCAGAGAGAGGGCACAGACACAATGGTCCGAATGGCCTTCTGTGCTGTATCATTCGATGATCCCAGGAGATGGGGTCACTGAGAGGGGTTAGGAGTGGTGCTGAATCAATGTTCCCCAATGTGCATGGGATGGAAGCAGCCTCTCTCTGTACAGCAAGCTACCCAGTGTCTCATTGACACAAACAACACTATTATCATTTACAGTTATAGGTTTATTTAGTTAATGAGACATGATGTCTGAATTATATTAATGCTACCTCCATAAGAGGGGTTCTTGAGGAGCTGTGCCGTTAAATGTCGATAATTGCCGATTTAAATTCAAACATCTGCACTGTTTTTAAAGGGGCACAACCAATAAACACCGTAAATTAACAAACACAAATTAAAAGGAAACTGAACAAATTAAATTAAAATTCTAAAATCATGGAAGGTCTCGCATAGAGAGCCCTCCATTGGGCGCTGGGGGAACTGTCTATTGACCCAGGGTCACCTTGATTGGTTTATTAGAAACAGGCCCCATCTCCATGTGAGCCGTGGGAATGCGAGTTGATCTTCGGGAGCCCGTGGGCCGCGGACTGAGCCTTGGGCTGATTGGATCAACGATTTACTGCGGGTTAAACAGCGCTGGGATAAAAAGGGGGAGTCTGCTTTACAGCCTTACTTACCTGGGAGGGTTTTCTTGTTATAATGGAGGGGCTGTGGGTTCTGGGTTTGTTATTTGTTGCAATCTGTTCATCTCAACCGCCCTCTCTCCTTCCACCATCCGACAGATGTTGGTTGTCTCCCAAATTCCGCCAAGACTGCGGCTTTCCGGGAATTGAAGGCAGTGAGTGTGTGGGGAGAGGCTGCTGCTTTGATGCCGGGAGCCGGGATGTGCCGCCGTGTTTCTATTCACTGGACAATCTGCCAGGTGGGTGTATTCTTGGGCCGTCTGTATTGTGGGACAGCGCTTTCCAGGGCCACCCAGCAATCCAGCTGCACTCGGGGATTCGCTGGACAGTATCCTCTCCCTGTCCTGAAATATCACGTAGCGTTTCAAACCTCTCCACTCTGCGAGTAGAACTGAGGATGGGTCTGGGACCGTCTCCTCCGGGGATGGTGGGTTTGGGAGCTGGTACGTCAGATACTGAGGGCAGCAGTTTGAATTTGACCCAGTATCTAAACTTCTAACCACTCTGTTGCCGGGTGTGACTTGGAAGTCGATGGTTGAATCCTACCCGATGTAGTTATCCACGATAGGAGGGCAGTGTGGAGGAGCCCAGCTTCCTGCTGCTTCTAACCATTTTCGTTGATTTCTATCGATGAGATCCGGGCCCTTAAACACAACCAGACCAGTGATGAGCTGGAGCTGGTCAACGGGTTTCCATTAGATGGAGAAAGGGAGGGGATGGAAACAAGACGGTGGTCCTGATTGGGTGGAATTTCTAGCCCACCTGGTAACGGTTCCCTTTTCAGCAACTAACCGCCTGTCTTTGACCATCTTGCAGTGTGCACCAAGGATGGGCGGGTCCTGATCGCCATCTCCAAGGATTTGACGCTGCCTCCTGTAAACCTGACCACCATCCATCTGAAGGATGGACACGGAGCTGAGTGCAGTCCGACCGTGGCCTCTGCAAACACTGTGATCTTTCAGTTCGCAGTCACTGAGTGTGGAACTACTCAGCGGGTAGGTATTGTGGGCTGGGAGCCCCACCAATGGCTGTCAGTCGGGTGAGGGTATCTAAAGGGTAATGTGGGCCTTAAAGGCAATACATGTGATAGACAATAAGGGAATGGCAGACTTGCTCAATATCTTTACAATCTGAAAATGGAACAAAGGGGAACTAAAGTTCTATAACTTAAGGAACAGGAGTAGGCCCTACCGCCCCTCGAGCCTGCTCTGTCATTTAATATGGTCATGGCTAATCCGATAGTGGTCTCTGGTGCACTTCCCTGCCCGCTCCCCATAAACCCCTTCTTGCCTTATTGGTTAAGAAACTGTACTTCTGCCTGTGAATGTATTCAATGTTCCAGCTTCCACAGAACTGAGGCAGCGAATTCCATAGATTCACAACCCTCAGAAGAAATTCCCTTATCTCAGTTTTAAATTGGTGACTTCTAAGAGTATGCCCCAGGTTCTCATGTCCCCTCAGTGGAAGCAGCCACATTTTTTAAGCTTCCCTCATAATCTTACACGGTTTGACAAGATCACCTCTCATTCATCTGCATTCTCATGAATAGAGGTACAACCTACTCAACCTGTCATAATTCAACTCCCTCAACTCTGAAATCAACCGAGTGAACCTTCTCTGAAATGCCTCCAAAGCATGTCCTTTTCTGAATATGGAAAAACAAAACTGTATGCAGTATTCCAGGTGTGACCTCACCAATACCCTGTATAACTAGAAAGAATTCCATGCTTTTATACTCTATTCCCTTTGCAATAAAGGCCAAGATTCCATTGACCTTCCTGATCATTTGCTGCACCTGCATACTATCCTGTTTCATACACCAGTACCCCCAGGTCCTGCTGTACTGCAACACTTTGCAATTTTTCATTTTAAATAACTTGATATTGGATTTGTTTCTGATCAAGTGCATGACCTCACACTTTCCAACATTATACTCCATCTGCCAAATGTTTGCCCACTCTCTAAGCCTGTATTTCTTTTTGCAGATTTGTGTCCTGTACATGTGTTCCTGCCATCTTTGTATCGTCAGCAAACTTGGCTGTTACATTTGATCCCTTCCAAGTTAATATACATTGTAAATAGTTGGGGTCCCGGCACTGATTCCTGTGGCACCTCACTAGTTACTGATTGCCAACTTGATGATCCATTTATCCCGACTCTGTCTTCTGTTTGTTTGCCAATCCTCTATCCATGCTAATATGGTATTGCCAACCCTGTGAACTTTTATCTTGTTCACTAACTATTTATGTGGCACCTTGTTAAATACCTTCTGCAAGTCCAAATACACCACATCCACTGGCTCCCCTTTATCCACCCTGTTCGTTACATCCTCAAAGAATTCTAGCAAATTTGTAAAGCATGACTGTCCCTGCATAAATCCATGCTGACTCTGCCTGGCAGAATTATTTTTTTCCCAATGTCCTGCTGCTTTAATAATGGGGTAAATGTTGGATCCCGATCACATGTTGGGATAACTGGTCTATATTTTCCTACTTTTTGTCTGTCTTTTAAATAACAGCGTTACACTTGCAGCTTTGCAAACAACTGGGACTGCCCCAGAATCCAGGGAATTTTGGTCAATTACAAACCATGCATTCACTATCTCAGCCACTAATTCTCAAGATGGTATGATGCAAGCCGTCAGGTTCAGGTGATTTATCTGCCTTTAGTCCCATTATTTATCAGAGTACCACCTTTTATGATCTGTTTCCCCACCCTCTACCACATCGTGCCTTGACTATTCACTCTTGGGATATTTTTAGTGTCCTCGACTGTAAAGACTGATACAGAATATTCCGTTTCTGCTATCTCCATGTTCCCCCATCACCATTAATTCCCCGGTCTCTTCCTCTAAGGGACCAACATTTACTTTAGCCACCCTTTTCCTTTTTTTATATACCTGAAGAAACTCTTGCTCTCTTTGTATATTTCATGCTAGTTAACTTTCATAGTCTATTTTCCCTTTCTCTTTGTTGTGTTTTGATGGCTTTTTAAAAGCTTCCCAGTCTTCTGTCCACCCACTAGTTTTGCCCACTGTGTACCTTTTTTAATTGAATACCACCCTTTAGTTAGCCATGGATGGCTATCTTTTCTCATAACTTTCTGTCTCTCTGGAATATATTCTGTTAAGAAATCTGCTTAAATGTATGCCACTGTTCATCAACCATCTGACACATTAATCTATTTTCCCAGTACACTTTAGCCAACTCTGCCCTTGTACCTTCATAGTCTCCTTTTTATTTAAGCTTGGTATGCTGGATACAGATCCAACTTTCTCTCCCTCCATCTGAATTACAAATTCAGATCATGCTATGATCACTCATTTCAAGGAGATCCTTTACTAGGAGAATTCGTTAATTCTGTCTAATTACAAAAGGACCAGATCTAAGATAGCCTGCATCGTGGTTGGTTCCATTACATACTGCTCAAGGAACCTGTCCCTTATGCATTCTATAAACTTTCCTCAAGGCTACCCTGATGTAGTTGCATTGATGGGTTAGGATGAGGAAAGTTTCTCTCTGGTGGAGTCCTGATCCAGGGGGCAGAACAATAAAAAGAGCTCGGCCGGTCAGGAAGCACGTCACAAGCTTGGTGGGAATCTGGAACTCCGCTCCGAAATCGCTGAGGCTAGCTGCATTAAATTTCCGAACTGTGATTTGAGATTTGCTTGGGTATTAAGGGCTACAGAACCAAGGTAATTGGATAGTTAGTCAGCCATGATCTAACAGAGGTGGAACACTGCCAAGGGGCTGAATGGCCTGCTACGGGCCCTCTGTACTGATGGTCTTCTGTCTCTTGTAGCTGGACGGGGTCAACGCCGTCTATGAAACGGATGTGTTGGGTCAGTTTGAGATCTTGGATGGAGCTTTGGGATCGGTGACCCGGGACAGCACCTTCAGGTGAGAATGGGAGCACATTGAGCGGGGAGAGAAGGTGAGGAGCTGAATTCTCCAGCCGTGTCCGTTCTCTTGCAGGCTCCATGTCCAGTGCAGTTACAAGGGAAGCCAGGAGTCGGAACTGCAGGTGAAGCCCCGAGTTTACACCCTTTCTCCGCCGCTGCCTGCCACTGAGGCCGGGATCCTGGTTCTGGAGCTGAGAATAGCGAGAGGTAGGGAGTGCTGCTGATGGCTAATGTCCAACTTCAGGCTCTCTCCAAATAGTGCCCGTCCTTCATCTTTCTCTTTTCAGATGGTGGCTACCGGAGCTGGTACGTGGCCAGTGATTACCCGATCCTGAGTGTGCTCCGGGACCCCGTGTTTGTGGAGGTTCGTGTCCTGAACCGGAACGATCCGTCCCTTGTGCTGGTGCTCAATGCCTGCTGGGCGACCCCCACCCCCGAGCCGTATTCGGGGCTCCGATGGGACCTGCTGGTGAGCAGGTAAGGCAGTGAGTGAGGGAGCTTGGGGCAGGCTGGGGATTGGGGAGGGGGCGACATGGACTGGGTCGGATCGAACGGGGCAATATTACAAATCTGAAGTCAGGGTTAATTGGTTTAAATGTTCTTTAGTTTCTTTATCTAGTCTAATCTCGGGACTATCGATTATGTACCGCTGTAAGCCTGCTCTCTTCCAGGTGCCCCCCTCCCCATATAACTCCCTCTTTCTCTGTTCCAGGTGCCCATTTGTGGGCGACAATTACAAAACCCTCCTCCTCCCGGTAGACGGCGCTTCCCATTTGCGGTTCCCAACTCACCATAACCGGTTTGTAGTCAGCACTTTCGCTTTCTGGGACCGAGTTTCGGCCCGGGCTCTGACCGGGGAGGTGAGTTTTCTTCCGTGTGTGTGTCTCTCTCTCGGTCACTTGGTTGAACTTGTTCCCGGGGTCTCACTAACAGTGAGGAGACCCCTGTTGACCCTTTGAAGGTAGAAGCATTAATCTCCTGACTGGGAGCTGTGGGACTGACCATACCGCACTGTCTCTTTCCAGGTTTACTTCCACTGCAGTGCTGAGGTTTGCTACCCATCCACCCGAGAGAACTGCACGGCTCCCTGCAGCCCCAGTAAGTACCTGGGATCTGACTGGTAACTGAACCCTGATTGGGAGTGCTGGGCGAGGGTCATTTGGACACAGTCCTTCAGCAAGGGCCCGACAGTGGGCACAGGAGGAGTGTCGTGAATCTGCCGCCTCTGAACTGTTCACCAGTTAGTTTACAGCAGAATAGCAATCTGGCTCAGTGGGTCTGATCACATCGTGCCCTGGGTCTGAGTGGAATCCACCACTGGGGTTGGGAACAGAGAAACAAAAGAAAAATAGGTGCAGGTGTAGGCCATTCGGCCCTTCGAGCCTGCACCTCGATTCAATAAGATCATGGCTGATCATTCACCTCTACCACTTTCCTGCTTTCTCTCCATACCCCTTGATCCCTTGAGCTGTAAGGGCTACATCTAATTCCCTCTTGAATATAAGCAATGAACTGGCATCAACTCTCTGTAGTAAGCAATTCCACAGGTTAACAACAGTGAAGTTTTGCTTCATCTCAATCCTAAAATGGCTTGCCCCTTATCCTTCGACTGTCCCCTGGTTCTGGACTTCCCCCAACATTGGCAACATTATTCCTGCGTCTAACCTGTCCAGTCCCATAAGAATTTTGTTTGAGATCCCTTAATCCTTGTAAACTCCAGTGAATACAGGCCCAGTCGATCCAATCTTTTCAGTGCTGCCATCCTGGGAATCAGTCTGGTGAACCTTTGCTGCACTCCCTCAATAGCAGACTAGGAGACCAAAACTGAACACAATATTCCAGGTGAGGTCTCACCAAGGCCCTGTACAACTGCAGTACGACCTCCCTGCTCCTATACTCAACCCCGTAGCTATGAAGGCCAACATAGCATGTGCTGCCTTGACTGCCTGCTGTACGTGCATGCCAACTTTCAATGACTGATGTACCATGACACCCAATTCTTGCTGCCATTCAGATAATCTGTTTTCATGTTGTTGCCCCCAAAGTGGATAAACTCATTTATCATTATCCTGCATTTGCCCACTCACCTAACCTGTCCAAGTCACCTGCAACATTTTAGCGTCCTTCTCTCAGCTCACACCGCCACCCAGCTTAGTGTCGTCTGAAAACTTGGAGATATTACTCAATTCCCTCATCCAAATCATTAATGTATATTGGAAAGAGCTCGGGTCCCAGCACTGAGCCTTGTGGCACCCAACTAATCACTGCCTGCCATTCTGAAAAGGACCCGTTTATCCTGACTCTCTGCTTCCTGTCTGCCAACCAGTCCTCTATCCACCTCAGTACATTACCCCCAATACCATGTGCTATAATTTTGCACCAATCTCGTGTGGGACCTTGTCAAAAGCCTTTTGAAAGTCCAAATACAACACATCCACTGGTTCTCCCTTGTCCACTCGAGTTACATCCTCAATATTCCAGAAGATTTGTGAAGCATGATTTCTCTTTCATAAATCTATGCTGACTTGGACCAATCCCATCACTGCTTTCCAAATGTGCTGTTCATTTTTAATAATTGATTCCAACATTTTCCCCACTGTCAGGTTAACTGGTATATAATTCCGTTTTCAATCCCTCAAAGTGATGTTACATTAGCTACCTTACAGTCCATAGGAACTGATCCAGAGTCGATAGACTGTTGGAAAATGATCACCGATGCATCCACTATTTCTAGGGCTACTTTATTAAATACTGAGGTGCAGACTCAGGCCCTGGGGATTTATCTGCTTCAATCCCATCAATTTTCTGCCAAATAAGTATTTTCTTCTGTTCCTCCTCACTACACCCTCAGTCCCCTAGTATTTCCAGAAGATTAATTTCTTTCTTTCTATTTTCACAAAGGATTTGTTTAACTGGTCTGCTATTTCTTTGTTCCACATTATAAATTCCTGAATCTGACTGCAAGGGACCTATGTCACTAATCTCTTTCTCTTCACATCTATGAAGCTTTTGCAGTCAATTATGTTCCCAGCAAGCTTCTGCTCATACACTCTTTTCCCCCTTCTAATTAAACCCTCTGTCGTCCTCTGCTGCATTACAAAATTCTCCAGTCCTCGGGTTTGCTGCTTTTCTCACCAATGTATGCCTTTTCTTTGGATTTAACACTATCCTTAATTGCCCTTGTTAGTGACGGTTGAGCCACGTTCCCTATTTTATTTTTACTCAACAGGGATGTACAATTGAACTTCATCCATGTGATCTTTGTTTGCCATTGCCTATCCACCATCAACCCTTCAAGTATCGCTCACCAGTCTATTCTAGCCAATTCACATCTCGTACCATCGAAGTTACTGTTCCTTAAGTTCAAGACCCTCGTCTCTATTAACTGTCACTACATCTTAATGTAGTCTACCATATGCTCACTCTTTTCCAAGAGGCCTCACCAAGATTGCTAATTAGTACTTTCTCATTACACATCACCCAGTCTTGGGTGGCCAGCCCTCTAGTTGGTTTCTCGACATATTGGTTGAGAAAACCATCCCTAATACACTCCAGGAAATCCTCCACCACCGCCTTGCTACCAGTTTGGTTATCCCAATCTATATGTAGATTTTTATTGCACATCACTAATTTCTTTGATGCTGCTCCCAACCTCACTGCTGATTGGTGGTCTGTACACAACCCCACTCATTTTCTGCCATATTTTGTAGCTCCACCAATACTGATTCCAAATCATCCAAGCTAATGTCCTTCCATACTATTGCATTAATTTCCTCTTTAACCAGCAACGCCATCCCACCTCTTCCTTTCTGTCGATCCTTCCTGGATGTTGAGTTCCTGACAAACATCCTGCTGTAACCAGGAGTTCCAGGGTGGGACCGAACCGATATCTGGGGGTGGGGGAGACCAGCCCCATGCATGGATATCCTGTAACAGCTGGTCAAATTGGTGCTTAAATCTAATCCTTCCCCAGGATATCTGACTGGCCATTACACGGTCAGTGACTGCAAACTTTGCTCGGTTGCAAATGGTCTTTCTTGCAATAGGGACTGAATCTTAGTCAGTGAATTGTATTTAATTAAAGTCTAATCTCGAGGTTTTTCGCATTTGGCCATCGGTTTGAATATTTGATTGGGGGCTTCAGGCAGCTGAACATTGAACCATCCACCTTGAGGTCTTATCTCTTTCCCTTGTCCCCCAGAGAGGCGAAGAAGCGCTGATTCCCAGCCTGGGGACTTAGTGACCGCTGATGGCCCCATCATTTTCCTGGAAGATGAGCAGAGACTGGCTGTGGGGATCCCCCAGGAAGATAAAGGTAAATGAGGACCCTCTAACTGTGTGCAGTGATGCAGTAACTGGTGCCCATCTAACCCTGGCTTCTCCCCACAGATACTGCTGCTGATTCCCCCTCCCGTGTCCTTCCTGGAGTAGCGGTTGGGGTAGCGCTGCTCTCCATGGCCCTGTTGGTCGGGACTGTCGCCATGTGGAAAATGGACCACCGCCGCAGGGTGGGCTCCGAGTGCAGCTCTATGGAACTGTAGATGTGTCTGTTGGATAATAAACTCCTGTTATAGATGAGCCCTGGTGTCGTGTTCTTTCGAATGCTGGCTGGATTTTACTGTCCTCGGTGAGTTAATTTGTTTCGTTTGTGCTGCTTCTGTTGGGTCCCCACCAGCCAAGTTCAGGGCCAGGCTGGTGTGGGTTTGTAATAAATGTAGCGGGCGGGAGGGACCGGCACGGTTGCGGTGAACTCTGTTCCTTGCGGAGGGGCCCGGGCCCGTGTCTCTGCCATTGCCGCTTCAATGGGGCCATGGAGACACGGTTTGACAAGCCTGGCGAGTGGTGTTGGGCTGTCGCCTCCCGCACCCACTGAGCATTACTGTCTGTCTCCGGCTATTTAACCTTCAGTTATCACTGAGCTGCCGGCTGCTTCATGCTGCCGGAGTAACGCCTGTCTAGAGCTTGTTCCCGCTTTGACTGGGTTGCTGAAGATAAATGGTTGGAGATCCCCGCCCTGTCTAGGACCGAATCTCCGTGAGCTGGTCTGCAGGGAGCGGGAGGTGTCTTCCACGAGGAGCATCAGCTCCCACACACTGGGCTGTGCTCTCTCCTTGCTGGAGGCATGTCAGATGTTCAGAGATTACATGATCTGTAATAGGAGCCGGGCAGTTCTCCAGGGTCCCCGTGTCTCGCCGATTGGGTAAATGTGACTGGGACCCACAGGAATGATGCGCATTGAGGATTTCAATCCAAGATCCCTGGACTGGGCAAAATTATCCAGACGGAGTGTCCCGGATACTGGGTAAAATGGGTCAGGGTGGGAATGGTGACGTAATACAGAATATTTGAATCGTTGAATGACACGAGGCCATTCTGTCCGTATGTGCCGGTTGTTATCTGGCCTAATTCCAGCTCTCGGTCCGTAGCACTAGGTTTCGGCTGAGTGCATATCCAAGTACTTTTTAAATGTGATGAGGGTTTCTGAAATCATTAATGTATTCCACAAAGCAAAGGAGCGAGAACTGGGCCCTGTAGAACCCAACTGGAAGCAGCCATCCAGTCTCCAACTCTCCTCCACCATTACCCTTTGCCTCCTGCCACTTGGCCAATTTTAGATCCAATTTGCCACACACCAATGGATCCCATGGGCTTTTACTTTGTCCATCTGGGACATTTCCGCACACCTTGCTAAAATCCATGCATCAAACGTACATTAACCATCCCTGTTACCTCAAAGAACTCCAACGTAGTCAAACATGACCTTCCCTTCTCAAATTCATGCTGGCTGACATTGCTTGATTAGTATTTCAAACTGAAGGTTTATAAAGTCCCGCAGAATTGATTCCAGTCATTTGGCCACAACCGAGATTAAACTGGCCTGTAACTGCCAGCACCCGCAGCATTTTGCTTTTGTATTAGTGTTTCATTCACTGCCACTTCTCTTCCAGGTATGCCCACCTTGAAGTTCTGCTCCTCGACAGGATTTCTTTCATCTTTACAATCTGTTTTCCTTATGTTTGATCAAGTATCTGCCAAGACTCGCTTTCACAGCTACATCTCTTCTCATTAACTGTCTCTGTCTCAGACTGAAAAACAAGGTTATATAATTTGGCCAAAATTAGACCTGGAGGTTTTTAAAAGCCAGCAGAGAATGATTACGGGAAGACAGTCTGAATGTAAACTAGCGCAAAATGCAAAAACAGCGTGTTTCTATCGGTATATAAAAAGGAAAAGTGTGGTTAAAGTAAATGCTCGTCCTTTGAGGACGAGACCAGGGCATTAGTAAGGGGTAACATGGAGATGGCAGACACTCTATACAGGTATTTTGTATCCGTTTTTACAGTAGAGGACACTAACAATATTTCGACAGTGGATATTCCAAGTGCTCTGGAGGTGGGGGTAGACTTAACATCACTAAGTGGTACTCAGCAAGATAATGGGACTAAAAGCAGATAAATACCTTCAATCTGATGGCTTGCATCCTAGTGTCTTAAGAGAAGTAGCGGCAGGGATTGTGGCTGCGTTGGTTGTAATTTACCAAAATTCCCTGGATTCTAGAGAGGTTGCAGCAGATTGGAAATCTGTAAATGTAAAACTTTTTTTTTTAAAAGGGAGGCAGACAAAAAGCAGGACACTATAAACCAGTTATCCTCCTCTTGGTTGGGAAAATGGTCGAGTCCATTTATTAAAGTAGCAGGACATTTGGAAAAGCAAAATTCGGGCAGTCAGCATGAATTTATGAAGGGGAAGTCATGTTTGGAAAAAAATTACTTGAGTTCTTTTTGAGGATGTAACGAACAGGGTGGATAAAGGGGAACCATTGGATGTGGTGTATTTGGACTTCCAGAAGGCATTTGTCAAGGTGCCACAAGAGGTTACTGCACAAGATAAAAGTTCACGGGGTTGTGTGTAATATATTAGCATGGATAGAGGATTGGCTAATTGATTTGGGATAAATGGTTCATTCTCTGGTTGGCAACCATTAACTAGTGGGGTGCTGCAGGATCAGTGCTGGGAGCCCAAATATTTACAATCTATTAATGACTAAAGAATGGACTGAGTGTAATGAAGCCAAGTGTGCTGACGATACAAAGATGGGAGGAAAAGCAAATGAGGAGGACACACATCTGCAAAAGGACCGAGACAGGCGAAGAAAGTGGGCAGGTGGTGAATAATTGTGAGGTCATGCACTTGGGCAGAAAAAAAATCAAAGAGCAAGTTAATTAAATGAAGATTGCAAAGTGCCACAGTACAGCAGGACCTGTGGGTTCATTGTGCATGAAACACAAGGATAGTATGCAGGTACAGCAAGTGATCAGGAAGACCAATGGTTACTTGATCTTTATTCCAAAGGGGATGGAATATAAAAGCAGGGAAGTCTTGCTATAGTTATATAGGGTATTGGTGAGACCACACCTGGAATACTGCATGCAGTTTTAGTTTCCATATTTACGAAGTTATATACTTGCTTTTGGCAGCAGTTCAGAGAAGGTTCACTAGGTTGATTGCGTGGGTGGATTATGAGGAAAGGTTGAATAGGTTGGGCTTCTACTGATTGGGATTCAGAAGAATGAGGTGATCTTATCGAAACGTTTCAGATTGAGCTGGCTTGGCAAGGTGGATGCAACGAGGATGCTTCCACTGATGGGAAAGACTAGAACTGGAGGGCATGATCTTAAAATCAGGGACTGCCCATTTAAAACAGATGAGGAAAAATTTCTTCTGAGGGTTGTAAATCTGTAGAATTCGCTGCCTCGGAGCTGAAAGCTAGGACATTGTCTATTTCTGTCTTAAATATATTCAGTTTCTTAAATGATAAGGGAATAAGAGGTTACAGGGAGTGGGTGGGAAAGTAGAGCTGAGTCCATAAACTGATCAGCCATGTTCTCATTGAATGCTGGAAAAGGCTCCAGGAGCTGTATGTCCTATACTGTTCCTATCCATGTGCATTCCACCCTTCATGTTTTGGATCCACCCAGGATTACAAACATCTGATATTCAACATTTCTCCAACCACTGCTCTTGCCGGATCCTAGGATCCATGCCACATGCACACTCTCCCTCTCTTCAGCAGCACTGACTCACTATCTGTGTAAGCTATCCTGGTCCACAGTTCCATTTCATCCTTTGCCTCGTCCAACGCTTTAACTAAATAACATGTTTCCTTCCTTTCAGGTGTCAAGGATTGTAAACTTCAACAACTCATGAACATGAACACCAACGCCACCCCCACCCCCGAAAACGTCTTTCTCTCTCTCCCCGCCCCCCCACCTCCACACTTCCCTCTGATCCTTTCCCTTCTGCTGTACTTTCATTATCCCCTCTGTCCTTCCCCTCTCTGACCCCGAACGATAAGTCCTCAGCAAAGGCTTGAGCT
Organism: Pristiophorus japonicus; assembly: GCF_044704955.1. NCBI lineage: Eukaryota > Metazoa > Chordata > Chondrichthyes > Pristiophoridae > Pristiophorus > Pristiophorus japonicus. The sequence goes on from NC_091981.1 coordinate 300,808,100, forward strand.
TCATGCCCTTACACCCCAACATCAATGAATTATGAGCTCGGCACGATGCTGAGCTCTTTTTCCGCCAACTTTGCCTCCATGCCCATTTCTTCGACCAGGAGTCTTCCCCCACACAGCTGATCCTTTCTCCAGTGTTCAGAATTATGTCTATCTGGCCTCTTACCCTCTGTAGACCTCTTCATTGCAAACTGCGGACGGGCCATCTCAATTTCTCTGCTCCCCTCACTCACTCGAAACTGCCTCCCTCTGAACTTGCAGTATTCCGCTCGCTCGGATCTAACCCCAACATTGTCATCAAACCTGTTGACAAGAGTGGCGCTGTTGTTTGGCGAACTGACATCTACTTTACAGAGGCTGATCGCCAACTCTGACATCTTCTCCGACCTCTCCCTGGACCATGACCCCACCACTGAACCTCAAGCTGCCATTTCCTTGACTGTCACTGACCTTATCTCCTAGAGATCTCCCCTCATAATTCCCCAACCCTGTGCTTCTTCCTCCTTCCCAACATCCACAAGGGCTGCCTTGGTCGACCCATTGTTTCAGCCTGTTCTTGCCCCACAGAATTATATCTTATCGACTGTTTTTATTCTCCTTGTCCACGCTTTTTCCACCTACATGGGTGACTCCTCCGAAACCCTCCATCACCAAGTTTCCAGTTTCCTGGTCCCAACCGTCTCCTTTTCACCATGGACATCCAATCCCTCTACATTTCCATCCCTCACCAGGATGGCCTGAGGGCACTCCGCTTCTTCGAGCAGAGGCCCAATATAGAAAATAGGTGCAGGAGTGGCCATTCGGCCCCAGGGCCTGCACTGCAATTCAATAAGATCATGGCTGATCAGTCCTTCAGTACCCCTCCTGCTTTCTCTCCATACCCCTTGATCCCTTTAGCCGTAAGGGCCATATCGAACCCCCTCTTAAATATATCTAATTAACTGGCATCAACAACTCTCTGCGGCAGGGAATTCCACATGTTAACAGCTCTGAAGAAGTTTCTCAGTGCTAAATGGCCTACCCGTTATCTTAAAACTTTGTCCCCTGGCTCTGGACTTCCTCAACATTGGGAACATTCTACCCACATCGAACCTGTCCCGTCCCATCAGAATCTTATACGTTTCTGAGATCCCCTCTCAGTCTTCTAAACTTCAGTGAATAAAGGCCCAGAGGATCCAGTCTCTCCTCATGACAGTCCAGCCATCCCTGGAATCAGTCTGGTGAACCTTCACTGCACTCCCTCAATAGCAAGAACGTCCTTCCTCAGATTAGGAGACCCAAACTGAACACAATATTCCAGGTGAGGCCGCACTAAGGCCCTGTACAACTGCAGTAAGACCTCCCTGCTCCTATACTCATCCCCTAGCTATGAAGGCTAACATACCATTTGACTGCTTTACCGCATGCTGTACCTGCATGCACAATTTCAGTGACTGATGAACCATGACACCCAGGTCTCGTTGCACCTCCCCTTTTTTCTAATCTGCTGGCAATTCAGATAATCTGCCTTCATGTTTTTCCCCCCAAAATTGCTAACCTCAAGTATCCACATTATGCTGCATCTGCCATGCATTTGCCCACTCAGATAACCTGTCCAATTCACCCTGCAGCCTTTAGCATTCTCCTCACAGCTCACACCGCCACCCACTTTAGTGTCCACAAACTGGGAGATATTACACTCAATTTCTTCATCTAAATCGTTAATGTATATTGAAAGAGCTGGAGTCCCAGCACTGAGACCTGTGGCACCCCACTCATCACTGCCTGCCGTTCTGAAAAAGACCTGTTTATCCCGATTCTCTGCTTCCTGTCTGCCAACCAGTTCTCTATCCATGTCGGTACATTACCCCCAATACCATGTGCTTTAATTTTGCACACCAATCCTTGTGCGGGACCTTGTCAAAAGCCTTTTGAATGTCCAAGTACACCACATCCACTGGTTCTCCCTTGTCCACTCTGCTAGTTACATCCTCACAAAATTCCAGAAGATTTGTCAAGCATGATTTCCCTTTCATAAATCCATGCTGACTTGGTCCGATCCTGTCACTGCTTTCCAAATGCGCTGCTATTTCATCATCATTGATTCCAACATTTTCCCCATTACTGATATCAGGCTCACCAGTCTATAATTACCTGTTTTCGCTCTCCCTCTTAAAAATGGTGTTACATTAGCTGCCCTCCAGTCCATTGGAACTGATCGAGTCGATGGACTGTTGGAAAATGATCACCAATGCATACACTATTTCTAGGGCCACTTAGTCTGCATCACAGAGTAATTATCAGGCCCCGGGGATTTATCAGCCTTCAATCCCATCAATTTCCCGAACACAATTTCCTGCCTAATAAGGATATCCTTCAGTTCCTCCTCACGAGACCTACTGTCCCTTAGTACATTCGGAAGGTCATTTGTGTCTTCCTTCGTGAAGACAGAACTGAAGTATTGGTTCAATTGGTCTGCCATTTCTTTGTTCCCCATTATAAATTCACCTGAATCTGACAGCAAGGAACATACGTTTGTCTTCACTAATCTTTTTCTCTTCACATATTTATAGAAGCTTTTGCAGTCAGTATGTTCCCTGCAAGCTTCCTCTCGTACTCTATTTTCCCCCTCTTAATTAAACCCTTAATCCTCCTCTGTTGAATTCTAAGTTTCTCCCAGTCCTCAGGTTTGTTTTTTCTAGACAATTTATATGCCTCTTCCTTGGCTTTAACACTATCCTTAATTTCCCTTGTTATAGAAACATAGAAACATAGAAAATAAGTGCAGGAGTAGGCCCTTCGGCCATCCTCCAGCATGATCCCACCGCAAATCCTATCTTCTCCTCCCCTCACCACAGCATTTGGAAGGGACCACTCCCTCCGTGACAGCCTGGTCCATGCTGCAGTCACACCCAGCAACACCCCCTCGTCCCACGGCAACTTTCTGTGCCACCTGCCCTTTTACCTTCTCCATTCCCACTATCCAGGGCCCCAAATACTCCTGGAAGATGAAACAGCGATTTACTTAGTACCATCAATTTAGTAAACTGAGTAGGCTGCTCACGATGTGGTGGTCTCTATTTTGGGGAGATCAAGCGTAGATTGGGTGACCACTTTGCTGAACACCTCCATTCAGTCCATAATTTGTGATGGAGGTTCTTATTACTTTAATTGTCTGCTCCACTGCCACTCTGACCTCTCCAGCCTCGGTCTCCTAAACTGTTCCAACAAAGTTGAATGCAAGCTCGAGGAACAGCACCTCATCTTTAGTTTAGGCACTTTACAATGTTCTGGACACAAGATCAATTTCAGAGCATAGCCACTGTCAATCGTTGGCTCACTTTCTTCCCCCATCCCCCCACCCCCCGAAATATTTTTTTTCTCCTTGTCTCTAATGGCCGTTGGTCGTTATCCCGCCATTCACACCGTAACTTAACTAATGATTTTCTAACTTCTCCCATTACCATTTCAATTTGACCCATCATCCCCTTTCTCATCTCTCCTGTCTTTCACCCTATAACAGACCTTCCCTTTTGTTCTTTATTCCCCTCCACCTTTCAGTGCTTAAGAATCTGTTCTTTGCGAACACACTCCAGTTCTGACGAAAGATCATTGTCTGATGAAGGATCATCGACCCGAAACGTTAAATCTGCGTTCTCTCCACAGACGCTGCTTGACCCGCTGAGATTTCCAGTATTTTCTGTTTTTATTCAACATTGCAGCATCCGCATTATTTTTCTTGTGGTGTGCGGTCTCTAATTGTCCGATTTATCAAGTCCTCCCTTTTTAAACAATGGTCCAACCTTAGCAATTCGCCTACCCTCCGGCACAACTCCTTTAGTCAGGGATGATTGGAAAATGATGCTCACAGCCTCTGCAATTTCCTTCGTGGCGAGCAGCTCCATGGGTCACTGAATGTAGTGGGACAAGTATTATGTTGGTGGAAAATACAAAATGTTGTAAATCAGCTGCCCGGGGCTCCTGACTTGAACTCTGGTCCTAAAACACTGAGCCCCTCCCCTGTTGTCTCCGTATTTCAAACTCATCCTATTATTGACAAAACGTTACTCTACTTAATCTCCTTTCGTGGTTTCTATAAACAAAATGCCCCAAGAGTGGCCTGACCTACCCTCCCAATGGAAAACCTGCGTCAACGCTAATTAAACAGTGAACGCCTGTGTAAATGAAGGAGTCCCTGCCATTGTGGAGGGTACAAGACACCAAGGCCGCAGACAGAAGCTGACCGATCGGGATTTACAGGCTTCATTCGCTTGAGGTCATCTGTAGTACCCTCGGGGCTGTTTCAGTTTCTGCAGATCACTCTGGATGTTGATGGAATGGAGGAGGACATTCATTTCACAACATGCTGCTGTTTTGGCTCTCCAGCAATTGTACAGCAGGAGCCCGGTGGGGTTGTACTGAGAAACCTGTTATACGTCCTTCGAGTATGTAGAGGGCGCTTGGCATTTCCAGACAATTCACCCCGTGTGCTGAGAGAGCTTCTGTTGTTTAAATGTTTATAGTGACACCAGGGAGTCAGTGAGTTTCCTGCAGAGCGAGGGAGATGAGGTTGAAGACCGTTTCCTCTGGAAAAGAAAGGTCTGGCTGGAAATCGTGAGTTTTCCCAGGAGCAGAGCATCCAATAATAATACTCAATCTTCATCTGAATGTTCATCACTGCTCTGTCGAGGCTGCATCCTTGAATATAATCTGTGATCCTAATTGCGAGCTTATAGTCTAGGTTCTATCCAGCAGATTAGCTCTCCAATATCAAAGGGTGTTAACTTACCAGTTACCTGAGGAGGCTGATAGTAAATTTTTGTCCTAATATATTAAGTCAAAATTACTAATCTCAACAGCAAATTTATAATCGAATTGGATTATGGTGAATCACTGTGCTATAATTGGATGGCCTAGCGAACTTGGAGATTCGTTGGTACGCGAAATACTCAACTAATCTGACGCAATCCATGTAGGACACTTTGGCAAACCAAATAACGATCAATCCCTCCCAGACACTGCCTGTAGTGGGGAACGGGGTTGAACGTGGATGAGGTTAAGGATCCGTCTGTCCTTGATCAATATTCAGGTCAAGTTACCAATCCCACTGTTGTCGTTTGGTGTCTGCTGTCCCTATATATTGCCATTTCAGGTGCCTGGATATATTGCAGAGGTGCTATGTTCTAACATGTTTTCCCCTTCAATGAAACTGATGGTGGCCTTGACTGAGAAAGCACAACGAACTATCTCTGCCCTTAAATAGTGCCACTAGTAGTGGGACCCCCACCCTCAGTAATTGACCAGTATTGTTACTCGACCAGCCACACTAACTCTGGCTAGCAGTGCCGACGCTGGATAATCTGACGAGTGATTCACTTACTGACCGATCAAAGTCTCTCCAGGTACAACGCTCACACCAGGAGTGTGATGGAACACCCGCCTGGGTAGAATAAGCCGTGGCTTCAAAAACAATTGTTCAAAACTATCCAGCACAGGTGGGTTTGCTTGACACGCCCTGGGTTACCTATTCACTCCTCCATTACAGAAACACCGTGGCTGCAGTATCCATGGTCTATACAGGGCACTGCAGCAACTCCCCAAGGTAACTTCTTCAGCACTTCCCTCCTCTGCTACCTCCATCAGTGAAAGGACAAGTGCAGCAATGTTCCTGGGACACCATTCCCTCCATGTCACACACAGCCCTGAATAAAACACATATAGCTGTTCCCTCATTGTCCCTGGGTCAATGTCTTTGAATTTCCTGCTGACCTACAATACTGCAACACCATCACCACAAGGACTGCAGTGGTTCAAGGAGAAGGCACATCACCCCCAGCGTCTCAGGGCAACTAGGGATAGACAATAAATACAACTGTATCATCACTCAATGCTGACACCACAACAATCTATAGAGAAACGCAAGGTATTCTGTAACAGGCTTTATCTGGGCCTTCCTACACGCAGCCTCTCCACCGATACCAGTTGTCAAGAAAGACATAGTGCTCTAAATCAGTTTCCAAGATCTCAGGTCCTATAACAGAAGCTGACATCTGTCCCATTCCTCACACAGCGGCCATGATTGAGAAACTAGGGGACATCATATGGCTCTAACGCTTATGAGAGTTCACTCGGAGCTGTCACTAAAGCACAGAACCTCAACTTTGTTGTCTTTGTCTTTGCCCGGACTCTACAAGTTTACTATAATTAATAAATCGCCGTCCACCAGCTCAGCAGTGAGGACGAGGCCGAGTTAATTCACTGTTGAGGGTTCTGCACGCGCCTGGCGCATCAGTCATCTGTGTCCCTTTCTGTGACACCTCACTCCTGACATTGTCTATCCAGCCCTTCCTTGGTCTTCCTCAGCTTCTTGTTCCATGTCGCTCTGTGTGCAGCATTCTTCATTCTTTATATTCCGGAAACTTCTCGTGACCCAGCACTCTTCTCCCGATAATAATGTGCGGATAACTTTGCTTCATAAGCTCTCGACTTATTTAAATATGGCTATCCTTCCATATCCCTTTAAACATTCCAACAGCAGCTGATCCTTCTTTGTTGTCATCTTCACAACTCACAGTCACTGACACTAACCCACCGAGGTGTACAAACTGTTCCACCTGTTCAACTGCATTCCCTATACCTGTAATCGCAACATCTCCCTGAGAATCCCCAAATTAAATGACTTTCATCTTTATTATGTTAATTGTTTATCGAAGTTTTCTGCTGTCCAAGCAAAGCTTGTGAGCCTTATGCACTGGTAGAGTGCATGAGGGAGAACCAGTAGATGTGGTGCATTTGGAATTTCAAAAGGCTTTTGCCAAGGTCGCGCAAGAGATTACTGTGCAAAATTAAGGCACATGGTATTGGGGGTAATGTATTGACGTGCATAGAGAAAAGGTTGGCAGACAGCAAGAGTGAGTGGGAAAAACGGGTCATTTTCAGAATGGCAGGCAGTGACTAGTGGGGTGTCACAGGGTTCAGTGCTGGGACCGCAGCTATTTACAATATTCATTAATGATTTAGACGAAGGAATTTAATGTAATATCTCCAAGTTTGCAGATGACACTAAGCTGGGAGGCATTGCGAGCTGTAAGGAAGATGCTAAGGGGCTGCAGGGGGACTTGGACAGGTTAGGTGAATGGGCAACTGCATGGCAGATGCAATATAATGTGGATAAATGTGAGGTTATCCACTTCGGTGGCAAAAACAGGAAGGCAGCTGATTATCTGAGTGGTGACAGATTAGTAAATGGGGAGGTGCAACGAGACCTGGGTGTCATGGTACATCAGTCATTGAAGTTAGGTATGCAGGCAGTAAAGAAAGCAAATGGCATGCTGGCCTTCAGAGCGAGCGGGTTTGAGTATAGGAGCAGGGAGGACTTGCTGCCGTTATACAGGGCCTTGGTGAGACCACACCCTGAGTATTGTGTGCAGTTTTGGTCTCCTAATCTGAGGAAGGACATGCCTTCCATTGAGGGAGTGCAGCGAAGGTTCACCAGACTGATTCCCGGGATAGCAGGACTGACATATGAGGAAAGACTGGCTCGACTCGGCTTATACTCACTGGAATTTAGTAGAATGAGAGGGGAATCTCATATTCACGTGCAAAATTCTAATGGGCCTGGACACGTAAGATACAGGAAGAATGTTCCCAATGTTGGGGAAGTTCAGAACCGGGGACGCAGTCTAAGGATAAGGGGTAAGCCATATACGACCGAGCTGAGGAGAAACTTTTTCACCCAGAGGAATGTGAAACCGTGGAATTATCTGCCACAGAGAGTTGTTGAGTCCAGTTCGTTAGATATATTCAAAAGGGAATCGGGGGGTATGGAGAGAAGGCTGGGGTGGGGTACTGAGGTTGAATGATCAGCCATGATCATATTCAATGATGGTACAGGATCGAAGGGCTGAATGGCTCGCTTTTGCACCTATTTTCTATGTTTCTATGAGCCAGCCAATGGTCAGCGAACTTGAGATTGTTTCAAACCTCGTCACCTGAGGTGATCCTCCAATATCACGTTTCAGTGCAAGGATCATTACAGCTTCCAGTACTGGATTACATATATCAGGTGACAATGTGCATCCTTATCTCAGCCCAACTGTTGGTCTAACCCATTCTATTTGTGTCCTTCCACTCCAGCGCAAACAGCGACATCTGCTGGACGCTTTCTATCAGTTTCACAAGTTTCCCAGGAATACCGAACATCGTCAAGATATTCCAAATGCTTTCTCGCCCGACACTCTCAAAGGCCAGCTACTTGATAGTTTTGTGAAGCGCCTTGCGACATTTTCGGACATAAGTGCGATATAAATACAAGTTGATACTGTAACGTGGATGTTGTGTAATATGTATTTCACCGGAACCTGTCTTGTTGCTCAGGGGAAATCATTGAGAATCTCCGGGGCACCAAATGACTGTAAACCATATAAAAGATTATTGGCACTAGGCCCAGGGGCCCATCCGTGCTCTGTGTGTGTTACAGTGACCGCGCTGGACAGGGTTACAGTCTTACATTTCAGAACCGTCAGAGCACCAAACACATTCTGGCCACTGTTGGAATTCCAGGGCCCAGGGCTTACAAGCTGGCGAGTATTAAAGACATTGTCATTTCCTGTTGACTGAGGATGAACCCCTCTGATTCTCAGAGCATTTAACAGGAGGAGTTTGAACAGGGATCTGTCCACCACAGGGATCACATGGGAATCATCCCAGGAGATGGGTCTCTGGGGGTAGTTAGATAATATAACTATTCACCACATTCAGGTTATAAGTTGACTGCGGGATTAAAGGGACAATATGGAAACTGAATTGGCTCTCAGACAAACAGCAGAGAGTAGCGGTGAACGGATATTTATCGGACGGGAGGGTGGTATACAGTGCTGTCCCCCAGATATATATCAATGCTCTGACCTTAGGGAGACTGGGCATCATTTCAAAGTATGCAGATGGCAGCAAACTCAGAAATGCAGTAAACAGTGAGGAGGATAGTAATAGAAATCAGGAGTAGATAATCAGACTAGTGAAATGGGCAGACACATGGCAAATCACATTTAATGCAGAATAGTTTGCAGTGATGCATTTTCGAAGTAAAATGAGCAAAAGTGAAGGAAATGGGAGAAATTTAAAGGGACTGCAGGAAGAGAGAGAGCTGTGAGTTCACGGACACAAATCTTTGAAATTAATCCGGCCGTTAAACATTCAAACTGCACACTTCGCTTTATAACTAATGGAATAGAGAACGAAATCAAGGAAGTTATGGTAAACATTTATAAATCACAGTTGCATATGTACTTGAAAAGGAGCATCTTGCAGGGCTATGGGGAAATATCACGGGATTGGGATTAATTTGATCGCTCGTTCATAGAGAGGGCACAGACACAATGGTCCGAATGGCCTTCTGTGCTGTATCATTCGCTGATCCCAGGAGATGGGGTCACTGAGAGGGGTTAAGAGTGGTGCTGAATCAATGTTCCCCAATGTGCATGGGATGGAAGCAGCCTCTCTCTGCATCGCAAGGTACCGAGTGTCTCATTGACACAAACAACACTATTATCATTTACAGTTATAGGTTTCTTTAGTTAATGAGACATGATGTCTGAATTATTTTAGTGCTGTCTCCATAAGAGGAGAACTTGAGGAGCTGTGCCGTTAAATGTCGGCAATTGCCGATTTAAATTCAAACATCTGCACCGTTTTTAAAGGGGCACAAACAATAAACACCGTAACTTGACAAAAACAAATTAAAAAGAAACGAAACAAATTAAATTAAAATTCTGAACCCACCGATCATGGAAGACCTCGCGTAGAGAGCGCTCCATTGGGCGCTTGGGGAACTGTCCCTGGACCCAGGGTCACATTTATTGGTTTATTAGAAACAGGCCCCATCTCCGTGTGAGCCGTGGGAATGCGGGTTGATGTTCGGGAGCCCGTGGGCCGCGGACTGAGCCTCAGGCTGATTGGGACATTCATTTACTGCGGGTTAAACAGCGCTGGGATAAAAAGTGGGAGTCGGCTCTACAGCCTCACTTACCTGGGAGGGTTCGCTTGTTATAATGGAGGGGCTGTGGGTTCTGGGCTTGTTATTTGTGGCAATCTGTTCATCTCAACCGCCCTCTCTCCTTCTCCCCGCCGGTAAATGTTGGCTGTCTCCCAAATTCCGCCAAGACTGCGGCTTTCCGGGAATTGAAGGCAGTGAGTGTGTGGGGAGAGGCTGCTGCTTTGATGCCGGGAGCCGGGATGTGCCGCCGTGTTTCTATTCACTGGACAATCTGCCAGGTGGGTGTTTTCTCGGGCCGTCCGTATGGTGGGCCAGGGCTTTCCAGAACCACCCGCAATCCAGCTGCACTCGGGGATTCCCTGGACAGTATCCACTCTTTCCCCCTGTCCTGAAACATCAGGTCGAGTTTCAAACCTCTCGACTTCGGGAGTAGAACTGAGGGTGGGTCTGGGACCCTCTCCACTCGGGGGATGGTGGATTTGGGAGCTGGTACATCAGATACTGAGGTCAGCAGTTTGACCCTGACTCAATATCTGAACCTCTAACCATTCGATGATTAAATCCCGCCCTATGTAGTTGTCCAGGATAGGAGGGCAGTGTGAAGGAGCCCAGCTTCCTGCTGCCTCTGACCATTTGCTTTGATTGATTTCTATCGATGAGATCCGGGCCCCTTAAACACAACCAGACCAGTGATGAGCTGGAGCTGGTCAACGGGTTTCTATTAGACGGAGAATGGGAGGGGATGGAAACAAGACGGTGGTCCTGACCTGGGTGGAGTTTCTCGCCCTCCCGGTAACGGTTCCCTTGTCACTCCCCGTGCAGCAACTAACCGCCTGTCGTTGATCATCTTGCAGTGTGCACCAAGGATGGGCGGGTCCTGATCGCCATCTCCAAGGATTTGACGCTGCCTCCTGTAAACCTGACCACGGTCCATCTGAAGGATGGACACGGAGCAGAGTGCAGTCCGACCGTGGCCTCTGCAGACACTGTGCTCTTTCAGTTCGCAGTCACTGAGTGTGGAACTACTCAGCGGGTAGGTATTGTGGGCTGGAAGCCCCACCAATGCCTGTCAGTCGGGTGAGACGGTGTCTAAAGGGTAATGTGGGCCTTAAAGGCAATACATGTGATAGATTATAAGGAAATGGCAGACTTGCTCAATGTCTTTGCAATCGGTCTTTACAGTAGAGGAAGAGGATACAGTACCAGAGATACTTGAAATAATAAATCAATGAGGAGCTTGCTGGATTTAATACCAGTCGAATACTGAAACGGAACAAATGTAGGTCTCTGGGACATGGTCTCCATCCCTTTGTATTAAAAGATGTAGGGGTGACGATATTGCTGGAAGTTTAGTTATGAACTTGCAAAACTCTTCTGCAATTGTCTCCTTGGAGTAGCACATTGAAAATATCAACTTCAGGTTGGGAAAGTGGAATCTGGAAACCATAATCCGTGGTCTAATGCCTGTCGTGGGGAAGTTGCTGGAATATATCGGGGCAGTGACTGAGCATCTGGGTGGATATGAACTGATGGTTTCCGGATCGGTCAGTGAAAGGCCAATCACGTCTATCTAACCGATTTGCATTGGTTTCAGGACGTCACTGGGTGATGAGGGCGTGTTTATGAATCTATGTATCTGCAGAAGTTGTTTGAGGTTCCAGAGAATTGACCAAGTGCCTTGAAGGCAATTTATTGACAAGGTTATGGAATTGGATAGCGGGTAAACATCACAAATGATATTGGAGATGTACTTCAAGTGTTAAGATATGACTCGTGGATTTCTCTTGGGATCTATACTGGGAGGTGGGACTCCGCTTTACACTATTTCATGACTTGGATAAAAGAATAGTGGGCTGTATAATCCATGTTTGCTGTCAGCACTAAGTGAGGTGGCAGTGAGTTGTGTAGATGGGGGCTGAGGTTGCTAAGGGATGGGCCTAGATTAAGTGAGTGATCTCTCATCTGGCAGAGATTTAAACAATGTGGGGCAGTGAGGTCATCCATTTTTTGGGACTATAGATCGATCAGTAATTTATAAATGGTCAGCTTGGAATTGTGTGGGGATTTGGGATAGCAATTCTGGGGGGGGGGGGGAAACAAAATAGACATTAGATCAAGTGCCCCCCGATCTGGGGACACTCGACACTTAACTGCCCCACAATATCTCCGCGTCTGGAATACAAAGTGGTTGGATAATGGGAGCTATAAAGTTCTAGTTAGAATGCATCAGTTCGGGGCACCACACCTCGGGAAGGAGATATCGGCCTTGGAGGCGATGCAGTGCAGATTGACCAGAATGATCGCGGAGCTAAAAGGGTTAAATTGAGGACAAGTTCCATAGACTCGGCTTGTGTTCTCTCCAGGATAGAAGATTAAGGGGTGCTTTGATGGTGTAGGCCTGGAAAAGTTTATCTCCAGTGGACAGGCCACTACAAGGGGCATATCAATAAATAGAGCACGGCCGGTCAGGGTGATGTCAGGAAGCACGTCACAAGCTTGGTGGGAATCTGGAACTGTCAGTGATAGCTGAGACTAGGGCCATTAAATTTCCGAACTGAGATTTTCTTTGGAAAGGGTGTTGAGGCTTACAGAACCAAGGCAATAGGATGGAGTTAGTCAGCCATGGTCTAATTGGAAGGCGGAACATTATGGAAGGGCTGCATGGCCTACTCCTGTCCCTCTGTACTGATGGTCTTCTGTCTCTTGTAGCTGGACGGGGTGAACGCCGTGTATGAAACGGATGTGTTGGGTCACTTTGAGATCTTGGATGGAGCTTTGGGATCGGTGACCCGGGACAGCCCCTTCAGGTGAGAATGGGAGCACATTGAGCGGGGAGAGAAGGTGAGGAGCTGAATTCTCCAGCCGTGTCCGTTCTCTTGCAGGCTCCATGTCCAGTGCAGTTACAAGGGAAGCCAGGAGTCGGAACTGCAGGTGAAGCCCCGAGTTTACACCCTTTCTCCACCACTGCCTGCTACTGAGGCCGGGATCCTGGTTCTGGAGCTGAGAATAGCGAGAGGTAGGGAGTGCTGCTGATGGCTAGTGTCCAACTTCAGGCTCTCTCTGCAAATAGTGCCCGTCCTTCATCTTTTTCTTTTCAGATGGTGGCTACCGGAGCTGGTACGTGGCCAGTGACTACCCGATCCTGAGTGTGCTCCGGGACCCCGTGTTTGTGGAGGTTCGTGTCCTGAACCGGAACGATCCGTCCCTTGTGCTGGTGCTCAATGCCTGCTGGGCGACCCCCACCCCCGAGCCGTATTCGGGGCTCCGATGGGACCTCCTGGTGGGCAGGTAAGGCAGCGAGTGAGGGAGCTTGGGGCAGGTTGGGGATTGGGGAGGGGGCGACATGGACTGTGTAGGATCGAACGGGGCAATATTACAAATCTGAGGGCCTGGTTAATTGGTTTAAATGTTCTTTGGACTGTACTCTAGTTTCTTTATCTAGTCTAATCTCAGGAGTTTGGTTTGATGTACCGCTATAACTCTGTCGTTCTGTTCCAGGTGCCCCTCCCATATAACCCCCTCTTTCTCTGTTCCAGGTGCCCATTTGTGGGCGACAATTACAAAACCCTCTTCCTCCCGGTAGACGGCGCTTCCCATTTGCGGTTCCCAACTCACCATAACCGGTTTGTAGTCAGCACTTTCGCTTTCTGGAACCGGGTTTCGGGCCGGGCTCTGACCGGGGAGGTGAGCTTCCTTCCGTGTTTCTCTCGGTCACTTGGTTGAACTTGTTCCCGGGGTCTCACTAACAGTGAAGAGACCCCTGTTGACCCTTTGAATGTAGAAGCATTAATCCCCTGACTGGGAGCTGTGGGACTGACCAGACCGCACTCTCTTTCCAGGTTTACTTCCACTGCAGTGCTGAGGTTTGCTACCCATCCACCCGAGAGAACTGCACGGCTCCCTGCAGCCCCAGTAAGTACCTGGGATCTGACTGGGAACTGAGCCCTGATGGGGAGGCATGGGTGAGGGACATTTGGACACTGGGCACAGGAGGAGTGTCGCCAATCTGCTGGATCTGAACTATTCGCCAGTTAGTTTACAGCAGAATAGTTACCTGGCTCAGCGGGTCTGATCACATCGTGCCCTGGGTCTGAATGGAATCCACCCCTGGGGTTCGGCAACATTTATTCTGCATCCGAGAGTTCCAGGGCGGGAACTGAACCGATATCTGGTGGTGGGGGAGACCTGGGCAATGTGTGGATGTCCAGTGTAATCGCTGGTCAACCTAGTGTTTAAATCTAATCTCCTTCCCCAGGAGATCAGTCCGGCCATTATACTGTCAGCGACTGCAAATGTTGCTCGGTTGAAAAGGGTCTTTATGGGAATAGGGAGTGAATCTTGGTCTGACGGAGTGAACTGTATTTAACTACAGTCTAATCTCGTCTCTTTGGTGCCCGACGATTTTTGCATTCGGCCATCGGTTTGAACACCTGATTGGGGGCTTCAGGCAGCTCAGCAGTAAATCATCCACCTTGAAGTCTTGTCTCTTTCCCTTATCCCTAGGGAGGCGAAGAAGCACCGATTCCCGGCCTGGGGACTTGGTGACTGCTGATGGACCCATCATTTTCCTGGAGGATGAGCAGAGACTCTCTGTGGGGATCTCCCAGGAAGAGAAAGGTAAAGGAGGACCCTCTAACTGTGTGCAGTGATGCAGTAACTGGTGCCCATCTAACCCTGCCTTCTCTCCACAGATACTGCTGCTGATTCCCCCTCCCGTGTCCTTCCTGGAGTAGCGGTTGGGGTAGCGCTGCTCTCCATGGCCTTGTTGGTCGGGACTGTCGCCATGTGGAAAATGGACAATCGCCGCAGTGTAGGCTCCGAGTGCAGCTCAATGGAACTGTAGATGTGTCTGTTGGATAATAAACTCCTGTTTTTGGTGAGCCCTGGTCTCGTGTTATCTTTCAAATACTGGCTGGATTTTACTGCCCTTTCCAGTGAATTAATTTGTTACCTGGTTTAACAATCGCTGGTGCCTCTTTTGTATATCCACCCCCCCCCCCCCCCCCGCCCCTCCGCGCCAGCAGCCAAGTTCAGGGCAAAGCAAGTGTGGGTTTGTCATATCAAGCGGGAAGGACTGGCGCGCTTGCATTGAACTCTGTCCCTTGGGATGGGTCCCGGGTCCGTCTCTCTGCCATTGCCGCTTCCATGAGACCATGGAGGCACGATGTGGGCTCTCCTTGGGGTGGATGCAAAAGGCAGAACGTCGGGTGTGTTGAAGCCCAGATGCTGTTGCCCTTTGATGGGAGCCGGGCAGAGCTGCAGCTCTCCAGGTTCCCAGTCGTAAATGTAACTGGCACCCACAGGAATGATGCGGATTCAGAATTCCAATCCAAGCTCCCCAAACTGGGACAGTTGGCAAACTCTTCTGGACCATGGATTGTCCCGGATGATGGGTCAGCAGCCCAGGCAGTGTCGGGTGGGATATGGTGACTTATTGCATCTTCAGCGAGTGGTGAGCAGCTCCATTGGTCACTGAATGTGGGGGACAAGTATAATGTTGTAAAATACAAAAGATTGTAAATCAGCTGCCAGGGCTTCCTCACTTGAACTCTGAACCAAAAACTACAGTGGGTCGAGTGAGGAGGAACTGAAGGTGATCCTTATTGGGCGGGAATTTGTGTTAGAGAAATTGATGCGATTGAAGGCTGATAAATCCCCCAGGCCTGCTTGTCTGCATCCCAGAGTACTTAAGGACGTGGCCCCAGAAATAGTGCATGCATTGATGATTTTCCAACAGTCTATTGACTCGAACAGTTTTTTTTAAAGGAGGGAGAGAGAGAAAATGGTAATTATAGACCAGTTAGCCTGACATCAGTAGTGGCGAAAGATGATATAGCAGCGCATTTGGAAAGCAGTGCCTAGCTCTGACCAAGTTAGCATGGATTTTTTTTTAGGGGAAATCATACTTGCCAAATCTTCTGGAATTTTTTGAGGGTGTAACTAGTAGAGTGGACAAGGGAGAACCAGTGGATGTTTATTGGGACTTTCAAAAGGCTTTTGACACGGTCCCACGAGATTGGTGTGCAAAATGTAGATAATGGGGATAATGTAGTGATAGGGAGCAAGAACTGGTCGGCAGACAGGAAGCAGAGTCGGGATAAACGGGTCCTTTTTTAAAATGGCAGGCAGTGAATAGTGGAGGGCCGCAGGGCTCAGTGCAGGGACCCCAGAGCTTTACAATATACATTAACGATTTACATGAAGGAATTGACTGTCTGACTAATATCACCAAGTTTACTGATGACACTAAACGGGGTGGCGTTGTGAGGAGGACGGTAAGAGGCTGCAGGGTGACTTGGACCGGTTAGGTGAGTGGGCAAATGCATGGTAGCTGAGTATAATGTGGACAAATGTGAGGTTATCCACTTTTGGGTCAGAAAGACGAAGGCAGAATATTATGTGAATGGTGGCAGATTAGGAAAAGGGGAGGGGCAACGAGAGCTGGGTGTCATGGTTCATCAATCACAAAGTAGGCAGACAGGTACAGCAGGCAGTGAAGAAGGCAAATGGTATGTTGGCCTTCAGAGCTAGGGGATTTGAATAGAGGAGCACGGTGGCCTTACTGCAGTTGTACAGGGCCTTGGTAAGGCTTCACCTGGAATATTGTGTTCAGTTTTGGTCTCCTAATCTGAGGAAGAACCTTCTTGCTATTGGAGTGCACCAAAGGTTCACCGGAATGATTCCAGAGATGGCTGAACTGTCATGAGACTGGACCAACTGGCCATTTATTCACTTGAGTTTAGAAGGATGAGAGGGGTCTCATAGAAACGTGTTAGATGTGGGAAGAATGTACCAGATTTGTGGAAGTCTAGAACCCGGGGACATAGTCTTAGGATAAGGGTTAGGCCACTTAGGACTGAGATAAGGAGAAACTTCTTCACTGAGTTGTTAATCTATGGAATTCCCTGCTGCAGCGAGTTGTTGGTGTCAGTTCAGTGTATATATTCAAGGGGGAGTTAGATATGGCTAAGGGGACCAAGCGGTATGGAGAGAAAGCAGGAAATGGGTACTGAGGGAATGACCAGCCATGATATTGAATGGTGCTGCAGGTGCAAAGGTCTGCAGGGCCTACTCCTGCATCTATTTTCTGAGTTTCTAACCCTGGGCCCTTCCCCTGGTGTCTCCGTATTTCAAACTCGTCCTATTATTGACATTTTTATACATAATCTCCTTTCATGGTTTCGGTAAACAAAACCCCAAAAATGGTTTGACATGCCCTTCCAATGGTAATCTAGCACAAACACTAATTAAACAGTGAGGGCCTGTGTAAATGAAGTATTCCTTGCCACTGTGGCAGGTACAATACACCAAGGCCACAGACTGAAGCTGATCGATCGGGATTTACAGGTTTCATTCGCTTGAGGTCACGTTAAGTACCCCCTGGGATGATTCAGTGATGGACACATGAAGGCTGGTCTTCGACAGATCACTCTGGTTGTTGATGGAATGGAGGATGACATTCATTTCACAACAAGCTGCTGTTTTGACTCTCCAACAACTGTACAACAGGAGCCCGGGGGGGGGAGGAGTTGTACTGGGAAATGTGTTGATGTCCTTCGAGTATGGAGAGGGCGCTGGGCATTGGGAGACAATTCGCCCCTTGAACTGTAAGAGCTTCCATTGCTTAAATGTTTATAGTGACATCAGTTAGGTTCAGAGTTGAAGAGCTGGAGTCCGAGCTTCAGACCCTGATACAGCAGGGAGTGGGAGAGTTATCTGGCCACTGTGTTCCAGGAGGCAGTCACACCCCTTAGGTGAAATAATTAAAAATTGGTCCGTGGTCAGTGAGAGTTGGGCGATGGAGCCTCCACGCTCGCTCTTGTCCGACACGTTCAATTTACTTGCTCCGTATGGACGAGGGCAGGGACTGCAGGGCGAATGGGCAAATTGACCACAGCACCGTGCTACAGGGGCCGTTCAAGTGGTGAAAGTAAAAAGGAATATTAGTGGTGGAGGGCAGTAAATTTAGGGGGATAGATACTGTTCTCTGCAACGGAGAGAGTGAGTCCCGAAGGTTCTGTTGCCTGCCTGGTGCCAGGCTTAAGGACATCTCCTCTGGGCTGGAGAGGAATTGGAGTGGAGGGGAAGATCCCGTTGTCGTGGTCCACGCAGGTAGCAATGATATAGCTAAAGCAAAAAGGAGGTTCTGCTGAGAGAGTATGAGCTGTTAGGCGCTATCTTAATACATAGAACCACAAACGTAATAATCTCTGGGTTACTACCTGAGCCATCAGCAAATGTGCATAGGGCACATGAGATCAGAGAGATGAACGCGTGGCTCAAAGATTGGTGCGGGAGGAATTGCTTTTTATTTCATGGGGCATTGATTCATGGGTGAGAACGAGTTGTTTTGTTGGGATGGGCTTCACTTGAATCAGGCTGGGACCAGTGGTGAATTGATTATCTCGGACTGTAGAAAAAGCTTCAAATTAAATAGGTGTAGGAGGTTTCACGTGATGGGAACATTTTCGAAAGTCAGAGGCAGCAGAAGGCAATAAAGCAGGGTAACGATGGGGCTAATGATAACTGGAGTGCAACAGGAAGGAGCAGAATGTTTAAAATTGAGTGCAACAGGAAGGAGCAGAATGTATAAAATTGAGTGCATCAGAGAGTGGGGTCAAAGCCGGGAAAAATAGTGACAAGACAAAATTAAAAGCTCTTTATCTGAATGCACGCAGCATTCTTAACATGACATGAGTTGACAGCACAAATAGATATAAATGGGTTATGATCTGATAGCCATTACAGAGTCGTGGTTGCAAGGTGACCAAGGCTGGGAACTGAATATTCGGAAGTATTTGACAATTGGGTCGCATCAACAAAAAGGAAAAGGAGGTGGGGTAGCAGCGTTAATAACGGATGAGATCAGTGCAGTAGTGAGAAATGATAATGGATTAGAAGATAAGGATGGGGTGGAGATAAGAAATAAAAAGGGGAATAATTCATTGGTGGGTGTTGTCTATAGGCCCCTAACGGTAGCTATACTGTTGGGCAGAGAATAAATCAACAAATAATGTAAGATCGGTCATACCCCTTCTCGCCCGACACTGTCAAAGGCCAGCTGGTTGATCACTTTGTGAAGCACGTTGGGACATGTAGTTAAGTTAAGCCGCTATATAAATGTCAGCTGGCCTTTGACAGTTCCGGGCGAGGAGGGGTATGTTATGTTTTATGAGCCTCCATTATCATTTTTGTAAAATGGATGTTGTGTTATACACATTTCTCCGGACCCTGTCTTGCTGCACAGGGGAAATCATTGAATAACTCCAGGCTAACAAATGACTGTAAACCAGATAAAAGGTTTTTGGGACTAGGTCCACGCGCCCAGCTGTGCTCTGTCTTTGTTACATTGACTGCGCTGGACAGGGTTACAGTCTGACATTTCGGAACAGTCAGAGCACCATACACATTCTGGCCACTGCTGGAATTACAGGACGTAGGGCTTACAACCTGACTCGTATTAAAGACATTGTCATTTCTGTTATGTTCATAATAAAGTAATGCAACTGAGTACTGTAGACAATGAGTAAGTGTGAGCGTAGTTCCTTTATTCAAACTCCAGATTGCTGGCATAGCGTGGGAGGCATGCTTATATACATTGCTCACAAGGGATGCTGGGATCCCTTTGGACTCCAGCAGATACACCCTTTAGTGGCAGTTTTATACAGGTTGCCTGGGGTTGCATACATAACATCACTCCCTCCCAAAGTCAATAGTAAACTTATTTACACGGGGAGACTTTCTGGGTCTTTTCGGTCCCTTGTTAATCATCTCGGTACACATGCGGCTGTGGGTGAGTTCGTTGGTGCTTTGCTGGGATGGTGAGTTCAGTTTCGTGATCAACCGTGATTTCGGTTGCCACATCTATGTAGCTTAGAGGGCAGAAGTTGATGGTGTCATCAGCGGGATGCTCGTGACAATTTGGTTTGGTCCAAATGCTTTCTGCAAGTTAGTCCATTGGCAAGTTTGACCTGAAACACCCTACTCCCTCGTTTGGCTATGACAGTGCCAGCAAGCCATTTGGGACCATGTCCATAATTGAGTACAAATACAGGGTCATTGACTTCAATGTTGCGTGACAAGTTTGTGCAAACATGATACCTGCTTTGTTGATGCCACCTGCCCTCGACGTGATCAGGGTGGACAAGAGAGAGCCTTGTTTTGAGCGCCCCTTTCATGAGCAGCTTGGTTGGGGGAACCTAGGTAAGCCAGTGGGGTCTGGTGTGGTAGCTGAGCAGGACTCGGGACAGTCAGGTCTGTAGGAAACCTTCCGATATGCATTTCATACTTTGCTTGATGGTTTGAACTGCCTGTTCTCCCTGACCGTTGGATGCGGGCTTGAACGGGGAGTTGTGGCATGCTTCATCCCATGGCGGGTCATGAATTCTTTCAATTCAACACTGGTGAAGGACGGCCCATTGTTGCTGACAAGGAGATCGGGCAGGCCATGCGTGGCAAACATGACTCTTAGGCTTTTGATGGTGGCAGTGTGCGTGCTTACAGGCATTATTACACGTTCAATCCATTTTGAATAAGCATTTACAACAACCAAAAACATCTTGCCTAGAAACGGGCCCGCAACGTCAACGTGGATTCTCGACCACGGTTTGGAGGGCCATGACCACAAACTTAGCAGTGTCTCTCTGGGTGCATTGTTCAGTTGCGAGCAACTGTTGCATTGGCGCATGCACGACTCTAAGTCTGAGTCGATGCCCGGCCACCACACATGGGATCTGGCTATAGCTTTCATCATTACTATGTGGGGGTGGGTACTGTGTAGCTCGCGTATGAAAGTTTCAATGTCTTTCTTCGGCCAAACTACGCGATTACCTGAGAAAGACAGTCCGCCTGTGTAGACATTTTGTCTTTGCAGCGCTGGAACAGCTGGATCTCTTCATGCATCTCCGCTGGGATGCTGGACCAGCTCCCATGCAGGACACCGTTTTTTTTTTAGAAGTGACGGTAAAGGATCCTGGCTGGTCCAGATCCTGATTTGGCGGGCCGTAACGGGTGACTTTTTGTTTTCGAATGCATCCAGCAGCAAGAGCAAGTCTGCAGGCTGTACCATTTCCACCCTGGTGGTGGGCAATGGTAGACGACTGTGATCATCAGCACAGTTCTCTGTCCCGGTCTGTGGTGGATTACACAGTTGAATGCAGCCACCGTGAGCGCCCATTTTTGGATGCGGGCAGAGGCATTGGTATTAATCCCTTTGCTCTCTGAGAATAGCGATAGTAGGGGCTTATGGTCAGTTTCTAGCTCAAACTTGAGACCAAACAGATACTGGTGCATTTTTACACCCCAGAAACGCATGCCAGAGTTTCTTTATCAAACATGCTATAGGCCATTTCGCCCTTAGAAAAACTCCTGGATGCATAGGCGACCGGTTGCAATGGTCCCAATTCGTTAGCTTGTTGTAACACGCACCTGACCCCAGATGAAGACGCATCACAAGCTAGCACTAAATGTTTTCATGGGTCATACAGGACAAACAGTTTGTTGGAACATAACAGATTTCAGGCTTTCACAAAAGCAGCCTCTTTTGATTTCCCTCTTATCCAGTTGACTCCCTTGCATAGCAGCGCATGTCGGGGTTCTAACAAGATGCTTAACGTGGGTAAGAGATGAACAAAATAGTTGAGTCCCAGGAACGGCCGCATCTCCACAACATTCTGTGATCTTGGCGCGTTCTTGATGGCCTCCGTCTTGGCGTCAGTGGGTCTGATGCCATCTGCTGTGAATCTTCTCCCTAAGAACTCGACCTCTGGCGCCAGGAAAACAAACTTCGAGTATTTCAATGTGAGTTTTCACATGATCTAGCCGACTTAGAACCTCTTTCAGGTACTTCAAGTGTTCGATGCTGTCCTGACCTTGACTAGTAAGTCGTCGTGGAAAACCACAGTGCCTGCAACAGATTTTAGTAGGCTCCCCATGTCCCTTTGGAAAATTGCCGCGGCCGTTCACTTCCCAAATGGGCATCTATTGTAGATGAACAGACCTTTGTGCGTGTTAATGCAGGTGAGTTCTTTCCAAGATTCTGCCAGCTCCTGCATCATGTAGGCCGAGGTCAGGTCCAGCTTGGTGAACATCTTTCCTCCAGCCAGGTTCGCAAATAGGTCGTCTGCCTTGGGTAGCGGGTACTGGTCCTGTAGGGAAAAATGGTTAATCATTAGAAACATATAACATTCTGATGGGACTGGACAGGTTTGATGTAGGAAGAATGTTCCCGATGTTGGGGAAATCCAGAACCAGAGGACACAGTCTAACGATAAGGGGTAAGGCATTTAGGACTGATATGATGAGACACTTCTTCACTCAGAGTTGTTAACCTGTGAAATTCTCTACCGCAGTGAGATGCCAGCTCATTGGATATATTCAAGAGGGAGTTAGATATGGCCCTTATGGCTAAAGGGATCAAGGGGTATGGAGTGAAAGCAGGAAAGAGGCACTGAGGTGAATGATCAGCCATGATCTTATTGAATGGTGGTGCAGGCTCGAAGGGTCGAATGTCCTACTCCTGTACCTATTTTCGATCTTTCTATGTTACTTTATAGTCCCCTCAAATTCTGACCGAGCCGTTGCCTTTGAGAACTGGAACAATAGGACTGGCCTACTCGTTGAACTGCACCGGCGATGATGTCTTCTTGCTGCAGCTCAATTTCCACTTTCTCTTGCATCATATATGGCACTGCCCGTGCCTTGTGGTGGATGTGTCATGTACTGGGAACCAAGTCGATCTGCACCTTTGCCCCTGAGAAACTTCCGATGCCTGGCTCAAACAACGATGGGAAATTGCTCAGAACCTGGGTGACATGAGGCATCGTCAACGGATGAGCGTGCTCGGATGTCGGCCCAGTTCTAGCCGATATTTTTTCGAGCCAGGTTCAGCCGAGCAGTGTGGGACCATCTCCAAGTACAATCCATAGTGGGAGTTCGTGCACTGCTCCATCATAGGAGACTTTTACTGCTGCACTGCCAATTAAAGGGATTAGCTCTTTAGTGAAAGTTCTGAGCTTGCTATGAATACGGCTCAGCTTGGGCCTGTGTGCCTTGTTGCACCACAGCCTGTCGAAGGCCTTTTTGCTCATGTTTGACTGACTTGCATCCGTGTCCAGTTCCCGGGATATTGGAAATCCTTCCAATTCGACTTTTAGCATGATCGGTGGATATTTCGTGGTGAAGGTGTGTACCCCGTACACTTCTGTCTCCTTGGTTCGAGTCTCCAGTTCAGCCTGATCCACCATTGATCTGCCCTCCTCTACAACTGGTGCTTTGCAGGGTTTGCAGCTCATCTGCACATTCACTGGAGGTGTCACATTGTTCCACAGCATTAACACAGTGTTTAAAGTGGCATTGATGGGCTTGATGATGACCTCCACAGCACCAACAAATTCATGCTTGACAAATCTTCTGGAATTTTTGAGGATGTTTCCAGTAGAATGGACAAGGGAGAACCAGTTGATGTGGTATATTTGGACTTTCAGAAGGCTTTCGACAAGGTCCCACACAAGAGATTAATGTGCAAAGTTAAAGCACATGGGATTGGGTAGTGTGCTGACATGGATTGAGAACTGGTTGTCAGACAGGAAGCAAAGAGTAGGAGTAAATGGGGACATTTCAGAAAGGCAGACAGTGACTAGTGGGGTACCGCAAGGTTCTTTGCTGGGGCCCCAGCTGTTTACACTGTACATTAATGATTTAGACGAGGGGATTAAATGTAGTATCTCCAAATTTGCGGATGACACTAAGTTGGGTGGCAGTGTGAGCTGCGAGGAGGATGCTATGAGGCTGCAGAGCGACTTGGATAGGTTAGGTGAGTGGGCAAATGCATGGCAGATGAAGTATTATGTGGATAAATGTGAGGTTATCCACTTTGGAGGTAAAAACAAAGTATGCAGATGGCAGCAATCTCAGAAATGAAGTAAACAGTGAGAAGGATAGTAATAGAAATCAGGAGTACATAAACGATTGGTGAAATGGGCAGACACATGGCAGACTAAATTTAATGCAGAATGGTTTGAAGTAATGCATTTTAGAAGGAAAAATGAGCAAAATTGAATGTAATAGGACAATTTTACAAGATCTGCAGTAAGGGAGAGAGCTGTTGGTTTACGGACGCAAATCTTTCATGTTATTATTATCATCATCATAGCCAGTTCCTCGGAATCGAGGACGTCATGCTTCCACTCCCAAAGTGAGTTTTTTGGTGGCTGAACAGTCCAATACGAGAGCCACAGACCCTGTTCCAGCTGGGACAGACATTCGTTGAGGGAAGTGGTGGCTGGGGCTGGTTTGCCATGCGCTCCTCCACCAGCCTGTTCCCACCGCACAGCACTGCCCTCCAATCATCAAGATTCACAGCGCATCCCTCGACAATATGGACCATTTCCCATATCTCGGGAGCCTCTTATCAACAAAGGCAGACATTGATGCGGAGATTCAACATCGCATCCAGTGCACCAGGGCAGCTTTCGGCCGTCTGAGGAAAAGAGTGTTTGAAGATCAGGCCCTCAAATCGTTCATGTTAATACGGCTGTTAAACATTCAAACTGCAGCCTTCGCTTTATAGCTATGGAATAGAGAACAAAAGCAAGAAAGTTATGTTAAACATTTATAAATCATTGGTTGGGCATTAGCTAAAGTACTGTGACCAATTCTGGGCACCACACTTTAGTAAGGATGTCAAGGCCAGAGAGAGGGTGCAGACAAGATTTACCAGAATGGGACCAGGGATGAAATATTCATTTATGTTGCGAGACTAGAGAAGCTGGGGTTGTGCTACTTGGAGAAGAGAAGTTTAAGGGGAGATTTAATAGTGGTGTTCAAAACCATGTGGGGTTTTGACAGAGCAGATCATTAAAAACTGTTCCCATTGCAAGGATGCAAGGAGGGTGGGTAACCAGAGGACACAGATTTCAGATAATTGGAAAAAGAGCCAGCGGGGAGATGAGCTGAATGTATTTTTCTGCGAGTTGTGGTCTGCAATACACTGCCTGAAAGGCTGGTGGATTAAGTTCAAATAATGACTTTCAAAAAGCAATTGCATATGTACTTGAAAAGGAGTAACTTGCAGGGCTATTGGGGAAATATCACGGGATTGGGATTGATTTGATCGCTCTTTCATAGAGAGGGCACAGACACAATGGTCCGAATGGCCTTCTGTGCTGTATCATTCGATGATCCCAGGAGATGGGGTCACTGAGAGGGGTTAGGAGTGGTGCTGAATCAATGTTCCCCAATGTGCATGGGATGGAAGCAGCCTCTCTCTGCACCGCAAGTTACCGAGTGTCTCATTGACACAAACAACACTATTATCATTTACAGTTATAGGTTTCTTTAGTTAATGAGACATGATGTCTGAATTATATTAGTGCTGCCTCCATAAGAGGGGAACTTGAGGAGCTGTGCCGTTAAATGCCGGTAATTGCCGATTTAAATTCAAACATCTGCACTGTTTTTAAAGGAACACTAGCAATCAAAACCGTAACTTGACAAAAACAAATTAAAAGGAAACTGAACAAATTAAATTAAAATTCTAAACGCACCCATCATGGAAGGCCTCGCGGAGGGAGCACTCCATTGGGCGCTTGGGGAACTGTCTGTTGACTCAAGGTCACATTTATTGGTTTATTAGAAACAGGCCCCATCTCCATGTGAGCCGTGGGAATGCGGGTTGATGTTCGGGAGCCCGTGGGCCGCGGACTGAGCCTCAGGCTGATTGGGACATTCATTTACTGCGGGTTAAACAGCGCTGGGATAAAAAGGGGGAGTCGGCTCTACAGCCTCACTTATCTGGGAGGGTTCGCTTGTTATAATGGAGGGGCTGTGGGTTTTGGGCTTGTTATTTGTTGCAATCTGTTCATCTCAACCGCCCTCTCCTTCTCGCTGCGGATAAATGTTGGTTGGCTCCCAACTTCCGCCAAGACTGCGGCTTTCCGGGTATTGAAGGCAGTGAGTGTGTGGGGAGAGGCTGCTGCTTTGATGCCGGGAGCCGGGATGTGCCGCCGTGTTTCTATTCACTGGACAATCTGCCAGGTGGGTGTATTCTCGGGCCGTCGATAATGTGGGCCAGCGCTTTCCAGGACCATACGCAATCCAGCTGAACTCGGGGATTCCCTGGACAGTATACTCTCTCCTCCTGTCCTGAAACATCAGGTGGCGTTTCAAACCTCTCCACTCTGCGAGTAGAACTGAGGGTGGGTCTGGGACCCTCCCCTCGGGGGATGGTGGGTTTGGGAGCTGGTGCATCAGATACTGAAGGCAGCAGTTTGACCCTGACCCAGTATCTGAACCTCTAACCATTCTGTTGCCGAATGTGACTTGGAAGTCGATGGTTGAATCGCCTTGTGTAGTTGTCCAGGATAGGAGGGCAGTGTGAAGGAGCCCAGATTCCTGCTGCCTCTAACCATTTGCTTAGATTAATTTCTATCAATGAGACCTGGGCCCTTTAAACACAACCAGACCAGTGATGAGCTGGTCAATGGGTTTCTATTAGATGGAGAATGGGAGGGGATGGAAACAAGACGGTGGTCCTGACCTGGGTGGAGTTTCTCGCCCTCCCGGTAACGGTTCCCTTGCCACCCCCCGTGCAGCAACTAACCGCCTGTCATTGACTATCTTGCAGTGTGCACCAAGGATGGGCGGGTCCTGATCGCCATTTCCAAGGATTTGACGCTGCCTCCTGTAAACCTGACCACCATCCATCTGAAGGATGGACACGGAGCTGAGTGCAGTCCGACCGTGGCCTCTGCAGACACTGGGCTCTTTCAGTTCGCAGTCACTGAGTGTGGAACTACTCAGCGGGTAGGTATTGTGGGCTGGGAGCCCCACCAATGGCTGCCAGTCGGGTGAGGGTATCTAAAGGGTAATGTGGGCCTTAAAGGCAATACATGTGATAGACAATAAGGGAATGGCAGACGTGCTCAATGTCTTTACAATCTGAAAATGGAACGAAGGGGAACTAAACTTCTATAACTTAAGAAATGGGAACAGGAGTAGGCCCTATGGCCCCTCGAGCCTTCTGTCATTTAATATGATCATGGCTAATCCGATAGTGGCCTCTGGTGCACTTCCCTTCCCGCTCCCCATAATCCCTTCTAGCCTTATCGGTTACGAAACTGTACTTCTGCCTGTGAATGTATTCAATGTTCCAGCTTCCACAGCTCTGAAGCAGCGAATTCCATAGATTCACGACCCTCAGAAGAAATTCCTCCTCATCTCAGTTTTAAATTGGTGTCTTAGATTATGCCCCCCTAGTTCTCATGTCCCCTCAGTGGAAGGATCCACCTTTTCAAGCTCTCTCATAATCTTACACGGGTTGACAAGATCACCTCTCATTCATCTGCATTCTGATGAGTAGAGGCCCAACCTACTCAACCTGTCATAATTCAACTCCCTCAACTCTGAAATCAACCGAGTGAACCTTCTCTGAAATGCCTCCAAAGCAAGTATGTCCTTTTCTGAATATGGAAACACAAAATTCTATGCAGTATTCCATGTGTGACCTCACAAATACCCTGTATAACTAGAAAAGAATTCCCTGCTTTTATACTCTATTCCCTTTGCAATAAAGGCCAAGATTCCATTGGCCTTCCTGATCACTTGCTGTACCTGCATACTATCCTGTGTTTCATGCACCAGTACCCCCAGGTCCCGCTGTACTGCAACACTTTGCAATTTTTCATTTTAAATAACTTGATATTGGATTTGTTTCTGATCAAGTGCATGACCTCACACTTTCCAACATTGTACTCCATCTGCCAAATGTTTGCCCACTCTCTAAGCCTGTATTTCATTTTGCAGATTTTTGTCCTGTACATGTGTTCCTGCCATCTTTGTATCGTGAGCAAACTTGGCTGTTACATTTGGTCCCTTACAAGTTATAGATTGTAAATAGTTGGGGTCCCGGCACTGATTCCTGTGGCACCTCACTAGTTACTCATTGGCAACTTGATGATGATCCATTTATCCCGACTCTGTTTTCTGTTCGTTTGCCAATCCTCTATCCATGCTAATATGGTATTGCCAACCCCTTGAACTTTTATCTTGTGCACTAACTATTTATGTGGTACCTTGTCAAATACCTTCTGCAAGTCCAAATCCACTGGCTCCCCTTTATCCACCCTGTTCGTTACTTCCTCAAAGAATTCTAGCAAATTTGTCAAACATGACTGTCCCTTCATAAATCCATGCTGACTCTGCCTGACAGAATTATTTTTTCCCAATGTCCTGCTGCTTCTTTAATAATGGGGAAAATGTTGGAGTCCAATCACATGTTAGGCTAACTGGTCTACATTTTCCTACTTTTTGTCTGCCTCCTCTTAACTAAGAGCATTACACTAGCAGCTTTCCAAACTACTGGGACTGCCCCAGAATCCAGGGAATTTTGGTAAATTACAAACTATGCATTCACTATCTCAGCCACTAATTCTCAAGACGGTATGATGCAAGCCGTCAGGTCCAGGTAATTTATCTGCCTTTAGTCCCATTATTTAACAGAGTACCACCTTTTGTGATCTGTTTTCCCCACCCTCTACCACATGGCACCTTGACTATTCACTCTTGGGGTATTTTTAGTGTCCTCTACTGTAAAGACTGATACAGAATATTCAATTTCTGCCAACTCCATGTTTTCCCCCATCCCCATTAATTCCCTGGTCTCTTCCTCTAAGGGACCAACATTTACTTTCGCCACCCTTTTCCTTTATTATATACCTGAAGAAACTCTTGCTCTCTTTGTATATTTCATGCTTGTTAACTTTCATAGTCTATCTTCCCTTTCTCGTTTAGTTATTTTTTTGCTGGCTTTTTAAAAGCTTCCCAGTGTTCTGTCCACCCACTAGTTTTGCCCAGTGTGTACCTTTTTTTTTTCAATTGAATACCATCCTTTAGTTAGCCACGGATGACTATCTATTCTCATACCCTTTCTGTCTCACTGGAATATATTCTGTTAAGAAATCTGCTTAAATGTACGCCACTGTTCATCAACCATCCTACACATTAATCTATTTTCCCAGTACACTTTAGCCAACTCTGCCCTTGCACCTTCATAGTCTCCTTTTTTAATTAAAGCTTAGTATGCTGTATAGAGATCCAACTTTCTCACCCTCCATCTGAATTACAAATTCAGATCATGCTATGATCACTCATTCCAAGGAGACCCTTTATGAGGAGATTTTGTTAATTCTGTCTAATTACACAAGGACCAGATCGAAGATAGCCTGCATCGTGGTTGGTTGTTACATACTTCTCAAGGAACACGTTCCTTATGCATTCTATGATCTTTCCTCAAGGCTACCCTGATGTAGTTGCATTGATGTGTTAGGATGAGGAAAGTTTCTCTCTGGTGGAGTCCCGATCCAGGGGGCATAGCAATAAAAATAGAGCTCGGTCAGTCAGGGTGATGTCAGGAAGCACGTCACAAGCTTGGTGGGAATCTGGAACTCCGCTCCGAAATCGCTGAGGCTTGGTCCATTAAATTTCCTAACTGTGATTTGAGATTTTCTTGGGCTTGGGTATTAAGGGCTACAGAACCAAGCTAATTGTATAGTTCGTCAGCCATGATCTAATTGGGAGGTGGAATACTGTCAAGGGGCTGAATGGCCTACTCCTGTCCCTCTGTACTGATGGTCTTCTGTCTCTTGTAGCTGGACGGGGTGAACGCCGTGTATGAAACAGATGTGTTGGGTCAGTTTGAGATCTTGGATGGAGCTTTGGGATCGATGACCCGGGACAGCCCCTTCAGGTGAGAATGGGAGCACATTGAGCGGGGAGAGAAGGTGAGGAGCTGAATTCTCCAGCCGTGTCCGTTCTCTTGCAGGCTCCATGTCCAGTGCAGTTACAAGGGAAGCCAGGAGTCGGAACTGCAGGTGAAGCCCCGAGTTTACACCCTTTCTCCACCACTGCCTGCCACTGAGGCCGGGATCCTCGTTCTGGAGCTGAGAATAGCGAGAGGTAGGGAGTGCTGCTGATGGCTAGTGTCCAACTTCAGGCTCTCTCTCCAAATAGTGCCCGCCCTTCATCTTTCTCTTTTCAGATGGTGGCTACCGGAGCTGGTACGTGGCCAGTGACTTCCCGATCCTGAGTGTGCTCCGGGACCCCGTGTTTGTGGAGGTTCGTGTCCTGCACCGGAACGATCCGTCCCTTGTGCTGGTGCTCAATGCCTGCTGGGCGACCCCCACCCCCGAGCCGTATTCTGGGCTCCGATGGGACCTCCTGGTGGGCAGGTAAGGCAGTGAGTGAGGGGGCTGGGGGCAGGCTGGGGATTGGGGAGGGGGCGACATGGACTGTGGAGGATCGAACGGGGCAATATTACAAATCTCAGGTCCGGGTTAATTGGTTTAAATGTTCTTTGGAATGTACTTTAGTTTCTTTATCTGGTCTAGTCTCGGGACTTTGGTTTGATGTACCGCTATAAGCCTCGTTCTCTGTTCCAGGTGCTCCACTCCCCAAATAACCCCCTCTTTCTCTCTCCCAGGTGCCCATTTGTGGGTGACAATTACAAAACCCTCCTCCTCGGCACTTCCCATTTGCGGTTCCCAACTCACCATAACCGGTTTGTAGTCAGCACTTTCACTTTCTGGGACCGAGTTTCGGGCCGGGCTCTGACCGGGGAGGTGAGTTTTCTTCAGTGTCTCTCTCTCGGTCACTTGGTTGAACTTGTTCCCGGGGTCTCGCTAACAGTGAGGAGACCCCTGTTGACCCGTTGAATGTAGAAGCATTAATCTCCTGACTGGGATCTGTGGGACTGACCATACCGTCCTGTCTCTTTCCAGGTTTATTTCCACTGCAGTGCTGAGATTTGTTATCCATCCACCCGAGAGAACTGCACGGCTCCCTGCAGCCCCAGTAAGTACCTGGGATCTGACTGGAAACTGAACCCTGATGGGGAGTGCTGGGCGAGGGTCATTTGGACAAGGTCCTTCAGCAAGGGCCCGACAGTGGGCACAGGAGGAGTGTCGTCAATCTGCCGCCTCTGAACTGTTCACCAGTTAGTTTACTACAGAATAGCAATCTGGCTCAGTGCGTCTGATCACATCGTGCCCTGGGTCTGAGTGGAATCCACCACTGGGGTTGGGAACATAGAAACAAAAGAAAAATAAGTGCAGGTGTAGGCCATTCGAGCCTGCACCACCTTTCAATAAGATCATGGCTGAACATTCACCTCTGTACCCCTTGATCCCTTTAGCCATAAGGGCTACATCTAAGTCCCTCTGGAATATATGCAATGAACTGGCATCAACAACTCTCTGTGGTAGGGAATTCCACAGGTTAACAACTGAGTGAAGAAGTTTTGCCTCATCTCAATCCCAAAATGGCTTGCCCCTTTTCCTTCGACTGTCCCCTGGTTCTGGACTTCCCCCAACATCGGCAACATTATTCCTGCATCTAACCTGTTCAGTCCCATAGGAATTTTATGTTTGAGATCTCCTCATCCTTGTAAACTCCAGTGAATACAGGCCCAGTCGATCCAGTCTCGTCAATCCTGCCATCCCGGGAATCAGACTGGTGAACCTTTGCTGCACTCTCTCCATAGGAGACCAAAACTGCACACCATATTCCAGATGAGGCCTCACCAAGGCTGTGTACAACTGCAGTAAGACCTCCCTGCTCCTCTACTCAACCCCTAGCTATGAAGGCCAACATAGCATTTGCTGCCTTGACTGCTTGCTGTACATGCATGCCAACCTTCAATGACTGATGTACCATGGCACCCAGGTCTTGTTGCACCTCCCCTTTTCCTAATCTGCTGCCATTCAGATCATCTGTTTTCATGTGTTTGCCCCAAGTGGATAAACTCACGTTTATCATTTTCCTGCATTTGCCCACTCACCTAACGTGTACAAGTCACCTGCAGCCTTTTAGCGTCCTCCTCATAGCTCACACTGCCACCCAGCTTAGTGTCATCTGCAAACTTTGAGATATTACTCAATTCCCTCATCCAAATCATTAATGTATCTTGTAAAGAGCTGGGATCCCAGCACTGAGACCTGTGGCTCCCCACTAATCACTGCCTGCCATTCTGAAAAGGACCCGTTTATCCTGACTCTCTGCTTCCTGTCTGCCAACCAGTTCTCTATCCATCTCAGTACATTACCCCCAATACCATGTGCTTTAATTTTGCACACCAATCTCTTGTGTGGAACCTTGTCAAAAGCCTTTTGAAAGTCCAAATACACCACATCCACTGGTTCTCCCTTATCCACTCTACTAGTTACATCCTCAATATTCCAGAAGATTTGTGAAGCACGATTTCCCTTTCATAAATCCATGCTGACTTTGACCAATCCCATCACTGCTTTCCAAATGTGCTGTTTCATTTTTAATAATTGATTCCAACATTTTCCCCACTGTCAGGTTAACTGGTCTATAATTCCCTGTGTTTTCTATCGCTCCTTTCTTAAAGTAATGTTACATTAGCTACCTTACAGTCCATAGGAACTAATCCAGAATCAATAGACCGTTGGAAATTGATCACCGGTGCATCCACTATTTCTAGGGCTACTTCAATAAATATTGATATGCAGACTCAGGCCCTGGGGGTTTATCTGCTTCAATCCCATCAATTTTCCTAAAACAATTTCCTGCCAAATAAGGATTTCCTTCTGTTCCTCCTTCTCACTAGACCCTCAGTCCCCTAGTATTTCCGGAAGATTATTTGTCTTCCTTTGTGAAAACAGA
This sequence comes from Pristiophorus japonicus, assembly GCF_044704955.1. NCBI lineage: Eukaryota > Metazoa > Chordata > Chondrichthyes > Pristiophoridae > Pristiophorus > Pristiophorus japonicus. The sequence goes on from NC_091981.1 coordinate 300,840,750, forward strand.
ATCGAAGTATTTGTTTAACTGGTCTGCTATTTCTTTGTTCCACATTATACATTTCTGGGTCTGACTGCAAGGGACCTATGTTTGTCACTAATCTCTTTCTCTTCACACATCTATATTGAAGCTTTTGCAGTCAATTATGTTCACAGCAAGCTTCCCCCTCATACTCTATTTTCCCCCTTCTAATTAAACCCTTTGTCCTCCTCTGCTGCATTACAAAATTCTCCCAGTCCTCAGGTTTGTTGCTTTTCTCGCCAATTTATAAGCCTTTTCTTTGGATTTAACACTATCTTTAATTTCCCTTGTTAGTGACGGTTGAGCCACCTTCTCCGTTTTATTTTTACTCGACAGGGATGTACAATTGAAGTTCATCCAGGTGATCTTTGTTTGCCATTGCCTATCCACCATCAACCCTTCAAGTATCGCTCGCCAGTCTATTCTAGCCAATTCACATCTCATTCCATCGAAGTTACCGTTCCTTGAGTTCAAGACCCTCATGTCTGTATTAACTGTCACTCCATCTTAATGAAGTCTACCATATGCTCACTCTCTTTTCCAAGGGGCCTCACCAAGATTTCTAATTAACCCTTTCTCATTACACATCACCCTGTCTTGGATGGCCAGCCCTCTAGTTGGTTCCTCAACATATTGGTCGAGAAAACCATCCCTAATACACTCCAGGAAATCCTGCACCACCGCATTGCTACCAGTTTGGTTGGCCAATCAATATGTAGATTAAAGTCGCCCATAACTGCTGTACCTTTTTATTGCACACATCCCTAATTTCGTTGATGCTGCCCCCAACCTCACTGCTACTGTTTGGTGGTCTGTACACAACCCCCCACTCATTTTCTGCCGTATTCTGTAGCTCACCCATACTGATTCCACATCATCCAAGCTAATGTCCTTCCATACTATTGCATGAATTTCCTCTTTAACCAGCAACGCCACCCCACCTCCTTTTCCTTTGTCTATCCTTCCTAAATGTTGAATACCTCTGGATGTTGAGTTCCTGACCAGCATCCTGCTGTAACCAGGAATTCCAGGGTGGGACCGAACCGATATCTGGGGGTGGGGGAGACCTGCCCCATGGGTGGATATCCTGTAACAGCTGGTCAAATTAGTGCTTCAATCTAATCCTTCCCCACGACAGCTGACTAGCCATGACACGGTCAGCGACTGCAAACTTTGCTCGGTTGAAAAGGGTCTTTCTTGGAATAGGGACTGAATCTTAGTCACAGAGTGAACTGTATTTCAAGTCTAATCTTTCTCTGGTGGACGAGGTTTTTCGCATTTGCCATCGGTTTGAACACCTGATTGGGGGCTTCAGGCAGCTGAACATTGAACCATCCACCTTGAGCTCTTGTCTCTTTCCCTTGTTACCCAGAGAGGCGAAGAAGCGCTGATTCCCGGCCTGGGGACTTGGTGACCGCTGATGGCCCCATCATTTTACTGGAAGATGAGCAGAGACTGGCTGTGGCGATCCCCCAGGAAGAGAAAGGTAAAGGAGGACCCTCCGTGTGCAGTGATGCAGTAACTGGTTCCCATCTAACCCTGCCTTCTCCCCACAGATACTGCTGCTGATTCCCCCTCCCATGTCCTTCCTGGAGTAGCGGTTGGGGTAGCGCTGCTCTCCGTGGCCCTGTTGGTCGTGACTGTCGCCATGTGGAAAATGGACAATCGCCACAGGGTGAGCTCCGAGTGCAGCTCTATGGAACTGTAGATGTGTCTGTTGGATAATAAACTCCTGTTCTAGATGAGCCCTGGTCTCGTGTTATCTTTAAAATCCTGGCTGGATTTTACTGTCCTCGGTGAGTTAATTTGTTTGGTTTGACAATCGTTTGTGCCGCTTATGTTGGGTCCCCACCAGCCAAGTTCAGGGCCAGGCTGGTGTGGGTTTGTAATAAATGTATCGGGTGGGAGGGACCGGCACGCTTGCGGTGAACTGTGTTCCTTGCGGAGGGGCCCTGGCCCGTGTGTCTGCCATTGCCGCTTCAGTGGGGTCATGGAGACACGGTTTGACAAGCCTGGCGAGTGGTGTTAGGCTGTCGCCTCCCGCACCCCCTGAACATTACTGTCTGTCTCCGGCTATTTAACCTTCAGTTATCACTGAGCTGCCGGCTGCTGCGTGCTGCCGGAGTAATGCCTGTCTAGAGCTTGTTCCCGCTGTGACTGGGTGGCTGAAGATAAATGGTTGGAGATCCCCGCCCTGTCTAGGACCGAATCTCCATGAGCTGGTCTGCAGGGAGCGGGAGGTGTCCTCCACGAGGAGCATCAGTTCCCACACGCACTGGGCTGTGCTCTCTCTCCTTGCTGGAGGGAGGTCAGATGTTCGGAGATAACATGATCTGTAATAGGAGCGGGGCAGAGCTGCAGTTCTCCAGGGTCCCCCTGTCTCACCGGTTGGGTAAATGTGACTGGGACCCACAGGAATGATGCGCATTGAGAATTTGCATTCAAGATCCCCGGACTGGGCAAAATTATCCAGACCACGGAGTGTCCCGGATAATGGGTAAAATGGGTCAGGGCCCTGGCGGGGCAGGGTAAGAATGGTGACGTAATACATAAAGAAGCTTTGAATCGTAGCATATGATACGTGGTCATTCTGTGCCGGTTCTTATCCGGCCTAATTCCAGCTCGATCCGTCGCCCTGTAGGTTGCGGCTGAGTGCACATCCAAGTACTTTTTAAATGTGAAGGTTTCTGAAATCATTAATGTATTCCACAAAGCAAGGGAGCGAGAACTGGGTCCTATACAGCCCCACAGGAAGCAGCCATCCAGTCTGCAACTCCCCTCCATCATTACCCTTTGCTTCCTTAGATCCAATTTACCACACTCCAATGGATCCAATGGGCTTTTACTTTGCCCATCTGGGACATTTCCGCACATCTTGCTAAAATCCATGCAAACTGCATCAAACGTGCACTCATTAACCATCCCTGTTATCTCAAAGAACTCAATCAACGTAGTCAAACATGACCTTCCCTTCTCAAATCCATGCTGACTGACATTGCTTGATCAGTATTTCTAACTGAAGGTTTATAAAGTCCGGCAGAATTAATTAGTCATTTGGCCATCACCGAGATTAAACTGTCCTGTAACTGCCAGCACCCGCAGTATTTTGCTTTTGTATTAGTGTTTCATTCACTGCCACTTCTCTTCCAGGTATGCCCACCTTGAAGTTCTGCTCTTCTCTCAGATAGGATTTCCGTTTCATCTTTACAATCTGTTTTCCTTATGTTTGATCAAGTATCTGCCAAGACTTGCATTCACAGCGACATCTCTTTTCTCATTAACTCTCTCTCTCAGACTGAAAAACAAGGATATATAATTTGGCCAAAATTAGAAGACTGGGAGGTTTTTAAAAGCCAGCAAAGAATGACTATAAATGATTAAGGGAAGATAGTCTTTGAAAGTAAACAAGTGCAAAATGCAAAAACAGCAAGTGTTTCTATAGGTATCTAAAAAGGAAAAGCATGGTTAAACTAAATGTTGGTCCCTTGGAGGACGAGACTGGGGCATTAATAAAGGGTAACATGGAGATGGCAGAAACTCTAAACAGGTATTTGGTATCAGTTTTTACAGTAGAGGACACTAACAATATTTCGACAGTGGATATTCAAGGGGCTGTGGAGGTGGGGGGTAGACTGACCACAATCACTAAGTCGGTGGTACTCAGCAAGATAATGGGACTAAAGGCAGACTAAATCCCTTGAATCTGATGGCTTGCATCCTAGTGTCTTGAGAAGTAGCAGCAGGGATTGTGGCTGCGTTGGTTGTAATTTACCAAAATTCCCTGGATTCTGGCGAGGTCACTGCAGATTGGAAATCTGCAAATGTAAAGCGGCTATTTAAAAAAAAAAAGGCAGACAAAAAGCAGGAAACTATAGACCAGTTATCCTAACATCTTGGTTGGGAAAATGGTAGAGTCCATTTATTAAAGTAGCAGGACATTTGCAAAAGCAAAATTCAGGCAGTCAGCATGAATTTATGAAGGGGAAGTCATGTTTGGAAAAAAATTGCTGGAGTTCTTTGAGGATGTAACGAACAGGGTGGATAAAGGGGAACCAGTGGATGTGATGTATTTGGACTTCCAGAAAGCATTTGTCAAGGTGCCACATAAAAGGTTACTGCACAAGATAAAAGTTCATGGGGTTGCGGGTAATATATTAGCATGGATAGAGGATTGGCTAATTAAGAGTGTTGGGATAAATGGTTCATTCTCTGGTTGGCAACCATTAACTAGTGGGGTGTTGCAGGATCAGTGCTGGGAGCCCAAATATTTACAATCTATTAATGACTGAAGAATGGACTGAGTGTAATGAAGCCAAGTGTGCTGACGATACAAAGATGGGAGGAAAAGCAAATTGAGGAGGACACAAAAATCTGCAAAAGGACCGAGACAGGCGAAGAAAGTGGGCAGGTGGCGAATAATGTTGGAAATTGTGAGGTCATGCACTTGGGCAGAAGAAAAAGCAAAGAGCAAGTTGTTAATTAAATGAAGATTGCAAAGTGCCGCAGTAAAGCGGGCCCTGGGGGTTCATTGTGCATGAAACACAAGGATAGTATGCAGGTACAGCAAGTGATCAGGAAGGCCAATGGTACCTTGATCTTTATTCCAAAGGGGATGGAGTACAAAAGCAGGGAAGTCTTGCTACAGTTATATAGGGTATTGGTGAGGCCACACCTGGAATACTGCATGCAGTTTTAGTTTCCATATTTACGAAGTTATATACTTTCTTTTGGAGGCAGTTCAGAGAAGGTTCACTAGGTTGATTGCGTGGGTGGCTTATGAGGAAAAGTTGAATAGATTGGGCTTCTACTGATTGGGATTCAGAATAATGAGATGATCTTATCGAAACGTATAAGATTAAGGTGGCTTGGCAAGGTGGATGCAGCGAGGATGCTTCCACTGATGGGAAAGACTAGAACTAGAGGGTATGATCTTAAAATAAGGGACTGCCCATTTAAAACAGATGAGGAAAAATTTCTTCTGAGGTTTGTAAATCTGTAGAATTCGCTGCCTCAGCTGTGAAAGCTAGGACATTGTCTATTTCTGTCTTAAATATATTCAGTTTCTGAAATGATAAGGGAATAAGAGGTTATAAGGAGTGGGTGGGAAAGTAGAGCTGAGTCCATAAACTGATCAGCCATGATCTTATTGAATGCTGGAGCAGGCTCCAGGGTCTCTATGTCCTATACTGTTCCTATGTTCCTATCCACGTGGATTCCACCCTTCATGTTTTGGATCCACCCAGGAATACAGACAACTGATATTCAACATTCCTCCAACCACTGCTCTTGCCGGATCCGAGGATCCACGCCACATGCACTCTCTCGCTCTCTTCAGCAGCACTGACTCACTATCTGTAAGCTGTCCTGGTCCACAGTTCCATTTCATCCTTTGCCTCGTCCAACGCTTCAACTAAATAACATGTTTCCTTCCTTTCAGGTGTCAAGGATCGTAATCTTCAACAACTCATTACCAACGCCCCCCACCCCCGAAAACGTCTCTTTCTCACCCCAATCTCAACCTCTGCTGTACTTTCATTATCCCCTCTGTCCTTCCCCTATCTGACCCCGAACGATAAGTCCTCAGCAAAGGCTTGAGCTTCATGCCATTACGTCCCAACCTCAATGAATTATGAGCTCGGCACGATGCTGAGCTCTTTTTCCGCCACCTTTGCCTCCAAGCCCACTTCTTCGACCAGGAGTCTTCCCCCACACAGCTGATCCTTTCTCCCGTGTTCAGAATTCTGTCCACCTGGACATCTCCCTCTGGCCTCTTACCCTCTAGACCTCTTCATTGCAAATGGTGGACGGGACATCTCAATTTCTCTGCTCCCCTCACTCACTCTAAACTACCTCCCTCTGAACTTGCAGTATTCTGCTCGCTCAGATCTAACTCCAACATTGTCATCAAACCTGTTGACAAGAGTGGCACTGTTTTGTTTGGCGAACTGACATCTACCTTACAGAGGCTGATCGCCAACTCTGACATCTCCTCCGACCTCTCCCTGGACCATGACCCCACCACTGAACCTCAAGCCGCCATTTCCTTGACTGTCACTGACCTTATCTCCTGGAGATCTTCCCTCCACAGCTACCCTCATAGTTCCCCAACCCCGCACAGCATGCTTCTTCCTCCTTCCCAACATCCACAAACAAGATTGCCTTGGTAGACCCATTGTTTCAGCCTGTTCTTGCCCCACAGAATGATTTCTAATCGACTTTGTTTGTTTTTTTTTTCTCCTTGGCCACACTTTTTCCACCTACATCCGTGACTCCTCTGACGCCCTCCATCACCAAGTTTCCAGTTTCCTGGCCCCAACCGTCTCCTTTTCACCATGGACATCCAATCCCTCTACACATCCATCCCTCACCAGGATGATCCGAGGGCGCTCCGCTTCTTCCTCGAGCAGAGGCCCAATATAGAAAATAGGTGCAGGAGTGGCCATTCGGCCCCCCGAGCTTGCACTGCCTTTCAATAAGATCATGGCTGATCATTCCTTCAGTACCCCTCTCCTGCTTTCTCTCCATACCCCTTTATCCCTTTAGCCGTAAGGGCCATATCTAACTCCCTCTTAAATATACCCAATTAACTGGCATCAATAACTCTCTGCGGCAGGGAATTCCACAGGTTAACAACTCTGAAGAAGTTTCTCCTGCGCTCAATCCTAAATGGCCTACCCATTATCCTAAAACTTTGTCCCCTGGCTCTGGACTTCCTCAACATTGGGAACATTCTACCTGCATCGAACCTATCCAGTCCCATCAGAATCTTATGCATTTCTATGAGATCCCCTCTCATTCATCTAAACTCCAGTGAATAAAGGCCCAGAGGATCCAGTCTCATGACAGTCCAGCCATCCCTGGAATCAGTCTGGTGAAACTTCGCTGCACTCCCTGAATAGCAAGAACGTCCTTCCTCAGATTAGGAGACCCAAACTGAACACAATATTCCAGGTGAGACAGCACTAAGGCCCTGTACAACTGTAGTAATACCTCTCTGCTCCTATACTGAAATCCCCAAGCTATGAAGGCTAACATACCATTTGCCTGCTTTACCACATGCTGTACCTGCATGCTCAATTTCAGTGACTGATGAACCATGACACCCAGGTCTCGTTGCACCTCCCCTTTTTCTAATCTGCCGCAATTCAGATAATCTGCCTTCGTGTTTTTGCCCCCAAAATTGCTAACCTCACATGTATCCACATTATACTGCATCTGCCATGCATTTGCCCACTCAGATAACGTGTCCAATTCACCCTGCAGCCTTTAGCATCCTCCTCACAGCTCACACCGCCACCCACTTTAGTGTCATCCACAAACTGGGAGATATTACACTCAATTCCTTCTTCCAAATCGTTAATGTATATTGAAAGAGCTGGGGTCCCAGCACTGAGCCCTGCGGCACCCCACTCATCACTGCCTGCCATTCTGAAAAGGACCCGTTTATCCCAACTCTCTGCTTCCTGTCTGCCAACCAGTTCTCTATCCATGTCGGTCCATTACCCCCAATACCATGTGCTTTAACTTTGCACACCAATCCTTGTGCGGGACCTTGTCAAAAGCTTTTTGAAAGTCCAAGTACACCACATCCACTGTTTCTCCCTTGTCCACTCTGCTAGTTACATCCTCACAAAATTCCAGAAGATTTGTCAAGCATGATTTCCCTTTCATAAATCTATGCTGACTTGCTCCGATCCTGTCACTGCTTTCCAAATGCGCTGCTATTTCATCCTTCATGATTGATTCCAACATTTTCCCCACTACTGATTACCTGTTTTTGCTCTCCCTCCTTTTTTAAAAAAAATGGTGTTACATTAGCTACCCTCCAGTCCATCGGAACTGATCGAGTCGATAGACTGTTGGAAAATGATCACCAATGCATACACTATTTCTAGGGTCACTTAGTCTGCATCACAGAGTAATTATCAGGCCCTGGGGATTTAGCAGCCTTCAATCCCATCAATTTCCCGAACACAATTTCCTGCCTAATAAGGATATCCTTCAGTTCCTCCTTCTCACTAGACCGACTGTCCCTTAGTACATTCGGAAGGTTATTTGTGTCTTCCTTCGTGAAGACAGAACTGAAGTATTGGTTCAATTGGTCTGCCATTTCTTTGTTCCCCATTATAAATTCACCTGAATCTGACAGCAAGGAACATACGTTTGTCTTCACTAATCTTTTTCTCTTCCCTATTTATAGAAGCTTTTGCAGTTAGTTTTTATGTTCCCTGCTAACTTCCCCTCGTATCCTATTTTCCCCCTCCTTAATTAACCCCTTAGTCCTCCTCCTGTTGAATTCTAAATTTCTCCCAGTCCTCAGGTTTACTTTTTTTAGACAATTTGTATGCCTCTTCCTTGGCTTTAACACTATACTTAATTTCCCTTGTTAGCCATGGTTGAACCACCTTCCCCGTTTTATTTTTGCTCCAGACAGGATGTACAATTGCTGAAGTTCATCCAAGTGATCTTTAAATGTTTGCCATTGCTTATCCACTGTCAACCGTTTAAGTATCCTTTGCCAGTCTATTCTAGCCAATTCACACCTCAAATCGTCGAAGTTACATTTCCTTACGTTCAGGACCCTAGTTTCTGAATTAACTTTGTCACTCTCCATCTTAAGGAATTCAAATATGTTCACTCTTCCCCAAGGGGCCTCGCACAACAAGATTGCTAATTCGTCCCTTCTCATTACACATCACCAGTCTAGGATGGCCAGCTCTCTGGTTGGTTCCTCGACATATTGGTCTCGAAAAACATCTCTAATACACTCCAGGAAATCCTCCTTCAGTATATTGCTATCAGTTAGGTTAGTTTAATCAAAATGTAGATTAAAGTCGCCCATGATTACTGCTGTACCTTTATTGCACACATCCCTTATTTCTTGTTTGATGCTGTCCCCAACCTCACGACTACTATTTGGTGGCCTGACCACCACTCCAACTAACGCTTTCTGCACATTGGTATTCCGTAGCTCCACCCATACCGATTCCACATCCAAGCTAATGTCCTTCCTTACAATTGCATTGAGTTCCTCTTTAACCAGCAATGACAACCCGTCTCCTTCTCCTTTCTGTCTATCCTTCCTAAATGTTGAATACGCCTGGATGTTGAGTTCCCAGCCTTGGTCACCCTGGAGCCAAGTCTCCGTGATGCCAATCACATCGTATCCATTAACTGCTATCTGCGCAGTTAATTCATCCACTTTTTCCGAATACTCCTTGCATTGAGGCACAGAGCCTTTCGGCTTGTCTTTTTAACACACTTTGCCCCTTTAGTCCCCATTTGCCTGGCTGAACCTTTCTCACATTGTACAACTTCTCCTTTAACTCCACTCACTTCCTCCAAATTAAAAGGTTTTGGTATCGAAATCCGCATGGGTTTTCGTGGAATATTCTTTGTTCCAGTCCTATTCGGGTCCCCTCACTCATCTCTTATTCGTGGACATTGATGAGTGCATCGGTGCCGTTTTCTGCTCTCGCCCTGAACTTGAACATTTCATTCACTATGCATCCAATTTCCACTCCTCCATCACCTTTGCATGGTCCATCTCTGACTCTTCCCTTCCTTGCCTTATCCATGTCCATCTTTGGGGATAGGCTTTAGACCAGTATCCACTCTAAGCCCACTGACTCCCACAGCTACCTGGACTATACTTCCTCCCACCTCGCATGCTCTAAGGACTCCATTCCATTCTCCCAGTTTCTCCATCTCCATTGCATCTGCTCTGACGCCACCTTTCACACTTGTGCCCCTGACATGTCTTCCTTTTTCCTCAACAGAGAATGCCCCTCCGCTGTGGTTAGCTTGGCCCTCGAAAGTGTCCATTCTATATCCCGCACCGCTGCTCCCATCCCATCCTCCTCACTCCTGAACCATAAAAGGTCAGAGGTTCTAGTAAGATGGAGGAAATGAGGGAAATCCTTATTAGTCGGGAAATTGTGTTGGGGAAATTGTGGGGTTGAAGGCCGATAAATCCTCAGGGCCAGATGGAATGCATCCCAGAGTCTTTAAGCAGGTGGCCTCGGAAATAGCGGATGCATTGACAGTCATTTTCCAACATTCCATTGACTCTGGCTACCCTCCATTCCACAGAAACTGATCCAATGCAACCCCACTTTTTTAAAAAAGGAGGGAGAGAGAAAACAGGGAATTATCGACCGGTCAGCCTGACATCAGTAGTGGGTAAAATGATGGAATCAATTATTAAGGATGTCATAGTTGCGCATTTGGAAAGAGATGACATGATAGGTCCAAGTCAGCATGGATTTGTGAAAGGAAAATCATGCTTAACAAATCTTCTGGAATTTTTTGAGGATGTTTCTAGTAGAGTGGACAAGGGAGAACCATTTGGTGTGCTGTATTAGGAATTTCAGAAGGCTTTCGACAAGGTCGTACACAAGAGATTAATGTGCAAAGTTAGAGCACATGGGATTGGGGGTAGTGTGCTGATGTGGATTGAGAACTGGTTGGCAGACAGGAAGCAAAGAGTAGGAGTAAATGGGTACTTTTCAGAATGGCAGGCAGTGACTACTGGGGTACTGCAAGGTTCTGTGCTGGGGCCCCAGCTATTTACATTGTACATTAATGATTTAGACGAGGGGATTAAATGTAGTATCTCCAAATTTGCTCTAAGTTGGGTGGCAGTGTGAGCTGCAAGGAGGATGCTATGAGGCTGCAGAGTGACTTGGATAGGTTAGGTGAGTGGGCAAATGCATAGCAGATGAAGTATAATGTGGATAAATGTGAGGTTATATACTTTAGTGGTAAAAACAGAGACAGACTATTATCTGAATGGTGCCAGATTAGGAAAAGGGGAGGTGTAACGAGACCTGGGTGTCATGGTACATCAGTCATTGAAGGTTGGCATGCAGGTACAGCAGGTGGTTAAGAATGCAAATGGCATGTTGGCCTTCATAGCAAGGGGATTTGAGTACAGGGGCAGGGAGGTCTTACTACAGTTGTCCAGGGCCTTGTTGAGGCCACACCTGGAATATTGTGTACAGTTTTGGTCTCTTAACTTCAGGAAGGACATTCTTGCTATTGAGGGAGTGCCGCCAAGGTTCACCAGACTGATTCCCGGGATGGCGGGACTGACAATCAAGAAAGACTGGATCAACTGGGCTTGTATTCACTGGACGGGTTTAGACAGGTTAGATGCAGGAAGAATGTTCGCAATGTTGGGGAAGTCCAGAACCAGGGGTCACAGTCTAAGGATTAGGGGTAAGCCATTTAGGACCAAGATGAGGAGAAATTGCTTCACCCAGAGAGTGGTGAACCTATGGAATTCTCTACCACAGAAAGTTGTTGAGGCCAATTCATTAAATATATTCAAAAAGGAGTTTGATGTCGTCCTTACTACTAGGGCGATCAAGGGGTATGGGGAGAAAGCGGGAATGGGGTACTGAAGTTGTATGTTCAGCCATCAACTCATTGAATGGCGGTGCAGGCTAGAAGGGCCGAATGGCCTACTCCTGCACCTATTTTCGATGTTTCTATGTCCTCACCTCTCAACCTACCAGCCAGCACATTCAATGGATCATCCTCCAGCATGATCCCACCGCAAATCCTATCTTCTCCTCCCCTCACCTCAGCATTTGGAAGGGACCACTCCCTCCATGGCACCTTGGTCCATTCTGCAGTCACCCCCAGCAAAACCCCCTCGTCCCATGGCAACTTTCTGTGCCAGCGCAGGAGATGCAACACCTGCCCTTTTACCTTCTCCATTCCCACTATCCAGGGCCCCAAATACTCCTGGAAGGTGAAACAGCGATTTACTTAGTACCATCAATTTAGTAAACTGAGTAGGCTGCTCACGATGTGGTGGTCTCTATTTTGGGGAGATCAAGCGTAGATTGGGTGACCACTTTGCTGAACACCTCCATTCAGTCCATAATTTGTGACGGAGGTTCTTATTACTTTAATTCTCCGCTCCACTCCCACTCTGACCTCTCCATCCTCGGTCTCCTAAACTGTTCCAACGAAGTTGAATGCAAGCTCGAGGAACAGCACCTCATCTTTACTTTAGGCACTTTACAATGTTCTGGATCAACATCGAATTCAACAATTTCAGAGCATAGCCACTGTCAATCTTTGGCTCACTTTCTTCCCCCCAGAATCTGTTTCTTTTTTCTCCTTCATTATCTGGTCATTATCCCGCCATTCACACCCTAACTTAACTAATGATTTTCTAACTTCTCCCCTTATCATTTCAATTTGACCCATCATCCCCTTTCAGTGCTTGTTACGAATCTGTTCTTTGCGAACACACTCCTGTTCTGATGAAGCATCATCGTCTGACGAAGGATCATCGACCCGAAACGTTAAATCTGCGTTCTCTCCACAGATGCTGCCTGACCCGCTGAGATTTCCAGTATTTTCTGTTTTTATTCAACATTGCGGCATCCGCATTATTTTTCTTGTGGTGTGCGGCCTGTAATTGTCCGGTTTATCAAGTCCTCCCTTTTTAAACAATGGTCCAACCTTAGCAATTCGCCTACCCTCCGGCACAACTCCTTTAGTCAGGGATGATTGGAAAATGATGCTCAGAGCCTCTGCAATTTCCTTCGTGGCGAGCAGCTCCATGGGTCACTGAATGTGGCGGGACAAGTATTATGTTGGTGTAAAATACAAAAGGTTGTAAATCAGCTGCCCGGGGCTGCTGATTTGAACTCTGGTCCTAAAACACTGAGCCCCCTCCCCTGTTGTCTCCGTATTTCAAACGCATCCTATTATTGACAAAACGTTACTCTACTTAGTCTCCCTTCATGGTTTCTGTTAACAGAAGGCCCCAAGAATGGCCTGACCTACCCTCCCAATGGAAAACCAGCGTCAACGCTAATTAAACAGTGAGCGCCTGTGAAAATGAAGGATTCCCTGCCACTGTGGCACGTACAAGACACCAAGGCCGCAGACAGAAGCTGACCGATCGGGAGTTACAGGCTTCATTCGCTTGAGGTCGTCTGCAGTACCCCCACGGCTGTTTCAGTGATGGACACCTGAAGGCTGATCTTCTGCAGATCACTCTGGATGTTGATGGAATGCAGGAGGACATTCACTTCACAACTTGCTGTTGTTTCGGCTCTCCAGTAATTGTACAGCAGGAGCTCGGGGTGGTTGTACTGAGAAACCTGTTATACGTCCTTCGAGTATGGAGAGGGCGCTGGGCATTACCAGACAATTCATCCCGTGTGCTGAGAGAGCTTCTGTTGTTTAAATGTTTATCGTGACACCACGGAGTCAGTGAGTTTCCTGAAGAGCGAGGGAGATGAGATTGAAGACCGTTTCTTCTGGAAACGAAAGGTCTGGCTGGAAATCGTGAGTTTTCCCAGGAGCAGAGCATCCAATAATAATAATCAGAATCTTCATCTGAATGTTCATCAATGCTCTGTCGAGGCTGCACCCTTGAATATATCTGTGATCCTAATTGCGAGCTTATCGTCTAGGTTCTATCCAGTAGACTAGCTCTCCAATATCAAATGGTGTTAACTTACCAGTTACCTGAGGAGGCTGGTAGTAAATTTTTGTCCTCATATATTAAGTCAAAATTACTAATCTCAACTGCAAATTTATAATCGAACTGGATTATGGTGAATCACTATGCTATAATTGGACGGCCTAGTGAACTTACGGATTCGTTGGTACTGGAAATACTCAACCAATCTGACCCAATCCATGTAGGACACTTTGGCAAACCAAATAACGATCGATCCCTCCCAGACACTGCCTGTAGTGGGGAACGGGGTTGAACGTGGATGAGGTTAAGGATCCGTCTGTCCTTGATCAATATTCAACTCAAGTTACCAATCCCACTGTTGTTGTTTGGTGTCTGTTGCCCCTATATATTACCATTTCAGGTGCCTGGATATATTGCACAGGTGCTATGTTGTAACATGTTTGCCCTTCAATGCAACTGATGGTTTCCTTGACTGAGAAAGCACAACGAACTATCTCTGCCCTTCAATAGTACCACTAGTAGTGGGACCCCCACCCTCAGTAATTTACCAGTATTGTTACTCGACCAGCCACACTAACTCTAGCTAGTAGGGCCGACGCTGGGTACTCTGACGAGTGGCTCACCTACTGACCGATCAAAGTCTCTCCAGTTACAACGCTCACACCAGGAGTGTGATGGAACACCCGCCTGGGTAGAATAAGCTGCGGCTTCAAAAACAATTGTTCAAAACTGTCCAGCACAGGTGGGTTTGCTTGTCACGCCCTGGGTTACCTATTCACCCCTCCGTGGCTGCAGTGTCCATGGTCTATACAGGGCACTGCAGCAACTCCCCAAGGTAACTTCATCAGCACCTCCTTCCTCTGCGACCTCCATCAGTGAAAGGACAAGTGCAGCAATGTTCCTGGGACACCATTCCCTCCATGTCACACACAGCCCTGAATAAAACACATATAACTGTTCCCTCATTGTCCCTGGATCAATGTCTTGGAATTTCCTGCTGCCCTACAATACTGCAACACCATCACCACAAGGACTGCAGTGGTTCAAGGAGAAGGTCAATCACCCCCACCGTCTCAGGGCAACTAGGGATAGACAATAAATACAACTGTATCATCACTCAATGCTGACACCACAACAATCTATAGAGAAACGCAAGGTATTCTGTAACAGGCTCTGTCTGGGCCTTCCTACACGCAGCCTCTCCACAGGTACCGATCGCCAAGAAAGACATAGTGCTCTAAATCACTTTTCAAGATCTCAGGTCCTGTAACAGAAGCTGACATCTGTCCCATTCCTCACACAGCGGCCATGTTTGAACATAAGAACACAAGAACATAAGAATTAGGAACAGGAGTAGGCCATCTAGCCCCTCGAGCCTGCTCCGCCATTCAACAAGATCATGGCTGATTTGAGAAACTAGCAGACATCACATAGCTCTAACGCTTATCAAAGTTCACTCGGAGCTGTCACTAAAGCACAGAACCTCAAACTTGTTGTGTTTGTCTTTGCCTGGACTCTACAAGTTTACTATAATTAAAAAATCGCCGTCCACCTGCTCAGCAGTGAGGACGAGGTCGAGTGAATTCACTGTTGAGGGTTCTGCACGCACCTGGCGTATCAGTCATCTGTATCCCTTTCTGTGACACCTCACTCCTGACATTGTCTATCCAGCCCTTCCTTGGTCTTCCTCAGCTTCTTGCTCCATGTCGCTCTGTGTGCAGCATTCTTCATTCTTTGTATCCCGGAAACTTCTCGTGACCCAGCACTCTTCTCCCGATAATAATGTGCAGATAACCTTGCTTCATAAGCTCTCGACTTATTTAAATATAGCTATCCTTCCATATCCCTTTAAGCATTCCAACAGCAGCTGACTCAAGTTCAATCCTTCTTTGTTGTCATCTTCACAATTCCCAATCACTGACACTAACTCACCGAGGTGTACAAACTGTTCCACCTGTTCAACTGCATCCCCTATACTTGTAATCACAACATCTTCCTGAGAATTCCCAAATTAAATGACTTTCATCTTTATTATGTTAATTGTTTATCGAAGTTTTCTGCTGTCCAAGCAAAGCTTGTGAGCCTTATGCACTGGTAGAGTACATAAGGGAGAACCAGTAGATGTGGTGCATTTGGACTTTCAAAAGGCTTTTGCGAAGGTCCCGCAAGAGATTAGTGTGCAAAATTAAGGCACATGGTATTGGGGGTAATGTCTTGACGTGCATAGAGAAATGGTTGGCAGACAGCAAGAGTGAGTGGGAACAACGGGTCATTTTCAGAATGGCAGGCAGTGACTAGTGGGGTGTCACAGGGATCAGTGCTGGGACCGCAGCTATTTACAATATTCATTAATGATTTAGATGAAGGAATTTAAAGTAATATCTCCAAGTTTGCAGATGACACTAAGCTGGGAGGCAGTGTGTGCTGCAAGGAAGATGCTAAGAGGCTGCAAGGGGACTTGGACAGGTTAGGTGAATGGGCAACTGCATGGCAGATGCAATATAATGTGGATAAATGTGAGGTTATCCACTTCGGTGGCAAAAACAGGAAGGCAGCTGATTATCTGAGTGGTGACAGATTAGTAAATGGGGACGTGCAACGAGACCTGGTTGTCATGGTACATCAGTCATTGAAGTTAGGCATGTAGGTACAGCAAGCAGTAAAGAAAGCAAATGGCATGCTGGCCTTCATAGCGAGCGGGTTTTAGTATAGGAGCAGAGAGGACTTGCTGCAGTTGTACAGGGCCTTGGTGAGACCACACCCTGAGTATTGTGTGCAGTTTTGGTCTCCTAATCTGAGGAAGGACATGCCTTCTATTGAGGGAGTGCAGCGAAGGTTCACCAGACTGATTCCCGGGATGGCAGGACTGACATATGAGGAAAGACTGGCTCGACTCGGCTTATACTCACTGGAATTTAGTAGAATGAGAGGGGAATCTCAGAGAAACGTGTAAAATTCTGACGGGCCTGGACCCGTAAGATGCAGTAAGAATGTTCCCAATGTTGTGGAAGTTCAGAACCGGGGACACATTCTAAGGATAAGGGTAAGCCATATAGGACCGAGATGAGCAGAAACTATTTCACCCAGTGGATTGTGAAACTGTGGAATTCTCTGCCACAGAAAGTTGTTGAGTCCAGTTCGTAAGATTTATTCAAAAGGGAGTTAGATGTGGCCGTTACGGCTAAACAGATCAGCGGGTATGGAGCGAGGGCTGGGGTGGGGTACTGAGGTTGAATGATCAGCCATGATCATATTCAATAGTGGTGCAGGGTCAAAGGGCCGAATGGCCTGCTCTTGCAACTATTTTCGATGTTTCTATGAGCCAGTCAATGGTCAGCGAATTTGAGATTGTTTCAAACCTGGCCACCTGAGGTGATCCTCCAATATTACCTTTCAGTGCAAGGATCATTACAGCTTCCAGTACTGGATTACATATATCAGGTGACAATGTGCATCCTTATCTCAGCCCAACTGTTGGTCTAACCCATTCTATTTGTGTCCTTCCACTCCAGCGCAAACAGCGACATCTGCTGGACGCTTTCTATCAGTTTCACAAGTTTCCCAGGAATACCGAACATCGTCAAGATATTCCAAATGCCTTCTCGCCTGACACTGTCAAAGGCCAGCTACTTGATAGCTTTGTGAAGCGCCTTGCGACATTTTCGGAAAAAAGCGCTATATAATTACAAGTTGTTGTTGTAAAGTGGATGTTGTGTTACATACATTTCTCCGGACCCTGTCTTGCGTCTCAAGGGAAATCATTGAGAATCTCCAAGGCACCAAATGACTGTAAACCATATGAAAGATTATTGGCACTAGGCCCAGGGGCCCATCCGTGCTGTGTGTGTGTTACAGTGAGCGTGATGGACAGGGTTACAGTCTTACATTTCAGAACGGACAGAGCACCAAACACATTCTGGCCACTGCTGGAATTACAGGGCCCAGGGCTTATTACCTGGCTCGTATTAAAGACATTGTCATTTACTGTTGACTGAGGATGAACCTCTCTGATTCTCAGAGCCTTTAACAGGAGGAGTTTGTACAGGGATCTGTCCACCACAGGGATCACATGGGAATCATCCCAGGAGATGGGTGTCTGGGGGTAGTTAGATAATATAACAATTCACCACATTCTGGTTATAAGTTGACTGCGGGATTAAAAGGACAGTGTGGAAATTGATTTGGCTCTCAGACAAACAGCAGAGAGTAGCGGTGAACGGTTATTTATCGGACTGGAGGGTGGTATACAGTGCTGTCCCCCAGGGATCATTATTGGAACCACTGCTCTTTTGATATATATCAATGATCTGGCCTTGGGGAGAATGGGCATTATTTCAAAGTGTGCAGATGGTAGCAATCTCAGAAATGCAGTAAACAGTGAGGAGGATAGTAATAGAAATCAGGAGTAGATAATCAGACTGGTGAAATGGGCAGAAACATGGCAGATCACTTTCAATGCAGAATAGTTTGCAGTGATGCATTTTAGAAAGTAAATGTGCAAAAGTGAAGGAAATGGGAGAAATTTAAAGGGACTGCATTAATCGAGAAAGAGTTGTGGGTTCACGGACACAAATCTTTAAAGTTAAACATTCAAACTGCACCCTTCGCTTTATAACTAATGGAATAGAGAACGAAATCAAGGAAGTTATGGTAAACATTTATAAATCACAGTTGCATTTGTACTTGAAAAGGAGCACCTTGCAAACTATGGGGAAATATCACTGGATTTGGATTAATTTAATCGCTCCTTCATAGAGAGGGCACAGACACAATGGGCCGAATGGCCTTCTGTGCTGTATCATTCGATGATCCCAGGAGATGGGGTCACTGAGAGGGGTTAGGAGTGGTGCTGTATCAATGTTCCCCAATGTGCATGGGATGGAAGCAGCCTCTCTCTGCACCGCAAGTTACCGAGTGTCTCATTGACACAAACAACACTATTATCATTTACAGTTATAGGTTTCTTTAGTTAATGAGACATGATGTCTGAATTATATTAGTGCTGCCTCCATAAGAGGGAAACTTGAGGAGCTGTGCCGTTAAATGCCGGCAATTGCCGATTTAAATTCAAACATCTGCACCGTTTTTAAAGGGGCACAAGCCATCGTAACTTAACAAAAATAAATTATTAGGTACTTAACAAATTAAATTAGAACTCTAAACGCACCCTTCATGGAAGGCGTCGCGCAGAGAGCCCTCCATTCGGCGCTTGGGGAACTGTCTCTCGACCCAGGGTCACCTTTATTGGTTTATTAGAAACAGGTCCCATCTCCGTGTGAGCCGTGGGAATGCGGGTTGATGTTCGGGAGCCCGTGGGCCGCGGACTGAGCCTCAGGCTGATTGGGACATTCATTTACTGCGGGTTAAACAGCGCTGGGATAAAAAGGGGAAGTCGGCTTTACAGCCTCACTTACCTGGGAGGGTTCGATTGTTATAATGGAGGGGCTGTGGATTCTGGGTTTGTTATTTGTGGCAATCTGTTCATCTCAACCGCCCTCTCTCCTTCTCCCCGCCGATAAATGTTGGCTGTCTCCCAAATTCCGTCACGATTGCGGCTTTCCGGGAATTGAAGGCAGTGAGTGTGTGGGGAGAGGCTGCTGCTTTGATGCCGGGAGCCGGGATGTGCCGCCGTGTTTCTATTCACTGGACCATCTGCCAGGTGGGTGTGTTCTCGGGCCGTCTATATTGTGGGCCAGCGCTTTCCAGGACCATCCGCAATCCAGCTGCACTCGGGGATTCCCTGGACAGTATCCTCTCTCCCTGTCCTGAAATATCACGTGGTGTTTCAAACCTCTCCCTCCGGGAGTAGAACTGAGGCTGGGTCTGGGACACTCTCCCCTCGGGGGATGGTGGGTTTGGGAGTTGGTACATCAGATACTGAGGACAGCAGTTTGAACCTGGCCCAGTATCTGAACTTCTAACCCTTCTATTGCCGGATGTGACTTGGAAGTCGATGATTGTCCAGGATGGGAGGACAGTGTGAAGGAGCCCAGCTTCCTGCTGCCTCTGACCATTTGCTTTGATTTCTATCGATAAGATCCGGGCCCCTTAAACACAGCCAGACCAGTGATGAGCTGGAGCTGGTCAACGGGTTTCCATTAGACGGAGAATGGGAGGGGATGGAAACAAGACGGTGGTCCTGACCTGGGTGGAGTTTCTCGCCCTCCCGGTAACGGTTCCCTTGCCATTCCCCGTGCAGCCACTAACCGCCTGTCATTGACCATCTTGCAGTGTGCACCAAGGATGGGTGGGTCCTGATCGCCATCTCCAAGGATTTGACGCTGCCTCCTGTAAACCTGACCACGGTCCATCTGAAGGATGGACACGGAGCAGAGTGCAGTCCGACCGTGGCCTCTGCAGACACTGTGCTCTTTCAGTTCGCAGTCACTGAGTGTGGAACTACTCAGCGGGTAGGTATTGTGGGCTGGGAGCTCCACCAATGGCTGTCAGTCCGGTGAGGATATCTGAAGGGTAATGTGATAGAAAATAAGGGAATGGGACTTTCTCAATGTCTTTGCAATCGGTCTTGAGACGAAGATGTAGTACCAGAGATACTAGAAATAATAAATCAATGAGGAGCTTGCTGGATTTAATACCAGTAGAATACTGAGACGGAACAAGTGTAGGTCTCTGGGACCTGATGGTCTCCATCCCTTGGTATTAAAAGATGTAGGTGACGATATTGCTGCAAGTTGTGTTATGAACTTGCAAAACTCTTAATTCTACAATTGTCTCCTTGGAGTAGCTCATTGAAAATATCAACTTCAGGTTGGAGAAAGTGGAATCTGGAAACGATAATCCGTGGTCTAATGCCTGTCGTGGGGAAATTGCTGGAATATATCGGGGCAGTGACTGAGCATCTGGGTGGATATGAACTGATGGTTTCCGGATCGGTCAGTGAAAGGCCAATCACGTCAATCTAACTGACTTGCATTGGTTTCAGGACGTCACTGGGTGATAAGGGCGTGTTTATGAATCTATATATCTGCAGAAGTTGCTTGAGGTTCCAAAGAATGGACCAAATGACTTGAAGGCAACTTATTGAAAAGGTTATGGAATTGGATAGTGAGTAAACATCACATGATATTGGAAATGTACTTCAAGTGTTAAGATATGACTCGTGGTTTTTGCTTGGGATCTATACTGGGAGGTGGGGCTCGGCTTTACACTATCACTGACTTGGATAAAAGAATAGTGGGCTGTATAATCCATGTTTGAAGTGAGGTGGCAGTGAATTGTGTAGATGGGGGCTGAGGTTGCTAAGGGATGGGCCTAGATTAAGTGAGTGATCTCTCATCTGGCAGAGATTTAAACAATGTGGGGCAGTGAGGTCATCCATTTTGGGACTATAGATCGACCAGTAATTTATAAATGGTCAGCTTGGAATTGTGTGGGGATTTGGGGATAGCAATCACTACAAGCTGTTGGGCAGCTGCAAACCATGATTGAAAAGACTAATGGAATGTTCACAATATCTCGGGGTCTGGAATACAAAGGGGTTGGATAATGGGAGCTATGAAGTTCTAGTTAGACCATCAGTTCGGGGCACCACGCCTCGGGAAGGAGATATTTGCATTGGAGGGGATGCAGTGCAGATTGACCAGAATGATCGTGGATCTAAGTGTTAAATTGAAGTCAAGTTCCATAGACTTCGATTGTGTTTTCTCCAGGATAGATTAAGGGGTGATCTAGATGCTTTGATGGGGTAGGCCTGGAAAAGTTTATCTCCAGTGGACAGGCCACAACAAGGGGCATATCAATAAATAGAGCTTTGCCAGTCAGGGTGATGTCAGGAAGCAAGTCACAAGCTGGTGGGAATCTGCAACTGTCTCAGAAATAGCTGAGGTTGGATCCATTAAATTTCTGAACTGTGATTGAGATTTTCTCTGGCAAGGGTATTAAGGGTTACAGAACCAAGGAAATAGGATGGACTTAGTCAGCCATGGTCTAGTTGCAAGGTGGAACATTATGGAGGGGCTGCATGGCCTACTCCTGTCCCTCTGTACTGATGGTCTTCTGTCTCTTGTAGCTGGATGGGGTGAACGCCGTGTATGAAACGGATGTGTTGGGTCAGTTTGAGATCTTGGATGGAGCTTTGGGATCGGTGACCCGGGACAGCCCCTTCAGGTGAGAATGGGAGCACATTGAGCGGGGAGAGAAGGTGAGGAGCTGAATTTTCCAGCCGTGTCCGTTCTCTTGCAGGCTCCATGCCCAGTGCAGTTACAAGGGAAGCCAGGAGTCGGATCTGCAGGTGAAGCCCCGAGTTTACACCCTTCCTCCGCCGCTGCCTGCCACGGAGGCCGGGATCCTGGTTCTGGAGCTGAGAATAGCGAGAGGTAGGGAGTGCTGCCGATGGCTCGTGTCCAACTTCAGGCTCTCTCTGCAAATAGTGCCCATCCTTCATCTTTCTCTTTTCAGATGGTGGCTACCGGAGCTGGTACGTAGCCAGTGACTACCCGATCCTGAGTGTGCTCCGGGACCCCGTGTTTGTGGAGGTTCGTGTCCTGAACCGGAACGATCCGTCCCTTGTGCTTGTGCTCAATGCCTGCTGGGCGACCCCCACCCCCGAGCCGTATTCGGGGCTCCGATGGGACCTCCTGGTGGGCAGGTAAGGCAGCGAGTGTGGGAGCTTGGGGCAGGCTGGGGATTGGGGAGGGTGCAACATGGACTGGGTAGGATCGAACGGGGCAATATTACAAATCTGAGGTCAGGGTTAATTGGTTTAAATGTTCTTTGGAATGTATTCGAGTTTCCTTATCTAGTCTAATCTCAGGACGTTAGTTTGATGTACTCTTAAAACGCCCTCTTTCTCTGTTCCAGGTGCCCATTTGTGGGCGACAATTACAAAACCCTCCTCCTCCTGGTAGACGGTGCTTCCCATTTGCGGTTCCCAACTCACCATAACCGGTTTGTAGTCAGCACTTTCGCTTTCTGGGACCAAGTTTCGGGCCGGGCTCTGACCGGGGAGGTGAGCTTCCTTCCGTGTTTCTCTCGGTCACTAGGTCTTGGGGTGTCGCTAACAGTGAGGCAACCCCTGTTGACCCTTTGAATGTAGAATCATTAATCTCCTGACTGGGAGCTGTGGGACTGACCAGACCACACTCTCTTTCCAGGTTTACTTCCACTGTAGTGCTGAGATTTGCTACCCATCCACCCGAGAGAACTGCACGGCTCCCTGCAGCCCCAGTAAGTACCTGGGATCTGACTAGAAACTGAACCCTGATGGAGGGTGGGTGAGGGACCTTTGGACACTGGGTACAGGAGGAGTGTCGCCAATCTGCTGGCTCTGAACTGTTCGCCAGTTAGTTTACAGCAAAATACTAATTTGGCTCAGCGGGTCTGATCACATCGTGCCTTGGATCTGAATGGAATCCACCCCTGGGGTTCGGCAACATTTATTCTGCTTCCAGGGTGGGAACCGAACCGATATCTGGTGGCGGGAGAGACCTGGGCAATGTGTGGATGTCCAGTGTAATCGCTGGTCAAAATAGTGTTTAAATCTAATCCCCCTTCCCCAGGAGACCAGTCTGGCCATTATACTGTCAGCGACTGCAAATCTTGCTTGGTTGAAAAGGGTCTTTATGTGAATAGGGAGTAAATCTTGGTCTGACAGAGAACTGTATTTAACTGCAGTCTAATCTCATCTTTCTTTGGTGCCTGACGATTTTTGCATTCGGCCATCGGTTTGAGCACCTGATTTGGGGCTTCAGGCAGCTCAGCACTAAATCATCCACCTTGAACTCTTGTCTCTTTCCCTTATCCCCCAGAGAGGCGAAGAAGTGCCGATGCCCGGCCTGGGGCCTTGGTGACCGCTGAAGGACCCATCATTTTCCTGGAAGATGAGCAGAGACTGTCTGTGGCGATCCCTCAGGAAGGTAAAGGAGCACCCTCCAACTGTGTGCAGTGATGCAGTAACTGGTGCCCATCTAACCCTGGACTCTCCCCACAGATACTGCTGCTGATTCCCCCTCCCGTGTCCTTCCTGGAGTAGCGGTTGGGGTAGCACTGCTCTCCATGGTCCTGTTGGTCGGGACTGTCGCCATGTGGAAAATAGACCATCGCCGCAGGGTGGGCTCAGAGTGCAGCTCTATGGAACTGTAGATGTGTCTGTTCGATAATAAACTCCTGGTATAGGTGAGCACTGGTGTCGTGTTATCTTTCAAATACTGGCTGGATTTTACACTCCTTTCCAGTGAGTTAATTTGTTACCTGCTTTGACAATTGCTGGTGCTGCTTTTGTTGATCCACCCCCCCCTCCCCCCACCACGCCACCAGCCATGTTCAGGGCAAGCCTAGTGTGGGTTTGTCATGTCGAGTGGGAAGGACTGGCGTGCTTGCATTGAACTCCGTCCCTTGGGATGGGTCCCGGGTCCGTCTCTCTGCCATTGCTGCTTCCATGAGACCATGGAGGCACGATGTGGGCTCTCTCCTTGGGGTGGAGGCAAGAGGCAGGACGTCGGGTGTATTGAAGCCCAGATGCCGTTGCCCTTTGACGGGAGCCGGGCAGAGCTGCAGCTCTCCAGATTCCCAGTCTCTCTCATGTCTGCGTAAATGTAACTGGCACCCACAGGAATGATGTGGATTGAGAATAACAATCCAAGTTCCTCAAACTGGGACAGTTGGCAAACACTTCTGGACCACAGATTGTCTCGGATGATGGGTCACCGGCCCAGGCAGTGTCGGGTGGGATATGGTGACGTATTGCATCTTCAGCGAGTGGTGAGCAGCTCCATTGGTCACTGAATGTGGGGGACAAGTATAATGTTGTAAAATACAAAAGGTTGTAAATCAGCTGGCAGGGCTTACTCACTTGAACTCTGAACCAAAACCTACAGTGGGTCCACTGAGGAGGAACTGAAGGATATCCTTATTGGGTGGGAATTTGTGTTGGGGGAAATTGAAGGCCAATAAATCCCTGGGACCTGATTGTCTGCATCCCAGAGTACCCAAGGATGTGACCCTGGAAATAGTGCATGCATTGATGATTTTCCAACAGTCTATCGACTCTGGATCAGTTCCTTGAAAACCACTTTTTTATAAAAGGAGGGAGGAAAAATGGGTAATTATAGACCGGTTAGCCTGACATCAGTAGTGGGCGAAGATGATATAGCAGCACATTTGGAAAGCCGTGCCCAGCTCCGACCAAGTTGGCATGGATTTTTGTTAAGGAAATCATACTCGGCAAATCTTCTGGAATATTGAGGGTGTAACTAGTAGAGTGGACAAGGGAGAACCAGTGGATGTGTATTTGGACTTTCAAAAGGCTTTTGACGGTCCCATGAGATTGGTATGCAAAATCAAAGCGCATGGTATTGGGATAATGTAGTGACATGGATCGAGAACTGGTCAGCAGACAGGAAGTCTGGATAAACGGGTCCTTTTCAAATGGCACGCAGTGACTAGTGGAGGGCCTCAGTGCAGGGACCCCAGCTCTTTACAATATACATTAACGATTTACATGAAGGAATTGACTAATATCACCAAGTTTATAGATGACACTAAACAGTGTGGCAGTGTGAGCTGTGAGGAGAACGGTAAGAGGCTGCAGGGTGACTTGGACCAGTTAGGTGAGTGGGCAAATACATGGCAGCTGAGTATAATGTGGATACATGTGAGGTTATCCACTTTTTGGGGCAGAAACACGAAGGCAGAATATTATCTGAATGGTGGCAGATTAGGAAAAAAGGAGGGGCAACGAGAGCTGGGTGTCATGGTTCATCAATCACTGAAAGTGGGCAGGCAGGTACAGCAGGAAGTGAAGGCAAATGGTATGTTGGCCTTCAGAGCTAGGGGATTTGAATAGAGGAGCACAGAGGCCTTACTGCAGCTGTGCAGGGCCTTGGTGAGGCTTCACTTGGAATATTGTGTTCAGTTTTGGTCTTCTAATCTGAGGAAGGACATTCTTTCTCTGGACTGAGTCCAGAGATGGCTGGACTGTCATGAGGCTGGACATTTATTCACTGGAGTTTAGAAGGATGAGAGGGGATCTCACAGCAATGTATAAGATTAGGACAGCACATGTTAGATGTGGGAAGAATGTTCCAGATTTGTGGAAGTCAAGACCCAGGGGACATAGTCTGAGGGTAAGGGTTAGGCCACTTGGGACTGAGATAAGGAGAAACCTCTTCACTCAGAGTTAATCTACGGAATTCCCAGCCGCAGCGAGTTGTTGCCAGTTCATTGGATGTATTCAAGGGGTTAGATATGGCTCTTATGGCTAAGTGGACCAAGCGGTATGGAGAGAAAGCAGGAAATGGGTAGTGAGGGAATGATCAGCCATGATATTGAATGGTGCAAAGGGCTGCAGGGCCTACTCCTGCATCTATTTTCTGAGTTTCGAACCCTGAGCCCTTCCCCTGGTGTCTCTGTATTTCAAACTCGTTCTATTGACATTTTTATACTTAATCTCCCTTCATGGTTTCAGTAAACAAAAAACCCTGAGAATGGTTTGACCTGCCCTTCCAATGGTAATCCAGCACAAACACTAATTAAACAATGAGGGCCTGTGTAAATGAAGTATTCCTTGCCACTGTGGCAGGTACAATATACCAAGGCCACAGACCGAAGCTGATCGATCGGGATTTACAGGCTTCATTTGCGTGAGGTCATGTTAAGTACCCCCCCCGGATGATTGTGATGGACACATGAAGGCTGGTCTTTGACAGATCATTCTGGTTGTTGATGGATTGGAGGATGGCATTTATTTCAAGCCCCAGAGGGGAGGAAGAGTTGTACGAGGAAATGTGTTAGAGTATGGAGAGGGCGCTGGGTATTGGGAGACAATTCGCCCCTTGTACTGCAAGAGCTTCCATTGGTTAAATGTTTATAGTGACATCAGTTAGGTTCAGAGTTGATGAGCTGGAGTCCGAGCTTCAGACTCTGATACAGCAGGGAGTGGGAGAGTTACCTGGCCACTGTATTCCAGGAGGCAGTCACGCCCCTTCGGTGAAATAACTCAAAATTGGTCAGTGAGAGTTGGGTGATGGAGGAGCCTCCACGCTTGCTCTTGTCCGACACGTTCAATTTTCTTGCTCTGTGTGGACCAGGGCAGGGACTGCAGGGCGAATGGGCAAATTGACCATAGCACCGTGCTACAGGGGGCCATTCAAGTGGTGGAAGTAAAAAGGAATATTAGTGGTGGAGGGAAGTAAATTTAGGGGGATAGATACTGTTCTCTGCAAGCGAGAGTCCCGAAGGTTCTGTTGCCTGTCTGGTGCCAGGCTTAAGGACATCTCCTCTGGGCTAGAGAGGAATTGGAGTGGAGGGGAAGATCCCGTTGTCGTGGTCCACGCAGGTAGCAATGATATAGCTGAAGCAAAAAGGAGGTTCTGCTGAGAGTATGAGCTGTTAGGCGCTATCTTAATACACAGAACCACAAACCTAATAATCTCTGGGTTACTACCTGAGCTATCAGCAAATGTGCATAGGGCACATGAGATCAGAGAGATGAACGCGTGGCTCAAAGATTAGTGTGGGAGGAATTGGTTTTGTATTCATGGGGCACTGATTCATGGGGTGAGAACGAGCTGTTCTGTTGGGACGGGCTTCACTTGAATCAGGCTGGGACCAGTGGTGAATTGATTAACTAGGGCTGTAGAAAAAGCTTCGAATTAAATCGGTGTAGGAGGTTTCAGGTGATGGGAACATGTTCAAAAGTCAGAGGCAGGAGAAGGCAATAAAGCAGGGTAACGATGGGGGTAATGATAACTGGAGTACAACAGGAAGGGGCAGAATGTATAAAATTGAGAGTGCATCAGAGAGTGGGGTCAAAGCCGGGGAAAATAGTGAAAATTAAACGCTTTTTATCTGAATGCACGCAGCATTCTTAACATGACATGAGCTGACAGCACAAATAGATATAAATGGGTTATGATCTGATAGCCGTTAGAGTCGTGGTTGCAAGGTGACCAAGGCTGGGAACTGAATATTCAGAAGTATTTGACAATTGGGTCGGATCAACAAAAAGGAAAAGGAGGTGGGGTAGTCCCGTTAATAACGGATGAGATCAGTGCAGTAGTGATAAATGATAATCGATTAGAAGATAAGGATGGGGTGGAGATAAGAAATAAAAAGGGGAATAATTAATTCTTGGGTGTTGTCTATAGGCCCCTAACGGTAGCTACACTGTTGGACAGAGAATAAATCAACAAATAATGTAAGATCGGTCATACCCCTTCTCGCCCGACACTGTCAAAGGCCAGCTGGTTGATCACTTTGTAAAGCGCGTTGGGACATGTAGTTAAGTTAAGCCGCTATATAAATGCCAGCTGGCCTCTGACAGTGTCGGGCAAGAAGGGGTATGTTATGTTTTACAAGCCTCCATTTGCATTGTTGTAAAATGGATGTTGTGTTATACACATTTCTCCGGATCCTGTCTTGCTGCGCAGGGGAAATCATTTTATAACTCCGAGCTAACAAATGACTGTAAACCAGATAAAAGGTTTTTGGGACTAGGCCCACGTGCCCAGCTGTGCTCTGTCTTTGTTACATTGACTGCGCTGGACAGCGTTACAGTCTGACATTTCACAATAGTCAGAGCACCATACACATTCTGGCCACTGCTGGAATTACAGGACCTCGGGCTTACAACCTGACTCGTATGCGAGACATTGTCATTTCTGTTATGTTCATAATAAAGTAATGCAACTGAGTACTGTAGACAATGAGTAAGTGTGACCGTAGTTCCTTTTATTCAGGCTCCAGATTGCTGGCATCGCTTAGGAGGCCTGCTTATATACAGTGCTCCCAAGGGATGATGGTATCCCTTTGGACTCCAACAGATACGCCCTCTGGTGGTGGTTTTATACAGGTTGCATACATATCACTCCCTCCCAAAGTCAATAGTACACTTATTTACATGGTGAGACTTTCTGGGTCTTTTCGGTCCCTTGTCAATCATCTCGATACAAATGCGGGTGTGGGTGAGTTCGTTTGTTCTTCGCTGGGTAACTGGCTTTGCCGGGCTGCTAGGGATGGTGAGTTCAGTTTCTTGATCAACTGTGATGTCGGTTGCCACTTCTGTGTATCTTGGAGGGTCGATGTTGGTGGTATCATCGGGATGCTCGTGGCAATTTGGTTTGGTCCAAATGCTTTCTGCAAGTTAGTCCATTGGCAATTTGACCTGAAACACCCTCCTCCCTTCTTTGGCTATGAGTGTGCCAGCAAGCCATTTGGGACCATGTCCATAATTTGAGTACAAATACAGGGTCATTGACTTCAATGTCGCGTGACAAGTTGGGCAATCATGCTACATGCTTTGTTGATGCCGGCTTCCCTCGACTTGATCAGGGTGGACAAGAGAGAGCCTTGTTTTGAGCACCCCTTTCATGAGTAGCTCGGCTAGGGGAACCTACGTCAGCGAGTGTGGTCTGGTGTGGTAACTGAGCAGGACTCGGGTCAGTCAGGTGTGCCGGGAGCCTTCCGACACATATTTCAACCTTTGCTTGATGGTTTGAACTGCCCGTTCTGCCTAACCATTGGATGTGGGCTTGAATGGGGAGTTTTGATGTGTTTGATGCCATTGCGGGTCATGAATTCTTTCAATTCAGCACTGGTGAAGGACGGCCCATTGTTGCTGACAAGGACATCGGGCAGGCCACGTGTGGCAAACATGACTCTTAGGCTTTTGATGGTGGCAGTGTGCGTGCTTACAGGCATTATTACACGATCAATCCATTTTGAATAAGCAATTACAACTATCTAAAACATCTTGCCTAGAAACGGGCCCACAACCTCAATGTGGATTCTCGACCATGGTTTGGAGGGCCATGAGCACAAACTTAGCAGTGCCTCTCTGGGTGCATTGTTCAGTTGCGAGCAACTGTTGCATTGGCGCATGCACGACTCTAAGTTTGAGTCGATGCCGGGCCACCACACATGGGATCTGGCTATAGTTTATCATTACTATACCTGGGTGGGTACTGTGTAGCTCGCATATGAAAGTTTCCTTGTCTTTCTTAGGCCAAACTCTGCAATTACCTCAAAGACAGTCCGCCTGTATGGACATTTCATCTTTGCGGCGCTGGAACAGCTGGATCTCTTCATGCATCGATGCTGGACCGGCTCCCATGCAGGACACAGTTTTTATTACAAGGGACAGTAAAGGATCCTGGCTGGTCCAGGTCCTGATCTGGCACGCTGTAACGGGTGACTTTTCGTTTTCGAATGCATCCATCACCAAGAGCAAGTCTGCAGGCTGTGCCATTTCCACCCTGGTGGTGGGCAATGGTCGCCGAC
Source organism: Pristiophorus japonicus (assembly GCF_044704955.1). Classification (NCBI taxonomy): domain Eukaryota; kingdom Metazoa; phylum Chordata; class Chondrichthyes; family Pristiophoridae; genus Pristiophorus; species Pristiophorus japonicus. The sequence continues at coordinate 300,870,451 of NC_091981.1, forward strand.
TGAGAGTATCAGCACAGTTCTCTGTCCCGGAATGTGGTGGATTACATAGTTGTATGCAGCCAGCGTAAGCGCCCATCTTTGGATGCGGGCAGAGGCATTGGTATTCATCCCTTGGCTCTCTGAGAATAGCAATAGTAGGGGCTTATGGCCAGTTTCTAGCTCAAACTTGAGACCAAACAGATACTGGTGAATTTTTTCACCCCATAAACACATGCCAGAGTTTCTTTTTCAAACATGCAATAGGCTATTTCGGCCTTAGACAAACTCCTGGATGCATAGGCGACCGGTTGCAATGTTCCCGATTAGTTAGCTTGTTGTAACACGCACCTGACCCCATATGAAGACGCATCACAAGCTACCATTAAATGTTGACATGGGTTATACAAGAGAAGCAGTTTGTTGGAACATAACAGATTTCTGGCTTTCACAAAAGCAGCCTCTTTTGATTTCCCCATACCCAGTTGTCTCCCTTGCGTAGCAGCGCATGTAGGGGTTCCACCAAGGTGTTTCACCCGGGTAGGAAATTACCAAAACAGTTGAGTCCCAGAAACTGCCGCAGCTCCATAACATTCTGTGGCCTTGGCGTGTTCTTGATGGCCTCCGCCTTGGTGTCAGTGGGTCTGATGCCATCTGCTGTGATTGTTCTTCCTAAGAACTCGACCTCTGGCGCCAGGAAAACAAACTTCGAGTATTTCAAGCTGAGTATCACGTGATCTAGCCGACTTAGAACCTCTTCCAGGTACTTCAAGTGTTCGATGCTGTCCTGACCTGTGACCAGTAATTCGTCGTGGAAAACCACAGTGCCTGGAACCGATGTTAGCAGCCTCTCCATGGTCCTTTGGAAAATTGCCGCGACCGATCAAATCCCAAATGGGCATCTATTGTAGATGAACAGACCTTTGTGCGTGTTGATGCAGGTGAGGCCTTTCGAAGATTCTGCCAGCTCCTGCATCATGGAGGCCGAGGTCAGGTCCAAATTGGTGAACATCTTTCCTCCAGCCTGGCTCGCAAATAGGTTGTCTGCCTTGGGTAGCGGGTACTGGTCCTATAGGGGAAAATGGTTAATCGTTAGAAACATATAAAATTCTGACGGGACTGGACAGGTTGGATGCAGGAAGAATGTTCCCGATGTTGGGGAAATCCAGAACCAGGGGACACAGCCAAAGGATAAGGGGAAAGCCACTTAGGATTGATATGAGAAACTTCTTCACGCAGAGAGTTATGAACCTGTAAATTTCTCTACCACAGCGAGATGCCAGCTCATGGGATATATTCGAGAGGGAGTTAGATATGGCCCTGATTGGCTAAAGGGATCAAGGGGTATGGAGAGAAAGCAGGAAAGAGGCACTGAGGTGAATGATCAGCCATGATCTTATTGAATGGTGGTGCAGGCTCGAAGGGCCGAATGGCCGACTCCTGCACCTTTTTTCTATCTTTCTATGTTACCTTATAGCCTCCACAAATTCTGACCGTGCCGTTGCCTTTGAGAACTGGAAAAATAGGACTGGCCCACTTGTTGAACTGCACCGGCGCGATGATGCCTTCTTGCTGCAGCTCAATTTCCACTTTCTCTTGCATCATATATGGCACTGCCCGTGCCTTGTGGTGGATGTGTCATGTACTGGGAACTAAGTCGATCTGCGGCTTTGCCCCTGAGAAACTTCCGATGCATGGCTCAAACAACGATGGGAACTTGCTCAGAACCTGGGCACATGAGGCATCGTCAACGGATGAGAGTGCTCGGATGTCGTCCCAGTTCCAGACGATTTCTCTGAGCCAGGTTCAGCCGAGCAGTGTGTGACCATCTCCTAGTACAATCCATAGTGGGAGTTCGTGCACTGCTCCCTCATCCGAGATTTTTACTGCTGTGCTGCCAATTACAGGGATTAGCTCTTTAGTGTAAGTTCTCAGCTTGGTTTGAACACGGCTCAGCTTGGGCCTGTGTGCCTTGTGTCACCACAGCCTGTCGCAGGCCTTTATGCTCATGTTTGACTGACTTGCATCCGTGTCCAGTTCCATGGATACTGGAAATCCTTCCAATTCGACTTTTAGCATGATCGGTGGACATTTTGTGGTGAAGGTATGCACCCCGTACACTTCTGTCTCCTTTGTTCGAGTCTCCAGTTCAGCCTGATTCACCATGGATCTGCCCTCCTCTGCAACTGGTGCTTTTCAGGGTTTGCAGCTTGTCTGCACATTCACTGGAGGTGTCACATTGTTCCACAGCCTTTACACACAGTTTAAAGCGGCATTGATGGGCTCGACAGCGTAAACAAGGTGTTAACTGCCTGGCATTAACAATCGATGGCGGACTCTGGGTCATCTGAGGTCGTGCAGTTGCCAGCGTGTTCGTTCTGCCATGTGCATTCCTGCCTGAAAACGACGTTATTTTGTGTACAGTACTTGCCAAAACCACTTTATGCTGTGAAATGTGTTTGCTGTTATCACGGGTGGACATAAGTGCCTGGGCTATTGTTATGGCATTGCTGAGATCTGGTGTTTCAACAATTAATAGTTTGCGAAGGATAACCTCGTGGCCAATGCCAAACACAAAAAAGTCTCTTAGCATTTGCTCAAGGACTCCATCGACTTCGCAATGTCCTGCAAGACGCCTTAGTTGGGCGACGTAGCTCGCCACTTCCTGGCTTTCAGACCGCTGACACGTATAGCATCGATACCTTGCCATCAGAATACTTTCCTTCGTATTTAGGTGCTCCCGGACCAGCGTTCACAATTCCTCATACGATTTGGTTGTTGGTTTCACCAGAGCTCGAAGATTCTTCATGAGGCCATTGGTTGTTGCGCCAGAGACGTTGAGGATGATCGCCCTTCATTTGGCAGCGTTCTCATCCCCTTCCAGCTCATTGGCCACGACGTATTGGTTGAGTCATTCCACAAAGGCTTCCTAATCGTCCCCAACTGAGAATTTCTCCAGGATACCAAGAGTTCTCTACATTTTCACATGGTTGTTCATTATCTCGTCGCCAGTTGTGATGTTCATAATAAAGTAATGCAACTGAGTACTGTATGCAATGATTAAATGTGACCTTAGCTCCTTTTTTCAGAGTCCAGAGTGCTGGTACAGCGTGGGAGGCCTGCTTATATACAGTGCTCCCAAGGGATGCTGGAATTCCTTGGGACTCCAACCGGTAGGCCCTCTGGTGGCGGTATTATACAGGTTGCCTGGGGTTGCATACATAACAATTTCCAGTTCGACGAAGGATGAATCCCACTGATTCTCAGAGCCTTTAAAAGGAGGAGTTTGAACAGGGATCTGTCCACCACAGGGATCACATGGAGACCATTCCAGGAGATGTGGTCTCTGCGGGGAGTTATAATATAACTCTACATCACATTCAGGTTAGAAGGTGACCACAGGGATTGAAGGGACAGTGTGGAAACTGAATTGGCTCTCAGACAAACAGCAGAGAGTTGTGGTGTGCGGTTATTTATTGGACTGGAGGGAGGTACAGAGTACTGTCTCCAGGGCACGCTATTGGAACCACTGCTCTTTTGATATTTATCAATGGTCTGGCCTTGGGGAGACACGGCATAATTTCAAAGTATGCAGATGGCAGCAATCTCAGAAATGAAGTAAACAGTGAGAAGGATAGTCATAGAAATCAGGAGTACATAAACAGATTGGTGAAATGGGCAGACACATGTCAGATCAAATTTAATGCAGAATGGTTTGACGTTTTAGAAGGAAAAATGAGCAGAAGTGAATGTAATAGAACAATTTTAAAGGGTCTGCAGTAAGGGAGAGCGCTGTGGGTTTACGGACACAAACTTTCATATCATCATCATAGCCAGTTCCTCGGAATCGAGGACGTCATGCTTCCACTCCCAAAGTGAGTTTTTTGGTGGCTGAACAGTCCAATACGAGAACCACATACCCTGTTCCAGCTGGGACAGACATTCGTTGAGGGAAGTGTGGGTGGGGCTGGTTTGCAATGCGCTCCTCCACCAGCCTGTTCCCACCGCACAGCACTGCCCTCCAATCATCAAGATTCACAGCGCATCCCTCGACAATATGGACCATTTCCCATATTTCGGGAGCCTCTTATCAACAAAGGCAGACACTGATGCGGAGATTCAACATCGCCTCCAGTGCACCAGGGCAGCTTTCGGCCGTCTGAGTAAAAGAGTGTTTGAAGACCAGGCCCTCAAATCGTTCATGTTAATATGGCTGTTAAACATTAAAATGCAGCCTTCGCTTTATAACTAATGGAATAGAGAACAAAAGCAAGGAAGTTATGTTAAACCTTTATAAATCATTGGTTGGGCATTAGCTAAAGTACTGTGACCAATTCTGGGCACCACACTTTAGTAAGGATGTCAAGGCCTGAGAGAGGGTGCAGACAAGATTTACCAGAATGGGAGCAGGGATGAAAGATTCATTTATGTTGCAAGACTAGAGAAACTGGGGTTGTGCTACTTGGAGAAGAGAAGTTTATGGGGAGATTTAATAGTGATGTTCAAAACCATGTGGGGTTTTGAAAGAGCAGATCATTAAAAACTGTTCCCATTGCAAGGATGCAAGTAGGGTGGGTAACCAGAGGACACAGATTTCAGATAATTGGAAAAAGAACCAGCGGGGAGAAGAGCTGAATGTATTTTTCTGTGAGTTGTGGTCTGGAATGCACTGCATGAAAGGCTGGTGGATTAAGTTCCAATAATGACTTTCAAAAGGCAATTGCATATGTACTTGAAAAGGAGTAACTTGCAGGGGAATGGGGAAATATCACGGGATTGGGATTAATTTAATCGCTCGTTCATAGAGAGGGCACAGACACAATGGGCCGAATGGCCTTCTGTGCTGTATCATTCGATGATCCCAGGAGATGGGGTCACTGAGAGGGGTTAGGAGTGGTGCTGAATCAATGTTCCCCAATGTGCATGGGATGGAAGCAGCCTCTCTCTGCACCGCAAGCTACCGAGTGTCTCATTGACACAAACAACACTATTATCATTTACAGTTATAGGTTTCTTTAGTTAATGAGACATGATGTCTGAATTATATTAGTGCTGCCTCCATAAGAGGGAACTTGAGGAGCTGTGCCGTTAAATGCCGGTAATTTCCGATTTAAATCAAACATCTGCACCGTTTTTAAAGGGGCACAAGCAATAAACACTGTAAATTAACAAATACAAATTAAAAGGAAACATTACAAGTTAAATTAAAATTCTATACCGACCGATCATGGAAGGCTGTGAGTGTACCAGTGGACACCACTTGCTCCATCTCCAGCAATACCCAGGAGCGACCGTAGCTGCGGAAGAGAGGCAGGCAGTCGGGCTGAATGCCTGGACCTTTTGATGGCCTCCTTGGCCAGGCCCAGTCGCAGCCCTACGAGGAGGTACTCTGACCTGCTCACTTGCTCCCATACAGGCTGTTCAATGTACAGGAGCGTGGGACTGAAGTTCAGCCAAAGTTCAAGGGGCAGCACCTTCAAATAGTGGAAGAGGGGCTGCAAAATCTCATACGAGACATAAACGTGAAACACGCAATCCTGGCCACAGAAAATGCAGGTGGCCTGGTAGTCCGTGAGCCTACATAAACCATATTGCACGGGACTGCACCATGCAACACCCTCCAGGCCAAGTCCACAATCGATGGGGTACGGTACCATAGTGGTTATTTTACTAGACTAGTAATCCATAGAAAGTTGTTGAGGCCAGTTCGTTCGATATACTCAAACGGGAGTCAGATGTGGCCCATGCGGCTAAAGGGATCAAGGGGTAGGGAGAGAAAGCAGAAATGGGGTACTGAATTTGCATGATCAGCCATGATCATATTGAATGGTGTTGCAGGCTCTAAGGGTCAAATGACGTACTCCTGCACATATTTTCCATGTTTCTATGTTTCAGAGATCTGGACTAATAATAGAGACGTGAGTACAAATCCCATCAGGAATTTGAATTCAGTTAATTAAATAAATATGGAATTAAAAAGCGATATCAGTACCAATTTCCATACCTCGGGAATCTACTATCAGCAAGGCACACATTGATGACGAGGTTCAACACCGCCTCCAGTGCGCCAGCCGAGATTTTGGCCATCTGCGGATAAGAATGTTCGAAGATCAGGGCCACAAATCTGGCACCAAGCTTATGGTCTACAGGGCAGTGGTGATACCCGCTCTGCTCTATGTCTCAGCGACGTGGACCATGTACAGTAGACACAGAGTGCTGGAGAAATACCACCAAAGATGTATCTGCAAGACCCTGCAAATCCCCTGGGAGGACAGACGCACCAACGTCAGTGTTCTCGATCAGTCCAACATCCCCAGCATCGACGCACTGACCACACTCGACCAGCTCCGTTGGGTGGGGTGCATTGTTCACATGCCCAGCACAAGGCACCCAAAGCAAGCACTCTACTTGGAACTCCTTCACGGCAAGCGAACCCCAGGTGGGAAGAGAAATCGTTTCAAGCACATGCTCAAAGTCTCCTTGATAAAGTGCAACATCGCCATCAACATCGGGGAAAGACCACCCAAAGTGAAATAAGAGCATCCGGGAGGGCGCAGAGCACCTCGAGTGTCATCGCCGAGAGCATGCAGAAACCAAGCGCAGGCAGTGGAAGGAGCATGCGGCAAACCAGATGTGCCACCCACCCTGTCCTTCAACGACTGTCTGTCCCACCTGTGACAGAGACTGTAATTCCGTATTGGACTGTACAGTCACCTGAGAATTCACTTTTATAGTGGAGGCAAGTCTTCCTCGATTTCACGGGACTGCCGATGATGATGATCAGTAATGGTGAGCATGGAACTACCATATTGTCGGGAAAAGCCCAAATGGTTCACTAATATCCTTGAGAGAAGGAAACCTGTCGTCCTTACCGGGTCTGGGCCTATATTTGACTCCAGACCCACAGCAATATGGTGGAATCTTACCTGCCCTCTGAAATGGCCGAGCCAACTACTCAGATGTACCAAACCACTATGACATAGTCAGCACTGTGGGAGCACCTTCACCACATGGACTGCCGCGGTTCATGAAGGCAGCTCCCACCACCTTCTCGGGTAATCAGCGACGGGCAATAAATGCTGGCCTGGCCAGTGACGCCCACATATTTGTGATTGAACAAATAAAATAAATAAAGCGAGGACTACCGCGTAGAGAGCCCTCCATTGGGCGCTGGGCGAACTGTCTCTAGACCCAGTGTCACTTTTATTGGTTTATTAGAAACAGGCCCCATCTCCGTGTGAGCCGTGGGAATGCGGGTTGATGTTCGGGAGCCCGTGGGCCGCGGACTGAGCCTCAGGCTGATTGGGACATTCATTTACTGCGGGTTAAACAGCGCTGGGATAAAAAGGGGGAGTCGGCTCTCCAGCCGCACTTACTTAGGAGGCTTCGCTTGTTATTATGGAGGGGGTTGCGGGTTCTGGTTCTGGGCTTGTTATTTGTGGCAATCTGTTCATTTCAACCGCCCTCTCTCCTTTTCCCAGCCGATAGTTGTTGGCTGTCTCCCAAATTCCGCCAAGATTGCAGCTTTCCGCGAATTGAAGGCAGTGAGTGTGTGGGGAGAGGCTGCTGCTTTGATGCCGGGAGCCGGGATGTGCCGCCGTGTTTCTATTCACTGGACAATCTGCCAGGTGGGTGTATTCTCGAGCCGTCTGTATTGTGGGCCAGCGCTTTCCAGGAACACCCACAATCCAGCTGTACTCGGGGATTCCCTGGACAGTATCCTCTCTTTCCCCCTGTCTGGAAACATCCGGTGGAGGTTCAAACCTCTCCACTCCGGGAGTAGAACTGAGGGTGGGTCTGGGACCCTCTCCACTCGGGGGATGGTGGGATTGGGAGCTGGTACATCAGATACTGAGGACAGCAGTTTGACCTTGACCAAGTATCTGAACTTCTAACCATTCTATTGCCGAATGTCACTTGGAAGTCAATGGTTGAATCCCGTCCTATTTAGCTGCACATGATAGGAGGGCAGTGTGAAGGAGCCCAGCTTCCTGCTGCCTCTGACCATTTGCTTTGATTTCTATCGATGAGACCCCAGCCCCTTAATCACAACCAGACCAGTGATGAGCTGGAGCTGGTCAACGGGTTTCCATTAGACGGAGAATGGGAGGGGATGGAAACAAGACGGTGGTCCTGACCTGGGTGGAGTTTCTCGCCCTCCCGGTAACGGTTCCCTTGCCACTCCCCGTGCAGCAACTAACCGCCTGTCGTTGATCATCTTGCAGTGTGCACCAAGGATGGGCGGGTCCTGATCGCCATCTCCAAGGATTTGACGCTGCCTCCTGTAAACCTGACCACGGTCCATCTGAAGGATGGACACGGAGCTGAGTGCAGTCCGACCGTGGCCTCTGCAGACACTGTGCTCTTTCAGTTCGCAGTCACTGAGTGTGGAACTACTCAGCGGGTAGGTATTGTGGGCTGGGAGCCCCACCAATGGCTCAGTCGGGTGATGGTATCTAAAGGGTAATGTGGGCCTTAAAGTAAATACATGTGATAGACAATACGGGAATGGCAGATTTGCTCAATGTCTTTGCAATCGGTCTTTACAGTATAGGAAGATGATACAGTACCAGAGCTACTCGAAATAATAAATCCGAGAAACTTGCTTGATTTAATACCAGTAAGATAATGAGACTGAACAATGGCGGGTCTCCAGGACATGATGGTCTCGATCCCCAGGTATTAAAATATGTAGGTGAGGATATTGCAGGAACTTTAGTCATGATCTTGCAAAACTCTTGATTGAGGACTTATATCCTTGGTGTGACACATTGAAAATATCACCTTCAGGGTAAGAAAGCGAGATCAGGAAACCATAATCCGTGGCCTAATGCCTGCCGTGGGGAAGCTGCTGGAGTATATCCGGGCAGTGACTGAGCACCTGGGCGGATATGAACAAATGGTGTCCGCATTGGTTAGTGAAGGGCCAGTCACGTCTGTCTAACCGAGTTACATTGGTTTCAGGAAGTCACTGGATGATAAGGAAACGTTTATGAATCTATATCTGCAGAAGGTGTTTGGATTCCAGAGAATGGACCAATTGCCTTGAAGGCGACATATTGACCGTTATGGAATTCATTAGGGGAAAGAGACACATTTCCGATATTGGAGATGTAGGCCAATTGATAGCATGTGACTACTTGTTTTCCACAAGGATCTATACTGGGAGTTGGGAGCCGGCTTTACACTATTTCTTACTGCCTTGGATACAGGAATAGTGAGCTGTATAATCCATGTTTGCTGTCAGCACTAAGTACGGTGCACAGTGTGTTGTGTAGATGGGGGGCTGAAGTTGCAAAGGGACTGCCATAGATTAAGTGAGTGAACTCCTTTGGCCGCAGATTTAAACAATGTGGGGCATTGAGATCGTCCATTTTGGAGCTAAAGTTCGTTCAGAGTAATTTATAAATGGTCAGTATGGAATTGTGGGGGAGTTCAGGGTGGCAACTCTTTTTTAGAGTAAACAAATTACATTAAATCACGTGCCCCCCGATCTGGGGGACACTCCAAATATTTCCGCAGCCCCTTTTCTTTTGTTGTTTTTGTTCAGGGTGGCAACTGCAAACCATGATTGAAAAGGCGAACGGAATGGTCAGCATATCTCAGTATCTGGAATACAAAGGGGTTGGATAATAGGAGCTATACAGTTCCAGTTAGACTGCATCAGTTCAGGGCACCACACCTCGAAGGCGATATCAACCTTGGAGGCGATGCAGTGCAGATTGACCAGAATGATCGCGGAGCTAAAAGGGTTCAATTGAGGGCACGTTGCATAGACTCTGCTTGTGTACTCTCCAGGATAGAAATTAAGGGGTCATCTAGATGCTTTTATTGGGTAGGCCGAGGAATGTGTTTCTCACTGTATTATAGGTAGGATGTGATTGCACTTTTGGGTACAGAGCAGATTTACTCGGCTGCTGCCTGGAATGGGGAATCTTAATTATGACAGATTGGATAGGCTGGGTTTGTTCTCATTGGAACAGAGGAGGTTGAGAGAAGACCTTATTGGGATGTACAAAATATTAAGGGGCCTGGACAGTGGATAGTAAGGGCCTATTTCCATTGGTGGAGGTGTCTGTTACGAGTGGACATAGGTTTAACGTGGTTGGTGGAAGGTTGGTTGCGGGGGTGGGTGGTGGGGGGGCTTCTTTACGCAGGGATCTGGAACTTGCTGCCTGGAAGAGTGGTGGATGCAGAAACCCTCTCCACCTGAAGAGATAGTTGGCTGGGCACTTGAAGTGCAGTAACCTGCAGGGTTATGGACCTAGAGCTGGTAATTGGGATTAGACTGGATGACCTTTTGTTGGACGGTGTAGATATAATTATTGCAGGGAATAGAATACGGACAGAGTGATTTCCTGGACTAGTTTCGAATGCCTAGAATTTTCCCAGATATATTCTTCAATTCGCCTGGGTTTTTATGTGGTTTTTGCCTCTCCCAGGCGATCACATGGCTCTGGTTCGGGTGGAGTGTACAATGTTTCAGTATAAGGGTTGTCACAGTTGAGGCGCGCTGGGTGCTTTATGCCTTTCTGCAATTGTTCATACGTTTATATGTAACCGTCAGGGCTGCTGACAAACAACCGTGTGGCTTTGTTGGCCGACATGGACATGATGGGCCGGAATGGCCTCCTTTTGCTATGTAAGCTTCTGTTTCCAGTGCAGAGTCCAGAACAAGGGACATATCAATAAATGGAGCTCGGCCGGTCAGGGTGATGTCAGGAAGCACGTCACATGCTTGGTGGGAATCTGGAACTCTTCTCCGAAATAGCTGAGGCTAGATCCATTAAATTTCCGAACTGTGATTGAGATTTTCGTAGGCAAGGGTATTAACGATTCAAGTCAGCCATGATCTAATTGGATGGCGGAACAGTGTTGAGGGGCTGCATGGCCTACTCTTGTCCCTCTGTACTGATGTTCTTCTGTCTCTTGTAGCTGGATGGGGTGATCGCTGTGTATGAAACGGATGTGTTGGGTCAGTTTGAGATCTTGGATGGAGCTTTGCGATTGGTGACCCGGGATCAGACCCTTCAGGTGAGAATGGGAGCACATTGAGTGGGGAGAGAAGGTGAGGAGCTGAATTCTCCAGCCGTGTCCGTTCTCTTGCAGGCTCCATGTCCAGTGCAGTTACAAGGGAAGCCAGGAGTCGGAACTGCAGGTGAAGCCCCGAGTTTACACCCTTTCTCCACCACTGCCTGCCACTGAGGCCGGGATCCTGGTTCTGGAGCTGAGAATAGCGAGAGGTAGGGAGTGCTGCCGATGGCTCGTGTCCAACTTCAGGCTCTCTCCAAATAGTGCCCGTCCTTCATCTTTCTCTTTTTAGATGGTTGCTACCGGAGCTGGTACGTGGCCAGTGACTACCCGATCCTGAGTGTGCTCCGGGACCCCGTGTTTGTGGAGGTTCGTGTCCTGAACCAGAACGATCCGTCTCTTGTGCTGGTGCTCAATGCCTGCTGGGCGACCCCCATCCCCGAGCCGTATTCTGGGCTCCGATGGGACCTGCTGGTGGGCAGGTAAGGCAGCGAGTGAGGAGCTTGGGGCAGGCTGGGGATTGTGGAGGGGGCAACATGGACTGGGCAGGATCGAACGGTGCAATATTACAAATCTGAGGTCTGGGTCAATGATGGGTTTAAATGTACTCTAGTTTCTTTATCTAGTCTAATCTCGGGACTTTGGTTTGATGTAGCGCTATAACCCTGTCGTTCTATTCCCGGTGCCCCCTCCCAATATAACCCCCTCTTTCTCCGTTCCAGGTGCCCATTTGTGGGCGACAATTACAAAACCCTCCTCCTCCTGGTAGACGGTGCTTCCCATTTGCGGTTCCCAACTCACCATAACCGGTTTGTAGTCAGCACTTTCGCCTTCTGGGACCGAGTTTCGGGCCGGGCTCTGACCGGGGAGGTGAGTTTCCTTCAGTGTTTCTCTCGGTCACTTGGTTGAACTTGTTCCCGGGGTCTCGCTAACAGTGAGGAGATCCCTGTTGACCCTTTGAAAGTAGAAGCATTAATCTCCTGACTGGAAGCTGTGGGACTGACTATACCGCACTCTCTCTTTCCAGGTTTACTTCCACTGCAGTGCTGAGGTTTGCTACCCATCCACCCGAGAGAACTGCACGGCTCCCTGCAGCCCCAATAAGTACATGGGATCTGACTTGGAACTGAACCCTGATGGGGAGGGGTAGGTGAGGGACATTTGGACATTGGGTCATTCAGCAAGGTCCCAACACTAGGCACAGGAGGAGTGTCGCCAAACTGCCGGCTCTGAACTGTTCGCCAGTTACAGTTTACAGCAGAATAGCAATCTGCCTCAGCCGGTCTGATCACATCGTGTCCTGGGTCTGAATGGAATCCAACCCTGGGGTTCAGGAACATTTATCCAGCATCCTGCTTTAACCGGGAGTTCCAGGGTGGGACAGAACCGATATCTGGGGGTGGGGGGGAGACCTGGGCAATGTGTGGATGTCCAGTGAAACCGCTGATCAAACTGGTGCTTAATTCTACTCTCCTTCACCAGGAGACCAGTCTGGCCATTGTATCTACAACAACTGCAAATTTTACTCGGTTAAAAAGGTTCCTCCTGGGATTGAGGCGGGTATCTTGGCCTGATGGATAGGGAACTGTATTTAACTACAAGCTAATCTCTGGTGCCCGAAGTTTTGTTCATTGGGCCATCACATTGAACATCTGATTGGGGACTTCAGGCAACTGAACATTGAATGATCCACCTTGAACTCGTGTCTTTCCCTTCTTTCCCCCCCCCACCCCCAGGGAGGCGAAGCGCCAATTCCCGGCCTGGGGCCTTGGTGACCGCTGAAGGACCCATCATTTTGCTGGAAGATGAGCAGAGACTGTCTGCGGGGATCCCCCAGGAAGAGAAAGGTAAAGGAGGACCCTCTAACTGTGTGCAGTGATGCAGTAACTGGTGCCCATCTAACCTTGGCTTCTCCCCACAGATACTGCTGCTGATTCCCCCTCCCGTGTCCTTCCTGGAGTAGCGTTGGGGTAGCGCTGCTCTCTGTGGCCCTGTTGGTCGGGACTGTCGCAATGTGGAAAATGGACCATCGCTGCAGGGTGGGCTCCGAGTGCAGCTCTATGGAATTGTAGATGTGTCTGTTGGATAATAAACTCCTGTTATTGATGAGCACTGGTGGAGTGTTATCTTTCAAATACTGGCTGGCTTTTACTGTCCTCGTCGGTGAGTTAATTTGTTATCCGGTTTGGCAATTGTTTGTGCCGCTTCTGTTGATCCTCACCAGCCAATTTCAGGGCAAGGCTCGTGTGGGTTTGTAATAAAATGGTGTCAGGCAGGAGGAACTGGTGCGCTTGCATTGAACTGTGTTCCTTGGGTGGGTCCCTGATCCGTGTCTCTGCCATTGCTGCTACCATGAGACCCTGGAGACACGGTGTGTGCTCTCGCCTCGGGTGTGTTAAAGCCCAGATGCTGTTGCCCTTTGACGGGAGCCGGGCAGAGCTGCAGGGTCCCAGTGTCTCGCGTCTCGGTAAATGTGACTGGGACCCACAGGAATGATGTGGATTGAGAATTTCAATCCAAGCTGCTGAAGCTGGGATATTTAGCAAACTGGTCCGATCCATGGAGTGTCTCGGCTGATGGGTTAGGGGCCCAGGTGGTGTCGTGTGGGAAATTATGTATTGCATCCTAAAGGAGTGGCGAGCAGCTCTATGGGTCACGGAATGTGGCAGAACAAGTACAATCTTTTTATTTTACAGCAACATTATACATCAGCTGCTTAGACTTCTTCCTCAGTCGAAATGTGACCCTAAATCACTGACCGCCCCGCCCCCCCCCCTCCCCCGCTCTCCTGGTATCTCCGTAGTTCAAACTCGCCTTTTATTGACAAACTAACTCCCAATCTCCCTTCGTGGTTTCTGTAAACACAATGGCCCAAGAATGGCCTGACATGCCCTCCCAATGGAAAACTAGCGTAAAGGCTAATTAAACAGCGAGCCTGTGTAAATGAAGGATTCCTTCCCACTGTGGCAGGTACAAGACACCAAGGCCAGAGCCAGAAGCTGATCAATCGGGATTTACAGGCTTCATTCGCTTGAGGTCATCTGCAGTATCTTCCTCCCACCCCCCACCCCCCGTGCTGTTTCAGTGATGGACACCTGAAGGCTGATCTTTTGCAGATCACTGATTGTTGATGGAATGGAGCAGGATATTCACTTCACAACATGCACTTTACTCGTTGGAGTTCAGCAGCATGAGGGGTGATCTTATAGAAACATTTAAAATAATGAAAGAGATAGAGGCAGATAGGTTGTTTCCACTGGTCGGGGAGACTAGAACTAGGGGGGCACAGCCTCAAACTCAGCAGAGGAGGACAAAGGGTTTGATTAGGGCAGGGAAAATGGAGTATGAGAAGAAGCTTGCAGGGAACATTAAGACGGATTGCAAAAGTTTCTATAGATATGTAAAGAGAAAAAGGTTAGTAAAGACAAATGTAGGTCCCCTGCAGTCAGAATCAGGGGAAGTCATAACGGGGAACAAAGAAATGGCGGACCAATTGAACAAATACTTTGGTTCGGTATTCACGAAGGAGGACACGAACAACCTTCCGGTTATAAAAGGGGTCGGGGGGTCTAGTAAGGAGGAGGAACTGAGGGAAATCCTTATTAGCCGGGAAATTGTGTTGGGGAAATTGATGGGATTGAAGGCCGATAAATCCCCAGGGCCTGATGGACTGCATCCCAGAGTACTTAAGGAGGTGGCCTTGGAAATAGTGGATGCGTTGACAGTCATTTTCCAACATTCCATTGACTCTGGATCAGTTCCTATGGAGTGGAGGGTAGCCAATGTAACCCCACTTTTTAAAAAAGGAGGGAGAGAGAAAACAGGGAATTATAGACCGGTCAGCCTGACATCGGTAGTGGGTAAAATGATGGAATCAATTATTAAGGATGTCATAGCAGTGCATTTGGAAAGAGGTGACATGATAGGTCCAAGTCAGCATGGATTTGTGAAAGGGAAATCATGCTTGACAAATCTTCTGGAATTTTTTGAGGATGTTTCCAGTAGAGTGGATAAGGGAGAACCAGTTGATGTGGTATATTTGGACTTTCAGAAGGCGTTCGAAAAGGTCCCACACAAGAGATTGATGTGCAAGGTTAGAGCACATGGGATTGGAGGTAGTGTACTGACATGGATTGAGAACTGGTTGTCAGACAGGAAGCAAAGAGTAGGAGTAAATGGGTACTTTTCAGAATGGCAGGCAGTGACTAGTGGGGTACCGCAAGGTTCTGTGCTGGGGCCCCAGCTGTTTACACTGTACATTAATGATTTAGATGAGGGGATTAAATGTAGTATCTCCAAATTTGCGGATGACACTAAGTTGGGTGGCAGTGTGAGCTGCGAGGAGGATGCTGTGAGGCTGCAGAGCGACTTGGATAGGTGAGTGGGCAAATGCATGGCAGATGAAGTATAATGTGGATAAATGTGAGGTTATCCACTTTGGTGGTAAAAACAGAGAGACAGACTATTATCTGAATGGTGACAGATTAGGAAAAGGGGAGGTGCAAAGAGACCTGGGTGTCATGGTACATCAGTCATTGAAGGTTGGCATGCAGGTGCAGCAGGCGGTTAAGAAAGCAAATGGCATGTTGGCCTTCATAGCAAGGGGATTTGAGTACAGGGGCAGGGAGGTGTTGCTACAGTTGTACAGGGCATTGGTGAGGCCACACCTGGAGTATTGTGTACAGTTTTGGTCTCCTAACCTGAGGAAGGACATTCTTGCTATTGAGGGAGTGCAGCGAAGGTTCACCAGACTGATTCCCGGGATGGCGGGACTGACCTATCAAGAAAGACTGGATCAACTGGGCTTGTATTCACTGGAGTTCAGAAGAATGAGAGGGGACCTCATAGAAACATATAAAATTCTGACGGGGTTAGACAGGTTAGATGCAGGAAGAATGTTCCCAATGTTGGGGAAGTCCAGAACCAGGGGTCACAGTCTAAGGATAAGGGGTAAGCCATTTAGGACCGAGATGCGGAGGAACTTCTTCACCCAGAGAGTGGTGAACCTGTGGAATTCTCTACCACAGAAAGTTGTTGAGGCCAATTCACTAAATATATTCAAAAAGGAGTTAGATGAGGTCCTTACTGCTAGGGGGATCAAGGGGTATGGCGAGAAAGCAGGAATGGGGTACTGAAGTTGAATGTTCAGCCATGAACTCATTGAATGGCGGTGCAGGCTAGAAGGGCCGAATGGCCTACTCCTGCACCTATTTTCTATGTTTCTATGTTTCTATGTTTCTAAATACGGGGAACCCAATTTAAAACCGAGTTGAGAAGGAATTTCTTCTTCCATATGGGTGTGAATCTGTGGAATTCTCTGCCCAGGCAAGCAGTTGAGGCTAGCTCATTGAATGTATTCAAATAACAGGTACATAGATTTTTAACCAATAAGGGAATTAAGGGTTATGGGGAGTGGGCGGGTAAGTAGAGCTGAGTCCACGGCCAGATTAGCAATGATCTTGTTGAGTGGCGGAGCAGGCTTGAGGGGCTAGATGGCCTACTCCTGTTCCTAATTCTTATGTATGCTGCTGTTTCGGTTCTCCAGTAATTGTACAGCAGGGGCTCGGGGGGTTTATACTGAAAAATGTGTTCGTCGTCCTTCGAGTATGTAGAGTGGGCTGGGCATTTCCAGACAATTCGCCCATTGTGCTGTGAGAGCTTCCATTGGTTAAATGTTTACAGCGACACCAGTTAGTGAGTCGATGAATTTCCTGAAGAGCGAGCGACGTAAGGTTGAAGAGTTTCCTCTGGAAAAGAACGTCCTTGCTGGAGAAATAGTGAGGTTTCCCAGGAGCAGAGCATCCCATAATAACCAGAGTCTTCATTTGAATGTCTGTCACTGACCTGTCGAGAGTGCACCTTCCTCAGTCTAATTTCCTCAGCCCAAGTGCGAGCTTATAGTCTAGCTTCTATCCAGTAGACCATCTCTCCAGTATTAAAGGATGTTAACTTGTCAGCTCCCTGAGGAGCCCAATAGCAAACTAATTTCCCAGTATATTAAGATAAAATTAATAACCTCAACCGTAAATTTAGAATCAACCTGGATTATGATAAATTACGGTGCTGTAATTGGACAGCGTGGCTAACCTAAGGATTCCTTGCTAGTGGAAATACTCGACTAATCAGACCTTGTTCACGTCGGACACATTGCAAAACCAAATAAGAATGGATATCTCCCAGGCACCGCTTGCACGGAGGAGCAGGCCAGAAAGTTGCTGCGATTAAGGAACTGTCTGTTCTTGATCAATATTCAGGTCAAATTACCAATGCCACTGTTCTCCATTGGGTCTGCTGCCCCCTACATATTTCCATTTCAGGTGCCTGGACATATTGCAGAGGTGCTATGCTGTAATATGTTTGCCCCTTCAATGCAACTGATGGTCACCTTGACTGAGAAAGCACAACGAACTATCTCTGCCCTTCAATATGTACCACTAACAGTGAGACCCCCACCCTCAGTAATTGACCAGTATTGTTACTGGACCAGCCGCACTAACTCTGGCTGGCAGGGCCGACGCTGGATACTCTGATGAGTCGCTCATCGACTGACCGATCAAACTCTCTCCAGGTACAACGTTCACAGCAGGAGTGTGATGGAACACCCGCCTGGATTGATAAAGCTGCGGCTTCAAAAACAATTATTCAAAACTGTCCAGCACAGGTGGGTTTGCTTGACACCCCCTGGGTTACCTATTCACCTCTCCGTTACAGAAACACCGTGGCTGCAGCATCCATGGTCTATACAAGGCACTGCAGCAACTCCCCAACGTAACTTCATTAGCACCTCCCTCCTCTGCTACTCCCATCAGTTCAAGGACAAGAGCAGCAATGTTTCTGGAACACCATTCCCTTCATGTCCCACTCCATGTCACACACAGCCCTGAATAAAACACATATAACTGTTCCCTCATTGTCCCTGGGTCAATGTCCTGCTGACCTGCAATACGGCAGCACCATCACCACAAGGACTGCAGTGGTTCAAGGAGAAGGTCCATCACCCCCACCGTCTCAGGGTAACTGGGGATGGACAATAAATACAACTGTATTATCACTCAATGCTGACACCACAACAATCTATAGAGAAACGCAAGGTATTCTGGAACAGGATCTATCCGGGCTTTCCCACACTCACTCTCTCCACAGATACCGATTGCCAAGAAAAACATATTGCTCGAAATCAACTTTCAAGATCTCAGGTTCTGTAACAGAAGCTGACATCTATCCCATTCCTCACACAGCGGCCATCATTGAGAAACTAGGGGCCATTAAATGGCTCTAAGGCTGATGAGAGTTCACTGGGAGATGCCACTAAAACACAGAAGCTCAGCCTTGTTGTGTTTATCATTGCCCGGACTCTACAAGTTTACTATAATTAATAAATCCCCGTCCATCAGCTCAACAGTGAGGACGAGGCCGAGTGAATTCACTGTTATGGGTTCTGAACGTGCCTGTCCGCTTCAGTCATCTGTGTCCCTTTCTGTGACACGTCACTTCTGACGTTGTCTATCCAGCCCTTCCTTGATCTTCCTCAGTTTCTTGTTCCATGTCGCTCTGTGCAGCATTCTTCATTCTTTGTATCCGGGATACTTCTCATGACCCAGCACTCTGCTCCCGATAATAATGTGCGGATAACCTTGCTTCATAAGCTCTCGCCTTATTTAAATATAGTTAGCCTTCCATATCCCTTTAAACATTCCAACAGCCGTTGACTCAAGTCCAATCCTTCTTTGTTGTCATCTTCAAACTCCCAGTCACTGACACTAACCCACCGAGGTTTACAAACTGTTCCACCTGTTCAACTGCATTCCCTATACCTGTAATCCCAACATTTTACTGGGCATTCCCAATGGAATGAAGTTCATCTTTATTATGTTAATAGCTTATCGAAGTTTTCTGCTGTCCAAGAACATCTTGTGAGACAGTCAATGGTCAACAAACCTGAGATTGTTTCAAACCTGGTCACCTGAGGAGATCCTCCAATATCACCTTTCAGTGCAAGTATCATTACAGCTTCCAATACTGGATTACATATATCAGGTGACAATGTGCATCCTTATCTCACCCCAACTGTTGGTCTAAACCATTCCCTTAGTTTCCTTCCACTCCAGCGCGCACAGGGACTTCTGCAAGATGCTTTCCATCAGTCTGACAGGTTTCCCAGGAATACCGAACATTGTCAAGATATTCCATATCCCTTCTCGCCCGACACTGTCAGAGGTCAGCTGTTTGATACCTTTGTGAAGCACCTTGCGATATTTTGGAACATAAGGCGCTATATAAATGCAAGTTGATGTTGTAAAGTGGATGTTGTGTTTATACATTTCTGCAGACCTGTCTTTGCTGCTCAGGGGAAATAATTGCGAATCTCCGGGACACCAAATGACTGTAAACCACACAAAATATTATTGGCACTAGGCCCAGGGGCCCAGCCTTGCTCTCTTTGTTACAGTGACTGCGTGGACAGGGTTACAGTCTTACATTTCAGAACGGACAGAGCATTAAACACATTCTAGCCACTGCTGGAATTTCAGGGGCCAGGGCTTATAACCTGGCTCGTATTAAAGACATTGTCATTTACTATTGGACTGAGGATGAACTCCTCTGATTCTCAGAGCCTTTAACAGGAGGAGTTTGAACAGGGATCTGTCCACCATCGGGATCACATGGAGACGATTGCAGGAGATGGAGTCTCTTGGGGGGAGGGAGGGAGTTAGATAAAATAACTATTCACCACATTCAGGTTATAAGGCGACCGCAGGATTAAAGGGACAGTGTGGAGACATAGAAACATAGGAACATAGAAAATAGGTGCAGGAGTGGGCCATTCGGCCCTTCGAGCCTGCACCACTATTCAATAGGATCATGGCTGATCCTGCAACTTCAGGACCACATTCCTGCTTTCTCTCCATACCCCTTGATCCCTTTAGCCATAAGGGCCATATCTAACTCAGTTTTGAATATATCTAATGACCTGGCCTCAACAACTTTCTGTGGTAGAGAATTCCACAGGTTCACAATTCCCTGAGTGAAGACGTTTCTCCTCATCTCGGTCCTAAATGGCTTACCTCTTATCCTTAGACTGTGACTTCTGGTTCTCGACTTTCCCAACATTGGGAACATTCTTCCTGCATCTAACCTGTCCAATCTCGTCAGAATTTTATACGTTTCTATGAGATCCCCTTTCATTCTTCTAAATTCCAGTGAATATAAGCCCAGTCGATCGAGTGGTTCTTAATATGTCAGTCCTGCCATCTCAGGAATCAGTCTGGTGAACCTTCGCTGCACACCCTCAATAGAAAGAATGTCCTTCCTCACATTAGGAGATCAAAACTATACACAATATTCAAGGTGTGACCGCACCAAAGCCGCAGGATAGCGCAGATGAATACGTGGCTTGAGCAGTGGTGCAGCAGGGAGGGATTCAAATTCCTGGGGCATTGGGACCGGTTCTGGGGGAGGTGGGACCAGTACAAACCGGACGGTCTGCACCTGGGCAGGACTGGAACCAATGTCCTCGGGGGAGTGTTTGCTAGTGCTGTTGGGGAGGATTTAAACTAATATGGCAGGGGGATGGGAACCAATGCAGGGAGACAGAGGGAAACAAAAAGGAGCCAAAAGCAAAAGACAGAAAGGAGATGAGGAAAAGTGTAGGGCAGAGAAACCCAAGGCAAAGAACAAAAAGGGCCACTGTACAGCAAAATTCTAAAAGGACAAAGGGTGTTAATAAAACAAGCCTGAAGGCTTTGTGTCTTAATGCAAGGAGTATCCGCAATAAGGTGGATGAATTAATTGTGCAAATAGATGTTAACAAATATGATGTGATTGGGATTACGGAGACGTGGCTCCAGGATGATCAGGGCTGGGAACTCAACATTCAGGGGTATTCAACATTCAGGAAGGATAGAATAAAAGGAAAAGGAGGTGGGGTAGCATTGCTGGTTAAAGAGGAGATTAATGCAATAGTTAGGAAAGACATTAGCTTAGATGATGTGGAATCTATATGGGTAGAGCTGCAGAACACCAAAGGGCAAAAAACGTTAGTAGGAGTTGTGTACAGACCTCCAAACAGTAATAGGGATGTTGGGGAGGGCATCAAACAGGAAATTAGGGGTGCATGCAATAAAGGTGTAGCAGTTATAATGGGTGACTTTAATATGCACATAGATTGGGCTAGCCAAACTGGAAGCAATACGGTGGAGGAGGATTTCCTGGAGTGCATAAGGGATGGTTTTCTAGACCAATATGTTGAGGAACCAACTAGGGGGGAGGCCATCTTAGACTGGGTGTTGTGTAATGAGAGAGGATTAATTAGCAATCTCATTGTGCGAGGCCCCTTGGGGAAGAGTGACCATAATATGGTGGAATTCTGCATTAGGATGGAGAATGAAACAGTAAATTCAGAGACCATGGTCCAGAACTTAAAGAAGGGTAACTTTGAAGGTATGAGGCGAGAATTGGCTCGGATAGATTGGCGAATGATACTTAGGGGGTTGACTGTGGATGGGCAATGGCAGACATTTAGAGACCGCATGGATGAAGTACAACAATTGTACATTCCTGTCTGGCGTAAAAATAAAAAGGGGAAGGTGGCTCAACCGTGGCTATCTAGGGAAATCAGGGATAGTATTAAAGCCAAGGAAGTGGCATACAAATTGGCCAGAAATAGCAGCGAACCTGGGGACTGGGAGAAATTTAGAACTCAGCAGAGGAGGACAAAGGGTTTGATTAGGACAGGGAAAATGGAGTACGAGAAGAAGCTTGCAGGGAACATTAAGGCGGATTGCAAAAGTTTCTATAGGTATGTAAAGAGAAAAAGGTTGGTGAAGACAAACGTAGGTCCCCTGCAGTCAGAATCAGGGGAAGTCATAACGGGGAACAAAGAAATGGCGGATCAATTGAACAAGTACTTTGGTTCGGTATTCACTAAGGAGGATACAAACAACCTTCCGGATATAAAAGGGGTCAGAGGGTCTAGTAAGGAAGAGGAACTGAGGGAAATCTTTATTAGTCGGGAAATTGTGTTGGGGAAATTGATGGGATTGAAGGCAGATAAATCCCCAGGGCCTGATGGCCTGCATCCTAGAGTACTTAAGGAGGTGGCCTTGGAAATAGCGGATGCATTGACAGTCATTTTCCAACATTCCATTGACTCTGGATCAGTTCCTATGGAGTGGAGGGTAGCCAATGTAACCCCACTTTTTAAAAAAGGAGGGAGAGAGAAAACAGGGAATTATAGACCGGTCAGCCTGACCTCAGTAGTGGGTAAAATGATGGAATCAATTATTAAGGATGTCATAGCAGTGCATCTGGAAAATGGTGACATGATAGGTCCAAGTCAGCATGGATTTGTGAAAGGGAAATCATGCTTGACAAATCTTCTGGAATTTTTTGAGGATGTTTCCAGTAAAGTGGACAAAGGAGAACCAGTTGATGTGGTATATTTGGACTTTCAGAAGGCTTTCGACAAGGTCCCACACAAGAGATTAATGTGCAAAGTTAAAGCACATGGGATTGGGGGTAGTGTGCTGACGTGGATTGAGAACTGGTTGTCAGACAGGAAGCAAAGAGTAGGAGTAAACGGGTACTTTTCAGAATGGCAGGCAGTGACTAGTGGAGTGCCGCAAGGTTCTGTGCTGGGGCCCCAGCTGTTTACATTGTACATTAATGATTTAGACGAGGGGATTAAATGCAGTATCTCCAAATTTGCGGATGATACTAAGTTGGGTGGCAGTGTGAGCTGCGAGGAGGATGCTATTAGGCTGCAGAGTGACTTGGATAGGTTAGGTGAGTGGGCAAATGCATGGCAGATGAAGTATAATGTGGATAAATGTGAGGTTATCCACTTTGGTGGTAAAAACAGAGAGACAGACTATTATCTGAATGGTGACAGATTAGGAAAAGGGAAGGTGCAACGAGACCTGGGTGTCATGGTACATCAGTCATTGAAGGTTGGCATGCAGGTA
Source organism: Pristiophorus japonicus (assembly GCF_044704955.1). Lineage (NCBI taxonomy): Eukaryota > Metazoa > Chordata > Chondrichthyes > Pristiophoridae > Pristiophorus > Pristiophorus japonicus. Next base: position 300,893,421 of record NC_091981.1, read on the forward strand.
CAGCAGGCGGTTAAGAAAGCAAATGGCATGTTGGCCTTCATAGCGAGGGGATTTGAATACAGGGGCAGGGAGGTGTTGCTACAGTTGTACAGGGCCTTGGTGAGGCCACACCTGGAGTATTGTGTACAGTTTTGGTCTCCTAACTTGAGGAAGGACATTCTTGCTATTGAGGGAGTGCAGCGAAGGTTCACCAGACTGATTCCCGGGATGGCGGGACTGACCTATCAAGAAAGATTGGATCAATTGGGCTTGTATTCACTGGAGTTCAGAAGAATGAGAGGGGACCTCATAGAAACGTTTAAAATTCTGACGGGTTTAGACAGGTTAGATGCAGAAAGAATGTTCACAATGTTGGGGAAGTCCAGAACCAGGGGTCACAGTCTGAGGATAAGGGGTAAGCCATTTAGGACCGAGATGAGGAGAAACTTCTTCACCCAGAGAGTGGTGAACCTGTGGAATTCTCTACCACAGAAATTAGTTGAGGCCAATTCACTAAATATATTCAAAAGGGAGTTAGATGAAGTCCTTACTACTCGGGGGATCAAGGGTTATGGCGAGAAAGCAGGAAGGGGGTACTGAAGTTTCATGTTCAGCCATGAACTCATTGAATGGCGGTGCAGGCTAGAAGGGCTGAATGGCCTGCTCCTGCACCTATTTTCTATGTTTCTATGTTGTACAACTGCAATAAGAACACCCTGTTCCTATTGTCAAATCCTCTCCCTATGAAGGACAACATGCCATTTGCCTTCTTCAAAGCCTGCTGTACCTGCATGCCAACTTTCAATGACTGATGTACCATGACAGCCAGGTCTCGTTGTCCCCACTCTTTTCCGAATCTGTCACCATTCAGATAATATTCTGCCTTCCTGTTTTTGCCACGAAAGTGGATAACCTCACATGTATCTACATTATACTGCATCTGCCATGCATTTGCTCAATCACTTAACCTATCCAAGTCATCCTGCAGCCTCTTAGCATCCTCCTCATAGCTCACACTGTCACCCACCTTAGTGTCATCTGCAAACTTGGAGATATTACATTCCATTCCTTTGTCTAAACGATTAATGCACATTGTAAATAGCTGGGGTCCCAGCACTGAGCCCTGCCGTACTCCACTGGTCACTGCCTGCCATTCTGAAAACGATCCGGTTATTCCACCTCTTTGCTTCCTGTCTGCCAACCAGTTCTCCATCCACATCAATACATTACGCCCAATACCATGTGCTTTAATTTTGCACACTAACCTCTTGTTTGTGACCTTATCAAAAATCTTTTGAAAGTCCAAATACATCACATCCACTGGTTCTCCCTTGTCCAATCTACTCGTTACATCTTCAAAAATTGTCTCTCAGACAAACAGCAGAGAGTAATGGTGAACGGTTATTTATCAGACTGGAGGGAGGTATAGAGTGGTGTCCCTCAGGGTTCGCTATTGCTCTTTTGATATATATCAATGATCTGGCCTTGGGCAGACAGGGCATCATTTCAAATATGCAGATGGCAGCAAACTCAGAAATGTAGTAAACAATGAGGAGGATAGTAATAGAATTCAGCAGTACATAAGCAGACTGTTGAAATGGGCAGACACATGACAGATCAAATTTAATGCAGAATGGTTTGAAGTGCTGCATTGTAGAAGGAAAATGAGCAACACTGAGGGAATGGGACAAATTTAAAGGGACTGCAGAAAGAGAGAGAGCTGTGGGTTTACGGACCAAAACCTTTGATGTTAATCCGGCCGTTAAACATTCAAACTGCATCCTTCACTTTATAACTAATGGAATAGAGAACAAAATCAAGGCAGTTATGGTAAACATTTATAAATCACAGTTGCATATGCACTTGAAAAGGAAAAACTTGCAGGCTATGGGGAAATATCACGGGATTGGGATTAATTTGATCTCTTTCAGAGAGAGGGCACAGACACAATGGTCCGAATGGCCTTCTGTGCTGTATCATTCGATGATCCCAGGAGATGGGGTCACTGAGAGGGGTTAGGAGTGGTGCTGAATCAATGTTCCCCAATGTGCATGGGATGGAAGCAGCCTCTCTCTGCAAGCAAGTTACCGAGTGTCTCATTGACACAAACAACACTATTATCATTTACAGTTATAGGTTTCTTTAGTTAATAAGACATGATGTCTGAATTATATTAGTGCTGCCTCCATAAGAGGGGAACTTGAGGAGCTGTGTCGTTAAATGCCGGTAATTGCCGATTTAAATTCAAACAACTGCACCGTTTTTAAAGGGACACTAGCAATCAAAACCGTAACTTAACAAACACAAATTAAAAGGAAACTGAACAAATTAAATTAAAATTCTAAATGCACCCATCATGGAAGGTCTCGCATAGAGAGCCATCCATTGGGCGCTGGGGGAACTGTCTCTTGACCCAGTGTGACCTTTTCTGGTTTATTAGAAACAGGCCCCATCTCCGTGTGAGCCGTGGGAATGCGGGTTGATGTTCGGGATCCCGTGGGCCGCGGACTGAGCCTGAGGCTGATTGGGACATTCATTTACTGCGGGTTAAACAGCGCTGGGATAAAAAGGGGGAGTCGGCTTTACAGCCTCACTTACCTGGGAGGGTTCGCTTGTTATAATGGAGGGGCTGTGGATTCTGGGCTTGTTATTTGTGGCAATCTGTTCATCTCAACCACCCTCTCTCCTTCTCCCTGCCGAAAAATGTTGGCTGTCTCCCAAATTTCGCCAAGACTGCGGTTTTCCGGGAATTGAAGGCAGTGAGTGTGTGGGGAGAGGCTGCTGCTTTGATGCCGGGAGCCGGGATGTGCCGCCGTGTTTCTATTCACTGGACAATCTGCCAGGTGGGTGTTTTCTCGGGCCGTCTGTATTGTGGGCCAGCGCTTTCCAGAACCACCCACAATCCAGCTGCACTCGGGGATTCCCTGGACAGTATCCTCTCTTTCCCCCTGTCTGGAAACATCACGTGGCGTTTCAAACCTCTCCACTCTGCGAGTAGCACTGAGGGTGGGTCTGGGACCGTCTCCTCTGGGGATGGTGGGTTTGGGAGCTGGTACATCAGATACTGAGGGCAGCAGTTTGAATTTGACCCATAATCTCAACTTCTAACCATTCTGTTGCCGGGTGTGACTTGGAAGTCGATGGTTGAATTCCACCCTATGTCGTTGTCCAGGATAGGAGAGTAGTGTGACGGAGCCCAGCTTCCTACTGCTTCTAATCATTTTCTTTGATTTCTATCGATGAGATCCGGGCCCTTAAATACAACCAGACCAGTGATGAGCTGGAGCTGGTCAACGGGTTTCCATTAGACGGAGAATGGGAGGGGATGGAAACAAGACGGTGGCCCTGACCTGGGTGGAGTTTGTCGCCCTCCCGGTAACGGTTCCCTCGCCACTCCCCGTGCAGCCACTAACCGCCTGTCATTGATCATCTTGCAGTGTGCACCAAGGATGGGCGGGTCCTGATCGCCATCTCCAAGGATTTGACGCTGCCTCCTGTAAACCTGACCACGGTCCATCTGAAGGATGGACACGGAGCTGAGTGCAGTCCGACCGTGGCCTCTGCAGACACTGTGCTCTTTCAGTTCGCAGTCACTGAGTGTGGAACTGCTCAGCGGGTAGGTATTGTGGGCTGGGAGCCCCACCAATGGCCGTCAGTCGGGTGAGGGTATCTAAAGGATAATGTGGGCCTTAAAGGCAATACATGTGATAGACAATAAGGGAATGGCAGACTTGCTCAATATCTTTACAACCTGAAAATGGAACAAAGGGGAACTAAAGTTCTATAACTTAAGGAACAGGAGTAGGCCCTACTGCCCCTCGAGACTGCTCTGTCATTTAATATGATCATGGCTAATCTGATAATGGTCTCTGGTGCACTTCCCTGCCCGCTCCCCATAAACCCCTTCTTGCCTTATCGGTGAAGAAACTGTACTTCTGCCTGTGAATGAATTCAATGTTCCAGCTTCCACAGATCTGAGGCAGCGAATTCCATAGATTCACAACCCTCAGAAGAAATTCCTCCTCATCTCAGTTTTAAATTGGTGTCTTCTAAGAGTATGCCCCAGGTTTTCATATCCCCTCAGTGGAAGCATCCACCTTTTTAAGCTCCCTCATAATCTTACACGGTTTGACAAGATTACCTCATTCATCTGCATTCTCATGAGCAGAGGCCCAACCTACTCCACCTGTCATAATTCAACTCCCTCAACTCTGAAATCAACCGAGTGAACCTTCTCTGAAATGCCTCCAAAGCATGTCCTTTTCTGAATATGGAAAAACAAAACTGTATGCAGTATTCCAGGTGTGACCTCACTAATACCCTGTCTCACTAGAAAGAATTCCATGCTTTTATACTCTATTCCCTTTGCAATAAAGGCCAATATTCCATTGGCCTTCCTGATCATTTGCTGTACCTGCATACTATTCTGTGTTTCATGCACCAGTACACCCAGGTCCTGCTGTACTGCAACACTTTTGCAATTTTTCATTTTAAACAACTTGATATTGGATTTGTTTCTGATCAAGTGCATGACCTCACACTTTCCAACATTATACTCCATCTGCCCAATGTTTGCCCATTCTAAGCCTGTGTTTCTTTTTGCAGATTTTTGTCCTGCACATGTGTTCCTGCCATCTTTGTATCGTCAGCAAACTTGGCTGTTCCATTTGGTCCCTTTCAAGTTAATATAGATTGTAAATAGTTGGGGTCCTGGCACTGATTCCTGTGGCACCTCACTAGTTAATGATTGCCAACTTGATGATGATCCATTTATCCCGACTCTGTCTTCTGTTCGTTTGCCAATCCTCTATCCATGCTAATATGGTATTGCCAACCCTGTGAACTTTTATCTTGTGCACTAACTATTTATGTGGCACCTTGTCAAATACCTTCTGCAAGTCCAAATACACCACATCCACTGGCTCCCCTTTATCCACCCTGTTCGTTACATCAAAGAATTCGAGAAAATTTGTCAAACATGACTGTCCCTTCAGAAATCCATGCTGACTCTGCCTGACAGAATTATTTTTTTTCCCAATGTCATGCTGCTTCTTTAATAATGGGGAAAATGTTGGAGCCCAATCACATGTTAGGCTAACTGCTCTATTTTCCTACTTTTTGTCTGCCTCCTCTAAAATAAGAGTGTTACATTTGCAGCTTTCCAAACTACTGGGACTGCCCCAGAATCCAGGGAATTTTGGTAAATTACAAACTATGCATTCACTATCTCAGCCACTAATTCTCAAGATGGTATGATGCAAGCCGTCAGGTTCAGGTGATTTATCTGCCTCTAGTCCCATTATTTCAGAGTACCACCTTTTGTGATCTGTTTCCCCACCCTCTACCACATAGCACCTTGACTATTCACTCTTGGGATATTTTTAGTGTCCTCGACTGTAAAGACTGATACAGAATATTCAGTTTCTGCTATCTCCATGTTCCCCCATCACCATTAATTCCCTGGTCTCTTCCTCCCTAAGGGACCAACATTTACTTTAGCCACCCTTTTCCTTTTTATATACCTAAAGAAACTCTTGCTCTCTTTGTATACTTCATGCTAGTTAACTTTCATAGTCTATCTTCCCTTTCTCTGTTGTTTTTTTGCTGGCTTTTTAAAAGCTTCCCAGTCTTCTCACCCACTAGTTTTGGCCAGTGTACCTTTTATTGTAATTGAATACCATCCTTTTAGTTGGCCACGGATGGCTATCTTTTCTCATACCTTTCCGTCTCACTGGAATATATTCTGTTAAGAAATCTGCTTAAATGTATGCCACTGTTCATCAACCATCCTACACATTAATCTATTTTCCCAGTCCACTTTAGCCAACTCTGCCCTTGTACCTTCATAGTCTCCTTTTTTATTTAAGCTTGGTATGCTGGATACAGATCCCACTTTCTCTCCCTCCATCTGAATTACAAATTCAGATCATGCTATGATCACTCATTTCAAGGAGATCCTTTACTAGGAGATTTCGTTAATTCTGTCTAATTTCAAAAGGACCAGATCTAAGATAGCCTGCCCCCTGGTTGGTTTTGTTACATACTGCTCAAGGAACCTGTCCCTTATGCATTCTATGAACTTTCCTTAAGGCTACCCTGATGTAGTTGCATTGATGGGTTAGGATGAGGAACGTTTCTCTCCGGTGGAGTCCTGATCCAGGGGGCATAACAAAAATAGAGCTCGGTCGGTCAGTGATGTCAGGAAGCACGTCACAAGCTTGGTGGGAATCTGGAACTCGGCTCCGAAATCGCTGAGGCTTGGTCCATTAAATTTCCTAACTGATTTGAGAATTTCTTGGGCTTGGGTATTAAGGGCTACAGAACCAAGCTAATTGGATAGTTAGTCAGCCATGATGTAACTGGGAGGTGGAACACTGTCAAATGGTTGAATGGCCTACTACTGGCCCTCTGTACTGATGGTCTTCTGTTTCTTGTAGCTAGACGGGGTGAACGCCATGTATGAAACGGATGTGTTGGGTCAGTTTGAGATCTTGGATGGAGCTTTGGGATCGGTGACCCGGGACAGCCCCTTCAGGTGAGAATGGGAGCACATTGAGTGGGGAGAGAAGGTGAGGAGCTGAATTCTCCAGCTGTGTCCGTTCTCTTACAGGCTCCATGTCCAGTGCAGTTACAAGGGAAGCCAGGAGTCGGAACTGCAGGTGAAGCCCCGAGTTTACACCCTTTCTCCACCACTGCCTGCCACTGAGGCCGGGATCCTGGTTCTGGAGCTGAGAATAGCACGAGGTAGCGAGCGCTGCTGATGGCTAGTGTCCAACTTCAGGCTCTCTCTGCAAATAGTGCCAGTCTTAATTTTTCTCTTTTCAGATGGTGGCTACCGGAGCTGGTACGTGGCCAGTGACTACCCGATCCTGAGTGTGCTCCGGGACCCCGTGTTTGTGGAGGTTCGTGTCCTGAACCGGAACGATCCGTCCCTTGTGCTGGTGCTCAATTCTTGCTGGGCAACCCCCACCCTCGAGCCGTATTCCGGGCTCCGATGGGAACTCTTGGTGGGCAGGTAAGGCAGTGAGTGAGGGAGCTTGGGGCAGGCTGGGGATTGGGGAGGGGGCGACATGGACTGTGTAGGATCGAACGGGGCAATATTACAAATCTGAAGTCGGGGTTAATTGGTTTAAATGTTCTTTAGTTTCTTTATCTAGTCTAATCTCGGGACTATCGATTGATGTACCGCTATAAGCCTCGCTCTCTCCCAGGTGCCCCCCTCCCCATATAACTCCCTCTTTCTCTGTTCCAGGTGCCCATTTGTGGGCGACAATTACAAAACCCTGCTCCTCCCGGTAGACGGCGCTTCCAATTTGCGGTTCCCAACTCACCATAACCGGTTTGTCGTCAGCACTTTCGCTTTCTGGGACCGAGTTTCGGGCCGGGCTCTGACCGGGGAGGTGAGTGTTCTTCAGTGTCTCTCTGTCACTTAGTTGAACTTGTTCCTGGGGTCTCGCAACAGTGAGGCAACCCCTGTTGACCCTTTGAATGTAGAAGCATTAATCTCCTGACTGGGAGCTGTGGGACTGACCAAACCGCACTGTCTCTTTCCAGGTTTACTTCCACTGCAGTGCTGAGGTTTGCTACCCATCCACCCGAGAGAACTGCACGGCTCCCTGCAGCCCCAGTAAGTACCTGGGATCTGACTGGAAACTGAACCCTGATGGGGAGTGCTGGGCGAGGGTCATTTGGACACAGTCCTTCAGCAAGGGCCCGACAGTGGGCACAGGAGGAGTGTCGTCAATCTGCCGCCTCTGAACTGTTCACCAGTTAGTTTACTGCAGAATAGCAATCTGGCTCAGTGGGTCTGATCACATCGTGCCCTGGGTCTGAGTGGAATCCACCACTGGGATTGGGAACAGAAACAAAAGAAAAATAGGTGCAGGTGTAGGCCATTCGGTCCTTCGAGCCTGCACCTCGATTCAATAAGATCATGGCTGATCATTCACCTCTACCACTTTCCTGCTTTCTCTCCATACCCCTTGATCCCTTTAGCTGTAAGGGCTACATCTAACTCCCTCTTGAATATAAGCAATGAACTGGCATCAACTCTCTGTGGTAGGGAATTCCACAGGTTAACAACTGAGTGATGTTTTGTTTATCTCAATCCTAAAATGGCTTGCCGCTTATCCTTCGACTGTCCCCTGGTTCTGGACTTCCCCAACATCGGCAACATTATTCCTGCATCTAATCTGTCCAGTCCCATAAGAATTTTGTTTGAGATCCCTTAATCCTTGTAAACTCCAGTGAATACAGGCCCAGTCGATCCAATCTCTTCAGTGCTGCAATCCTGGGAATCAGTCTGGTGAACCTTTGCTGCACTCTCTCAATAGCAGACTAGGAGACCAAAACTGAACACAATATTCCAGGTGAGGCCTCACCAAGGCCCTGTACAACTGCAGTAAGACCTCCCTGCTGCTATACTCAACCCCCTAGCTATGAAGGCCAACATAGCATTTGCTGCCTTGACTGCCTGCTGTACATGCATGCCAACTTTCAATGACTGATGTACCATGACACCCAGGTCTTGCACCTCCCCTTTCCCTAATCTGCTGCCATTCAGATAATTTGTTTTCATGTTTTTGCCCCCAAAGTGGCTAACCTCACATTTATCATTATCCTGCATTTGCCCACTCAACCTGTCCAAGTCACCTGCAACATTTTAGCGTCCTTCTCCCAGCTCACACCGCCACCCAGCTTAGTGTCATCTGCAAACTTGGAGATATTACTCAATTCCCTCATCCAAATCATTAATGTATATTGGAAAGAGCTCGGGTCCCAGCACTGAGCCCTGTGGCACCCAACCAATCACTGCCTGCCATTCTGAAAAGGACCTGTTTATCCCGACTCTCTGCTTCCTGTCTGCCAACCAGTCCTCTATCCACCTCATTACATTACCCCCAATACCATGTGCTTTAATTTTGCACCATTCTCGTGTGGGACCTTGTCAAAAGCCTTTTGAAAGTCCAAGTACAACACATCCACTGGTTCTCCCTTGTCCACTCTACTAGTTACATCCTCAATATTCCAGAAGATTTGTCAAGCATGATTTCTTTCATAAATCTATGCTGACTTGGACCAATCCATCACTGCTTTCCAAGTGTGCTGTTTCATTTTTAATAATTGATTCCAACATTTTCCCCACTAATGTCAGGTTAACTGTCTATAATTCTGTTTTCTATCCCTCAAAGTGATGTTACATTAGCTACCTTACAGTCCGTAGGAACTGATCCAGAGTCGATACTGTTGGAAAATGATCACCGGTGCATCCACTATTTCTAGGGCTACTTCAATAAATACTGATATGCAGACTCAGGCCCTGGGGGTTTATCTGCTTCAATCCCATCAATTTTTTGCCAAATAAGTATTTCCTTCTGTTCCTCCTCACTACACCCTCAGTCCCCTAGTATTTCCAGAAGATTATTTTCTTTGGTTCTGTTTTCACAAAGGATTTGTTTAACTGGTCTGCTATTTCTTTGTTCCACATTATAAATTCCTGAATCTGACTGCAAGGGACCTATGTCACTATTCTCTTTCTCTTCACATCTATAGAAGCTTTTGCAGTCAATTATGTTCCCAGCAAGCTTCTGCTCATACACTCTTTCCCCCTTCTAATTAAACCCTCTGCTGCATTACAAAATTCTCCAGTCCTCGGGTTTGCTGCTTTTCTCGCCAATGTATGCCTTTAATTTGGATTTAACACTATCTTCAATTGCCCTTGTTAGTGATGGTTGAGCCACCTTCCCTATTTTATCTTTACTCAACAGGGATGTACAATTGAAGTTCATCCATGTGATCTTTGTTTGCCATTGCCTATCCGCCATCAACCCTTTAAGTATCGCTCGCCAGTCTATTCTAGCCAATTCACATCTCATACCATCGAAGTTACCGTTCCTTAAGTTCAAGACCCTCGTCTCTGTATTAACTGTCACTCCATCTTAATGAAATCTACCATATGCTCACTCTTTTCCAAGGGACCTCACCAAGATTGCTAATTAGTCCTTTCTCATTACACATCACCCAGTCTTGGATGGGCAGCCCTCTAGTTGGTTTCTCAACATATTGGTCGAGAAAACCATCCCTAATACACTCCAGAAATCTTCCACCACCGCCTTGCTACCAGTTTGGTTATCCCAATCTATATGTAGATTTTTATTGCACATCCCTAATTTATTTGTTGCTCCCAACCCCTCTACGACTGTTTGATGGTCTGTACACAACCCCACTCATTTTCTGCCATATTCTGTAGCTCCACCCATACTGATTCCACATCATCCAAGCTAATGTTCTTCCATACTATTGCATTAATTTCCTCTTTAACCAGCAATGCCACCCCACCTCCTTTTCCTTTGTCTATCCTTCCTGGATGTTGAGGTCCTGACCAGCATCCTGCTGCAACCAGGAGTTCCAGGGTGGGACTGAACCGATATCTGGGGGTGGGGGAGACCCGCCCCATGTGTGGATACCTGTAACAGCTGGTCAAATTAGTGCTTAAATCTAATCCTTCCCCAGGATATCTGGCCATTACACGGTCAGTGACTGCAAACTTTGCTCGGTTGAAAATGGTCTTTCTTGGAATATAGAATGAATCTTAGTCAGAGTGAACTGTATTTAATTAAAGTCTAATCTCGAGGTTTTTTCGCATTTGGCCATTGGTTCGAATATTTGATTGGGGGCTTCAGGCAGCTGAACATTGAACTATCCACCTTGAGACCTTGTCTCTTTCCCTTGTTACCCAGAGAGGCGAAGAAGTGCTGATTCCCGGCCTGGGGACTTGGTGACCGCTGAAGGACCCATCATTTTCCTGGAAGATGAGCAGAGACTGGCTGCGGGGATCTCCCAGGAAGAGAAAGGTAAAGGAGGACCCTCCAAATGTGTGCAGTGATGCAGTAACTGGTGCCCATCTAACCCTGGCTTCTCCCCACAGATACTGCTGCTGATTCCCCCTCCCGTATCCTTCCTGGAGTAACGGTTGGGGTAGCGCTGCTCTCCATGGCCCTGTTGGTCGGGACTGTCGCCATGTGGAAAATGGACCACCGCCGCAGGGTGGGCTCCGAGTGCAGCTCTATGGAACTGTAGATGTGTCTGGATAATAAACTCCTGTTATAGATGAGCCCTGGTGTCGTGTTATCTTTCAAATCCTGGCTGGATTTTACTGTCCTCGGTGAGTTAATTTGTTTTGTTTGTGCTGCTGCTGTTGGGTCCCCACCAGCCAAGTTCAGGGCCAGGCTGGTGTGGGTTTGTAATAAATGTAGCGGGCGGGAGGGACCGGCACGGTTGCGGTGAACTCTGTTCCTTGCGAAGGGGCCCGGGCCCGTGTCTCTGCCATTGCCGCTTCAATGGTGCCATAGAGACACGGTTTGACAAGCCTGGCGAGTGGTGTTAGGCTGTCGCCTCCCGCACACCCTGAACATTACTGTCTGTCTCCGGCTATTGAACCTTCAGTTATCACTGAGCTGCCGGCTGCTGCGTGCTGCCGGAGTAACGCCTGTCCAGAGCTTGTTCCCGCTGTGACTGGGTTGTTGAAGATAAATGGTTGGAGATCCCTGCCCTGTCTGGGACCGAATCTGTGAGCTGGTCTGCAGGGAGCGGGAGGTATCTTCCACGAGGAGCATCAGCTCCAACACGCACTGGGCTGTGCTCTCCTTGGTGGAGGCATGTCAGATGTTCAGAGATTGCGTGATCTGTAATAGGAGCGGGGCAGAGCTGCAGTTCTCCAGGGTCCCCGTGTCTCGCCGATTGGTTAAATGTGACTGGGACCCACAGGAATGATGCGCATTGAGGATTTCAATCCAAGATCCCTGTACTGGGCAAAATTATCCAGATGGAGTGTGCTGGATAATGGGTAAAATGGGTCAGCGTGGGAATGGTGACGTAATGCAGAATCTTTGAATCGTAGAATAAGACACGAGGCCATTCTGTCCGTATGTACCGGTTGTTATCTGGTCTAATTCCAGCTCTCGGTCCGTAGCACTAGGTTTCGGCTGAGTGCACATCCAAGTACGTTTTAAATGTGATGAGTGTTTCTGAAATCATTCATGTATTCCACAAAGCAAAGGAGTGAGAACTGGGCCCTGTAGAACCCCACTGGAAGCAGCCATCCAGTCTCCAACTCTCCTCCATTACCCTTTGCTTCCTTCCACTTAGACAATTTTAGATCCAATTTGCCACACTCCAATGGATCCCATGGGATTTTACTTTGTCCATTTGGGACATTTCCGCACACCTTGCTTAAAATCCATGCATCAAACGTACACATTAACCATCCCTGTTACCTCAAAGAACTCCAACGTAGTCAAACATGACCTTCCCTTCTCAAATCCATGCTGACATTGCTTGATTAGTATTTCAAACTGAAGGTTTATAAAGTCCCGCAGAATTGATTCCAGTCATTTGGCCACCACTGAGATTAAACTGTCCTGTAACTGCCAGCACCTGCAGTATTTTGCTTTTGTATTAGTGTTTCATTCACTGCCACTTCTCTTCCAGGTATGCCCACCTTGAAGTTCTGCTCTTCGACAGGATTTCTGTTTCATCTTTACAATCTGTTTTCCTTATGTTTGATCAAGTATCTGCCAAGACTTTCTTTCACAGCTACATCTCTTCTCATTAACTGTCTGTCTCAGACTGAAAAACAAGGATATACAATTTGGCCAAAATTAGACCTGGAGGTTTTTAAAAGCCAGCAGAGAATGATTAAGGGAAAAGAGTCTATGAATGTAAAGTAGCACAATATGCAAAAAGAGCAAGTGTTTCTATAGGTATATAAAAAGAAGCGTGGTTAAAGTAAATGTTCGTCCCTTGAGGACGAGACTGGGGCATTAGTAAGGGGTAACATGGAGATGGCAGAACCTCTATACAGGAATTTTGTATCCGTTTTTACAGTAGAGGACACTAACAATATTTCGACAGTGGATATTCAAGGGGGGGGGGATAGACTTAACATAATCACTTAGTAAGTGGTACTCAGCAAGATAATGGAACTAAAGGCAGATAAATCCCTTCAATCTGATGGCTTGCATCCTAGTGTCTTAAGAGAAGTAGCGGCAGGGATTGTGGCTGCGTTGGTTGTAATTTACCAAAATTCCCTGGATTCTGGGGAGGTTGCAGCAGATTAGAAATCTGCAAATGTAAAACTTTTTTTTTTTTAAAAGGGAGGCAGACAAAAAGCAGGACATGATAAACCAGTTATCCTCCTCTTGGTTGGGAAAATGGTCGAGTCCATTTATTAAAGTAGCAGGACATTTGGAAAAGCAAAATTCGGGCAGTCAGCATGAATTTATGAAGGGGAAGTCATGTTTGGAAAAAAATTGCTTGAGTTCTTTTTGAGGATGTAACGAACAGGGTGGATAAAGGGCAACCAGTGGATGTGGTGTATTTGGACTTCTAGAAGGCATTTGTCAAGGTGCCACAAGAGGTTACTGCACAAGATAAAAGTTCACGGGGTTGCGTGTAATATATTCGCATGGATAGAGGATTGGCTAATTGATTTGAGATAAATGGTTCATTCTCTGGTTGGCAACCATTAACTAGTGGGGTGCTGCAGGATCAGTGCTGGGAGCCCAAATATTTACAATCTATTAATGACTAAAGAATGGACTGAGTGTAATGAAGCCAAGTGTGCTGACGATACAAACATGGGAGGAAAAGCAAATGAGGAGGACACATCTGCAAAAGGACCGAGACAGGCGAAGAAAGTGGGCAGGTGGTGAATAATTGTGAGGTCATGCACTTGGGCAGAAAAAAAAATCAAAGAGCAAGTTAATTAAATGAAGATTGCAAAGTGCCACAGTACAGCAGGACCTGTGGGTTCATTGTGCATGAAACACAAGGATAGTATGCAGTTACAGCAAGTGATCAGGAAGACCAATGGTTACTTGATCTTTATTCCAAAGGGGATGGAATATAAAAGCAGGGAAGTCTTGCTATAGTTATATAGGGTATTGGTGAGACCACACCTGGAATACTGCATGCAGTTTTAGTTTCCATATTTACGAAGTTATATACTTGCTTTTGGCAGCAGTTCAGAGAAGGTTCACTAGGTTGATTTGCGTGGGTGGATTATGAGGAAAGGTTGAATAGGTTGGGCTTCTACTGATTGGGATTCAGAAGAATGAGGTGATCTTATCGAAACGTTTCAGATTGAGCTGGCTTGGCAAGGTGGATGCAACGAGGATGCTTCCACTGATGGGAAAGACTAGAACTGGAGGGCATGATCTTAAAATCAGGGACTGCCCATTTAAAACAGATGAGGAAAAATTTCTTGAGGGTTGTAAATCTGTAGAATTCGCTGCCTCGGAGCTGAAAGCTAGGACATTGTCTATTTCTGTCTTAAATATATTCAGTTTCTTAAATGATAAGGGAATAAGAGGTTACAGGGAGTGGGTGGGAAAGTAGAGCTGAGTCCATAAACTGATCAGCCATGTTCTCATTGAATGCTGGAAAAGGCTCCAGGAGCTGTATGTCCTATACTGTTCCTATCCATGTGCATTCCACCCTTCATGTTTTGGATCCACCCAGGATTACAGACATCTGATATTCAACATTTCTCCAACCACTGTTCTTGCCGGATCCTAGGATCCATGCCACATGCGCACACTCCCTCTCTTCAGCAGCACTGACTCACTATCTGTAAGCTATCCTGGTCCACAGTTCCATTTCATCCTTTGCCTCGTCCAACGCTTTAACTAAATAACATGTTTCCTTCCTTTCAGGTGTCAAGGATTGTAAACTTCAACAACTCATGAACATGAACACCAATGCCACCCCCACCCCCGAAAACGTCTTTCTCTCTCTCCCCGCCCCCCCACCTCCACACTTCCCTCTGATCCTTTCCCTTCTGCTGTACTTTCATTATCCCCTCTGTCCTTCCCCTCTCTGACCCCGAACGATAAGTCCTCAGCAAAGGCTTGAGCTTCATGCCCTTACGCCCCAACATCAATGAATTATGAGCTCGGCACGATGCTGAGCTCTTTTTCCGCCAACTTTGCCTCCATGCCCACTTCTTCGACCAGGAGTCTTCCCCCACACAGCTGATCCTTTCTCCAGTGTTCAGAATTATGTCTATCTGGCCTCTTACCCTCTGTAGACCTCTTCATTGCAAACTGCGGACGGGCCATCTCAATTTCTCTGCTCCCCTCACTCACTCGAAACTACCTCCCTCTGAACTTGCAGTATTCCACTCGCTCGGATCTAACCCCAACATTGTCATCAAACCTGTTGACAAGAGTGGCGCTGTTGTTTGGCGAACTGACATCTACTTTACAGAGGCTGATCGCCAACTCTGACATCTCCTCCGACCTCTTCCCTGGACCATGACCCCACCACTGAACCTCAAGCTGCCATTTCATTGACTGTCACTGACCTTATCTCCTAGAGATCTACCCTCATAATTCCCCAACCCTGTGCTTCTTCCTCCTTCCCAACATCCACAAGGGCTGCCTTGGTCGACCCATTGTTTCAGCCTGTTCTTGCCCCACAGAATTATATCTTATCGACTGTTTTTATTCTCCTTGTCCACGCTTTTTCCACCTACATGGGTGACTCCTCCGAAACCCTCCATCACCAAGTTTCCTGGTCCCAACCGTCTCCTTTCCACCATGGACATCCAATCCCTCTACATTTCCATCCCTCACCAGGATGGCCTGAGGGCACTCCGCTTCTTCGAGCAGAGGCCCAATATAGAAAATAGGTGCAGGAGTGGCCATTCGGCCCCAGGGCCTGCACTGCAATTCAATAAGATCATGGCTGATCAGTCCTTCAGTACCCCTCCTGCTTTCTCTCCATACCCCTTGATCCCTTTAGCCGTAAGGGCCATATCGAACCCCCTCTTAAATAAATATATCTAATTAACTGGCATCAACAACTCTCTGCGGCAGGGAATTCCACATGTTAACAGCTCTGAAGAAGTTTCTCAGTGCTAAATGGCCTACCCGTTATCTTAAAACTTTGTCCCCTGGCTCTGGACTTCCTCAACATTGGGAACATTCTACCCACATCGAACCTGTCCCGTCCCATCAGAATCTTATACGTTTCTGAGATCCCCTCTCAGTCTTCTAAACTTCAGTGAATAAAGGCCCAGAAGATCCAGTCTCTCCTCATGACAGTCCAGCCATCCCTGGAATCAGTCTGGTGAACCTTCACTGCACTCCCTCAATAGCAAGAACGTCCTTCCTCAGATTAGGAGACCCAAACTGAACACAATATTCCAGGTGAGGCCGCACTAAGGCCCTGTACAACTGCAGTAAGACCTCCCTGCTCCTAAACTCATCCCCTAGCTATGAAGGCTAACATACCATTTGACTGCTTTACCACATGCTGTACCTGCATGCACAATTTCAGTGACTGATGAACCATGACACCCAGGTCTCGTTGCACCTCCCCTTTTTTCTAATCTGCTGGCAATTCAGATAATCTGCCTTCATGTTTTTCCCCCCAAAATTGCTAACCTCAAGTATCCACATTATGCTGCATCTGCCATGCATTTGCCCACTCAGATAACCTGTCCAATTCACCCTGCAGCCTTTAGCATTCTCCTCACAGCTCACACCGCCACCCACTTTAGTGTCCACAAACTGGGAGATATTACACTCAATTTCTTCATCTAAATCGTTAATGTATATTGAAAGAGCTGGAGTCCCAGCACTGAGACCTGTGGCACCCCACTCATCACTGCCTGCCGTTCTGAAAAGGACCTGTTT
Organism: Pristiophorus japonicus; assembly: GCF_044704955.1. NCBI lineage: Eukaryota > Metazoa > Chordata > Chondrichthyes > Pristiophoridae > Pristiophorus > Pristiophorus japonicus. The sequence continues at coordinate 300,910,100 of NC_091981.1, forward strand.
ATCCCGATTCTCTGCTTCCTGTCTGCCAACCAGTTCTCTATCCATGTCGGTACATTACCCCCAATACCATGTGCTTTAATTTTGCACACCAATCCTTGTGCGGGACCTTGTCAAAAGCCTTTTGAATGTCCAAGTACACCACATCCACTGGTTCTCCCTTGTCCACTCTGCTAGTTACATCCTCACAAAATTCCAGAAGATTTGTCAAGCATGATTTCCCTTTCATAAATCCATGCTGACTTGGTCCGATCCTGTCACTGCTTTCCAAATGCGCTGCTATTTCATCATCATTGATTCCAACATTTTCCCCATTACTGATATCAGGCTCACCAGTCTATAATTACCTGTTTTCGCTCTCCCTCTTAAAAATGGTGTTAAATTAGCTGCCCTCCAGTCCATTGGAACTGATCGAGTCGATGGACTGTTGGAAAATGATCACCAATGCATACACTATTTCTAGGGCCACTTAGTCTGCATCACAGAGTAATTATCAGGCCCCGGGGATTTATCAGCCTTCAATCCCATCAATTTCCCGAACACAATTTCCTGCCTAATAAGGATATCCTTCAGTTCCTCCTCACGAGACCTACTGTCCCTTAGTACATTCGGAAGGTTATTTGTGTCTTCCTTCGTGAAGACAGAACTGAAGTATTGGTTCAATTGGTCTGCCATTTCTTTATTCCCCATTATAAATTCACCTGAATCTGACAGCAAGGAACATACGTTTGTCTTCACTAATCTTTTTCTCTTCACATATTTATAGAAGCTTTTGCAGTCAGTATGTTCCCTGCAAGCTTCCTCTCGTACTCTATTTTCCCCCTCTTAATTAAACCCTTAATCCTCCTCTATTGAATTCTAAGTTTCTCCCAGTCCTCAGGTTTGTTTTTTCTAGACAATTTATATGCCTCTTCCTTGGCTTTAACACTATCCTTAATTTCCCTTGTTATAGAAACATAGAAACATAGAAAATAGGTGCAGGAGTAGGCCCTTCGGCCATCCTCCAGCATGATCCCACCGCAAATCCTATCTTCTCCTCCCCTCACCACAGCATTTGGAAGGGACCACTCCCTCCGTGACAGCCTGGTCCATTCTGCAGTCACACCCAGCAACACCCCCTCGTCCCACGGCAACTTTCTGTGCCACCTGCCCTTTTACCTTCTCCATTCCCACTATCCAGGGCCCCAAATACTCCTGGAAGATGAAACAGCGATTTACTTAGTACCATCAATTTAGTAAACTGAGTAGGCTGCTCACGATGTGGTGGTCTCTATTTTGGGGAGATCAAGCGTAGGTTGGGTGACCACTTTGCTGAACACCTCCATTCAGTCCATAATTTGTGATGGAGGTTCTTATTACTTTAATTGTCTGCTCCACTCCCACTCTGACCTCTCCGGCCTCGGTCTCCTAAACTGTTCCAACAAAGTTGAATGCAAGCTCGAGGAACAGCACCTCATCTTTTGTTTAGGCACTTTACAATGTTCTGGACACAAGATCAATTTCAGAGCATAGCCACTGTCAATCGTTGGCTCACATTCTTCCCCCATCCCCCCCACCCCCCGAAATATTTTTTTTCTCCTTGTCTCTAATGGCCGTTGGTCGTTATCCCGCCATTCACACCGTAACTTAACTAATGATTTTCTAACTTCTCCCATTACCATTTCAATTTGACCCATCATCCCCTTTCTCATCTCTCCTGTCTTTCACCCTATAACAGACCTTCCCTTTTGTTCTTTATTCCCCTCCACCTTTCAGTGCTTAAGAATCTGTTCTTTGCGAACACACTCCAGTTCTGACGAAAGATCATTGTCTGATGAAGGATCATCGACCCGAAACGTTAAATCTGCGTTCTCTCCACAGACGCTGCTTGACCCGCTGAGATTTCCAGTATTTTCTGTTTTTATTCAACATTGCAGCATCCGCATTTTTCTTGTGGTGTGCGGTCTCTAATTATCCGATTTATCAAGTCCTCCCTTTTTAAACAATGGTCCAACCTTAGCAATTCGCCTACCCTCCGGCACAATTCCTTTAGTCAGGGATGATTGGAAAATGATGCTCACAGCCTCTGCAATTTCCTTCGTGGCGAGCAGCTCCATGGGTCACTGAATGTGACGGGACAAGTATTATGTTGGTGGAAAATACAAAAGGTTGTAAATCAGCTGCCCGGGGCTCCTGACTTGAACTCTGGTCCTAAAACACTGAGCCCCTCCCCTGTTGTCTCCGTATTTCAAACTCATCCTATTATTGACAAAACGTTACTCTACTTAATCTCCTTTCGTGGTTTCTATAAACAAAATGCCCCAAGAGTGGCCTGACCTACCCTCCCAATGGAAAACCTGCGTCAACGCTAATTAAACAGTGAGCGCCTGTGTAAATGAAGGATTCCCTGCCATTGTGGAGGGTACAAGACACCAAGGCCGCAGATAGAAGCTGACCGATCGGGATTTACAGGCTTCATTCGCTTGAGGTCATCTGTAGTACCCTCGGGGCTGTTTCAGTTTCTGCAGATCACTCTGGATGTTGATGGAATGGAGGAGGACATTCATTTCACAACATGCTGCTGTTTTGGCTCTCCAGCAATTGTACAGCAGGAGCCCGGTGGGGTTGTACTGAGAAACCTGTTATACGTCCTTCGAGTATGTAGAGGGCGCTTGGCATTTCCAGACAATTCACCCCGTGTGCTGAGAGAGCTTCTGTTGTTTAAATGTTTATAGTGACACCAGGGAATCAGTGAGTTTCCTGAAGAGCGAGGGAGATGAGGTTGAAGACCGTTTCCTCTGGAAAAGAAAGGTCTGGCTGGAAATCGTGAGTTTTCCCAGGAGTAGCGCATTCAATAATAATACTCAGAATCTTCATCTGAATGTTCATCAATGTTCTGTCGAGGCTGCACCCTTGAATATATCTGTGATCCTAATTGTGAGCTTATAGCCTCGATTCTATCCAGCAGACTGGGTGTTAACTTATCAGTTACCTGAGGAGGCTGATAGGACAAAAATTTACTAATATATTAAGTCAAAATTACTAATCTCAACTGCAAATTTATAATCGAATTGGATTATGGTGAATCACTGTGCTATAATTGGACGGCCTAGCGAACTTGGAGATTCGTTGGTACTAGAAATACTCAACTAATCTGACCCAATCCATGTAGGACACTTTGGCAAACCAAATAACGATCGATCCCTCCCAGACACTGCCTGTAGTGGGGAACGGGGTTGAACGTGGATGAGGTTGAGGATCCGTCTGTCCTTGATCAATATTCAGCTCAAGTTACCAATCCCAGCGTTGTCGTTGGGTGTCTGCTGTCCCTATATATTGCCATTTCAGGTGCCTGGATATATTGCAGAGGTGCTATGTTCTAACATGTTTTCCCCTTCAATGAAACTGATGGTGGCCTTGACTGAGAAAGCACAACGAACTATCTCTGCCCTTCATTAGTGCCACTAGTAGTGGGACCCCCACCCTCAGTAATTGACCAGTATTGTTACTCGACCAGCCACACTAACTCTGGCTAGCAGGGCCGACGCTGGATAATCTGACGAGTCTTTCACCCACTGACCGATCAAAGTCTCTCCAGGTACAACGCTCACACCAGGAGTGTGATGGAACCCCCGCCTGGGTAGAATAAGCTGTGGCTTCAAAAACAATTGTTCAAAACTATCCAGCACAGGTGGGTTTGCTTGACACGCCCTGGGTTACCTATTCACTCCTCCATTACAGAAACACCGTGGCTGCAGTATCCATGGTCTATACAGGGCACTGCAGCAACTCCCCAAGGTAACTTCTTCAGCACTTCCCTCCTCTGCTACCTCCATCAGTGAAAGGACAAGTGCAGCAATGTTCCTGGGACACCAGTCCCTCCATGTCACACACAGCCCTGAATAAAACACATATAGCTGTTCCCTCATTGTCCTTGGATCAATGTCTTGGAATTTCCTGCTGACCTGCAATACTGCAACACCATCACCACAAGGACTGCAGTGGTTCAAGGAGAAGGCACATCACCCCCACCGGTCTCAGGGCAACTAGGGATGGGCAATAAATACAGCTGTATCATCACTCAATGCTGACACCACAACAATCTATAGAGAAACGCAAGGTATTCTGTAACAGGCTTTATCTGGGCCTTCCTACACGCAGCCTCTCCACCGATACCAGTTGTCAAGAAAGATATATTGCTCTAAATCAATTTCCAAGATCTCAGGTCCTATAACAGAAGCTGACATCTGTCCCATTCCTCACACAGCGGCCATGATTGAGAAACTAGGGGACATCATATGGCTCTAACGCTTATGAGAGTTCACTCGGAGTTGTCACTAAAGCACAGAACCTCAACTTTGTTGTCTTTGTCTTTGCCCGGACTCTACAAGTTTACTATAATTAATAAATCGCCATCCACCAACTCAGCAGTGAGGACGAGGCCGAGTTAATTCACTGTTGAGGGTTCTGCACGCGCCTGGCGCATCAGTCATCTGTTTCCCTTTCTGTGACACCTCACTCCTGACATTGTCTATCCAGCCCTTCCTTGGTCTTCCTCAGCTTCTTGTTCCATGTCGCTCTGTGTGCAGCATTCTTCATTCTTTGTATCCCGGAAACTTCTCGTGACCCAGCACTCTTCTCCCGATAATAATGTGTGGATAACTTTGCTTCATAAGCTCTCGACTTATTTAAATATAGCTATCCTTCCATATCCCTTTAAACATTCCAACAGCAGCAGCAAGTCCAATCCTTCTTTGTTGTCATCTTCACAACTCACAGTCACTGACACTAACCCACCGAGGTGTACAAACTGTTCCACCTGTTCAACTGCATCTCCTCTACTTGTAATCGCAACATCTTCCTGAGAATCCCCAAATTAAATGACTTTCATCTTTATTATGTTAATTGTTTATCGAAGTTTTCTGCTGTCCAAGCAAAGCTTGTGAGCCTTATGCACTGGTAGAGTGCATGAGGGAGAACCAGTAGATGTGGTGCATTTGGACTTTCAAAAGGCTTTTGCCAAGGTCGCGCAAGAGATTAGTGTGCAAAGTTTAGGCACATGCTATTGGGGGTAATGTATTGACGTGCATAGAGAAAAGGTTGGCAGACAGCATGAGTGGGAAAAACGGGTCATTTTCAGAATGGCAGGTAGTGACGCGTGGGGTGTCCACAGGGTTCAGTGCTGGGACCGCAGCTATTTACAATATTCATTAATGATTTAGACGAAGGAATTTAATGTAATATCTCCAAGTTTGCAGATGACACTAAGCTGGGAGGCAGTGCGAGCTGCAAGGAAGATGCTAAGGGGCTGCAGGGGGACTTGAACAAGTTAGGTGAATGGGCAACTCATGGCAGATGCAATATAATGTGGATAAATGTGAGGTTATCCACTTCGGTGGCAAAAACAGGAAGGCAGCTGATTATCTGAGTGGTGATAGGTTAGTAAATGGGGGGGTGCAACGAGACCTGGGTGTCATGGAACATCAGTCATTGAAGTTAGGTATGCAGGTACAGCAAGCAGTAAAGAAAGCAAATGGCATGCTGGCCTTCATAGCGAGCGGGTTTGAGTATACGAGCAGAGAGGACTTGCTGCAGTTATACAGGGCCTTGGTGAGACCACACCCTGAGTATTGTGTGCAGTTTTGGTCTCCTAATCTGAGGAAGGACATGCCTTCTATTGAGGGAGTGCAGCGAAGGTTCACCCGACTAATTTCCGGGATTGCAGGACTGACATATGAGGAAAGACTGGCTCGACTCGGCATATACTCACTGGAATTTAGTAGAATGAGAGGGGAATCTCATAGAAACGTGCAAAATTCTAATGGGCCTGGACACGTAAGATACACGAAGAATGTTCCCAATGTTGGGTAAGTTCAGAACCGGGGACTCAGTCCACGGATAAGGGGTAAGCCATTTTCGACCGAGATGAGGAGAAACTTTTTCACCCAGAGGACTGTGAAACTGTGGAATTCTCTGCCACAGAGAGTTGTTGAGTCCAGTTCGTTAGATATATTCAAAAGGGAGTTAGATGTGGCCCTTACGGCTAAGGGGATCGGGGGTATGGAGAGAAGGCTGGGGTGGGGTACTGAGGTTGAATGATCAGCCATGATCATATTCAATGATGGTGCAGGATCGAATGGCTGAATGGCCTGCTTTTGCACCTATTTTCTATGTTTCTATGAGCCAGTCAATGGTCAGCGAACTTGAGATTGTTTCAAACCTGGTCACCTGAGGTGATCCTCCAATATCACCTTTCAGTGCAAGGATCATTACAGCTTCCAGTACTGGATTACATATACCAGGTGAAAATGTGCATCCTTATCTCAGCCCAACTGTTGGTCGAACCCATTCTATTTGTGTCCTTCCACTCCAGCGCAATCAGCGACATCTGCTGGACGCTTTCTATCAGTTTCACAAGTTTCCCAGGAATACCGAACATCGTCAAGATATTCCAAATGCTTTCTCGCCTGACACTGTCAAAGGACAGCTATTTGATAGTTTTGTGAAGCGCCTTGCGACATTTTCGGACATAAGCGCTATATAAATACAAGTTGATACTGTAACGTGGATGTTGTGTTATATACATTTCACCGGAACCTGTCTTGCTACTCAGGGGAAATCATTGAGAATCTCCGGGGCACCAAATGACTGTAAACCATATAAAAGATTATTGGCACTAGGCCCAGGGGCCCATCCGTGCTCTGTGTGTGTTACAGTGACCGGGCTGGACAGGGTTACAGTCTTACATTTCAGAACGGACAGAGCACCAAACACATTCTGGCCACTGTTGGAATTCCAGGGCCCAGGGCTTACAACCTGGCGAGTATTAAAGACATTGTCATTTCCTGTTGACTGAGGATGAACCCCTCTGATTCTCAGAGCCTTTAACAGGAAGAGTTTGAACAGGGATCTGTCCACCACAGGGATCACATGGGAAACATCCCAGGAAATGGGTCTCTGGGGGTAGTTAGATAATATAACTATTCACCACATTCAGGTTATAAGTTGACTGCGGGATTAAAGGGAGGTGTGGAAACTGAATTGGCTCTCAGACAAACAGCAGAGAGTAGCGGTGAACGGATATTTATCGGACTGGAGGGTGGTATACAGTGCTGTCCTCCAGGTATCAGTATTGGAACCACTGCTCTTTTGATATATATCAATGATCTGGCCTTGGGGCGACTGGGCATCATTTCAAAGTATGCAGATGGCAGCAAACTTAGAAATGCAGTAAACAGTGAGGAGGATAGTAATAGAAATCAGGAGTAGATAATCAGTCTAGTGAAATGGGCAGAAACATGGCAGATCACATTTACTGCAGAATAGTTTGCAGTGATGCATTTTAGAAGTAAAATGAGCAAAAATGAAGGAAATGGGAGAAGTTTAAAGGGACTGCAGGAAGAGAGAGAGCTGCGTGTTCATGGACACAAATCTTTCTCGTTAATCCGATCGTTAAACATTCAAACTGCACCCTTCGCTTTGTAACTAATGGAATAGAGAACGAAATCAAGGCAGTTATGGTAAACATTTATAAATCACGGATGCATATGTACTTGAAAAGGAGCACCTTGCAGGCTATGGGGAAATATCACGGGATTGGGATTAATTTGATCGCTCCTTCATAGAGAGGGCACAGACACAATGGTCCGAATGGCCTTCTGTGCTGTATCATTCGATGATCCCAGGAGATGGGGTCACTGAGAGGGGTTAGGAGTGGTGCTGAATCAATGTTCCCCAATGTGCATGGGATGGAAGCAGCCTCTCTCTGCACCGCAAGTTACCGAGTGTCTCATTGACACAAACAACACTATTATCATTTACAGTTATAGGTTTCTTTAGTTAATGAGACATGATATCTGAATTATATTAGTGCTGCCTCCATAAGAGGGGAACTTGAGGAGCTGTGCCGTTAAATGTCGATAATTGTCGATTTAAATTCAAACATCTGCACCGTTTTTAAAGAGGCACAAACAATAAACACCGTAACTTGACAAAAACAAATTAAAAAGAAACGAAACTAATTAAATTAAAATTTTAAACGCATCCTTCATGGAAGGACTCGCGGAGGGAGCTCTCCATTGGGCGCTTGGGGAACTGTCTCTCGACCCAGGGTCACATTTATTCGTTTATTGGAAACAGGCCCCATCTCCGTGTGAGCCGTGGGAATGCGGGTTGATGTTCGGGAGCCCGTGGGCCGCGGACTGAGCCTCAGGCTGATTGGGACATTCATTTACTGCGGGTTAAACAGCGCTGGGATAAAAAGGGGAAGTCGGCTTTACAGCCTCACTTACCTGGGAGGGTTCGCTTGTTATAATGGAGGGGTTGTGGATTCTGGGTTTGTTGTTTGTGGCAATCTGTTCATCTCAACCGCCCTCTCTCCTTCTCCCAGCCGATAAATGTTGGCTGTCTCCCAAATTCCGCCAAGACTGCGGTTTTCCGGGAATTGAAGGCAGTGAGTGTTTGGGGAGAGGCTGTTGCTTTGATTCCGGGAGCTGGGATGTGCCGCCGTGTTTCTATTCACTGGACAATCTGCCAGGTGGGTGTATTCTCGGGCCGTCTGTATTGTGGGCCAGCGCTTTCCAGAACCACCCGCAGTCCAGCTGCACTCGGGGATTCCCTGGACAGTATCCACTTCACCCTGTCCTGAAACATTAGGTTGAGTTTCAAACCTTTCCACTCCGGGAATAGGACTGAGGGTGGGTCTGGGACCCTCTCCACTCGGGGGATGGTGGGTTTGGGAGCTAGTACATCAGATACTGAGGGCAGCAGTTTGACCCTGGCCCAGTATCTGAACTTCTAACCATTCTGTTGCTGGATGTGACTTGAAAGTCGATGGTTAAATCCCGCCCTATGTAGTTGTCCATGATAGGAGGGCAGTGCGAAGGAGCCCAGCTTCCTACTGCCTCTGACCATTTACATTGCTTTCTATCGATGAGATCCGGGCCCCTTAAACACAACCAGACCAGTGATGAGCTGGAGCTGGTCAACGGGTTTCCATTAGACGGAGAATGGGACGGGATGGAAACCAGACGGTGGTCCTGACCTGGGTGGAGTTTCTCGCCCTCCCGGTAACCGTTCCCTTGCCACTCCCCGTGCAGCCACTAACCGCCTGTCATTGACCATCTTGCAGTGTGCACCAAGGATGGGCGGGTCCTGATCGCCATCTCCAAGGATTTGACGCTGCCTCCTGTAAACCTGACCACGGTCCATCTGAAGGATGGACACGGAGCTGAGTGCAGTCCGACCGTGGCCTCTGCAGACACTGTGCTCTTTCAGTTCGCAGTCACTGAGTGTGGAACTACTCAGCGGGTAGGTATTGTGGGCTGGGAGCCCCACCAATGCCTGTTAGTCGGGTGAGACGGTGTCTAAAGGGTAATGTGGGTCTTAAAGGCAATACATGTGATAGATAATAAGGAAATGGCAGACTTGCTCAATGTCTTTGCAATCGGTCTTCACAGTAGAGGAAGAGGATACAGTACCAGAGATACTAGAAATAATAAATCAATGAGGAGCTTGCTGGATTTAATACCAGTCGAATACTGAGACGGAACAAATGTAGGTCTCCGGGACATGGTCTCCATCCCTTGGTATTAAAAGATGTAGGTGACGATATTGCTGGAAGTTTAGTTATGAACTTGCAAAACTCTTAATTTTGCAATTGTCTCCTTGGAGTAGCACATTGAAAATATAAACTTCAGGTTGGGGAAAGTGGAATCCGGAAACCAAAATCCGTGGTCTAATGCCTGTCGTGGGGAAGTTGCTGGAATATATCGGGGCAGTGACTGAGCATCTGGGTGGATATGAACTGATGGTTTCTGGATCGGTCAGTGAAAGGCCAATCACAATGGGATCTATAAAGTTCTAGTTAGACTGCATCAGTTCGGGGCAGCACACCTCGAAGGAGATATTGGCCTTGGAGGCGATGCAGTGCAGATTGACCAGAATGATCGCGGAGCTAAAAGGGTTAAATTGAGGACAAGTTCCATAGACTCGGCTTGTGTTCTCTCCAGGATAGAAGATTAAGGGGTGATCTAGGTGCTTTGATCGTGTAGGCCTGGAAAAGTTTATCTCCAGTGCACAGGCCACTACAAGGGGCATATCAATAAATAGAGCACGGCCGGTCGGTGATGTCAGGACGCACGTCACAAGCTTGGTGGGAATCTGGAACTGTCTCAAATAGCTGAGGCTAGGGCCATTCAATTTCCGAACTGAGATTTCCTTCTTTGGGAAGGGTATTAAAGCTAACAGAACCAAGGCAATAGAATGGAGTTAGTCAGCCATGGTCTAATTGGAAGGCGGAACATTCTGGACGGACTGCATGGCCTACTCCTGTCCCTCTGTACTGATGGTCTTCTGTCTCTTGTAGCTGGACGGGGTGAACGCCGTGTATGAAACGGATGTGTTGGGTCAGTTTGAGATCTTGGATGGAGCTTTGGGATCGGTGACCCGGGACAGCCCCTTCAGGTGAGAATGGGAGCACATTGAGCAGGGAGAGAAGGTGAGGAGCTGAATTCTCCAGCCGTGTCCGTTCTCTTGCAGGCTCCATGTCCAGTGCAGTTACAAGGGAAGCCAGGAGTCGGAACTGCAGGTGAAGCCCCGAGTTTACACCCTTTCTCCACCACTGCCTGCCACTGAGGCCGGGATCCTGGTTCTGGAGCTGAGAATAGCGAGAGGTAGGGAGTGCTGCTGATGGCTAGTGTCCAACTTCAGGCTCTCTGCAAATAGTGCCGGTCCTTCATCTTTCTCTTTTCAGATGGTGGCTACCGGAGCTGGTACGTGGCCAGTGACTACCCGATCCTGAGTGTGCTCCGGGACCCCGTGTTTGTGGAGGTTCGTGTCCTGAATCGGAACGATCCGTCCCTTGTGCTGGTGCTCAATGCCTGCTGGGCGACCCCCACCCCCGAGCCGTATTCGGGGCTCCGATGGGACCTCCTGGTGGGCAGGTAAGGCAGTGAATGAGGGAGCTGGGAGCAGGCTGGGGATTGGGGAGGGGGTGACATGGACTGGGTAGGATCGAACGGGGTAATATTACAAATCTGAGGTAATGATTAATTGGTTTAAATGTTCTTTGGGATGTACTCCAGTTTCTTTATCTAGTCGAATCTCAGGAGTTTGGTTTGATGTAGCGCTTTCACCCTGTCGTTCTATTCCAGGTTCCCCCTCCCCATATAACCCCCTCTTTCTCTGTTCCAGGTGCCCATTTGTGGGCGACAATTACAAAACCCGCCTCCTCCCGGTAGACGCCGCTTCCCATTTGCGGTTCCCAACTCACCATAACCGGTTTGTAGTCAGCACTTTCGCTTTCTGGGACCGAGTTTCGGGCCGGGCTCTGACCGGGGAGGTGAGTTTCCTTCAGTGTTTCTCTCGGTCACTTGGTTAACTTGTTCCCGGGGTCTCACTAACAGTGAGGAGACCCCTGTTGACCCTTTGAATGTAGAAGCATTAATCTCCTGACTGGGAGCTGTGGGACTGACCATACCGCCCTGTCTCTTTCCAGGTTTACTTCCACTGCAGTGCTGAGGTTTGTTACCCATCCACCCGAGAGAACTGCACGGCTCCCTGCAGCCCCAGTAAGTACATGGGATCTGACTGGAAACTGAACCCTGATGGGGAAGGGTGGGTGAGGGACATTTGGACACTGTCATTCAGCAAGGTCCCAACACTAGGCACAGGAGGAGTGTCGCCAATCTGGCGGCTCTGAACTGTTCGCCAGTTACAGTTTGCAGCAGAATAGCAATCTGGCTCAGCCGGTCTGATCACATCGTGTCCTGGGTCTAAATGGAATCCACCCCTGGGGTTCAGGAACATTTATCCAGCATCCTGCTTTAACCGGGAGTTCCAGAGTGTGACAGACCCGATATCTGGGGGCGGGGGGGGGGACCTGGGCAATGTGTGGATGTCCAGTGAAACCGCTGATCAAACTGGTGCTTAAATCTAGTCTCCTTCACCAGGAGACCAGTCTGGCCATTGTATCGACGACAACAACTGCAAATTTTGCTCGGTTTAAAAAGGTTCCTCCTGGGATTGGGGCGGGTATCTTGCTCTGACGAGTAGGGAACTGTATTTAACTACAAGCTAATCTCTGGTGCCTGAGGTTTTATTCATTGGTCCATCGCATTGAACATCTGATTGGGGACTTCGGGCAACTGAACATTGAATGATCCACCTTGAACTGTCTTTCCCTTTCCGCCCAACCCCCAGGGAGGCGAAGAAGCTCCGATTCCAGGCCTGGGGCCTTGGTGACTGCTGAAGGACCCATTATTTTCCTGGAAGATCAGCAGAGATTGTCTGCAGGGATCCCCCAGGAAGAGAAAGGTAAAGGAGGACCCTCTAACTATGTGCAGTGATGCAGTAACTGGTGCCCATCTAACCCTGGCTTCTCCCCACAGATACTGCTGCTGATAGCCCCTCCCGTATCCTTCCTGGAGTAACGGTTGGGGTAGCGCTGCTCTCCATGGCCCTGTTGGTCGGGACTGTCGCCATGTGGAAAATGGATCATCGCCGCAGGGTGAGCTCCGAGTGCAGCTCTATGGAACTGTAGATGTGTCTGTTGGATAATAAACTGTTATAGATGAGCACTGGTGGCGTGTTATCTTTCAAATACTGGCTGGCTTTTACTGTCCTCGTCGGTGAGTTAATTTGTTATCCGGTTTGGCAATCGGTTGTGCCGTTTCTGTTGGTCCTCACCAGCCAATTTCAGGGCAAGGCTCGTGTGGGTTTGTAATAAATAGTGTCAGACGGGAGGGACCGGTGCGCTTGCATTGAACTCTGTTCCTTGGGTGGGTCCCGGGTCTGTCTCTGCCATTGCTGCTACCATGAGACCCTGGAGACGAGGTGTGTGCTCTCGCCTCTGGTGTGTTAAAGCCCCGATGCAGTAGCCCTTTGACGGGAGCCGGGCAGAGCTGCAGGTCTCCAGGGTCCCAGTGTTTCACCTGTCTCGGTAAATGTGACTGGGACCCACAGGAATGATGTGGATTGAGAATTTCAATTCAAGCTGCTGAAGCTGTGTATTTGGCAAACTGCTCCGGACCACGGAGTGTCCCGGCTGATGGGTTAGGTGCCCAGGTGGTGTAGTGTGGGAAATTATGTATTACATCTTAAAGGAGTGGCGAGCAGCTCTATGGGTCACTCAATGTGGCAGGACAAGTACAATCTTTTTATTTATACATCAGCTGCTTGGACCTCCTCAGTCGCAATTTGACCCTAAAACACTAACCCCTCCCCATCCCCGCCCCTCTCCTGGTATCTCCGTAGTTCAAACTCGCCCTATTATTGACAAACTGTAACTCTCAATTTCCCTTCGTGGTTTCTGTAAATACAATGCCCCGAGAATGTCCTGACATGCCCTCCCAATGGAAAACCAGCGTAAAGGCTAATTAAACAGAGAGCCTGTGTAAATGAAGGATTCCTTGCCACTGTGGAAGGTACAAGACACCAAGGCCAGAGCCAGAAGCTGATCAATCGGGATTTACAGGCTTCATTCGCTTGAGGTCATCTGCAGTACTCCCCGGGCTGTTTCAATGATGGACACCTGAAGGCTGATCTTCTGCAGATCATTCTGTTTGTTGATGGAATGGAGGAGGATAATCATTTCACAACAAACACTTTACTCGTTGGAGTTCAGCAGCATGAGAGGTGATCTTATAGAAACATTTAAAATAATGAAAGAGGGAGAGAGGTTGTTTCCACTTGTCGGGGAGACTAAAACTAGGGGGGCACAGCCTCAAAATACGGGGCAGTCAATTTAAAACCTAGTTGAGATGGAATTTCTTCTCCCATAGCGTTGTGAATCTGTGCCATTCTCTGCCCAGGGGAGCAGTTGAGGTTAGCTCATTGACTGTATTCAAATCACGGATAGATTTTTAACCATTAAGGGTCATGGGGAGCGGGTGGGTAAGTGGAGCTGAGTCCACAGCCAGATCAGCCATGATCTTATTGAGTGGTGGAGCGGGCTAGATGGCCTACTCCTGTTCCTAATTCTTATGTATGCTGCTGTTTCGGCTCTCCAGTAATTGTACAGCAGGAGCTCGGGGGGTTTGTACTGAGACTTATTAGACGTCCTTCAAGTATGTGGAGTGGGCTGGGCATTTCCAGACAATTCGCCCATTGTGCTGTGAGAGCTTCCATTGGTTAAATGTTTATAGTGACATCAGTTGGAGTCAGTGAATTTCCTAAAGAGAGAGCGACGTAAGGTTGAAGAGTTTCCTCTGTAAAAGAACGTCCTTGCTGGAGAAATAGTGAGGTTTCCCAGAAGCAGAGCATCCCATAATAACCAGAGTCTTCATTTGAATGCCCATCACTGACGTGTCGAGGGCGCACCTTCTTCAGTCTAACTGGGAGAGCCCAAATGCGAGCTTATAGTCTAGCTTCCATCCAGTAGACGAGCTCTCCAATATTAAAGGATGTTAGCTTGTCAGCTACCTGAGGAGCCCGATAGTAAACTAATTTCCCAGTATATTAAGATAAAATTAATAACCTCAACCGTAAATTTAGAAACAACCTGGATTATGATAAATTACAGTGCTGTAATTGGAAAGCGTGGCTAACCTAAGGATTCCTTGGTAGTGGAAATACTTGACTAATCAGACCTTGTTCATGTCGGACACTTTGCAAAACCAAATAAGAATGGATATCTCCCAGGCACCGCTTGTACGGAGAAGCGGGGCAGAAAGTTGATGAGGTTAAGGAACTGTCTGTTCTTGATCAATATTCAGGTCAAATTACCAATCCCACTGTTGTCCATTGGGTCTGCTGCCCCCTACATATTTCCATTGCAGGTGCCTGAACATATTGCAGAGGTGCTATGCTGTAATATGTTTGCCCCCTTCAATGCAACTGATGGTCGCCTTGACTGAGAAAGCACAGCGAACTATCTCTGCCCTTCAATATGTACCACTAAAAGTGAGACCCCCACCCTCAGTAATTGACCAGTATTGTTACTGGACCAGCCACACTAACTCTGGCTGGCAGGGCCGACGCTGGGTACTCTGACGAGTCTTTCACCCACTGACCGATCAAAGTCTCTCCAGGAACAACGTTCACACCAGGAGTGTGATGGAACACCCGCCTGGATTGATAAAGCTGCGGCTTCAAAAACAATTGTTCAATACTGTCCAGCACAGGTGGGTTTGCTTGACACCCCCTGGGTTACCTATTCACCTCTCCGTTACAGAAACACCGTGGCTGCAGCATCCATGGTCTATACAAGGCACTGCAGCAACTCCCCAACGTAACTTCATTAGCACCTCCCTCCTCTGCTACCTCCATCAGTGAAAGGACAAGTGCAGCAATGTTCCTGGGCCACCATTCCCTCCATGTCACACACAGCCCTGAATAAAACACATATAGCTGTTCCCTCATTGTCCCTGGATCAATGTCTTGGAATTTCCTGCTGACCTACAATACGGCAACACCATCACCACAAGGACGGCAGTGGTTCAAGGAGAAGGCCCATCACCCCCACCGTCTCAGGGCAACTAGGGATGGACAATAAATACAACTGTATTATCACTCAATGCTGACACCACAACAATCAAAAGAGAAACGTGAAGTATTCTGGAACAGGATCTAGCTGGGACTTCCCACACTCACTCTCTCCACAGATACCGATTGCCAAGAAAAACATATTGCTCTAAATCAACTTTCAAGATCTCAGGTTCTGTAACAGAAGCTGACATCTATCCCATTCCTCACACAGCGGCCATCATTGAGAAACTAGGGGCCATTAAATGGCTCTAAGGCTGATGAGAGTTCACTGGGAGATGCCACTAAAGCACAGAAGCTCAGCCTTTTTGTGTTTATCATTGCCCTGACTCTACAAGTTTACTATAATTAATAAATCCCCGTACACCAGCTCAACAGTGAGGACGAGGCCGAGTGAATTCACTGTTATTTGTTCTGAACGTGCCTGTCCGCTTCAGTCATCTGTGTCCCTTTCTGTGACACGTCACTCCTGACGTTGTCTATCCAGCCCTTCCTTGATCTTCCTCGGCTTCTTGTTCCATGTCGCTCTGTGTGGCAATCTTCATTCTTTATATCCAGGATACTTCTCATGACCCAGCACTCTGCTCCCGATAATAATGTGCGGATAAGCTCTCGCCTTCTTAAATATAGTTAGCCTTCCATATCCCTTTAAACATTCCAACAGGCGTTGACCCAAGTCCAATCCTTCTTTGTTGTCATCTTCACAACTCCCAGCCACTGACACTAACCCACCGAGGTTTACAAACTGTTCCACCTGTTCAACTGCATCCCCTGTACCTGTAATCGCAACATTTTCCTGAACATACCCAATCGAATGAAGTTCATCTTTATTATGTTAATAGTTTATCGAAGTTTTCTGCTGTCCAAGCACATCTTGTGAGCCAGTCAATGGTCAACAAATCTGAGATTGTTTCAAACCTGGTCACCTGAGGAGATCCTCCAATATCACCTTTCAGTGCAAGGATCATTGCAGTTTCCAGTACTGGATTACATATATCAGGTGACAATGTGCATCCTTATCTCACCCCAACTGTTGGTCTGAACCATTCCCTTAGTTTCCTTCCACTCCAGCACGCACAGGGACTTCTGCTAGATGCTTTCCATCAGTCTGACAAGTTTCCCAGGAATACCGAACATTGTCAAGATATTCCATATCCCTTCTCGTCCGATACTGTTAAAGGTCAGCTGTTTGATACCTTTGTGAAGCACCTTGCGACATTTTGGAACATAAGGCGCTATATAAGTGCAAGTTGATGTTGTAAAGTGGATGTTGTGTTTACACATTTCTCCGAACCCTGTCTTGCTGCTCAGGGGAAATCATTGAGTATCTCTGGGGCACCAAATGACTGTAAACCATATAAAATGTTATTGGCACTAGGCCCAGGGGCCCAGCCGTGCTCTGTGTGTTATCGAGACGGCGCTGGACAGGTTTATAGTCTTACATTTCAGAACGGACAGAGCACCAAACACATTCTGGCCACTGCTGGAATTACAGGGGCCAAGGTTTATTACCTGGCTCGTATTAAAGACATTCTCATTTACTGTTGGACTAAGGATGAACCCCTCTGATTCTCAGAGCCTTTAACAGGAGGAGTTTGAACAGGGATCTGTCCACCATAGGGATCACATGGAGACCATTCCAGGAGATGAGGTCTCTTGGGGGTGGGGGGAATTAGATAATATAATTATTCACCACATACAGGTTAAAACGCGACCGCGGGATTAAAGGGACAGTGTGGAGACATAGAAACATAGAAACATAGAAAATAGGTGCAGGAGTGGGTTATTCGGCCCTTCGAGCCTGCACCACCATTCAATATGATCATGGCTGATCGCGCAACTTCAGGACCACATTCCTGCTTTCTCTCCATACCCCTTGATCCCTTTAGCCGTAAGCGCCATATCTAACTCAGTTTTGAATATATCTAATGAACTGGCCTCAACAACTTTCTGTGGTCGAAAATTCCATAGGTTCACAATTCCCTGAGTGAAGAAGTGTCTCCTCATCTTGGTCCTCAATGGCTTACCCCTTATCCTTAGACTGTGACCTCTGGTTCTCGAATTTCCCAACAACAGGAATATTCTTCCTGCATCTAACCTGTCCAATCCCGTCAGAATGTTATATGTTTCTATGAGATCCCCTCTCATTCTTCTAAATTCCAGTGAATATAAGCCCAGTCGATCGAGTGGTTCTTCATATGTCAGTCCTGCCATCTCGGGAATCAGTCTTGTGAACCTCCGCTGCACACCCTCAATAGAAAGAATGTCCTTGCTCAGATTAGGAGATCAAAACTATACACAATATTCAAGGTGTGACCGCACCAAGGCCTTGTACAACTGCAGTAAGACCTCCCTGTTCCTATTCTCAAATCCTCTCGCTATGAAGGACAACATACCTTTTGCCTTCTTCACCGCCTGCTGTACCTGCATGCCAACTTTCAATGACTGATGTACCATGACACCAAGGTCTCGTTGTACCCCCTCTTTTCCTAATCTGTGACCATACAGATAATATTCTGCCTTCCTGTTTTTGCCACCGAAGTGGATAACCTCACATGTATCTACATTATACTGCATCTGCCATGCATTTGCTCAATCACTTAACCTGTCCAAGTCATCCTGCAGCCTCTTAGGATCCTCCTCATAGCTCACACTGCCACCCACCTTAGTGTCATCTGCAAACTTGGAGACATTCCATTCCATTCCTTTGTCTAAACGATTAATGCATATTGTAAATAGCTGGGGTCCCAGCACTGGGCCCTGCCGTACCCCACTGGTCACTGCCTGCCATTCTGAAAACGATCCGGTTATTCCACCTCTTTGCTTCCTGTCTGCCAACCAGTTCTCCATCCACGTCAATACATTACGCCCAATACCATGTGCTTTAATTTTGCACATTAACCTCTTGTTTGTGACCTTATCAAAAGCCTTTTGAAAGTCCAAATACATCACATCCACTGGTTCTCCCTTGTCCAATCTACTCGTTAAATCTTCAAAAATTGTCTCTCAGACAAACAGCAGAGAGTAATGGTGAACGGTTATTTATCAGACTGGAGGGAGGTATAGAGTGTTGCCCCTCAGGGATCGCTATTGGAACCACTGCTCTTTTGATATATATCAATGATCTGGCCTTGGGCAGACAGGGCATCATTTCAAAGTATGCAGATGGCAGCAAACTCAGAAATGTAGTAAACAATGAGGAGGATAGTAATAGAATTCAGCAGTACATAAGCAGACTGTTGAAATGGACATACACATGACAGATCAAATTTAATGCAGAATGGTTTGAAGTGCTGCATTGTAGAAGGAAAATGAGCAACACTGAGGGAATGGGACAAATTTAAAGGGACTGCAGAAAGAGAGAGAGCTGTGGGTTTACGGACCAAAACCTTTGATGTTAATCCGGCCGTTAAACATTCAAACTGCATCCTTCACTTTATAACTAATGGAATAGAGAACAAAATCAAGGCAGTTATGGTAAACATTTATAAATCACAGTTGCATATGCACTTGAAAAGGAAAAACTTGCAGGCTATGGGGAAATATCACGAGATTGGGATTAATTTGATCTCTTTCAGAGAGAGGGCACAGACACAATGGTCCGAATGGCCTTCTGTGCTGTATCATTCGATGATCCCAGGAGATGGGGTCACTGAGAGGGGTTAGGAGTGGTGCTGAATCAATGTTCCACAATGTGCATGGGATGGAAGCAGCCTCTCTCTGTACAGCAAGGTACCGAGTGTCTCATTAACACAAACAACACTATTATCATTTACAGTTATAGGTTTCTTTAGTTAATAAGACATGATGTCTGAATTATATTAGTGCTGCCTCCATAAGAGGGGAACTTGAGGAGCTGTGTCGTTAAATGCCGGTAATTGCCGATTTAAATTCAAACAACTGCACCGTTTTTAAAGAGGCACTAGCAATCAAAACCGTAACTTAACAAACACAAATTAAAAGGAAACTGAACAAATTAAATTAAAATTCTAAATGCACCCATCATGGAAGGTCTCGCATAGAGAGCTCTCCATTGGGCGCTGGGGGAACTGTCTCTTGACCCAGTGTGAACTTTTCTGGTTTATTGGAAACAGGCCCCATCTCCGTGTGAGCCGTGGGAATGCGGGTTGATGTTCGGGATCCCGTGGGCCGCGGACTGAGCCTGAGGCTGATTGGGACATTCATTTACTGCGGGTTAAACAGTGTTGGGATAAAAAGGGGGAGTCGGCTTTACAGCCTCACTTACCTGGGAGGGTTCGCTTGTTATAATGGAGGGATTGTGGGTTCTGGGCTTGTTATTTGTGGCAATCTGTTCATCTCAACCACCCTCTCTCCTTCTTCCTGCCGATAAATGTTGGCTGTCTCCCAAATTTCGCCAAGACTGCGGTTTTCCGGGAATTGAAGGCAGTGAGTGTGTGGGGAGAGGCTGCTGCTTTGATGCCGGGAGCCGGGATGTGCCGCCGTGTTTCTATTCACTGGACAATCTGCCAGGTGGGTGTATTCTCGGGCCGTCTGTATTGTGGGCCAGCGCTTTCCAGAACCACCCACAGTCCAGCTGCACTCGGGGATTCCCTGGACAGTATCCTCTCTTTCCCCCTGTCTGGAAACATCACGTGGCGTTTCAAACCTCTCCACTCTGCGAGTAGAACTGAGGGTGGGTCTGGGACCGTCTCCTCTGGGGATGGTGGGTTTGGGAGCTGGTACATCAGATACTGAGGGCAGCAGTTTGAATTTGACCCATAATCTCAACTTCTAACCATTCTGTTGCCGGGTGTGACTTGGAAGTCGATGGTTGAATTCCACCCTATGTCGTTGTCCAGGATAGGAGAGTAGTGTGACGGAGCCCAGCTTCCTACTGCTTCTAATCATTTTCTTTGATTTCTATCGATGAGATCCGGGCCCTTAAACACAACCAGACCAGTGATGAGCTGGAGCTGGTCAACGGGTTTCCATTAGACGGAGAATGGGAGGGGATGGAAACAAGACGGTGGTCCTGATCTGGGTGGAGTTTCTCACCCTCACGGTAACCGTTCCCTTGCCACTCCCCGTGCAGCCACTAACCGCCTGTCATTGATCATCTTGCAGTGTGCACCAAGGATGGGCGGGTCCTGATCACCATCTCCAAGGATTTGACGCTGCCTCCTGTAAACCTGACCACGGTCCATCTGAAGGATGGACACGGAGCTGAGTGCAGTCCGACCGTGGCCTCTGCAGACACTGTGCTCTTTCAGTTCGCAGTCACTGAGTGTGGAACTACTCAGCGGGTAGGTATTGTGGGCTGGAAGCCCCACCAATGGCTGTCAGTCGGGTGAGGGTATCTAAAGGGTAATGTGGGCCTTAAAGGCAATACATGTGATAGACAATAAGGGAATGGCAGACTTGCTCAATATCTTTACAACCTGAAAATGGAACAAAGGGGAACTAAAGTTCTATAACTTAAGGAACAGGAGTAGGCCCTACTGCCCCTTGAGCCTGCTCTGTCATTTAATATGATCATGGCTAATCTGATAATGGTCTCTGGTGCACTTCCCTGCCCGCTCCCCATAAACCCCTTCTTGCCTTATCGGTGAAGAAACTGTACTTCTGCCTGTGAATGAATTCAATGTTCCAGCTTCCACAGATCTGAGGCAGCGAATTCCATAGATTCACAACCCTCAGAAGAAATTCCTCCTCATCTCAGTTTTAAATTGGTGTCTTCTAAGAGTATGCCCCAAGTTTTCATATCCCCTCAGTGGAAGCATCCACCTTTTCAAGCTCCCTCATAATCTTACACGGTTTGACAAGATTACCTCATTCATCTGCATTCTCATGAGCAGAGGCCCAACCTACTCCACCTGTCATAATTCAACTCCCTCAACTCTGAAATCAACCGAGTGAACCTTCTCTGAAATGCCTCCAAAGCATGTCCTTTTCTGAATATGGAAAAACAAAACTGTATGCAGTATTCCAGGTGTGACCTCACTAATACCCTGTCTCTCTAGAAAGAATTCCATGCTTTTATACTCTATTCCCTTTGCAATAAAGGCCAATATTCCATTGGCCTTCCTGATCATTTGCTGTACCTGCATACTATTCTGTGTTTCATGCACCAGTACACCCAGGTCCTGCTGTACTGCAACACTTTGCAATTTTTCATTTTAAACAACTTGATATTGGATTTGTTTCTGATCAAGTGCATGACCTCACACTTTCCAACATTATACTCCATCTGCCCAATGTTTGCCCATTCTAAGCCTGTGTTTCTTTTTGCAGATTTTTGTCCTGCACATGTGTTCCTGCCATCTTTGTATCGTCAGCAAACTTGGCTGTTCCATTTGGTCCCTTTCAAGTTAATATAGATTGTAAATAGTTGGGGTCCTGGCACTGATTCCTGTGGCACCTCACTAGTTAATGATTGCCAACTTGATGATGATCCATTTATCCCGACTCTGTCTTCTGTTTGTTTGCCAATCCTCTATCCATGCTAATATGGAATTGCCAACCCTATGAACTTTTATCTTGTGCACTAACTATTTATGTGGCACCTTGTCAAATACCTTCTGCAAGTCCAAATACACCACATCCACTGGCTCCCCTTTATCCACCCTGTTCGTTACATCAAAGAATTCGAGAAAATTTGTCAAACATGACTGTCCCTTCAGAAATCCATGCTGACTCTGCCTGACAGAATTATTTTTTTCCCAATGTCCTGCTGCTTCTTTAATAATGGGGAAAATGTTGGAGCCCAATCACCTGTTAGGCTAACTGCTCTATGTTCCTACTTTTTGTCTGCCTCCTCTAAAATAAGAGTGTTACATTTGCAGCTTTCCAAACTACTGGGACTGCCCCAGAATCCAGGGAATTTTGGTAAATTACAAACAATGCATTCACTACCTCAGCCACTAATTCTCAAGATGGTATGATGCAAGCCGTCAGGTTCAGGTGATTTATCTGCCTCTAGTCCCATTATTTCAGAGTACCACCTTTTGTGATCTGTTTCCCCACCCTCTACCACATAGCACCTTGACTATTCACTCTTGGGATATTTTTAGTGTCCTCGACTGTAAAGACTGATACAGAATATTCAGTTTCTGCTATCTCCATGTTCCCCCATCACCATTAATTCCCTGGTCTCTTCCTCCCTAAGGGACCAACATTTACTTTAGCCACCCTTTTCCTTTTTATATACCTAAAGAAACTCTTGCTCTCTTTGTATACTTCATGCTAGTTAACTTTCATAGTCTATCTTCCCTTTCTCTGTTGTTTTTTTGCTGGCTTTTTAAAAGCTTCCCAGTCTTCTCACCCACTAGTTTTGGCCAGTGTACCTTTTATTGTAATTGAATACCATCCTTTTAGTTGGCCACGGATGGCTATCTTTTCTCATACCTTTCCGTCTCACTGGAATATATTCTGTTAAGAAATCTGCTTAAATGTATGCCACTGTTCATCAACCATCCTACACATTAATCTATTTTCCCAGTCCACTTTAGCCAACTCTGCCCTTGTACCTTCATAGTCTCCTTTTTTATTTAAGCTTGGTATGCTGGATACAGATCTCACTTTCTCTCCCTCCATCTGAATTACAAATTCACATCATGCTATGATCACTCATTTCAAGGAGATCCTTTACTAGGAGATTTCGTTAATTCTGTCTAATTACAAAAGGACCAGATCTAAGATAGCCTGCCCCCTGGTTGGTTTTGTTACATACTGCTCAAGGAACCTGTCCCTTATGCATTCTATGAACTTCCCTTAAGGCTACCCTGATGTAGTTGCATTGATGGGTTAGGATGAGGAACGTTTCTCTCCGGTAGAGTCCTGATCCAGGGGGCATAACAAAAATAGAGCTCGGTCGGTCAGTGATGTCAGGAAGCACGTCACAAGCTTGGTGGGAATCTGGAACTCGGCTCCGAAATCGCTGAGGCTTGGTCCATTAAATTTCCTAACTGATTTGAGAATTTCTTGGGCTTGGGTATTAAGGGCTACAGAACCAAGCTAATTGGATAGTTAGTCAGCCATGATGTAACTGGGAGGTGGAACACTGTCAAGTGGTTGAATGGCCTACTACTGGCCCTCTGTACTGATGGTCTTCTGTTTCTTGTAGCTAGACGGGGTGAACGCCATGTATGAAACGGATGTGTTGGGTCAGTTTGAGATCTTGGATGGAGCTTTGGGATCGGTGACCCGGGACAGCCCCTTCAGGTGAGAATGGGAGCACATTGAGTGGGGAGAGAAGGTGAGGAGCTGAATTCTCCAGCTGTGTCCGTTCTCTTACAGGCTCCATGTCCAGTGCAGTTACAAGGGAAGCCAGGAGTCGGAACTGCAGGTGAAGCCCCGAGTTTACACCCTTTCTCCGCCACTGCCTGCCACTGAGACCGGGATCCTGGTTCTGGAGCTGAGAATAGCACGAGGTAGCGAGTGCTGCTGATGGCTAGTGTCCAACTTCAGGCTCTCTGCAAATAGTGCCGGTCTTAATTTTTCTCTTTTCAGATGGTGGCTACCGGAGCTGGTACGTGGCCAGTGACTACCCGATCCTGAGTGTGCTCCGGGACCCCGTGTTTGTGGAGGTTCGTGTCCTGAACCGGAACGATCCGTCCCTTGTGCTGGTGCTCAATTCTTGCTGGGCAACCCCCACCCTCGAGCCGTATTCGGGGCTCCGATGGGAACTCTTGGTGGGCAGGTAAGGCAGTGAGTGAGGGAGCTTGGGGCAGGCTGGGGATTGGGGAGAGGGCGACATGGACTGTGTAGGATCGAACGGGGCAATATTACAAATCTGAAGTCTGGGTTAATTGGTTTAAATGTTCTTTAGTTTCTTTATCTAGTCTAATCTCGGGACTATCGATTGATGTACCGCTATAAGCCTCGCTCTCTCCCAGGTGCCCCCCTCCCCATATAACTCCCTCTTTCTCTGTTCCAGGTGCCCATTTGTGGGCGACAATTACAAAACCCTCCACCTCCCGGTAGACGGCGCTTCCCATTTGCGGTTCCCAACTCACCATAACCGGTTTGTCGTCAGCACTTTCGCTTTCTGGGACCGTGTTTCGGGCCGGGCTCTGACCGGGGAGGTGAGTGTACTTCAGTGTCTCTCTCTCTGTCACTTAGTTGAACTTGTTCCTGGGGTCTCGCAACAGTGAGGCAACCCCTGTTGACCCTTTGAATGTAGAAGCATTAATCTCCTGACTGGGAGCTGTGGGACTGACCAAACCGCACTGTCTCTTTCCAGGTTTACTTCCACTGCAGTGCTGAGGTTTGCTACCCATCCACCCGAGAGAACTGCACGGCTCCCTGCAGCCCCAGTAAGTACCTGGGATCTGACTGGAAACTGAACCCTGATGGGGAGTGCTGGGCGAGGGTCATTTGGACACAGTCCTTCAGCAGGAGCCCGACAGTGGGCACAGGAGGAGTGTCGTCAATCTGCCGCCTCTGAACTGTTCACCAGTTAGTTTACTGCAGAATAGCAATCTGGCTCAGTGGGTCTGATCACATCGTGCCCTGGGTCTGAGTGGAATCCACCACTGGGGTTGGGAACAGAAACAAAAGAAAAATAGGTGCAGGTGTAGGCCATTCGGCCCTTCGAGCCTGCACCTCGATTCAATAAGATCATGGCTGATCATTCACCTCTACCACTTTCCTGCTTTCTCTCCATACCCCTTGATCCCTTTAGCTGTAAGGGCTACATCTAACTCCCTCTTGAATATAAGCAATGAACTGGCATCAACTCTCTGTGGTAGGGAATTCCACAGGTTAACAACTGAGTGAAGTTTTGCTTCATCTCAATCCTAAAATGGCTTGCCGCTTATCCTTCGACTGTTCCCTGGTTCTGGACTTCCCCAACATCGGTAACATTATTCCTGCATCTAATCTGTCCAGTCCCATAAGAATTTTGTTTGAGATCCCTTAATCCTTGTAAACTCCAGTGAATACAGGCCCAGTCGATCCAATCTCTTCAGTGCTGCCATCCTGGGAATCAGTCTGGTGAACCTTTGCTGCACTCTCTCAATAGCAGACTAGGAGACCAAAACTGAACACAATATTCCAGGTGAGGCCTCACCAAGGCCCTGTACAACTGCAGTAAGACCTCCCTGCTGCTATACTCAACCCCCTAGCTATGAAGGCCAAAATAGCATTTGCTGCCTTGACTGCCTGCTGTACATGCATGCCAACTTTCAATGACTGATGTACCATGACACCCAGGTCTTGCACCTCCCCTTTCCCTAATCTGCTGCCATTCAGATAATTTGTTTTCATGTTTTTGCCCCCAAAGTGGATAAACTCACATTTATCATTATCCTGCATTTGCCCACTCAACCTGTCCAAGTCACCTGCAACATTTTAGCGTCCTTCTCCCAGCTCACACCGCCACCCAGCTTAGTGTCATCTGCAAACTTGGAGATATTACTCAATTCCCTCATCCAAATCATTAATGTATATTGGAAAGAGCTCGAGTCCCAGCACTGAGCCCTGTGGCACCCAACCAATCACTGCCTGCCATTCTGAAAAGGACCTGTTTATCCCGACTCTCTGCTTCCTGTCTGCCAACCAGTCCTCTATCCACCTCATTACATTACCCCCAATACCATGTGCTTTAATTTTGCACCATTCTCGTGTGGGACCTTGTCAAAAGCCTTTTGAAAGTCCAAGTACAACACATCCACTGGTTCTCCCTTGTCCACTCTACTAGTTACATCCTCAATATTCCAGAAGATTTGTGAAGCATGATTTCTTTCATAAATCTATGCTGACTTGGACCAATCCATCACTGCTTTCCAAGTGTGCTGTTTCATTTTTAATAATTGATTCCAACATTTTCCCCACTAATGTCAGGTTAACTGTCTATAATTCTGTTTTCTATCCCTCAAAGTGATGTTACATTAGCTACCTTACAGTCCGTAGGAACTGATCCAGAGTCGATAGACTGTTGGAAAATGATCACCGGTGCATCCACTATTTCTAGGGCTACTTCAATAAATACTGAGATGCAGACTCAGGCCCTGGGGGTTTATCTGCTTCAATCCCATCAATTTTTTGCCAAATAAGTATTTCCTTCTGTTCCTCCTCACTACACCCTCAGTCCCCTAGTATTTCCAGAAGATTATTTTCTTTGGTTCTGTTTTCACAAAGGATTTGTTTAACTGGTCTGCTATTTCTTTGTTCCACATTATAAATTCCTGAATCTGACTGCAAGGGACCTATGTCACTATTCTCTTTCTCTTCACATCTATAGAAGCTTTTGCAGTCAATTATGTTCCCAGCAAGCTTCTGCTCATACACTCTTTCCCCCTTCTAATTAAACCCTCTGCTGCATTACAAAATTCTCCAGTCCTCGGGTTTGCTGCTTTTCTCGCCAATGTATGCCTTTAATTTGGATTTAACACTATCTTCAATTGCCCTTGTTAGTGATGGTTGAGCCACCTTCCCTATTTTATTTTTTACTCAACAGGGATGTACAATTGAAGTTCATCCATGTGATCTATGTTTGCCATTGCCTATCCGCCATCAACCCTTTAAGTATCGCTCGCCAGTCTATTCTAGCCAATTCACATCTCATACCATCGAAGTTACCGTTCCTTAAGTTCAAGACCCTCGTCTCTGTATTAACTGTCACTCCATCTTAATGAAATCTACCATATGCTCACTCTTTTCCAAGGGACCTCACCAAGATTGCTAATTAGTCCTTTCTCATTACACATCACCCAGTCTTGGATGGGCAGCCCTCTAGTTGGTTCCTCAACATATTGGTCGAGAAAACCATCCCTAATACACTCCAGAAATCTTCCACCACCGCCTTGCTACCAGTTTGGTTATCCCAATCTATATGTAGATTTTTATTGCACATCCCTAATTTCTTTGTTGCTCCCAACCCCTCTACGACTGTTTGGTGGTCTGTACACAACCCCATCATTTTCTGCCATATTCTGTAGCTCCACCCATACTGATTCCACATCATCCAAGCTAATGTTCTTCCATACTATTGCATTAATTTCCTCTTTAACCAGCAATGCCACCCCACCTCCTTTTCCTTTGTCTATCCTTCCTGGATGTTGAGGTCCTGACCAGCATCCTGCTGCAACCAGGAGTTCCAGGGTGGGACTGAACCGATATCTGGGGGTGGGGGAGACCCGCCCCATGTGTGGATATCCTGTAACAGCTGGTCAAATTAGTGCTTAAATCTAATCCTTCCCCAGGATATCTGGCCATTACACGGTCAGTGACTGCAAACTTTGCTCGGTTGAAAATGGTCTTTCTTGGAATAGGGACTGAATCTTAGTCAGAGTGAACTGTATTTAATTAAAGTCTAATCTCGAGGTTTTTTCGCATTTGGCCATTGGTTCGAATATTTGATTGGGGGCTTCAGGCAGCTGAACATTGAACTATCCACCTTGAGACCTTGTCTCTTTCCCTTGTTACCCAGAGAGGCGAAGAAGTGCTGATTCCCGGCCTGGGGACTTGGTGACCGCTGAAGGACCCATCGTTTTCCTGGAAGATGAGCAGAGACTGGCTGCGGGGATCTCCCAGGAAGAGAAAGGTAAAGGAGGACCCTCTAACTGTGCAGTGATGCAGTAACTGGTGCCCATCTAACCCTGGCTTCTCCCCACAGATACTGCTGCTGATTTCCCCTCCCGTATCCTTCCTGGAGTAGCGGTTGGGGTAGCGCTGCTCTCCATGGCCCTGTTGGTCGGGACTGTCGCCATGTGGAAAATGGACCACCGCCGCAGGGTGGGCTCCGAGTGCAGCTCTATGGAACTGTGGATGTGTCTGTTGGATAATAAACTCCTGTTATAGATGAGCCCTGGTGTCGTGTTCTTTTGATTGCTGGCTGGATTTTACTGTCCTCGGTGAGTTAATTTGTTTTGTTTGTGCTGCTTCTGTTTGGTCCCCACCAGCCAAGTTCAGGGCCAGGCTGGTGTGGGTTTGTAATAAATGTAGCGGGCGGGAGGGACCGGCACGGTTGCGGTGAACTCTGTTCCTTGCGAAGGGGCCCGGGCCCGTGTCTCTGCCATTGCCGCTTCAATGGGGCCATAGAGACACGGTTTGACAAGCCTGGCGAGTGGTGTTGGGCTGTCGCCTCCCGCACACCCTGAACATTAGTGTCTGTCTCCGGCTATTGAACCTTCAGTTATCACTGAGCTGCCGGCTGCTGCGTGCTGCCGGAGTAACGCCTGTCCAGAGCTTGTTCCCGCTGTGACTGGGTTGCTGAAGATAAATGGTTGGAGATCCCTGCCCTGTCTAGGACCGAATCTGTGAGCTGGTCTGCAGGGAGCGGGAGGTATCTTCCACGAAGAGCATCAGCTCCAACACGCACTGGGCTGTGCTCTCCTTGGTGGAGGCATGTCAGATGTTCAGAGATTGCGTGATCTGTAATAGGAGCGGGGCAGAGCTGCAGTTCTCCAGGGTCCCCGTGTCTCGCCGATTGGTTAAATGTGACTGGGACCCACAGGAATGATGCGCATTGAGGATTTCAATCCAAGATCCCTGTACTGGGCAAAATTATCCAGATGGAGTGTGCTGGATAATGGGTAAAATGGGTCAGGGTGGGAATGGTGACGTAATGCAGAATCTTTGAATCGTAGAATAAGACACGAGGCCATTCTGTCCGTATGTGCCGGTTGTTATCTGGTCTAATTCCAGCTCTCGGTCCGTAGCACTAGGTTTCGGCTGAGTGCACATCCAAGTACTTTTTAAATGTGATGAGTGTTTCTGAAATCATTCATGTATTCCACAAAGCAAAGGAGTGAGAACTGGGCCCTGTAGAACCCCACTGGAAGCAGCCATCCAGTCTCCAACTCTCCTCCATTACCCTTTGCTTCCTTCCACTTAGACAATTTTAGATCCAATTTGCCACACTCCAATGGATCCCATGGGATTTTACTTTGTCCATTTGGGACATTTCCGCACACCTTGCTTAAAATCCATGCATCAAACGTACACATTAACCATCCCTGTTACCTCAAAGAACTCCAACGTAGTCAAACATGACCTTCCCTTCTCAAATCCATGCTGACATTGCTTGATTAGTATTTCAAACTGAAGGTTTATAAAGTCCCGCAGAATTGATTCCAGTCATTTGGCCACCACTGAGATTAAACGGTCCTGTAACTGCCAGCACCTGCAGTATTTTGCTTTTGTATTAGTGTTTCATTCACTGCCACTTCTCTTCCAGGTATGCCCACCTTGAAGTTCTGCTCTTCGACAGGATTTCTGTTTCATCTTTACAATCTGTTTTCCTTATGTTTGATCAAGTATCTGCCAAGACTTTCTTTCACAGCTACATCTCTTCTCATTAACTGTCTGTCTCAGACTGAAAAACAAGGATATACAATTTGGCCAAAATTAGACCTGGAGGTTTTTAAAAGCCAGCAGAGAATGATTAAGGGAAAAGAGTCTATGAATGTAAACTAGCACAATATGCAAAAAGAGCAAGTGTTTCTATAGGTATATAAAAAGAAGCGTGGTTAAAGTAAATGTTCGTCCCTTGAGGACGAGACTGGGGCATTAGTAAGGGGTAACATGGAGATGGCAGAACCTCTATACAGGTATTTTGTATCCGTTTTTACAGTAGAGGACACTAACAATATTTCGACAGTGGATATTCAAGGGGGGGGGGGGATAGACTTAACATAATCACTAAGTAAGTGGTACTCAGCAAGATAATGGGACTAAAGGCAGATAAATCCCTTCAATCTGATGGCTTGCATCCTAGTGTCGTAAGAGAAGTAGCGGCAGGGATTGTGGCTGCGTTGGTTGTAATTTACCAAAATTCCCTGGATTCTGGGGAGGTTGCAGCAGATTAGAAATCTGCAAATGTAAAACTTTTTTTTTTTTAAAAGGGAGGCAGACAAAAAGAAGGACACGATAAACCAGTTATCATCCTCTTGGTTGGGAAAATGGTCGAGTCCATTTATTAAAGTAGCAGGACATTTGGAAAAGCAAAATTCGGGCAGTCAGCATGAATTTATGAAGGGGAAGTCATGTTTGGAAAAAAATTGCTTGAGTTCTTTTTGAGGATGTAACGAACAGGGTGGATAAAGGGCAACCAGTGGATGTGGTGTATTTGGACTTCTAGAAGGCATTTGTCAAGGTGCCACAAGAGGTTACTGCACAAGATAAAAGTTCACGGGGTTGCGTGTAATATATTAGCATGGATAGAGGATTGGCTAATTGATTTGGGATAAATGGTTCATTCTCTGGTTGGCAACCATTAACTAGTGGGGTGCTGCAGGATCAGTGCTGGGAGCCCAAATATTTACAATCTATTAATGACTAAAGAATGGACTGAGTGTAATGAAGCCAAGTGTGCTGACGATACAAAGATGGGAGGAAAAGCAAATGAGGAGGACACAATCTGCAAAAGGACCGAGACAGGCGAAGAAAGTGGGCAGGTGGTGAATAATTGTGAGGTCATGCACTTGGGCAGAAAAAAAATCAAAGAGCAAGTTAATTAAATGAAGATTGCAAAGTGCCACAGTACAGCAGGACCTGTGGGTTCATTGTGCATGAAACACAAGGATAGTATGCAGGTACAGCAAGTGATCAGGAAGACCAATGGTTACTTGATCTTTATTCCAAAGGGGATGGAATATAAAAGCAGGGAAGTCTTGCTATAGTTATATAGGGTATTGGTGAGACCACACCTGGAATACTGCATGCAGTTTTAGTTTCCATATTTACGAAGTTATATACTTGCTTTTGGCAGCAGTTCAGAGAAGGTTCACTAGGTTGATTTGCGTGGGTGGATTATGAGGAAAGGTTGAATAGGTTGGGCTTCTACTGATTGGGATTCAGAAGAATGAGGTGATCTTATCGAAACGTTTCAGATTGCGCTGGCTTGGCAAGGTGGATGCAACGAGGATGCTTCCACTGATGGGAAAGACTAGAACTGGAGGGCATGATAAAATCAGGGACTGCCCATTTAAAACAGATGAGGAAAAATTTCTTCTGAGGGTTGTAAATCTGTAGAATTCGCTGCCTCGGAGCTGAAAGCTAGGACATTGTCTATTTCTGTCTTAAATATATTCAGTTTCTTAAATGATAAGGGAATAAGAGGTTACAGGGAGTGGGTGGGAAAGTAGAGCTGAGTCCATAAACTGATCAGCCATGTTCTCATTGAATGCTGGAAAAGGCTCCAGGAGCTGTATGTCCTATACTGTTCCTGTCCATGTGCATTCCACCCTTCATGTTTTGGATCCACCCAGGATTACAAACATCTGATATTCAACATTTCTCCAACCACTGTTCTTGCCGGATCCTAGGATCCATGCCACATGCACACTCTCCCTCTCTTCAGCAGCACTGACTCACTATCTGTGTAAGCTATCCTGGTCCACAGTTCCATTTCATCCTTTGCCTCGTCCAACGCTTTAACTAAATAACATGTTTCCTTCCTTTCAGGTGTCAAGGATTGTAAACTTCAACAACTCATGAACATGAACACCAACGCCACCCCCACCCCCGAAAACGTCTTTCTCTCTCTCCCCGCCCCCCCACCTCCACACTTCCCTCTGATCCTTTCCCTTCTGCTGTACTTTCATTATCCCCTCTGTCCTTCCCCTCTCTGACCCCGAACGATAAGTCCTCAGCAAAGGCTTGAGCTTCATGCCCTTACGCCCCAACATCAATGAATTATGAGCTCGGCACGATGCTGAGCTCTTTTTCCGCCAACTTTGCCTCCATGCCCACTTCTTCGACCAGGAGTCTTCCCCCACACAGCTGATCCTTTCTCCAGTGTTCAGAATTATGTCTATCTGGCCTCTTACCCTCTGTCGACCTCTTCATTGCAAACTGCGGACGGGCCATCTCAATTTCTCTGCTCCCCTCACTCACTCGAAACTACCTCCCTCTGAACTTGCAGTATTCCGCTCGCTCGGATCTAACCCCAACATTGTCATCAAACCTGTTGACAAGAGTGGCGCTGTTGTTTGGCGAACTGACATCTACTTTACAGAGGCTGATCGCCAACTCTGACATCTTCTCCGACCTCTCCCTGGACCATGACCCCACCACTGAACCTCAAGCTGCCATTTCCTTGACTGTCACTGACCTTATCTCCTAGAGATCTACCCTCATAATTCCCCAACCCTGTGCTTCTTCCTCCTTCCCAACATCCACAAGGGCTGCCTTGGTCGACCCATTGTTTCAGCCTGTTCTTGCCCCACAGAATTATATCTTATCAACTGTTTTTATTCTCCTTGTCCACGCTTTTTCCACCTACATGGGTGACTCCTCCGAAACCCTCCATCACCAAGTTTCCAGTTTCCTGGTCCCAACCGTCTCCTTTCCACCATGGACATCCAATCCCTCTACATTTCCATCCCTCACCAGGATGGCCTGAGGGCACTCCGCTTCTTCGAGCAGAGGCCCAATATAGAAAATAGGTGCAGTAGTGGCCATTCGGCCCCAGGGCCTGCACTGCAATTCAATAAGATCATGGCTGATCAGTCCTTCAGTACCCCTCCTGCTTTCTTTCCATACCCCTTGATCCCTTTAGCCGTAAGGGCCATATCGAACCCCCTCTTAAATAAATATATCTAATTAACTGGCATCAACAACTCTCTGCGGCAGGGAATTCCACATGTTAACAGCTCTGAAGATGTTTCTCAGTGCTAAATGGCCTACCCGTTATCTTAAAACGTTGTCCCCTGGCTCTGGACTTCCTCAACATTGGGAACATTCTACCCACATCGAACCTGTCCCGTCCCATCAGAATCTTATACGTTTCTGAGATCCCCTCTCAGTCTTCTAAACTTCAGTGAATAAAGGCCCAGAGGATCCAGTCTCTCCTCATGACAGTCCAGCCATCCCTGGAATCAGTCTGGTGAACCTTCACTGCACTCCCTCAATAGCAAGAACGTCCTTCCTCAGATTAGGAGACCCAAACTGAACACAATATTCCAGGTGAGGCCGCACTAAGGCCCTGTACAACTGCAGTAAGACCTCCCTGCTCCTATACTCATCCCCTAGCTATGAAGGCTAACATACCATTTGACTGCTTTACCACATGCTGTACCTGCATGCACAATTTCAGTGACTGATGAACCATGACACCCAGGTCTCGTTGCACCTCCCCTTTTTTCTAATCTGCTGGCAATTCAGATAATCTGCCTTCATGTTTTTCCCCCCAAAATTGCTAACCTCAAGTATCCACATTATGCTGCATCTGCCATGCATTTGCCCACTCAGATAACCTGTCCAATTCACCCTGCAGCCTTTAGCATTCTCCTCACAGCTCACACCGCCACCCACTTTAGTGTCCACAAACTGGGAGATATTACACTCAATTTCTTCATCTAAATCGTTAATGTATATTGAAAGAGCTGGAGTCCCAGCACTGAGACCTGTGGCACCCCACTCATCACTGCCTGCCGTTCTGAAAAGGACCTGTTTATCCCGATTCTCTGCTTCCTGTCTGCCAACCAGTTCTCTATCCATGTCGGTACATTACCCCCAATACCATGTGCTTTAATTTTGCACACCAATCCTTGTGCGGGACCTTGTCAAAAGCCTTTTGAATGTCCAAGTACACCACATCCACTGGTTCTCCCTTGTCCACTCTGCTAGTTACATCCTCACAAAATTCCAGAAGATTTGTCAAGCATGATTTCCCTTTCATAAATACATGCTGACTTGGTCCGATCCTGTCACTGCTTTCCAAATGCGCTGCTATTTCATCATCATTGATTCCAACATTTTCCCCATTACTGATATCAGGCTCACCAGTCTATAATTACCTGTTTTCGCTCTCCCTCTTAAAAATGGTGTTACATTAGCTGCCCTCCAGTCCATTGGAACTGATCGAGTCGATGGACTGTTGGAAAATGATCACCAATGCATACACAATTTCTAGGGCCACTTAGTCTGCATCACAGAGTAATTATCAGGCCCCGGGGATTTATCAGCCTTCAATCCCATCAATTTCCCGAACACAATTTCCTGCCTAATAAGGATATCCTTCAGTTCCTCCTCACGAGACCTACTGTCCCTTAGTACATTCGGAAGGTTATTTGTGTCTTCCTTCGTGAAGACAGAACTGAAGTATTGGTTCAATTGGTCTGCCATTTCTTTATTCCCCATTATAAATTCACCTGAATCTGACAGCAAGGAACATACGTTTGTCTTCACTAATCTTTTTCTCTTCACATATTTATAGAAGCTTTTGCAGTCAGTATGTTCCCTGCAAGCTTCCTCTCGTACTCTATTTTCCCCCTCTTAATTAAACCCTTAATCCTCCTCTGTTGAATTCTAAGTTTCTCCCAGTCCTCAGGTTTGTTTTTTCTAGACAATTTATATGCCTCTTCCTTGGCTTTAACACTATCCTTAATTTCCCTTGTTATAGAAACATAGAAACATAGAAAATAGGTGCAGGAGTAGGCCCTTCGGCCATCCTCCAGCATGATCCCACCGCAAATCCTATCTTCTCCTCCCCTCACCACAGCATTTGGAAGGGACCACTCCCTCCGTGACAGCCTGGTCCATTCTGCAGTCACCCCCAGCAACACCCCCTCGTCCCACGGCAACTTTCTGTGCCACCTGCCCTTTTACCTTCTCCATTCCCACTATCCAGGGCCCCAAATACTCCTGGAAGATGAAACAGCGATTTACTTAGTACCATCAATTTAGTAAACTGAGTAGGCTGCTCACGATGTGGTGGTCTCTATTTTGGGGAGATCAAGCGTAGATTGGGTGACCACTTTGCTGAACACCTCCATTCAGTCCATAATTTGTGATGGAGGTTCTTATTACTTTAATTGTCTGCTCCACTCCCACTCTGACCTCTCCGGCCTCGGTCTCCTAAACTGTTTCAACACAGTTGAATGCAAGCTCGAACAGCACCTCATCTTTAGTTTAGGCACTTTACAATGTTCTGGACACAAGATCAATTTCAGAGCATAGCCACTGTCAATCGTTGGCTCACTTTCTTCCCCCATCCCCCCACCCCCCGAAATATTTTTTTTCTCCTTGTCTCTAATGGCCGTTGGTCGTTATCCCGCCATTCACACCGTAACTTAACTAATGATTTTCTAACTTCTCCCATTACCATTTCAATTTGACCCATCATCCCCTTTCTCATCTCTCCTGTCTTTCACCCTATAACAGACCTTCCCTTTTGTTCTTTATTCCCCTCCACCTTTCAGTGCTTAAGAATCTGTTCTTTGCGAACACACTCCAGTTCTGACGAAAGATCATTGTCTGATGAAGGATCATCGACCCGAAACGTTAAATCTGCGTTCTCTCCACAGACGCTGCTTGACCCGCTGAGATTTCCAGTATTTTCTGTTTTTATTCAACATTGCAGCATCCACATTATTTTTCTTGTGGTGTGCGGCCTGTAATTGTCCGATTTATCAAGTCCTCCCTTTTTAAACAATGGTCCAACCTTAGCAATTCGCCTACCCTCCGGCACAACTCCTTTAGTCAGGGATGATTGGAAAATGATGCTCACAGCCTCTGCAATTTCCTTCGTGGCGAGCAGCTCCATGGGTCACTGAATGTAGTGGGACAAGTATTATGTTGGTGGAAAATACAAAAGGTTGTAAATCAGCTGCCCAGGGCTCCTGACTTGAACTCTGGTCCTAAAACACTGAGCCCCTCCCCTGTTGTCTCCGTATTTCAAACTCATCCTATTATTGACAAAACGTTACTCTACTTAATCTCCTTTCGTGGTTTCTATAAACAAAATGCCCCAAGAGTGGCGTGACCTACCCTCCCAATGGAAAACCTGCGTCAACGCTAATTAAACAGTGAGCGCCTGTGTAAATGAAGGAGTCCCTGCCATTGTGGAGGGTACAAGACACCAAGGCCGCAGACAGAAGCTGACCGATCGGGATTTACAGGCTTCATTCGCTTGAGGTCATCTGTAGTACCCTCGGGGCTGTTTCAGTTTCTGCAGATCACTCTGGATGTTGATGGAATGGAGGAGGACATTCATTTCACAACATGCTGCTGTTTTGGCTCTCCAGCAATTGTACAGCAGGAGCCCGGTGGGGTTGTACTGAGAAACCTGTTATACGTCCTTCGAGTATGTAGAGGGCGCTTGGCATTTCCAGACAATTCACCCCGTGTGCTGAGAGAGCTTCTGTTGTTTAAATGTTTATAGTGACACCAGGGAGTCAGTGAGTTTCCTGCAGAGCGAGGGAGATGAGGTTGAAGACCGTTTCCTCTGGAAAAGAAAGGTCTGGCTGGAAATCGTGAGTTTTCCCAGGAGCAGAGCATCCAATAATAATACTCAATCTTCATCTGAATGTTCATCACTGCTCTGTCGAGGCTGCATCCTTGAATATATCTGTGATCCTAATTGCGAGCTTATAGTCTAGGTTCTATCCAGCAGATTAGCTCTCCAATATCAAAGGGTGTTAACTTACCAGTTACCTGAGGAGGCTGATAGTAAATTTTTGTCCTAATATATTAAGTCAAAATTACTAATCTCAACTGCAAATTTATAATCGAATTGGATTATGGTGAATCACTGTGCTATAATTGGACGGCCTAGCGAACTTGGAGATTCGTTGGTACTAGAAATACTCAACTAATCTGACGCAATCCATGTAGGACACTTTGGCAAACCAAATAACGATCGATCCCTCCCAGACACTGCCTGTAGTGGGGAACGGGGTTGAACGTGGATGAGGTTGAGGATCCGTCTGTCCTTGATCAATATTCAGCTCAAGTTACCAATCCCAGCGTTGTCGTTTGGTGTCTGCTGTCCCTATATATTGCCATTTCAGGTGCCTGGATATATTGCAGAGGTGCTATGTTCTAACATGTTTTCCCCTTCAATGAAACTGATGGTGGCCTTAATTAGTGCCACTAGTAGTGGGACCCCCACCCTCAGTAATTGACCAGTATTGTTACTCGACCAGCCACACTAACTCTGGCTAGCAGGGCCGACGCTGGATAATCTGACGAGTCTTTCACCCACTGACCGATCAAAGTCTCTCCAGGTACAACGCTCACACCAGGAGTGTGATGGAACACCCGCCTGGGTAGAATAAGCTGTGGCTTCAAAAACAATTGTTCAAAACTGTCCAGCACAGGTGGGTTTGCTTGACACGCCCTGGGTTACCTATTCACTCCTCCATTACAGAAACACCGTGGCTGCAGTATCCATGGTCTATACAGGGCACTGCAGCAACTCCCCAAGGTAACTTCTTCAGCACTTCCCTCCTCTGCTACCTCCATCAGTGAAAGGACAAGTGCAGCAATGTTCCTGGGACACCATTCCCTCCATGTCAAACACAGCCCTGAATAAAACACATATAGCTGTTCCCTCTTTGTCCCTGGGTCAATGTCTTTGAATTTCCTGCTGACCTACAATACTGCAACACCATCACCACAAGGACTGCAGTGGTTCAAGGAGAAGGCACATCACCCCCACCGTCTCAGGGAAACTAGGGATAGACAATAAATACAACTGTATCATCACTCAATGCTGACACCACAACAATCTATAGAGAAACGCAAGGTATTCTGTAACAGGCTTTATCTGGGCCTTCCTACACGCAGCCTCTCCACCGATACCAGTTGTCAAGAAAGACATAGTGCTCTAAATCAGTTTCCAAGATCTCCGGTCCTATAACAGAAGCTGACATCTGTCCCATTCCTCACACAGCGCCCATCATTGAGAAACTAGGGGACATCATATGGCTCTAACGCTTATGAGAGTTCACTCGGAGCTGTCACTAAAGCACAGAACCTCAACTTTGTTGTCTTTGTCTTTGCCCGGACTCTACAAGTTTACTATAATTAATAAATCGCCGTCCACCAGCTCAGCAGTGAGGACGAGGCCGAGTTAATTCACTGTTGAGGGTTCTGCACACGCCTGGCGCATCAGTCATCTGTGTCACTTTCTGTGACACCTCACTCCTGACATTGTCTATCCAGCCCTTCCTTGGTCTTCCTCAGCTTCTTGTTCCATGTCGCTCTGTGTGCAGCATTCTTCATTCTTTATATTCCGGAAACTTCTCGTGACCCAGCACTCTTCTCCCGATAATAATGTGCGGATAACTTTGCTTCATAAGCTCTCGACTTATTTAAATATGGATATCCTTCCATATCCCTTTAAACATTCCAAAAGCAGCTGATCCTTCTTTGTTGTCATCTTCACAACTCACAGTCACTGACACTAACCCACCGAGGTGTACAAACTGTTCCACCTGTTCAACTGCATCCCCTATACTTGTAATCGCAACATCTTCCTGAGAATCCCCAAATTAAATGACTTTCATCTTTATTATGTTAATTGTTTATCGAAGTTTTCTGCTGTCCAAGCAAAGCTTGTGAGCCTTATGCACTGGTAGAGTGCATGAGGGAGAACCAGTAGATGTGGTGCATTTGGAATTTCAAAAGGCTTTTGCCAAGGTCGCGCAAGAGATTACTGTGCAAAATTAAGGCACATGGTATTGGGGGTAATGTATTGACGTGCATAGAGAAAAGGTTGGCAGACAGCAAGAGTGAGTGGGAAAAATGGGTCATTTTCAGAATGGCAGGCAGTGACTAGTGGGGTGTCACAGGGTTCAGTGCTGGGACCGCAGCTATTTACAATATTCATTAATGATTTAGACGAAGGAATTTAATGTAATATCTCCAAGTTTGCAGATGACACTAAGCTGGGAGGCATTGCGAGCTGTAAGGAAGATGCTAAGGGGCTGCAGGGGGACTTGGACAGGTTAGGTGAATTGGCAACTGCATGGCAGATGCAATATAATGTGGATAAATGTGAGGTTATCCACTTCGGTGGCAAAAACAGGAAGGCAGCTGATTATCTGAGTGGTGACAGATTAGTAAATGGGGAGGTGCAACGAGACCTGGGTGCCATGGTACATCAGTCATTGAAGTTAGGTATGCAGGTACAGCAAGCAGTAAAGAAAGCAAATGGCATGCTGGCCTTCATAGCGAGCGGGTTTGAGTATAGGAGCAGGGAGGACTTGCTGCCGTTATACAGGGCCTTGGTGAGACCACACCCTGAGTATTGTGTGCAGTTTTGGTCTCCTAATCTGAGGAAGGACATGCCTTCCATTGAGGGAGTGCAGCGAAGGTTCACCAGACTGATTCCCGGGATAGCAGGACTGATATATGAGGAAAGACTGGCTCGACTCGGCTTATACTCACTGGAATTTAGTAGAATGAGAGGGGAATCTCATATTCACGTGCAAAATTCTAATGGGCCTGGACACGTAAGATACAGGAAGAATGTTCCCAATGTTGGGGAAGTTCAGAACCGGGGACGCAGTCTAAGGATAAGGGGTAAGCCATATACGACCGAGATGAGGAGAAACTTTTTCACCCAGAGGAATGAGAAACCGTGGAATTCTCTGCCACAGAGAGTTGTTGAGTCCAGTTCGTTAGATATATTCAAAAGGGAATCGGGGGGTATGGAGAGAAGGCTGGGGTGGGGTACTGAGGTTGAATGATCAGCCATGATCATATTCAATGATGGTGCAGGATCGAAGGGCCGAATGGCTCGCTTTTGCACCTATTTTCTATGTTTCTATGAGCCAGTCAATGGTCAGCGAACTTGAGATTGTTTCAAACCTCGTCACCTGAGGTGATCCTCCAATATCACGTTTCAGTGCAAGGATCATTACAGCTTCCAGTACTGGATTACATATATCAGGTGACAATGTGCATCCTTATCTCAGCCCAACTGTTAGTCTAACCCATTCTATTTGTGTCCTTCCACTCCAGCGCAAACAGCGACATCTGCTGGACGCTTTCTATCAGTTTCACAAGTTTCCCAGGAATACCGAACATCGTCAAGATATTCCAAATGCTTTCTCGCCCGACACTCTCAAAGGCCAGCTACTTGATAGTTTTGTGAAGCGCCTTGCGACATTTTCGGACATAAGTGCGATATAAATACAAGTTGATACTGTAACGTGGATGTTGTGTAATATGTATTTCACCGGAACCTGTCTTGTTGCTCAGGGGAAATCATTGAGAATCTCCGGGGCACCAAATGACTGTAAACCATATAAAAGATTATTGGCACTAGGCCCAGGGGCCCATCCGTGCTCTGTGTGTGTTACAGTGACCGCGCTGGACAGGGTTACAGTCTTACATTTCAGAACCGTCAGAGCACCAAACACATTCTGGCCACTGTTGGAATTCCAGGGCCCAGGGCTTACAAGCTGGCGAGTATTAAAGACATTGTCATTTCCTGTTGACTGAGGATGAACCCCTCTGATTCTCAGAGCATTTAACAGGAGGAGTTTGAACAGGGATCTGTCCACCACAGGGATCACATGGGAATCATCCCAGGAGATGGGTCTCTGGGGGTAGTTAGATAATATAACTATTCACCACATTCAGGTTATAAGTTGACTGCGGGATTAAAGAGACAATATGGAAACTGAATTGGCTCTCAGACAAACAGCAGAGAGTAGCGGTGAACGGATATTTATCGGACGGGAGGGTGGTATACAGTGCTATCCCCCAGATATATATCAATGCTCTGACCTTAGGGAGACTGGGCATCATTTCAAAGTATGCAGATGGCAGCAAACTCAGAAATGCAGTAAACAGTGAGGAGGATAGTAATAGAAATCAGGAGTAGATAATCAGACTAGTGAAATGGGCAGACACATGGCAAATCACATTTAATGCAGAATAGTTTGCAGTGATGCATTTTCGAAGTAAAATGAGCAAAAGTGAAGGAAATGGGAGAAATTTAAAGGGACTGCAGGAAGAGAGAGAGCTGTGAGTTCACGGACACAAATCTTTGAAGTTAATCCGGCCGTTAAACATTCAAACTGCACACTTCGCTTTATAACTAATGGAATAGAGAACGAAATCAAGGAAGTTATGGTAAACATTTATAAATCACAGTTGCATATGTACTTGAAAAGGAGCACCTTGCAGGGCTATGGGGAAATATCACGGGATTGGGATTAATTTAATCGCTCGTTCAGAGAGAGGGCACAGACACAATGGTCCGAATGGCCTTCTGTGCTGTATCATTCGATGATCCCAGGAGATGGGGTCACTGAGAGGGGTTAAGAGTGGTGCTGAATCAATGTTCCCCAATGTGCATGGGATGGAAGCAGCCTCTCTCTGCATCGCAAGTTACCGAGTGTCTCATTGACACAAACAACACTATTATCATTTACAGTTATAGGTTTCTTTAGTTAATGAGACATGGTGTCTGAATTATATTAGTGCTGTCTCCATAAGAGGAGAACTTGAGGAGCTGTGCCGTTAAATGTCGGCAATTGCCGATTTAAATTCAAACATCTGCACCGTTTTTAAAGGGGCACAAACAATAAACACCGTAACTTGACAAAAACAAATTAAAAAGAAACGAAACAAATTAAATTAAAATTCTGAACCCACCGATCATGGAAGACCTCGCGTAGAGAGCGCTCCATTGGGCGCTTGGGTAACTGTCTCTGGACCCAGGGTCACATTTATTGGTTTATAAGAAACAGGCCCCATCTCCGTGTGAGCCGTGGGAATGCGGGTTGATGTTCGGGAGCCCGTGGGCCGCGGACTGAGCCTCAGGCTGATTGGGACATTCATTTACTGCGGGTTAAACAGCGCTGGGATAAAAAGTGGGAGTCGGCTTTACAGCCTCACTTACCTGGGAGGGTCGCTTGTTATAATGGAGGGATTGTGGGTTCTGAGCTTGTTATTTGTGGCAATCTGTTCATCTCAACCGCCCTCTCTCCTTCTCCCCGCCGATAAATGTTGGCTGTCTCCCAAATTCCGCCAAGACTGCGGCTTTCCGGGAATTGAAGGCAGTGAGTGTTTGGGGAGAGGCTGCTGCTTTGATGCCGGGAGCCGGGATGTGCCGCCGTGTTTCTATTCACTGGACAATCTGCCAGGTGGGTGTATTCTCGGGCCGTCTATATTGTGGGCCAGCGCTTTCCAGAACCACCCGCAGTCCAGCTGCACTCGGGGATTCCCTGGACAGTATCCACTCTTTCCCTCTTTCCTGAAACATCAGGTCGAGTTTCAAACCTTTCCACTTCGGGAGTAGAACTGAGGGTGGGTCTGGGACCCTCTCCACTCGGGGGATGGTGGATTTGGGAGCTGGTACATCAGATACTGAGGTCAGCAGTTTGACCCTGACTCAGTATCTGAACCTCTAACCATTCGATGATTAAATCCCGCCCTATGTAGTTGTCCAGGATAGGAGGGCAGTGTGAAGGAGCCCAGCTTCCTGCTGCCTCTGACCATTTGCTTTGATTGATTTCTATCGATGAGATCCGGGCCCTTAAACACAACCAGACCAGTGATGAGCTGGAGCTGGTCAACGGGTTTCCATTAGACGGAGAATGGGAGGGGATGGAAACAAGACGGTGGTCCTGACCTGGGTTGAGTTTCTCGCCCTCCCGGTAACGGTTCCCTTGTCACACCCCGTGCAGCAACTAACCGCCTGTCGTTGATCATCTTGCAGTGTGCACCAAGGATGGGCGGGTCCTGATCGCCATCTCCAAGGATTTGACGCTGCCTCCTGTAAACCTGACCACGGTCCATCTGAAGGATGGACACGGAGCAGAGTGCAGTCCGACCGTGGCCTCTGCAGACACTGTGCTCTGTCAGTTCGCAGTCACTGAGTGTGGAACTACTCAGCGGGTAGGTATTGTGGGCTGGAAGCCCCACCAATGCCTGTCAGTCGGGTGAGACGGTGTCTAAAGGGTAATGTGGGCCTTAAAGGCAATACATGTGATAGATTATAAGGAAATGGCAGACTTGCTCAATGTCTTTGCAATCGGTCTTCACAGTAGAGGAAGAGGATACAGTATCAGAGATACTTGAAATAATAAATCAATGAGGAGCTTGCTGGATTTAATACCAGTCGAATACTGAAACGGAACAAATGTAGGTCTCTGGGACATGGTCTCCATCCCTTGGTATTAAAAGATGTAGGGGTGACGATATTGCTGGAAGTTTAGTTATGAACTTGCAAAACTCTTCTGCAATTGTCTCCTTGGAGTAGCACATTGAAAATATCAACTTCAGGTTGGGAAAGTGGAATCCGGAAACCATAATCCGTGGTCTAATGCCTGTCGTGGGGAAGTTGCTGGAATATATCGGGGCAGTGACTGAGCATCTGGGTGGATATGAACTGATGGTTTCCGGATCGGTCAGTGAAAGGCCAATCACGTCTATCTAACCGATTTGCATTGGTTTCAGGACGTCACTGGGTGATGAGGGCGTGTTTATGAATCTATGTATCTGCAGAAGTTGTTTGAGGTTCCAGAGAATTGACCAAGTGCCTTGAAGGCAATTTATTGACAAGGTTATGGAATTGGATAGCGGGTAAACATCACAAATGATATTGGAGATGTACTTCAAGTGTTAAGATATGACTCGTGGATTTCTCTTGGGATCTATACTGGGAGGTGGGACTCCGCTTTACACTATTTCATGACTTGGATAAAAGAATAGTGGGCTGTATAATCCATGTT
The DNA here is from genome assembly GCF_044704955.1 of Pristiophorus japonicus. Classification (NCBI taxonomy): domain Eukaryota; kingdom Metazoa; phylum Chordata; class Chondrichthyes; family Pristiophoridae; genus Pristiophorus; species Pristiophorus japonicus. The sequence goes on from NC_091981.1 coordinate 300,953,941, forward strand.
TACTGTCAGCACTAAGTGAGGTGGCAGTGAGTTGTGTAGATGGGGGCTGAGGTTGCTAAGGGATGGGCATAGATTAACTGAGTGATCTCTCATCTGGCAGAGATTTAAACAATGTGGGGCAGTGAGGTCATCCATTTTTTGGGACTATAGATCGATCAGTAATTTATAAATGGTCAGCTTGGAATTGTGTGGGGATTTGGGATAGCAATTCTTGGGGGGGCGGGGGAACAAAATAGACATTAGATCAAGTGCCCCCCGATCTGGGGACACTCGACACTTAACTGCCCCACAATATCTTCGCGTCTGGAATACAAAGTGGTTGGATAATGGGAGCTATAAAGTTCTAGTTAGACTGCATCAGTTCGGCGCACCACACCTCGGGAAGGAGATATTGGCCATGGAGGCGATGCAGTGCAGATTGACCAGAATGATTGCGGAGCTAAAAGGGTTAAATTGAGGACAAGTTCCATAGACTCGGCTTGTGTTCTCTCCAGGATAGAAGATTAAGGGGTGCTTTGATGGTGTAGGCCTGGAAAAGTTTATCTCCAGTGGACAGGCCACTACAAGGGGCATATCAATAAATAGAGCACGGCCGGTCAGGGTGATGTCAGGAAGCACGTCACAAGCTTGGTGGGAATCTGGAACTGTCAGTGATAGCTGAGGCTAGGGCCATTAAATTTCCGAACTGAGATTTTCTTTGGAAAGGGTGTTAAGGCTTACAGAACCAAGGCAATAGGATGGAGTTAGTCAGTCATGGTCTAATTGGAAGGCGGAACATTATGGAAGGGCTGCATGGCCTACTCCTGTCCCTCTGTACTGATGGTCTTCTGTCTCTTGTAGCTGGACGGGGTGAACGCCGTGTATGAAACGGATGTGTTGGGTCAGTTTGAGATCTTGGATGGAGCTTTGGGATCGGTGACCCGGGACAGCCCCTTCAGGTGAGAATGGGAGGACATTGAGCGGGGAGAGAAGGTGAGGAGCTGAATTCTCCAGCCGCGTCCGTTCTCTTGCAGGCTCCATGTCCAGTGCAGTTACAAGGGAAGCCAGGAGTCGGAACTGCAGGTGAAGCCCCGAGTTTACACCCTTTCTCCGCCACTGCCTGCCACTGAGACCGGGATCCTGGTTCTGGAGCTGAGAATAGCGAGAGGTAGGGAGTGCTGCTGATGGCTAGTGTCCAACTTCAGGCTCTCCCCAAATAGTGCCCATCCTTCATCTTTCTCTTTTCAGATGGTGGCTACCGGAGCTGGTACGTGGCCAGTGACTACCCGATCCTGAGTGTGCTCCGGGACCCCGTGTTTGTGGAGGTTCGTGTCCTGAACCGGAACGATCCGTCCCGTGTGCTGGTGCTCAATGCCTGCTGGGCGACCCCCATCCCCGAGCCGTATTCGGGGCTCCGATGGGACCTCCTGGTGGGCAGGTAAGGCAGCGAGTGAGGGAGCTTGGGGCAGGTTGGGGATTGGGGAGGGGGCGACATGGACTGTGTAGGATCGAACGGGGCAATATTACAAATCTGAGGGCCTGGTTAATTGGTTTAAATGTTCTTTGGACTGTACTCTAGTTTCTTTATCTAGTCTAATCTCAGGAGTTTGGTTTGATGTACCGCTATAACTCTGTCGTTCTGTTCCAGGTGCCCCTCCCATATAACCCCCTCTTTCTCTGTTCCAGGTGCCCATTTGTGGGCGACAATTACAAAACCCTCTTCCTCCCGGTAGACGGCGCTTCCCATTTGCGGTTCCCAACTCACCATAACCGGTTTGTAGTCAGCACTTTCGCTTTCTGGAACCGGGTTTCGGGCCGGGCTCTGACCGGGGAGGTGAGCTTCCTTCCGTGTTTCTCTCGGTCACTTGGTTGAACTTGTTCCCGGGTTCTCGCTAACAATGAGGAGACCCCTGTTGACCCTTTCAATGTCGAAGCATTAATCCCCTGACTGGGAGCTGTGGGACTGACCATACCGCACTCTCTTTTTCCAGGTTTACCTCCACTGCAGTGCTGAGGTTTGCTACCCATCCACCCGAGAGAACTGCACGGCTCCCTGCAGCCCCAGTAAGTACCTGGGATCTGACTGGAAACTGAACTCTGATGGGGAGGCGTGGGTGAGGGACATTTGGACACTGGGCACAGGAGGAGTGTCGCCAATCTGCTGGATCTGAACTATTCGCCAGTTAGTTTACAGCAGAATAGTTACCTGGCTCAGCCGGTCTGATCACATCGTTCCCTGGGTCTGAATGGAATCCACCCCTGGGGTTCGGCAACATTTATTCTGCATCCGAGAGTTCCAGGGCGGGAACTGAACCGATATCTGGTGGTGGGGGAGACCTGGGCAATGTGTGGATGTCCAGTGTAATCGCTGGTCAACCTCGTGTTTAAATCTAATCTCCTTCCCCAGGAGATCAGTCCGGCCATTATACTGTCAGCGACTGCAAATGTTGCTCGGTTGAAAAGGGTCTTTATGGGAATAGGGGGTGAATCTTGGTCTGACGGAGTGAACTGTATTTAACTACAGTCTAATCTCGTCTCTTTGGTGCCCGACGATTTTTGCATTCGGCCATCGGTTTGAACACCTGATTGGGGGCTTCAGGCAGCTCAGCAGTAAATCATCCACCTTGAACTCTTGTCTCTTTCCCTTATCCCTAGGGAGGCGAAGAAGCACCGATTCCCGGCCTGGGGACTTGGTGACTGCTGATGGACCCATCATTTTCCTGGAGGATGAGCAGAGACTCTCTGCGGGGATCTCCCAGGAAGAGAAAGGTAAAGGAGGACCCTCTAACTCTGTGCAGTGATGCAGTAACTGGTGCCCATCTAACCCTGGCTTCTCCCCACAGATACAGCTGCTGATTCCCTCTCCCGTGTCCTTCCTGGAGTAGCGGTTGGGGTAGCGCTGCTCTCCGTGGCCCTGTTGGTTGGGACTGTCGCCATGTGGAAAATGGACCATCGCCGCAGGGTGGGCTCCGAGTGCAGCTCTATGGAACTGTAGATGTGTCTGTTGGATAATAAACTCCTGTTTTTGGTGAGCCCTGGTCTCGTGTTATCTTTCAAATACTGGCTGGATTTTACTGCCCTTTCCAGTGAATTAATTTGTTACCTGGTTTAACAATCGCTGGTGCCTCTTTTGTATATCCACCCACTTCCCCCCCCCCCCCCCCGCGCCAGCAGCCAAGTTCAGGGCAAAGCAAGTGTGGGTTTGTCATATCGAGCGGGAAGGACTGGCGCGCTTGCATTGAACTCTGTCCCTTGTGATGGGTCCCGGGTCCGTCTCTCTGCCATTGCCGCTTCCATGAAACCATGGAGGCACGATGTGGGCTCTCCTTGGGGTGGAGGCAAGAGGCAGAACGTCGGGTGTGTTGAAGCCCAGATGCTGTTGCCCTTTGACGGGAGACAGGCAGAGCTGCAGCTCTCCAGGTTCCCAGTGTCTCCTCTGCGTAAATGTAACTGGCACCCACAGGAATGATGCGGATTCAGAATTCCAATCCAAGCTCCCCAAACTGGGACAGTTGGCAAACTCTTCTGGACCATGGATTGTCCCGGATGATGGGTCAGCAGCCCAGGCAGTGTCGGGTCGGATATGGTGACTTATTGCATCTTCAGCGAGTGGTGAGCAGCTCCATTGGTCACAATGTGGGGGACAGTATAATGTTGTAAAATACAAAAGATTGTAAATCAGCTGCCAGGGCTTCCTCACTTGAACTCTGAACCAAAAACTACAGTGGGTCTAGTGAGGAGGAACTGAAGGAGATCCTTATTGGGCGAGAATTTGTGTTAGAGAAATTGATGCGATTGAAGGCTGATAAATCCCCGGGGCCTGCTTGTCTGCATCCCAGAGTACTTTAGGACGTGGCCCCAGAAATAGTGCATGCATTGATGATTTTCCAGCAGTCTATCGACTCGAACAGTTTTTTTTTTAAAGGCGGGAGAGAGAGAAAATGGTAATTATAGACCAGTTAGCCTGACATCAGTAGTGGCGAAAGATGATATAGCAGCGCATTTGGAAAGCAGTGCCCAGCTCCGACCAAGTCGGCATGGATTTTTTTTTAATGGGAAATCATACTTGCCAAATCTTCTGGAATTTTGAGGGTGTAACTAGTAGAGTGGACAAGGGAGAACCAGTGGATGTTTATTGGGACTTTCAAAAGGCTTTTGACACGGTCCCACGAGATTGGTGTGCAAAATGTAGATAATGGGGATAATGTAGTGACAGGGAGCGAGAACTGGTCGGCAGACAGGAAGCAGAGTCGGGATAAACGGGTCCTTTTTAAAATGGCAGGCAGTGAATAGTGGAGGGCCGCAGGGCTCAGTGCAGGGACCCCAGAGCTTTACAATATATATTAACGATTTACATGAAGGAATTGACTGACTGACTAATATCACCAAGTTTAATGATGACACTAAACGGGGTGGCGTTGTGAGGAGGACGGTAAGAGGCTGCAGGGTGACTTGGACCGGTTAGGTGAGTGGGCAAATGCATGGTAGCTGAGTATAATGTGGATAAATGTGAGGTTATCCACTTTTGGGTCAGAAACACGAAGGCAGAATATTATGTGAATGGTCGCAGATTAGGAAAAGGGGAGGGGCAACGAGAGCTGGGTGTTATGGTTCATCAATCACAAAGTAGGCAGACAGGTACAGCAGGCAGTGAAGAAGGCAAATGGTATGTTGGCCTTCAGAGCTAGGGGATTTGAATAGAGGAGCACGGTGGCCTTACTGCAGTTGTACAGGGCCTTGGTAAGGCTTCACCTGGAATATTGTGTTCAGTTTTGGTCTCCTAATCTGAGGAAGAACCTTCTTGCTATTGGAGTGCACCAAAAGTTCACCGGACTGAGTCCAGAGATGGCTGAACTGTCATGAGACTGGACCAACTGGCCATTTATTCACTTGAGTTTAGAAGGATGAGAGGGATCTCATAGAAACGTGTTAGATGTGGGAAGAATGTACCAGATTTGTGGAAGTCTAGAACCAGGGGACATAGTCTTAGGATAAGGGTTAGGCCACTGAGGACTGAGATAAGGAGAAACTTCTTCACTGAGTTGTTAATCTATGGAATTCCCTGCCGCAGCAAGTTGTTGGTGTCAGTTCATTGTATATATTCAAGGGGGAGTTAGATATGGCTAAGGGGACCAAGCGGTATGGAGAGAAAGCAGGAAATGGGTACTGAGGGAATGACCAGCCATGATATTGAATGGTGCTGCAGGTGCAAAGGTCTGCAGGGCCTACTCCTGCATCTATTTTCTGAGTTTCTAACCCTGGGCCCTTCCCCTGGTGTCTCCGTATTTCAAACTCGTCCTATTATTGACATTTTTATACATAATCTCCTTTCATGGTTTCGGTAAACAAAACCCCAAGAATGGTTTGACATGCCCTTCCAATGGTAATCTAGCACAAACACTAATTAAACAGTGAGGGCCTGTGTAAATGAAGTATTCCTTGCCACTGTGGCAGGTACAATACACCAAGGCCACAGACTGAAGCTGATCGATCGGGATTTACAGGTTTCATTCGCTTGAGGTCACGTTAAGTACCCCCGGGGATGATTCAGTGATGGACACATGAAGGCTGGTCTTCGACAGATCACTCTGGTTGTTGATGGAATGGAGGATGACATTCATTTCACAATAAGCTGCTGTTTTGACTCTCCAATAACTGTACAACAGGAGCCCGGGGGGGGAGGAGTTGTACTGGGAAATGTGTTGATGTCCTTCGAGTATGGAGAGGGCGCTGGGCATTGGGAGACAATTCGCCCCTTGAACTGTAAGAGCTTCCATTGCTTAAATGTTTATAGTGACATCAGTTAGGTTCAGAGTTGAAGAGCTGGAGTCCGAGCTTCAGACCCTGATACAGCAGGGAGTGGGAGAGTTATCTGGCCACTGTGTTCCAGGAGGCAGTCATACCCCTTAGGTGAAATAATTAAAAGTTGGTCCGTGGTCAGTGAGAGTTGGGCGATGGAGCCTCCACGCTGGCTCTTGTCCGACACGTTCAATTTACTTGCTCCGTGTGGACGAGGGCAGTGACTGCAGGGCGAATGGGCAAATTGACCACAGCACCGTGCTACAGGGGCCGTTCAAGTGGTGAAAGTAAAAAGGAATATTAGTGGTGGAGGGCAGTAAATTTAGGGGGATAGATACTGTTCTCTGCAACGGAGAGAGTGAGACCCGCAGGTTCTGTTGCCTGCCTGGTGCCAGGCTTAAGGACATCTCCTCTGGGCTGGAGAGGAATTGGAGTGGAGGGGAAGATCCCGTTGTCGTGATCCACGCAGGTAGCAATGATATAGCTAAAGCAAAAAGGAGGTTCTGCTGAGAGAGTATGAGCTGTTAGGCGCTATCTTAATACATAGAACCACAAACGTAATAATCTCTGGGTTACTACCTGAGCCATCAGCAAATGTGCATAGGGCACATGAGATCAGAGAGATGAACGCGTGGCTCAAAGATTGGTGCGGGAGGAATTGCTTTTTATTTCATGGGGCATTGATTCATGGGTGAGTACGAGTTGTTTTGTTGGGATGGGCTTCACTTGAATCAGGCTGGGACCAGTGGTGAATTGATTAACTCGGGCTGTAGAAAAAGCTTCAAATTAAATAGGTGTAGGAGGTTTCAGGTGATGGGAACATTTTCGAAAGTCAGAGGCAGCAGAAGGCAATAAAGCAGGGTAACAATGGGGCTAATGATAACTGGAGTGCAACAGGAAGGAGCAGAATGTTTAAAATTGAGTGCAACAGGAAGGAGCAGAATGTATAAAATTGAGTGCATCAGAGAGTGGGGTCAAAGCCGGGAAAAATAGTGACAAGACAAAATTAAAAGCTCTTTATCTGAATGTACGCAGCATTCTTAACATGACATGAGTTGACAGCACAAATAGATATAAATGGGTTATGATCTGATAGCCATTACAGAGTCGTGGTTGCATGGTGACCAAGGCTGGGAACTGAATATTCGGAAGTATTTGACAATTGGGTCGCATCAACAAAAAGGAAAAGGAGGTGGGGTAGCAGCGTTAATAACGGATGAGATCAGTGCAGTAGTGAGAAATGATAATGGATTAGAAGATAAGGATGGGGTGGAGATAAGAAATAAAAAGGGGAATAATTCATTGGTGGGTGTTGTCTATAGGACCCTAACGGTAGCTACACTGTTGGGCAGAGAATAAATCAACAAATAATGTAAGATCGGTCGCACCCTTTCTCGCCCGACACTGTCAAAGGCCAGCTGGTTGATCACTTTGTGAAGCACGTTGGGACATGTAGTTGAGTTAAGCCGCTATATAAATGCCAGCTGGCCTTTGACAGTTCCGGGCGAGGAGGGGTATGTTATGTTTTATGAGCCTCCATTATCATTTTTGTAAAATGGATGTTGTGTTATACACATTTCTCTGGACCCTGTCTTGCTGCTCAGGGGAAATCATTGAATAACTCCGGGCTAACAAATGACTGTAAACCAGATAAAAGGTTTTTGGGACTAGGTCCACGCGCCCAGCTGTGCTCTGTCTTTGTTACATTGACTGCGCTGGACAGGGTTACAGTCTGACATTTCAGAACAGTCAGAGCACCATACACATTCTGGCCACTGCTGGAATTACAGGACGTAGGGCTTACAACCTGACTCGTATTAAAGACATTGTCATTTCTGTTATGTTCATAATAAAGTGATGCAACTGAGTACTGTAGACAATGAGTAAGTGTTATAGTTGTTCCTTTATTCAAACTCCAGATTGCTGGCATAGCGTGGGAGGCCTGCTTATATACATTGCTCACAAGGGATGCTGGGATCCCTTTGGACTCCAGCAGATACGCCCTCTAGTAGCGGTTTTATACAAGTTGCCTGGGGTTGCATACATAACATCACTCCCTCCCAAAGTCAATAGTAAACTTATTTACACGGTGAGACTTTCTGGGTCTTTTCGGTCCCTTGTCAATCATCTCGGTACACATGCGGCTGTGGGTGAGTTCGTTGGTGCTTTGCTGGGATGGTGAGTTCAGTTTCGTGATCAACCGTGATTTCGGTTGCCACATCTATGTATCTTAGAGGACAGAAGTTGATGGTGTCATCAGCGGGATGCTCGTCACAATTTGGTTTGGTCCAAATGCTTTCTGCAAGTTAGTCCATTGGCAAGTTTGACCTGAAATACCCTACTCCCTCCTTTGGCTATGACAGTGCCAGCAAGCCATTTGGGACCATGTCCATAATTGAGTACAAATACAGGGTCATTGACTTCAATGTTGCGTGACAAGTTTGTGCAATCATGATACCTGCTTTGTTGATGCCACCTGCCCTCGACGTGATCAGGGTGGACAAGAGAGAGCCTTGTTTTGAGCGCCCCTTTCATGAGCAGCTTGGTTGGGGGAACCTAGGTAAGCCAGTGGGGTCTGGTGTGGTAGCTGAGCAAGACTCGGGACAGTCAGGTCTGTAGGAAACCTTCAGATATGCATTTCATACTTTGCTTGATGGTTTGAACTGCCCGTTCTGCCTGACCGTTGGATGCAGGCTTGAACGTGGAGTTGTGACGTGCTTCATCCCATGGCGGGTCATGAATTCTTTCAATTCAACACTGGTGAAGGACGGCCCATTGTTGCTGACAAGGAGATCGGGCAGGCCATGCGTGGCAAACATGACTCTTAGGCTTTTGATGGTGACAGTGTGCGTGCTTACAGGCATTATTACACGTTCAATCCATTTTGAATAAGCATTTACAACAACCAAAAACATCTTGCCTAGAAACGGGCCCACAACGTCAACGTGGATTCTCGACCACGGTTTGGAGGGCCATGACCACAAACTTAGCAGTGTCTCTCTGGGTGCATTGTTCAGTTGCGAGCAACTGTTGAATTGGCGCATGCACGACTCTAAGTCTGAGTCGATGCCCGTCACCACACATGGGATCTGGCTATAGCTTTCATCATTACTATGTGGGGGTGGGTACTGTGTAGCTCGCGTATGAAAGTTTCAATGTCTTTCTTCGGCCAAACTACGTGATTACCTGAGAAAGACAGTCCGCCTGTGTAGACATTTTGTCTTTGCAGCGCTGGAACAGCTGGATCTCTTCATGCATCTCCGCTGGGATGCTGGACCAGCTCCCATGCAGGACACCGTTTTTTTTTTAGAAGTGACGGTAAAGGATCCTGGCTGGTCCAGATCCTGATTTGGCGGGCCGTAACGGGTGACTTTTTGTTTTCGAATGCATCCAGCAGCAAGAGCAAGTCTGCAGGCTGTACCATAGAAACATAGAAACATAGAAAATAGGTGCAGGAGCAGGCCATTCAGCCCTTCTAGCCTGCACCGCCATTCAATGAGTTCATGGCTGAACATGAAACTTCAGTACCCCCTTCCTGCTTTCTCGCCATAACCCTTGATCCCCCGAGTAGTAAGGACTTCATCTAACTCCCTTTTGAATATAGTGGTGGGCAATGGTAGACGACTGTGATCATCAGCACAGTTCTCTGTCCCGGTCTGTGGTGGATTACACAGTTGAATGCAGCCACCGTGAGCGCCCATTTTTGGATGCGGGCAGAGGCATTGGTATTAATCCCTTTGCTCTCTGAGAATAGCGATAGTAGGGGCTTATGGTCAGTTTCTAGCTCAAACTTGAGACCAAACAGATACTGGTGCATTTTTACACCCCAGAAACGCATGCCAGAGTTTCTTTATCAAACATGCTATAGGCCATTTCGCCCTTAGGAAAACTCCTGGATGCATAGGCGACCGGTTGCAATGGTCCCAATTCGTTAGCTTGTTGTAACACGCACCTGACCCCAGATGAAGACGCATCACAAGCTAGCACTAAATGTTTTCATGGGTCATACAGGACAAACAGTTTGTTGGAATATAACAGATTTCAGGCTTTCACAAAAGCAGCCTCTTTTGATTTCCCTCTTATCCAGTTGTCTCCCTTGCATAGCAGCGCATGTCGGGGTTCTAACAAGATGCTTAACGTGGGTAAGAGATGAACAAAATAGTTGAGTCCCAGGAACGGCCGCATCTCCACAACATTCTGTGATCTTGGTGCGTTCTTGATGGCCTCCGTCTTGGCGTCAGTGGGTCTGGTGCCATCTGCTATGAATCTTCTCCCTAAGAACTCGACCTCTGGCGCCAGGAAAACAAACTTCGAGTATTTTAATGTGGGTTTTCACATGATCTAGCCGACTTAGAACCTCTTTCAGGTACTTCAAGTGTTCGATGCTGTCCTGACCTTGACTAGTAAGTCGTTATGGAAAACCACAGTGCCTGGAACAGATTTTAGTAGGCTCTCCATGTCCCTTTGGAAAATTGCCGCGGCCGTTCACTTCCCAAATGGGCATCTATTGTAGATGAACAGACCTTTGTGCGTGTTAATGCAGGTGAGTTCTTTCGAAGATTCTGCCAGCTCCTGCGTCATGTAGGCCGAGGTCAGGTCCAGCTTGGTGAACATCTTTCCTCCAGCCAGGTTCGCAAATAGGTCGTCTGCCTTGGGTAGCGGGTACTGGTCCTGTAGGGAAAAATGGTTAATCGTTAGAAACATATAACATTCTGATGGGACTGGACAGGTTTGATGTAGGAAGAATGTTCCCGATGTTGGGGAAATCCAGAACCAGAGGACACAGTCTAACGATAAGGGGTAAGGCATTTAGGACTGATATGATGAGACACTTCTTCACTCAGAGTTGCTAACCTGTGAAATTCTCTACCGCAGTGAGATGCCAGCTCATTGGATATATTCAAGAGGGAGTTAGATATGGCCCTTATGGCTAAAGGGATCAAGGGGTATGGAGTGAAAGCAGGAAAGAGGCACTGAGGTGAATGATCAGCCATGATCTTATTGAATGGTGGTGCAGGCTCGAAGAGTCGAATGTCCTACTCCTGTACCTATTTTCGATCTTTCTATGTTACTTTATAGTCCCCTCAAATTCTGACCGAGCCGTTGCCTTTGAGAACTAGAACAATAGGACTGGCCTACTCGTTGAACTGCACCGGCGATGATGTCTTCTTGCTGCAGCTCAATTTCCACTTTCTCTTGCATCATATATGGCACTGCCCGTGCCTTGTGGTGGATGTGTCATGTACTGGGAACCAAGTCGATCTGCACCTTTGCCCCTGAGAAACTTCCGATGCCTGGCTCAAACAACGATGGGAAATTGCTCAGAACCTGGGTGACATGAGGCATCGTCAACGGATGAGCGTGCTCGGATGTCGGCCCAGTTCTAGCCGATTTTTTTCGAGCCAGGTTCAGCCGAGCAGTGTGGGACCATCTCCCAGTACAATCCATAGTGGAAGTTCGTGCACTGCTCCATCATAGGAGACTTTTACTGCTGCACTGCCAATTAAAGGGATTAGCTCTTTAGTGAAAGTTCTGAGCTTGCTATGAATACGGCTCAGCTTGGGCCTGTGTGCCTTGTTGCACCACAGCCTGTCGAAGGCCTTTTTGCTCATGTTTGACTGACTTGCATCCGTGTCCAGTTCCCGGGATATTGGAAATCCTTCCAATTCGACTTTTAGCATGATCGGTGGATATTTCGTGGTGAAGGTGTGTACCCCGTACACTTCTGTCTCCTTGGTTCGAGTCTCCAGTTCAGCCTGATCCACCATTGATCTGCCCTCCTCTGCAACTGGTGCTTTGCAGGGTTTGCAGCTCATCTGCACATTCACTGGAGGTGTCACATTGTTCCACAGCATTAACACAGTGTTTAAAGCGGCATTGATGGGCTTGATGATGACCTCCACAGCACCAACAAAATCATGCTTGACAAATCTTCTGGACTTTTTGAGGATATTTCCAGTAGAATGGACAAGGGAGAACCAGTTGATGTGGTATATTTGGACTTTCAGAAGGCTTTCGACAAGGTCCCACACAAGAGATTAATGTGCAAAGTTAAAGCACATGGGATTGGGTAGTGTGCTGACATGGATTGAGAACTGGTTGTCAGACAGGAAGCAAAGAGTAGGAGTAAATGGATACTTTTCAAAATGGCAGGCAGTGACTAGTGGGGTACCGCAAGGTTCTTTGCTGGGGCCCCAGTTGTTTACACTGTACATTAATGATTTAGACGAGGGGATTAAATGTAGTATCTCCAAATTTGCGGATGACACTAAGTTGGGTGGCAGTGTGAGCTGCGAGGAGGATGCTATGAGGCTGCAGAGCGACTTGGACAGGTTAGGTGAGTGGGCAAATGCATGGCAGATGAAGTATAATGTGGATAAATGTGAGGTTATCCACTTTGGAGGTAAAAACAAAGTATGCAGATGGCAGCAATCTCAGAAATGAAGTAAACAGTGAGAAGGATAGTAATAGAAATCAGGAGTACATAAACGATTGGTAAAATGGGCAGACACATGGCAGACTAAATTTAATGCAGAATGGTTTGAAGTAATGCATTTTAGAAGGAAAAATGAGCAAAATTGAATGTAATAGGACAATTTTAAAAGATCTGCAGTAAGGGAGAGAGCTGTTGGTTTACGGACGCAAATCTTTCATGTTATTATTATCATCATCATAGCCAGTTCCTCGGAATCGAGGACGTCATGCTTCCACTCCCAAAGTGAGTTTTTTGGTGGCTGAACAGTCCAATACGAGAGCCACAGACCCTGTTCCAGCTGGGACAGACATTCGTTGAGGGAAGTGGTGGCTGGGGCTGGTTTGCCATGCGCACCTCCACCAGCCTGTTCCCACCGCACAGCACTGCCCTCCAATCATCAAGATTCACAGCGCATCCCTCGACAATATGGACCATTTCCCATCTCTCGGGAGCCTCTTATCAACAAAGGCAGACATTGATGCGGAGATTCAACATCGCCTCCAGTGCACCAGGGCAGCTTTCGGCCGTCTGAGGAAAAGAGTGTTTGAAGACCAACCCCTCAAATCGTTCATGTTAATACGGCTGTTAAACATTCAAACTGCAGCCTTCGCTTTATAGCTAATGGAATAGAGAACAAAAGCAAGGAAGTTATGTTAAACATTTATAAATCATTGGTTGGGCATTAGCTAAAGTACTGTGACCAATTCTGGGCACCACACTTTAGTAAGGATGTCAAGGCCAGAGAGAGGGTGCAGACAAGATTTACCAGAATGGGACCAGGGATGAAATATTCATTTATGTTGCGAGACTAGAGAAGCTGGGGTTGTGCTACTTGGAGAAGAGAAGTTTAAGGGGAGATTTAATAGTGGTGTTCAAAACCATGTGGGGTTTTGACAGAGCAGATCATTAAAAACTGTTCCCATTGCAAGGATGCAAGGAGGGTGGGTAACCAGAGGACACAGATTTCAGATAATTGGAAAAAGAGCCAGCGGGGAGATGAGCTGAATGTATTTTTCTGCGAGTTGTGGTCTGGAATACACTGCCTGAAAGGCTGGTGGATTAAGTTCAAATAATGACTTTCAAAAAGCAATTGCATATGTACTTGAAAAGGAGTAACTTGCAGGGCTGTGGGGAAATATCACGGGATTGGGATTGATTTGATCGCTCTTTCATAGAGAGGGCACAGACACAATGGTCCGAATGGCCTTCTGTGCTGTATCATTCGATGATCTCAGGAGATGGGGTCACTGAGAGGGGTTAGGAGTGGTGCTGAATCAATGTTCCCCAATGTGCATGGGATGGAAGCAGCCTCTCTCTGTACCGCAAGCTACCCAGTGTCTCATTGACACAAACAACACTATTATCATTTACAGTTATAGGTTTCTTTAGTTAATGAGACATGATATCTGAATTATATTAGTGCTGCCTCCATAAGAGGGGAACTTGAGGAGCTGTGCCGTTAAATGGCGGCAATTGCCGATTTAAATTCAAACATCTGCACTGTTTTTAAAGGAACACTAGCAATCAAAACCGTAACTTGACAAAAACAAATCAAAAAGAAACTGAACAAATTCAATTAAAATTCTGAACCCACCGATCATGGAAGGCCTCGCGTAGGGAGCCCTCCATTGGGCGCTTGGGGAACTGTCTGTTGACTCAAGGTCCCATTTATTGGTTTATTAGAAACAGGCCCCATCTCCGTGTGAACCGTGGGAATGCGGGTTGATGTTCGGGAGCCCGTGGGCCGCGGACTGAGCCTCAGGCTGATTGGGACATTCATTTACTGCGGGTTAAACAGCGCTGGGATAAAAAGGGGGAGTCGGCTCTAAAGCCTCACTTATCTGGGAGGGTTCGCTTGTTATAATGGAGGGGCTGTGGATTCTGGGCTTGTTATTTGTGGCAATCTGTTCATCTCAACCGCCCTCTCTCCTTCTCCCCGCCGATAAATGTTGGTTGTCTCCCAAATTCCGCCAAGACTGCGGCTTTCCGGGAATTGAAGGCAGTGAGTGTGTGGGGAGAGGCTGCTGCTTTGATGCCGGGAGCCGGGATGTGCCGCCGTGTTTCTATTCACTGGACAATCTGCCAGGTGGGTGTATTCTCGGGCCGTCGATAATGTGGGCCAGCGCTTTCCAGGACCATACGCAATCCAGCTGAACTCGGGGATTCCCTGGACAGTATACTCTCTCCCCCTGTCCTGAAACATCAGGTGGCGTTTCAAACCTCTCCACTCTGCGAGTAGAACTGAGGGTGGGTCTGGGACCCTCCCCTCGGGGGATGGTGGGTTTGGGAGCTGGTGCATCAGATACTGAAGGCAGCAGTTTGACCCTGACCCAGTATCTGAACCTCTAACCATTCTGTTGCCGAATGTGACTTGGAAGTCGATGGTTGAATCGCCTTGTGTAGTTGTCCAGGATAGGAGGGCAGTGTGAAGGAGCCCAGATTCCTGCTGCCTCTAACCATTTGCTTAGATTAATTTCTATCAATGAGACCTGGGCCCTTTAAACACAACCAGACCAGTGATGAGCTGGTCAATGGGTTTCCATTAGACAGAGAATGGGAGGGGATGGAAACAAGACGGTGGTCCTGACCTGGGTGGAGTTTCTCGCCCTCCCGGTAACGGTTCCCTTGCCACCCCCCGTGCAGCAACTAACCGCCTGTCATTGACTATCTTGCAGTGTGCACCAAGGATGGGCGGGTCCTGATCGCCATTTCCAAGGATTTGACGCTGCCTCCTGTAAACCTGACCACCATCCATCTGAAGGATGGACACGGAGCTGAGTGCAGTCCGACCGTGGCCTCTGCAGACACTGGGCTCTTTCAGTTCGCAGTCACTGAGTGTGGAACTACTCAGCGGGTAGGTATTGTGGGCTGGGAGCCCCACCAATGGCTGCCAGTCGGGTGAGGGTATCTAAAGGGTAATGTGGGCCTTAAAGGCAATACATGTGATAGACAATAAGGGAATGGCAGACGTGCTCAATGTCTTTACAATCTGAAAATGGAACGAAGGGGAACTAAACTTCTATAACTTAAGAAATGGGAACAGGAGTAGGCCCTATGGCCCCTCGAGCCTTCTGTCATTTAATATGATCATGGCTAATCCGATAGTGGCCTCTGGTGCACTTCCCTTACCGCTCCCCATAATCCCTTCTAGCCTTATCGGTTACGAAACTGTACTTCTGCCTGTGAATGTATTCAATGTTCCAGCTTCCACAGCTCTGAAGCAGCGAATTCCATAGATTCACGACCCTCAGAAGAAATTCCTCCTCATCTCAGTTTTAAATTGGTGTCTTAGATTATGCCCCCCTAGTTCTCATGTCCCCTCAGTGGAAGGATCCACCTTTTCAAGCTCTCTCATAATCTTACACGGGTTGACAAGATCACCTCTCATTCATCTGCATTCTGATGAGTGGAGGCCCAACCTACTCAACCTGTCATAATTCAACTCCCTCAACTCTGAAATCAACCGAGTGAACCTTCTCTGAAATGCCTCCAAAGCAAGTATGTCCTTTTCTGAATATGGAAACACAAAATTCTATGCAGTATTCCATGTGTGACCTCACAAATACCCTGTATAACTAGAAAAGAATTCCCTGCTTTTATACTCTATTCCCTTTGCAATAAAGGCCAAGATTCCATTGGCCTTCCTGATCACTTGCTGTACCTGCATACTATCCTGTGTTTCATGCACCAGTACCCCCAGGTCCCGCTGTACTGCAACACTTTGCAATTTTTCATTTTAAATAACTTGATATTGGATTTGTTTCTGATCAAGTGCATGACCTCACACTTTCCAACATTGTACTCCATCTGCCAAATGTTTGCCCACTCTCTAAGCCTGTATTTCATTTTGCAGATTTTTGTCCTGTACATGTGTTCCTGCCATCTTTGTATCGTCAGCAAACTTGGCTGTTACATTTGGTCCCTTACAAGTTATAGATTGTAAATAGCTGGGGTCCCGGCACTGATTCCTGTGGCACCTCACTAGTTACTGATTGGCAACTTGATGATGATCCATTTATCCCGACTCTGTTTTCTGTTCGTTTGCCAATCCTCTATCCATGCTAATATGGTATTGCCAACCCCTTGAACTTTTATCTTGTGCACTAACTATTTATGTGGTACCTTGTCAAATACCTTCTGCAAGTCCAAATCCACTGGCTCCCCTTTATCCACCCTGTTCGTTACTTCCTCAAAGAATTCTAGCAAATTTGTCAAACATGACTGTCCCTTCATAAATCCATGCTGACTCTGCCTGACAGAATTATTTTTTCCCAATGTCCTGCTGCTTCTTTAATAATGGGGAAAATGTTGGAGTCCAATCACATGTTAGGCTAACTGGTCTACATTTTCCTACTTTTTGTCTGCCTCCTCTTAACTAAGAGCATTACACTAGCAGCTTTCCAAACTACTGGGACTGCCCCAGAATCCAGGGAATTTTGGTAAATTACAAACTATGCATTCACTATCTCAGCCACTAATTCTCAAGACGGTATGATGCAAGCCGTCAGGTCCAGGTAATTTATCTGCCTTTAGTCCCATTATTTAACAGAGTACCACCTTTTGTGATCTGTTTTCCCCACCCTCTACCACATGGCACCTTGACTATTCACTCTTGGGGTATTTTTAGTGTCCTCTACTGTAAAGACTGATACAGAATATTCAATTTCTGCCAACTCCATGTTTTCCCCCATCCCCATTAATTCCCTGGTCTCTTCCTCTAAGGGACCAACATTTACTTTCGCCACCCTTTTCCTTTATTATATAACCTGAAGAAACTCTTGCTCTCTTTGTATATTTCATGCTTGTTAACTTTCATAGTCTATCTTCCCTTTCTCGTTTAGTTATTTTTTTGCTGGCTTTTTAAAAGCTTCCCAGTGTTCTGTCCACCCACTAGTTTTGCCCAGTGTGTCCCTTTTTTTTTCAATTGAATACCATCCTTTAGTTAGCCACGGATGACTATCTATTCTCATACCCTTTCTGTCTCACTGCAATATATTCTGTTAAGAAATCTGCTTAAATGTACGCCACTGTTCATCAACCATCCTACACATTAATCTATTTTCCCAGTCCACTTTAGCCAACTCTGCCCTTGCACCTTCATAGTCTCCTTTTTTAATTAAAGCTTAGTATGCTGTATAGAGATCCAACTTTCTCACCCTCCATCTGAATTACAAATTCAGATCATGCTATGATCACTCATTCCAAGGAGACCCTTTATGAGGAGATTTTGTTAATTCTGTCTAATTACACAAGGACCAGATCGAAGATAGCCTGCATCGTGGTTGGTTGTTACATACTGCTCAAGGAACACGTTCCTTATGCATTCTATGATCTTTCCTCAAGGCTACCCTGATGTAGTTGCATTGATGTGTTAGGATGAGGAAAGTTTCTCTCTGGTGGAGTCCCGATCCAGGGGGCATAGCAATAAAAATAGAGCTCGGTCAGTCAGGGTGATGTCAGGAAGCACGTCACAAGCTTGGTGGGAATCTGGAACTCCGCTCCGAAATCGCTGAGGCTTGGTCCATTAAATTTCCTAACTGTGATTTGAGATTTTCTTGGGCTTGGGTATTAAGGGCTACAGAACCAAGGTAATTGGATAGTTAGTCAGCCATGATCTAATTGGGAGGTGGAATACTGTCAAGGGGCTGAATGGCCTACTCCTGTCCCTCTGTACTGATGGTCTTCTGTCTCTTGTAGCTGGACGGGGTGAACGCCGTGTATGAAACAGATGTGTTGGGTCAGTTTGAGATCTTGGATGGAGCTTTGGGATCGGTGACCCGGGACAGCCCCTTCAGGTGAGAATGGGAGCACATTGAGCGGGGAGAGAAGGTGAGGAGCTGAATTCTCCAGCCGTGTCCGTTCTCTTGCAGGCTCCATGTCCAGTGCAGTTACAAGGGAAGCCAGGAGTCGGAACTGCAGGTGAAGCCCCGAGTTTACACCCTTTCTCCACCACTGCCTGCCACTGAGGCCGGGATCCTGGTTCTGGAGCTGAGAATAGCGAGAGGTAGGGAGTGCTGCTGATGGCTAGTGTCCAACTTCAGGCTCTCTCTCCAAATAGTGCCCGCCCTTCATCTTTCTCTTTTCAGATGGTGGCTACCGGAGCTGGTACGTGGCCAGTGACTTCCCGATCCTGAGTGTGCTCCGGGACCCCGTGTTTGTGGAGGTTCGTGTCCTGAACCGGAACGATCCGTCCCTTGTGCTGGTGCTCAATGCCTGCTGGGCGACCCCCACCCCTGAGCCGTATTCTGGGCTCCGATGGGACCTCCTGGTGGGCAGGTAAGGCAGTGAGTGAGGGGGCTGGGGGCAGGCTGGGGATTGGGGAGGGGGCGACATGGACTGTGGAGGATCGAACGGGGCAATATTACAAATCTCAGGTCCGGGTTAATTGGTTTAAATGTTCTTTGGAATGTACTTTAGTTTCTTTATCTGGTCTAGTCTCGGGACTTTGGTTTGATGTACCGCTATAAGCCTCGTTCTCTGTTCCAGGTGCTCCCCTCCCCAAATAACCCCCTCTTTCTCTCTCCCAGGTGCCCATTTGTGGGTGACAATTACAAAACCCTCCTCCTCGGCACTTCCCATTTGCTGTTCCCAACTCACCATAACCGGTTTGTAGTCAGCCCTTTCACTTTCTGGGACCGAGTTTCGGGCCGGGCTCTGACCGGGGAGGTGAGTTTTCTTCAGTGTCTCTCTCTCGGTCATTTGGTTGAACTTGTTCCCGGGTTCTCGCTAACAGTGAGGAGACCCCTGTTGACCCGTTGAATGTAGAAGCATTAATCTCCTGACTGGGATCTGTGGGACTGACCATACCGTCCTGTCTCTTTCCAGGTTTATTTCCACTGCAGTGCTGAGATTTGTTACCCATCCACCCGAGAGAACTGCACGGCTCCCTGCAGCCCCAGTAAGTACCTGGGATCTGACTGGAAACTGAACCCTGATGGGGAGTGCTGGGCGAGGGTCATTTGGACAAGGTCCTTCAGCAAGGGCCCGACAGTGGGCACAGGAGGAGTGTCGTCAATCTGCCGCCTCTGAACTGTTCACCAGTTAGTTTACTACAGAATAGCAATCTGGCTCAGTGTGTCTGATCACATCGTGCCCTGGGTCTGAGTGGAATCCACCACTGGGGTTGGGAACATAGAAACAAAAGAAAAATAAGTGCAGGTGTAGGCCATTCGAGCCTGCACCACCTTTCAATAAGATCATGGCTGAACATTCACCTCTGTACCCCTTGATCCCTTTAGCCATAAGGGCTACATCTAACTCCCTCTGGAATATATGCAATGAACTGGCATCAACAACTCTCTGTGGTAGGGAATTCCACAGGTTAACAACTGAGTGAAGAAGTTTTGCCTCATCTCAATCCCAAAATGGCTTGCCCCTTTTCCTTCGACTGTCCCCTGGTTCTGGACATCCCCCAACATCGGCAACATTATTCCTGCATCTAACCTGTTCAGTCCCATAGGAATTTTATGTTTGAGATCTCCTCATCCTTGTAAACTCCAGTGAATACAGGCCCAGTCGATCCAGTCTCGTCAATCCTGCCATCCCGGGAATCAGACTGGTGAACCTTTGCTGCACTCTCTCAATAGGAGACCAAAACTGCACATCATATTCCAGATGAGGCCTCACCAAGGCTGTGTACAACTGCAGTAAGACCTCCCTGCTCCTCTACTCAACCCCTAGCTATGAAGGCCAACATAGCATTTGCTGCCTTGACTGCTTGCTGTACATGCATGCCAACCTTCAATGACTGATGTACCATGGCACCCAGGTCTTGTTGCACCTCCCCTTTTCCTAATCTGCTGCCATTCAGATCATCTGTTTTCATGTGTTTGCCCCAAGTGGATAAACTCACGTTTATCATTTTCCTGCATTTGCCCACTCACCTAACGTGTACAAGTCACCTGCAGCCTTTTAGCGTCCTCCTCATAGCTCACACTGCCACCCAGCTTAGTGTCATCTGCAAACTTGGAGATATTACTCAATTCCCTCATCCAAATCATTAATGTATCTTGTAAAGAGCTGGGATCCCAGCACTGAGACCTGTGGCTCCCCACTAATCACTGCCTGCCATTCTGAAAAGGACCCGTTTATCCTGACTCTCTGCTTCCTGTCTGCCAGCCAGTTCTCTATCCATCTCAGTACATTACCCCCAATACCATGTGCTTTAATTTTGCACACCAATCTCTTGTGTGGAACCTTGTCAAAAGCCTTTTGAAAGTCCAAATACACCACATCCACTGGTTCTCCCTTATCCACTCTACTAGTTACATCCTCAATATTCCAGAAGATTTGTGAAGCACGATTTCCCTTTCATAAATCCATGCTGACTTTGACCAATCCAATCACTGCTTTGCAAATGTGCTGTTTCATTTTTAATAATTGATTCCAACATTTTCCCCACTGTCAGGTTAACTGGTCTATAATTCCCTGTGTTTTCTATCGCTCCTTTCTTAAAGTAATGTTACATTAGCTACCTTACAGTCCATAGGAACTGATCCAGAATCGATAGACTGTTGGAAATTGATCACCGGTGCATCCACTATTTCTAGGGCTACTTCAATAAATACTGAGATGCAGACTCAGACCCTGGGGATTTATCTGCTTCAATCCCATCAATTTTCCTAAAACAATTTCCTGCCAAATAAGGATTTCCTTCTGTTCCTCCTTCTCACTAGACCCTCAGTCCCCTAGTATTTCCGGAAGATTATTTGTCGTCCTTTGTGAAAACAGAATCGAAGTATTTGTTTAACTGGTCTGCTTTTTCTTTGTTCCACATTATACATTTCTGGGTCTGACTGCAAGGGACCTATGTTTGTCACTAATCTCTTTCTCTTCACACATCTATATTGAAGCTTTTGCAGTCAATTATGTTCACAGCAAGCTTCCCCCTCATACTCTATTTTCCCCCTTCTAATTAAACCCTTTGTCCTCCTCTGCTGCATTACAAAATTCTCCCAGTCCTCAGGTTTGTTGCTTTTCTCGACAATTTATAAGCCTTTTCTTTGGATTTAACACTATCTTTAATTTCCCTTGTTAGTGACGGTTGAGCCACCTTCTCCGTTTTATTTTTACTCGACAGGGATGTACAATTGAAGTTCATCCAGGTGATCTTTGTTTGCCATTGCCTATCCACCATCAACCCTTCAAGTATCGCTCGCCAGTCTATTCTAGCCAATTCACATCTCATTCCATCGAAGTTACCGTTCCTTGAGTTCAAGACCATCATGTCTGTATTAACTGTCACTCCATCTTAATGAAGTCTACCATATGCTCACTCTCTTTTCCAAGGGGCCTCACCAAGATTTCTAATTAACCCTTTCTCATTACACATCACCCTGTCTTGGATGGCCAGCCCTCTAGTTGGTTCCTCAACATATTGGTCGAGAAAACCATCCCTAATATGCTCCAGGAAATCCTGCACCACCGCATTGCTACCAGTTTGGTTGGCCAATCAATATGTAGATTAAAGTCGCCCATAACTGCTGTACCTTTTTATTGCACACATCCCTAATTTCGTTGATGCTGCCCCCAACCTCACTGCTACTGTTTGGTGGTCTGTACACAACCCCCCACTCATTTTCTGCCGTATTCTGTAGCTCACCCATACTGATTCCACATCATCCAAGCTAATGTCCTTCCATACTATTGCATGAATTTCCTCTTTAACCAGCAACGCCACCCCACCTCCTTTTCCTTTGTCTATCCTT
Source organism: Pristiophorus japonicus (assembly GCF_044704955.1). Classification (NCBI taxonomy): domain Eukaryota; kingdom Metazoa; phylum Chordata; class Chondrichthyes; family Pristiophoridae; genus Pristiophorus; species Pristiophorus japonicus. Next base: position 300,975,901 of record NC_091981.1, read on the forward strand.
CCTAAATGTTGAATACCTCTGGATGTTGAGTTCCTGACCAGCATCCTGCTGTAACCAGGAATTCCAGGGTGGGACCGAACCGATATCTGGGGGTGGGGGAGACCTGCCCCATGGGTGGATATCCTGTAACAGCTGGTCAAATTAGTGCTTAAATCTAATCCTTCCCCACGACATCTGACTAGCCATTACACGGTCAGCGACTGCAAACTTTGCTCGGTTGAAAAGGGTCTTTCTTGGAATAGGGACTGAATCTTAGTCACAGAGTGAACTGTATTTCAAGTCTAATCTTTCTCTGGTGGACGAGGTTTTTCGCATTTGCCATCGGTTTGAACACCTGATTGGGGGCTTCAGGCAGCTGAACATTGAACCATCCACCTTGAGCTCTTGTCTCTTTCCCTTGTTACCCAGAGAGGCGAAGAAGCGCTGATTCCCGGCCTGGGGACTTGGTGACCGCTGATGGCCCCATCATTTTACTGGAAGATGAGCAGAGACTGGCTGTGGCGATCCCCCAGGAAGAGAAAGGTAAAGGAGGACCCTCTGTGTGCAGTGATGCAGTAACTGGTGCCCATCTAACCCTGCCTTCTCCCCACAGATACTGCTGCTGATTCCCCCTCCCATGTCCTTCCTGGAGTAGCGGTTGGGGTAGCGCTGCTCTCCGTGGCCCTGTTGGTCGTGACTGTCGCCATGTGGAAAATGGACAATCGCCACAGGGTGAGCTCCGAGTGCAGCTCTATGGAACTGTAGATGTGTCTGTTGGATAATAAACTCCTGTTCTAGATGAGCCCTGGTCTCGTGTTATCTTTCAAATCCTGGCTGGATTTTACTGTCCTCGGTGAGTTAATTTGTTTGGTTTGACAATCGTTTGTGCCGCTTATGTTGGGTCCCCACCAGCCAAGTTCAGGGCCAGGCTGGTGTGGGTTTGTAATAAATGTATCGGGTGGGAGGGACCGGCACGCTTGCGGTGAACTGTGTTCCTTGCGGAGGGGCCCTGGCCCGTGTCTCTGCCATTGCCGCTTCAGTGGGGTCATGGAGACACGGTTTGACAAGCCTGGCGAGTGGTGTTAGGCTGTCGCCTCCCGCACCCCCTGAACATTACTGTCTGTCTCCGGCTATTTAACCTTCAGTTATCACTGAGCTGCCGGCTGCTGCGTGCTGCCGGAGTAACGCCTGTCTAGAGCTTGTTCCCGCTGTGACTGGGTGGCTGAAGATAAATGGTTGGAGATCCCCGCCCTGTCTAGGACCGAATCTCCATGAGCTGGTCTGCAGGGAGCGGGAGGTGTCCTCCACGAGGAGCATCAGTTCCCACACGCACTGGGCTGTGCTCGCTCTCCTTGCTGGAGGGAGGTCAGATGTTCGGAGATAACATGATCTGTAATAGGAGCGGGACAGAGCTGCAGTTCTCCAGGGTCCCCCTGTCTCACCGATTGGATAAATGTGACTGGGACCCACAGGAATGATGCGCATTGAGAATTTGCATTCAAGATCCCCGGACTGGGCAAAATTATCCAGACCACGGAGTGTCCCGGATAATGGGTAAAATGGGTCAGGGCCCTGGCGGGGCAGGGTGAGAATGGTGACGTAATACATAAAGAAGCTTTGAATCGTAGCATATGATACGTGGTCATTCTGTGCCGGTTCTTATCCGGCCTAATTCCAGCTCGGTCCGTTGCCCTGTAGGTTGCGGCTGAGTGCACATCCAAGTACTTTTTAAATGTGAAGGTTTCTGAAATCATTAATGTATTCCACAAAGCAAGGGAGCGAGAACTGGGTCCCATACAGCCCCACAGGAAGCAGCCATCCAGTCTCCAACTCCCCTCCATCATTACCCTTTGCTTCCTTAGATCCAATTTGCCACACTCCAATGGATCCAATGGGCTTTTACTTTGCCCATCTGGGACATTTCCGCACATCTTGCTAAAATCCATGCAAACTGCATCAAACGTGCACTCATTAACCATCCCTGTTATCTCAAAGAACTCAATCAACGTAGTCAAACATGACCTTCCCTTCTCAAATCCATGCTGACTGACATTGCTTGATCAGTATTTCTAACTGAAGGTTTATAAAGTCCCGCAGAATTAATTATAGTCATTTGGCCATCACCGAGATTAAACTGTCCTGTAACTGCCAGCACCCGCAGTATTTTGCTTTTGTATTAGTGTTTCATTCACTGCCACTTCTCTTCCAGTTATGCCCACCTTGAAGTTCTGCTCTTCTCTCGGATAGGATTTCCGTTTCATCTTTACAATCTGTTTTCCTTATGTTTGATCAAGTATCTGCCAAGACTTGCCTTCACAGCAACATCTCTTTTCTCATTAACTCTCTCTGTCTCAGACTGAAAAACAAGGATATATAATTTGGCCAAAATTAGAAGACTGGGAGGTTTTTAAAAACCAGCAAAGAATGACTATAAATGATTAAGGGAAGATAGTCTTTGAAAATAAACCAGCACAAAATGCAAAAACAGCAAGTGTTTCTATAGGTATCTAAAAAGGAAAAGCATGGTTAAACTAAATGTTGGTCCCTTGGAGGACGAGACTGGGGCATTAATAAAGGGTAACATGGAGATGGCAGAAACTCTAAATGGGTATTTGGTATCAGTTTTTACAGTAGAGGACACTAACAATATTTCAACAGTGGATATTCAAGGGGCTGTGGAGGTGGGGGGTAGACTGACCACAATCACTAAGTCGGTGGTACTCAGCAAGATAATGGGACTAAAGGCAGACTAAATCCCTTGAATCTGATGGCTTGCATCCTAGTGTCTTGAGAAGTAGCAGCAGGGATTGTAGCTGCGTTGGTTGTAATTTACCAAAATTCCCTGGATTCTGGCGAGGTCACTGCAGATTGGAAATCTACAAATGTAAAGCGGCTATTTAAAAACAAGAGGCAGACGAAAAGCAGGAAACTATAGACCAGTTATCCTAACATCTTGGTTGGGAAAATGGTCGAGTCCATTTATTAAAGTAGCAGGACATTTGGAAAAGCAAAATTCAGGCAGTCAGCATGAATTTATGAAGGGGAAGTCATGTTTGGAAAAAAATTACTGGAGTTCTTTGAGGATGTAACGAACAGGGTGGATAAAGGGGAACCAGTGGATGTGATGTATTTGGACTTCCAGAAGGCATTTGTCAAGGTGCCACATAAAAGGTTACTGCACAAGATAAAAGTTCATGGGGTTGCGGATAATATATTAGCATGGATAGAGGATTGGCTAATTAAGAGTGTTGGGATAAATGGTTCATTCTCTGGTTGGCAACCATTAACTAGTGGGGTGTTGCAGGATCAGTGCTGGGAGCCCAAATATTTACAATCTATTAATGACTGAAGAATGGACTGAGTGTAATGAAGCCAAGTGTGCTGACGATACAAAGTAGGGAGGAAAAGCAAATTGAGGAGGACACAATCTGCAAAAGGACCGAGACAGGCGAAGAAAGTGGGCAGGTGGCGAATAATGTTGGAAATTGTGAGGTCATGCACTTGGGCAGAAGAAAAAGCAAAGAGCAAGTTGTTAATTAAATGAAGATTGCAAAGTGCCGCAGTACAGCGGGCCCTGGGGGTTCATTGTGCATGAAACACAAGGATAGTATGCAGGTACAGCAAGTGATCAGGAAGGCCAATGGTACCTTGATCTTTATTCCAAAGGGGATGGAGTACAAAAGCAGGGAAGTCTTGCTACAGTTATATAGGGTATTGGTGAGGCCACACCTGGAATACTGCATGCAATTTTAGTTTCCATATTTACGAAGTTATATACTTGCTTTTGGAGGCAGTTCAGAGAAGGTTCACTAGGTTGATTGCAGGGGTGGCTTATGAGGAAAGGTTGAATAGATTGGGCTTCTACTGATTGGGATTCAGAATAATGAGATGATCTTATCGAAACGTATAAGATTAAGGTGGATGCAGCGAGGATGCTTCCACTGATGGGAAAGACTAGAACTAGAGGGCATGATCTTAAAATAAGGGACTGCCCATTTAAAACAGATGAGGAAAAATTTCTTCTGAGGTTTGTAAATCTGTAGAATTCGCTGCCTCAGAGCTGTGAAAGCTAGGACATTATCTATTTCTGTCTTAAATATATTCAGTTTCTGAAATGATAAGGGAATAAGAGGTTATAAGGAGTGGGTGGGAAAGTAGAGCTGAGTCCATAAACTGGTCAGCCATGATCTTATTGAATGCTGGAGCAGGCTCCAGGGTCTCTATGTCCTATACTGTTCCTATGTTCCTATCCACGTGGATTCCACCCTTCATGTTTTGGATCCACCCAGGATTACAGACAACTGATATTCAACATTCCTCCAACCACTGCTCTTGCCGGATCCACGCCACATGCACACTGTCGCTCTCTTCAGCAGCACTGACTCACTATCTGTAAGCTGTCCTGGTCCACAGTTCCATTTCATCCTTTGCCTCGTCCAACGCTTCAACTAAATAACATGTTTCCTTCCTTTCAGGTGTCAAGGATCGTAATCTTCAACTCATGAACACCAACGCCCCCCACCCCCGAAAACGTCTCTCTCTCACCCCAATCTCAACCTCTGCTGTACATTCATTACCCCCTCTGTCCTTTCCCCTCTCTGACCCTGAACAATAAGTCCTCAGCAAAGGCTTGAGCTTCATGCCATTACGTCCCAACCTCAATGAATTATGAGCTCGGCACGATGCTGAGCTCTTTTTCCGCCAACTTTGCCTCCATGCCCATTTCTTCGACCAGGAGTCTTCCCCCACACAGCTGATCCTTTCTCCAGTGTTCAGAATTCTGTCTACCTGGACATTTCCCTCTGGCCTCTTACCCTCTGTTGACCTCTCCATTGCAAATGGTGGATGGGACATCTCAATTTCTCTGCTCCCCTCACTCTAAACTACCTCCCTCTGAACTTGCAGCATTCTGCGCACTCAGATCTAACCCCAACCTTATCATCAAACCTGTTGACAAGAGTGGCGCTGTTGTTGTTTGGCGAACTGACACCTACCTTACAGAGGCTGATCGCCAACTCTCTGACATCTCCTCCTACCTCTCCCTGCACCATGACCCCACCACTGAACCTCAAGCCGCCATTTCCTTGACTGTCACTGACCTTATCTCCTGGAGATCTTCCCTCCACAGCTACCCTCATAGTTCCCCAACCCCGCACAGCGCGCTTCTTCCTCCTTCCCAACATCCACAAACAAGATTGCCTTGGTAGACCCATTGTTTCAGCCTGTTCTTGCCCCACAGAATGATTTCTAATCGACTGTTTTTTTTTTTCTCCTTGGCCACACTTTTTCCACCTACATGCGTGACTCCTCTGACGCCCTCCATCACCAAGTTTCCAGTTTCCTGGCCCCAACCATCTCCTTTTCACCATGGACGTCCAATCACTTGACACGTCCATCCCTCACCAGGATGATCCGAGGGCGCTCCGCTTCTTCCTCGAGCAGCGGCCCAATATAGAAAATAGGTGCAGGAGTGGCCATTCGGCCCCCCGAGCTTGCACTGCCTTTCAATAAGATCATGGCTGATCATTCCTTCAGTACCCCTCTCCTGCTTTCTCTCCATACCCCTTTATCCCTTTAGCCGTAAGGGCCATATCTAACTCCCTCTTAAATATACCCAATTAACTAGCATCAATAACTCTCTGCGGCAGGGAATTGCACAGGTTAACAACTCTGAAGAAGTTTCTCCTGCGCTCAGTCCTAAATGGCCTACCCGTTATCCTAAAACTTTGTCCCCTGGCTCTGGACTTCCTCAACATTGGGAACATTCTACCTGCATCGAACCTATCCAGTCCCATCAGAATCTTATGCATTTCTATGAGATCCCCTCTCATTCATCTAAACTCCAGTGAATAAATGCCCAGAGGATCCAGTCTCTCATGACAGTCCAGCCATCCCTGGAATCAGTCTGGTGAAACTTCGCTGCACTCCCTGAATAGCAAGAACGTCCTTCCTCAGATTAGGAGACCCAAACTGAACACAATATTCCAGGTGAGAAAGCACTAAGGCCCTGTACAACTGTAGTAATACCTCTCTGCTCCTATACTGAAATCCCCTAGCTATGAAGGCTAAAATACCATTTGCCTGCTTTACCATATGCTGTACCTGCATGCTCAATTTCAGTGACTGATGAACCATGACACCCAGGTCTCGTTGCACCTCCCCAATTCAGATAATCTGCCTTCGTGTTTTTGCCCCCAAAATTGCTAACCTCACATGTATCCACATTATACTGCATCTGCCATGCATTTGCCCACTCAGATAACGTGTCCAATTCACCCTGCAGCCTTTAGCATCCTCCTCACAGCTCACACCGCCACCCACTTTAGTGTCATCCACAAACTGGGAGATATTACACTCAATTTCTTCTTCCAAATCGTTAATGTATATTGAAAGAGCTGGGGTCCCAGCACTGAGCCCTGCGGCACCCCACTCATCACTGCCTGCCATTCTGAAAAGGACCCGTTTATCCCAACTCTCTGCTTCCTGTCTGCCAACCAGTTCTCTATCCATGTCGGTCCATTACCCCCAATACCATGTGCTTTAACTTTGCACACCAATCCTTGTGCGGGACCTTGTCAAAAGCTTTTTGAAAGTCCAAGTACACCACATCCACTGTTTCTCCCTTGTCCACTTTGCTAGTTACATCCTCACAAAATTCCAGAAGATTTGTCAAGCATGATTTCCCTTTCATAAATCTATGCTGACTTGCTCCGATCCTGTCACTGCTTTCCAAATGCGTTGCTATTTCATCCTTCATGATTGAATCCAACATTTTCCCCACTACTGATATCAGGCTCACCGGTCTATAATTACCTGTTTTTGCTCTCCCTCCTTTTTTTTAAAAAATAGTGTTACATTAGCTACCCTCCAGTCCATCGGAACTGATCGAGTCGATAGACTGTTGGAAAATGATCACCAATGCATACACTATTTCTAGGGTCACTTAGTCTGCATCACAGAGTAATTATCAGGCCCTGGGGATTTAGCAGCCTTTAATCCCATCAATTTCCCGAACACAATTTCCTGCCTAATAAGGATATCCTTCAGTTCCTCCTTCTCACTAGACCGACTGTCCCTTAGTACATTCGGAAGGTTATTTGTGTCTTCCTTCGTGAAGACAGAACTGAAGTATTGGTTCAATTGGTCTGCCATTTCTTTGTTCCCCACTATAAATTCACCTGAATCTGACAGCAAGGGACATATGTTTGTCTTCACTAATCTTTTTCTCTTCCCTATTTATAGAAGCTTTTGCAGTTAGTTTTTATGTTCCCTGCTAGCTTCCCCTCGTATCCTATTTTCCCCCTCCTTAATTAACCCCTTAGTCGTCCTTCTGTTGAATTCTAAATTTCTCCCAGTCCTCAGGTTTACTTTTTTTAGACAATTTATATGCCTCTTCCTTGGCTTTAACACTATACTTAATTTCCCTTGTTAGCCATGGTTGAACCACCTTCCCCGTTTTATTTTTGCTCCAGACAGGATGTACAATTGCTGAAGTTCATCCAAGTGATCTTTAAATGTTTGCCATTGCTTATCCACTGTCAACCGTTTAAGTATCCTTTGCCAGTCTATTCTAGCCAATTCACACCTCAAATCGTCGAAGTTACATTTCCTTACGTTCAGGACCCTAGTTTCTGAATTAACTTTGTCACTCTCCATCTTAAGGAATTCAAATATGTTCACTCTTCCCCAAGGGGCCTCGCACAACAAGATTGCTAATTAGTCCCTTCTCATTACACATCACCCAGTCTAGGATGGCCAGCTCTCTGGTTGGTTCCTCGACATATTGGTCTCTCAAAACATCTCTAATACACTCCAGGAAATCCTCCTTCAGTATATTGCTATCAGTTAGGTTAGTTTAATCAAAATGTAGATTAAAGTCGCCCATGATTACTGCTGTACCTTTATTGCACATCTCCCTTATTTCTTGTTTGATGCTGTCCCCAACCTCACGACTACTATTTGGTGGCCTGTACACAACTCCAACTAACGCTTTCTGCACATTGATATTCCGTAGCTCCACCCATACCGATTCCATATCCAAGCTAATGTCCTTCCTTACAATTGCATTGAGTTCCTCTTTAACCAGCAATGACAACCCGCCTCCTTCTCCTTTCTGTCTATCCTTCCTAAATGTTGAATACGCCTGGATGTTGAGTTCCCAGCCTTGGTCACCCTGGAGCCAAGTCTCCGTGATGCCAATCACATCGTATCCATTAACTGCTATCTGCGCAGTTAATTCATCCACTTTTTCGGAATACTCCTCGCATTGAGGCACAGAGCCTTTCGGCTTGTCTTTTTAACACACTTTGCCCCTTTAGTCCCCATCTGCCTGGCTGAACCTTTCTCACATTGAACAACTTCTCCTTTAACTCCACTCACTTCCTCCAAATTAAAGGTTTTGATATCGAAATCCGCATGGGTTTTCGTGGAATATTCTTTGTTCCAGTCCTATTCGGGTCCCCTCACTCACCTCTTATTCGTGTACATTGATAAGTGCATCGGTGCCGTTTTCTGCTCTCGCCCTGAACTTGAACATTTCATTCACTTTGCATCCAATTTTCACTCCTCCATCACCTTTGCATGGTCCATCTCTGACTCTTCCCTTCCTTGCCTTATCCATGTCTATCTCTGGGGATAGGCTTTAGACGAGTATCCACTCTAAGCCCACTGACTCCCACAGCTACCTGGACTATACTTCCTCCCACCTCGCATGCTCTAAGGACTCCATTCCATTCTCCCAGTTTCTCCATCTCCATTGCATCTGCTCTGACGCCACCTTTCACACTTTTGCCTCTGACATGTCTTCCTTTTTCCTCAACAGAGAATGCCCCTCCGCTGTGGTTAGCTTGGCCCTCGAAAGTGTCCATTCTATATCCCGCACCGCTGCTCCCATCCCTTCCTCCTCACTCCTGAACCATAAAAGGTCAGAGGGTCTAGTAAGACGGAGGAAATGAGGGAAATCCTTATTAGTCGGGAAATTGTGTTGGGGAAATTGTGGGATTGAAGGCCGATAAATCCCCAGGGCCAGATGGCATGCATCCCAGAGTCTTTAAGCAGGTGGCCTCGGAAATAGCGGATGCATTGACAGTCATTTTCCAACATTCCATTGACTCTGGCTACCCTCCATTCCACAGAAACTGATCCAATGCAACCCCACTTTTTTAAAAAAGGAGGGAGAGAAAACAGGGAATTATCGACCGGTCAGCCTGACATCAGTAGTGGGTAAAATGATGGAATCAATTATTAAGGATGTCATAGTTGCGCATTTGGAAAGAGGTGACATGATGGGTCCAAGTCAGCATGGATTTGTGAAAGGGAAATCATGCTTGACAAATCTTCTGGAATTTTTTGAGGATGTTTCCAGTAGAGTGGACAAGGGAGAACCATTTGGTGTGCTGTATTAGGACTTTCAGAAAGCTTTCGACAAGGTCGCACACAAGAGATTAATGTGCAAAGTTAAAGCACATGGGATTGCGGGTAGTGTGCTGATGTGGATTGAGAACTGGTTGGCAGACAGGAAGCAAAGAGTAGGAGTAAATGGGTACTTTTCAGAATGGCAGGCAGTGACTACTGGGGTACTGCAAGATTCTGTGCTGGGGCCCCAGCTGTTTACATTGTACATTAATGATTTAGACGAGGGGATTAAATGTAGTATCTCCAAATTTGCTCTAAGTTGGGTGGCAGTGTGAGCTGCAAGGAGGATGCTATGAGGCTGCAGAGTGACTTGGATAGGTTAGGTGAGTGGGCAAATGCATAGCAGATGAAGTATAATGTGGATAAATGTGAGGTTATCCACTTTAGTGGTAAAAACAGAGACAGACTATTATCTGAATGGTGCCAGATTAGGAAAAGGGGAGGTGCAACGAGACCTGGGTGTCATGGTACATCAGTCATTGAAGGTTGGCATGCAGGTACAGCAGGTGGTTAAGAATGCAAATGGCATGTTGGCCTTCATAGCGAGGGGATTTGAGTACAGGGGCAGGGAGGTGTTACTACAGTTGTCCAGGGCCTTGTTGAGGCCACACCTGGAATATTGTGTACAGTTTTGGTCTCTTAACTTGAGGAAGGACATTCTTGCTATTGAGGGAGTGCCACCAAGGTTCACCAGACTGATTCCCGGGATGGCGGGACTGACAATCAAGAAAGACTGGATCAACTGGGCTTGTATTCACTGGTGTTCAGAAGAATAAGAAGGGATCTCATAGAAACGTTTAAAATTCTGACGGGTTTAGACAGGTTAGATGCAGGAAGAATGTTCGCAATGTTGGGGAAGTCCAGAACCAGGGGTCACAGTCTAAGGATAAGGGGTAAGCCATTTAGGACCAAGATGAGGAGAAATTTCTTCACCCAGAGAGTGGTGAACCTATGGAATTCTCTACCACAGAAAGTTGTTGAGGCCAATTCATTAAATATATTCAAAAAGGAGTTTGATGTCGTCCTTACTACTAGGGCGATCAAGGGGTATGGGGAGAAAACGGGAATGGGGTACTGAAGTTGTATGTTCAGCCATCAACTCATTGAATGGCGGTGCAGGCTAGAAGGGCCGAATGGCCATTCCACCTATTTTCGATGTTTCTATGTCCTCACCTCTCAAACTACCAGCCAGCACATTCAATGGATCATCCTCTAGCATGATCCCACCACAAATCCGATCTTCTCCTCCCCTCACCTCAGCATTTGGAAGGGACCACTCCATCTATGGCACCTTGGTCCATTCTGCAGTCACCCCTAGCAACACCCCCTCGTCCCACGGCAACTTTCTGTGCCAGCGCAGGAGATGCAACACCTGCCCTTTTACCTTCTCCATTCCCACTATCCAGGGCCCGAAATACTCCTGGAAGGTGAAACAGCGATTTACTTAGCACCATCAATTTAGTAAACTGAGTAGGCTGCTCACGATGTGGTGGTCTCTATTTTGGGGAGATCAAGCGTAGATTGGGTGACCACTTTGCTGAACACCTCCATTCAGTCCATAATTTGTGACGGAGGTTCTTATTACTTTAATTCTCCGCTCCACTCCCACTCTGACCTCTCCATCCTCGGTCTCCTAAACTGTTCCAACGAAGTTGAATGCAAGCTCGAGGAACAGCACCTCATCTTTACTTTAGGCACTTTACAATGTTCTGGATTCAACATCGAATTCAACAATTTCAGAGCATAGCCACTGCCAATCTTTGGCTCACTTCCTTCCCCCCAGAATCTGTTTCTTTTTTCTCCTTCATTATCTGGTCATTATCCCGCCATTCACACCCTAACTTAACTAATGATTTTCTAACTTCTCCCCTTATCATTTCAATTTGACCCATCATCCCCTTTCAGTGCTTGTTACGAATCTGTTCTTTGCGAACACACTCCTGTTCTGATGAAGGATCATTGTCTGACGAAGGATCATCGACCCGAAACGTTAAATCTGCGTTCTCTACACAGATGCTGCCTGACCCGCTGAGATTTCCAGTATTTTCTGTTTTTATTCAACATTGCGGCATCCGCATTATTTTTCTTGTGGTGTGCGGCCTGTAATTGTCCGGTTTATCAAGTCCTCCTTTTTTAAACAATGGTCCAACCTTAGCAATTCGCCTACCCTCCGGCACAACTCCTTTAGTCAGGGATGATTGGAAAATGATGCTCACAGCCTCTGCAATTTCCTTCGTGGCGAGCAGCTCCATGGGTCACTGAATGTGGCGGGACAAGTATTATGTTGGTGTAAAATACAAAAGGTTGTAAATCAGCTGCCCGGGGCTCCTGATTTGAACTCTGGTCCTAAAACACTGAGCCCCCTCCCCTGTTGTCTCCGTATTTCAAACGCATCCTATTATTGACAAAATGTTACTCTACTTAGTCTCCCTTCATGGTTTCTGTTAACAGAAGGCCCCAAGAATGGCCTGACCTACCCTCCCAATGGAAAACCAGCGTCAACGCTAATTAAACAGTGAGCGCCTGTGAAAATGAAGGATTCCCTGCCACTGTGGCACGTACAAGACACCAAGGCCGCAGACAGAAGCTGACCGATCGGGAGTTACAGGCTTCATTCGCTTGAGGTCGTCTGCAGTACCCCCACGGCTGTTTCAGTGATGGACACCTGAAGGCTGATCTTCTGCAGATCACTCTGGATGTTGATGGAATGCAGGAGGACATTCACTTCACAACATGCTGCTGTTTCGGCTCTCCAGCAATTGTATAGCAGGAGCTCGGGGTGGTTGTACTGAGAAACCTGTTATACGTCCTTCGAGTATGGAGAGGGCGCTGGGCATTACCAGACAATTCATCCCGTGTGCTGAGAGAGCTTCTGTTGTTTAAATGTTTATCGTGACACCACGGAGTCAGTGAGTTTCCTGAAGAGCGAGGGAGATGAGATTGAAGACCGTTTCTTCTGGAAACGAAAGGCCTGGCTGGAAATCGTGAGTTTTCCCAGGAGCAGAGCATCCAATAATAATAATCAGAATCTTCATCTGAATGTTCATCAATGCTCTGTCGAGGCTGCACCCTTGAATATATCTGTGATCCTAATTGCGAGCTTATCGTCTAGGTTCTATCCAGTAGACTAGCTCTCCAATATCAAATGGTGTTAACTTACCAGTTACCTGAGGAGGCTGGTAGTAAATTTTTGTCCTCATATATTAAGTCAAAATTACTAATCTCAACTGCAAATTTATAATCGAACTGGATTATGGTGAATCACTGTGCTATAATTGGACGGCCTAGTGAATTTACGGATTCGTTGGTACTGGAAATACTCAACTAATCTGACCCAATCCATGTAGGACACTTTGGCAAACCAAATAACGATCGATCCCTCCCAGACACTGCCTGTAGTGGGGAACGGGGTTGAACGTGGATGAGGTTAAGGATCCGTCTGTCCTTGATCAATATTCAGGTCAAGTTAACAATCCCACTGTTGTTGTTTGGTGTCTGCTGCCCCTATATATTGCCATTTCAGGTGCCTGGATATATTGCACAGGTGCTATGTTGTAACATGTTTGCCCTTCAATGCAACTGATGGTGGCCTTGACTGAGAAAGCACAACGAACTATCTCTGCCCTTCAATAGTACCACTAGCAGTGGGACCCCCACCCTCAGTAATTGACCAGTATTGTTACTGGACCAGCCACACTAACTCTGGCTAGCAGGGCCGACGCTGGATAATCTGACGAGTGGCTCACCTACTGACCGATCAAAGTCTCTCCAGGTACAACGCTCACACCAGGAGTGTGATGGAACACCCGCCTGGGTAGAATAAGCTGTGGCTTCAAAAACAATTGTTCAAAACTGTCCAGCACAGGTGGGTTTGCTTGTCACGCCCTGGGTTAACTATTCACTCCTCCATTACAGAAACACTGTGGCTGCAGTATCCATGGTCTATACAGGGCACTGCAGCAACTCCCCAAGGTAACTTCATCAGCACCTCCCTCCTCTGCGACCTCCATCAGTGAAAGGACAAGTGCAGCAATGTTCCTGGGACACCATTCCCTCCATGTCACACACAGCCCTGAATAAAACACATATAACTGTTCCCTCATTGTCCCTGGGTCAATGTCTTGGAATTTCCTGCTGACCTGCAATACTGCAGCACCATCCCCACAAGGACGGCAGTGGTTCAAGGAGAAGGTTCATCACCCCCACCGTCTCAGGGTAACTAGGGATGGGCAATAAATTCAACTGTATCATCACTCAATGCTGACACCACAACAATCTATAGAGAAACGCAAAGTATTCTGTAACAGGCTCTGTCTGGGCCTTCCTACACGCAGCCTCTCCACAGATACCGATCGCCAAGAAAGACATAGTGCTCTAAATCAATTTTCAAGATCTCAGGTCCTGTAACAGAAGCTGACATCTGTCCCATTCCTCACACAGCGGCCATGATTGAACAGAAGAACACAAGAACATAAGAATTAGGAACAGGAGTAGGCCATCTAGCCCCTCGAGCCTGCTCCGCCATTCAACAAGATCATGGCTGATTTGAGAAACTAGCAGACATCACATAGCTCTAACGCTTATCAAAGTTCACTCGGAGCTGTCACTAAAGCACAGAACCTCAAACTTGTTGTGTTTGTCTTTACCAGGACTCTACAAGTTTACTATAATTAATAAATCGCCGTCCACCAGCTCAGCAGTGAGGACGAGGCCGAGTGAATTCACTGTTGAGGGTTCTGCACGCACCTGGCGTATCAGTCATCTGTATCCCTTTCTGTGACACCTCACTCCTGACATTGTCTATCCAGCCCTTCCTTGGTCTTCCTCAGCTTCTTGCTCCATGTCGCTCTGTGTGCAGCATTCTTCATTCTTTGTATCCCGGAAACTTCTCGTGATCCAGCACTCTGCTCCCGATAATAATGTGCAGATAACCTTGCTTCATAAGCTCTCGACTTATTTAAATATAGCTATCCTTCCATATCACTTTAAGCATTCCAACAGCAGCTGACTCAAGTCCAATCCTTCTTTGTTGTCATCTTCACAATTCCCAATCACTGACACTAACCCACCGAGGTGTACAAACTGTTCCACCTGTTCAACTGCATCCCCTATACTTGTAATCGCAACATCTTCCTGAGAATTCCCAAATTAAATGACTTTCATCTTTATTATGTTAATTGTTTATCGAAGTTTTCTGCTTTCCAAGCAAAGCTTGTGAGCCTTATGCACTGGTAGAGTACATAAGGGAGAACCAGTAGATGTGGTGCATTTGGACTTTCAAAAGGCTTTTGCGAAGGTCCCGCAAGAGATTAGTGTGCAAAATTAAGGCACATGGTATTGGGGGTAATGTATTGACGTGCATAGAGAAATGGTTGGCAGACAGCAAGAGTGAGTGGGAAAAATGGGTCATTTTCAGAATGGCAGGCAGTGACTAGTGGGGTGTCACAGGGTTCAGTGCTGGGACTGCAGCTATTTACAATATTCATTAATGATTTAGATGAAGGAATTTAAAGTAATATCTCCAAGTTTGCAGATGACACTAAGCTGGGAGGCAGTGCGTGCTGCAAGGAAGATGCTAAGAGGCTGCAAGGGGACTTGGACAGGTTAGGTGAATGGGCAACTGCATGGCAGATGCAATATAATGTGGATAAATGTGAGGTTATCCACTTCGGTGGCAAAAACAGGAAGGCAGCTGATTATCTGATGGTGACAGATTAGTAAATGGGGACGTGCAACGAGACCTGGGTGTCATGGTACATCAGTCATTGAAGTTAGGCATGTAGGTACAGCAAGCAGTAAAGAAAGCAAATGGCATGCTGGCCTTCATAGCGAGCGGGTTTTAGTATAGGAGCAGAGAGGACTTGCTGCAGTTGTACAGGGCCTTGGTGAGACCACACCCTGAGTATTGTGTGCAGTTTTGGTCTCCTAATCTGAGGAAGGACATGCCTTCTATTGAGGGAGTGCAGCGAAGGTTCACCAGACTGATTCCCGGGATGGCAGGACTGACATATGAGGAAAGACTGGCTCGACTCGGCTTATACTCACTGGAATTTAGTAGAATGAGAGGGGAATCTCAGAGAAACGTGTAAAATTCTGACGGGCCTGGACACGTAAGATGCAGGAAGAATGTTCCCAATGTTGGGGAAGTTCAGAACCGGGGACACATTCTAAGGATAAGGGGTAAGCCATATACGACCGAGATGAGCAGAAACTATTTCACCCAGTGGATTGTGAAACTGTGGAATTCTCTGCCACAGAAAGTTGTTGAGTCCAGTTCGTTAGATTTATTCAAAAGGGAGTTAGATGTGGCCGTTACGGCTAAACAGATCAGCGGGTATGGAGAGAGGGCTGGGGTGGGGTACTGAGGTTGAATGATCAGCCATAATCATATTCAATGATGGTGCAGGATCGAAGGGCTGAATGGCCTGCTCTTGCACCTATTTTCTATGTTTCTATGAGCCAGTCAATGGTCAGCGAATTTGAGATTGTTTCAAACCTGGCCACCTGAGGTGATCCTCCAATATTACCTTTCAGTGCAAGGATCATTACAGCTTCCAGTACTGGATTACATATATCAGGTGACAATGTGCATCCTTATCTCAGCCCAACTGTTGGTCGAACCCATTCTATTTGTGTCCTTCCACTCCAGCGCAAACAGCGACATCTGCTGGACGCTTTCTATCAGTTTCACAAGTTTCCCAGGAATACCGAACATCGTCAAGATATTCCAAATGCCTTCTCGTCTGACACTGTCAAAGGCCAGCTATTTGATAGCTTTGTGAAGCGCCTTGCGACATTTTAGGACAAAACCGCTATATAACTACAAGTTGTTGTTGTAAAGTGGATGTTGTGTTACGTACATTTCTCCGGACCCTGTCTTGCGTCTCAGGGGAAATCATTGAGAATCTCCGGGGCACCAAATGACTGTAAACCATATGAAAGATTATTGGCACTAGGCCCAGGGGCCCAGCCGTGCTCTGTGTGTGTTACAGTGAGCGTGATGGACAGGTTTACAGTCTTACATTTCAGAACGGACAGAGCACCAAACACATTCTGGCCACTGCTGGAATTACAGGGCCCAGGGCTTATTGCCTGGCTAGTATTAAAGACATTGTCATTTACTGTTGACTGAGAATGAACCTCTCTGATTCTCAGAGCCTTTAACAGGAGGAGTTTGAACAGGGATCTGTCCACCACAGGGATCACATGGGAATCATCCCAGGAGATGGGTCTCTGGGGGTAGTTAGATAATATAACTATTCACCACATTCTGGTTATAAGTTGACTGCGGGATTAAAGGGAGGTGTGGAAACTGAATTGGCTCTCAGACAAACAGCAGAGAGTAGCGGTGAACGGTTACTTATCGGACTGGAGGGTGGTATACAGTGCTGTCCCCCAGGGATCATTATTGGAACCACTGCTCTTTTGATATATATCAATGATCTGGCCTTGGGGAGAATGGGCATTATTTCAAAGTGTGCAGATGGCAGCAATCTCAGAAATGCAGTAAACAGTGAGGAGGATAGTAATAGAAATCAGGAGTAGATAATCAGACTGGTGAAATGGGCAGCCACATGGCAGATCACTTTCAATGCAGAATAGTTTGCAGTGATGCATTTTAGAAAGTAAATGTGCAAAAGTGAAGGAAATGGAAGAAATTTAAAGGGACTGCATTAAGAGAGAAAGAGCTGTGGGTTCACGGACACAAATCTTTGAAGTTAAACATTCAAACTGCACCCTTCGCTTTATAACTAATGGAATAGAGAACGAAATCAAGGAAGTTATGGTAAACATTTATAAATCACAGTTGCATATGTACTTGAAAAGGAGCACCTTGCAGACTATGGGGAAATATCACTGGATTGGGATTAATTTAATCGCTCGTTCATAGAGAGGGCACAGACACAATGGTCCGAATGGCCTTCTGTGCTGTATCATTCGATGATCCCAGGAGATGGGGTCACTGAGAGGGGTTAGGAGTGGTGCTGAATCAATGTTCCCCAATGTTCATGGGATGGAAGCAGCCTCTCTCTGTACAGCAAGGTACCGAGTGTCTCATTGACACAAACAACACTATTATCATTTACAGTTCTAGGTTTCTTTAGTTAATGAGACATGATGTCTGAATTATATTCGTGCTGCCTCCATAAGGGGGAAACTTGAGGAGCTGTGCCGTTAAATGCCGGCAATTGCCGATTTAAATTCAAACAGCTGCACCGTTTTTAAAGGGGCACAAGCCATCGTAACTTAACAAAAAAAAATTATTAGGTACTTAACAAATTAAATTAAAACTCTAAACGCACCCTTCATGGAAGGCGTCGCGCAGAGAGCCCTCCATTCGGCGCTTGGGGAACTGTCTCTCGACACAGGGTCACCTTTATTGGTTTATTAGAAACAGGCCCCATCTCCGTGTGAGCCGTGGGAATGCGGGTTGATGTTCGGGAGCCCGTGGGCCGCGGACTGAGCCTCAGGCTGATTGGGACATTCATTTACTGCGGGTTAAACAGCGCTGGGATAAAAAGGGGAAGTCGGCTTTACAGTCTCACTTACCTGGGAGGGTTCGCTTGTTATAATGGAGGGGCTGTGGGTTCTGGGCTTGTTATTTGTGGCAATCTGTTCATCTCAACCGCCCTCTCTCCTTCTCCCCGCCGATAAATGTTGGCTGTCTCCCAAATTCCGCCAAGACTGCGGCTTTCCGGGAATTGAAGGCAGTGAGTGTGTGGGGAGAGGCTGCTGCTTTGATGCCGGGAGCCAGGATGTGCCGCCGTGTTTCTATTCACTGGACAATCTGCCAGGTGGGTGTATTCTCGGGCCGTCTATATTGTGGGCCAGTTTTTTCCAGGGCCATCCCCAATCCAGCTGCACTCGGGGATTCCCTGGACAGTATCCTCTCTCTCCCTGTCCTGAAATATCACGTGGTGTTTCAAACCTCTCCACTCCGGGGGTAGAACTGAGGCTGGGTCTGGGACCCGCACCACTCGGGGGATGGTGGGTTTGGGAGTTGGTACATCCGATACTGAGGGCAGCAGTTTGACCCTGGCCCAGTATCTGAACCTCTAACCCTTCTATTGCCGGATGTGACTTGGAAGTCGATGATTGTCCAGGATAGGAGGACAGTGTGAAGGAGCCCAGCTTCCTGCTGCCTCTGACCATTTGCTTTGATTTCTATCGATAAGATCCGGGTCCCTTAAACACAACCAGACCAGTGATGAGCTGGAGCTGGTCAACGGGTTTCCATTAGACGGAGAATGGGAGGGGATGGAAACAAGACGGTGGTCCTGACCTGGGTGGAGTTTCTCGCCCTCCCGGTAACTGTTCCCTTGCCACTCCCCGTGCAGCAACTAACCGCCTGTCATTGACCATCTTGCAGTGTGCACCAAGGATGGGCGGGTCCTGATCGCCATCTCCAAGGATTTGACGCTTCCTCCTGTAAACCTGACCACGGTCCATCTGAAGGATGGACACGGAGCAGAGTGCAGTCCGACCGTGGCCTCTGCAGACACTGTGCTCTTTCAGTTCGCAGTCAGTGAGTGTGGAACTACTCAGCGGGTAGGTATTGTGGGCTGGGAGCCCCACCAATGTCTGTCAGTCCGGTAAGGATATCTGAAGGGTAATGTGATAGACAATAAGGGAATGGCAGACTTTCTCAATGTCTTTGCAATCTGTCTTGAGACGAGGATGTAGTACCAGAGATACTAGAAATAATAAATCAATGAGGAGCTTGCTGGATTTAATACCAGTAGAATACTGAGACGGAACAAGTGTAGGTCTCTGGGACCTGATGGTCTCCATCCCTTGGTATTAAAAGATGTAGGTGACGATATTGCTGCAAGTTGTGTTATGAACTTGCAAAACTCTTAATCCTACAATTGTCTCCTTGGAGTAGCTCATTGAAAATATCAACTTCAGGTTGGAGAAAGTGGAATCTGGAAACCATAATCCGTGGTCTAATGCTGTCGTGGGGAAGTTGCTGGAATATATCGGGGCAGTGACTGAGCATCTGGGTGGATATGAACTGATGGTTTCCGGATCGGTCAGTGAAAGGCCAATCACGTCAATCTAACTGACTTGCATTGGTTTCAGGACGTCACTGGGTGATAAGGGTGTGTTTATGAATCTATATATCTGCAGAAGTTGCTTGAGGTTCCAAAGAATGGCCCAAATGACTTGAAGGCAACTTATTGAAAAGGTTATGGAATTGGATAGTGAGTAAACATCACAAATGATATTGGAAATGTACTTCAAGTGTTAAGATATGACTCGTGGTTTTCCCTTGATCTATACTGGAAGGAGGGGCTCGGCTTTACACTATCACTGACTTGGATAAAAGAATAGTGGGCTGTATAATCCATGTTTGAAGTGAGGTGGCAGTGAGTTGTGTAGATGGAGGCTGAGAAGTTGCTAAGGGATGGGCCTAGATTAAGTGAGTGATCTCTCATCTGGCAGAGATTTAAACAATGTGGGGCAGTGAGGTCATCCATTTTGGGACTATAGATCGATCAGTAATTTATAAATGGTCAGCTTGGAATTGTGTGGGGATTTGGGGATAGCAATCACTACAAGCCGCTGGGCAGCTGTAAACCATGATTGAATAGACTAATGGAATGTTCACAGTATCTCGGGGTCTGGAATACAAAGGGGTTGGATAATGGGAGCTATGAAGTTCTAGTTAGACTGCATCAGTTCAGGACAACACACCTCGGGAAGGAGATATTTGCCTTGGAGATGCAGTGCAGATTGACCAGAATGATCGTGGATCTAAGTGTTAAATTGAGGTCAAGTTCCATAGACTTCGATTGTGTTTTCTCCAGGATAGATTAAGGGGTGATCTAGATGCTTTGATGGGGTAGGCCTGGAAAAGTTTATTTCTAGTGGACAGGCCACAACAAAGGGCATATCAATAAATAGAGCTCGGCCAGTCAGGGTGATGTCAGGAAGCAAGTCACAAGCTGGTGGGAATCTGCAACTGTCTCAGAAATAGCTGAGGTTGGATCCATTAAATTTCTGAACTGTGATTGAGATTTTCTCTGGCAAGGGTATTAAGGGTTACAGAACCAAGGCAATAGGATGGACTTAGTCAGCCATGGTCTAATTGCAAGGTGGAACATTATGGAGGGGCTGCATGGCGTACTCCTGTCCCTCTGTACTGATGGTCTTCTGTCTCTTGTAGCTGGACGGGGTGAACGCCGTGTATGAAACGGATGTGTTGGGTCAGTTTGAGATCTTGGATGGAGCTTTGGGATCGGTGACCCGGGACAGCCCCTTCAGGTGAAAATGGGAGCACATTGAGCGGGGAGAGAAGGTGAGTAGCTGAATTCTCCAGCCGTGTCCGTTCTCTTGCAGGCTCCATGTCCAGTGCAGTTACAAGGGAAGCCAGGAGTCGGATCTGCAGGTGAAGCCCCGAGTTTACACCCTTTCTCCACCACTGCCTGCCACTGAGGCCGGGATCCTGGTTCTGGAGCTGAGACTAGCGAGAGGTAGGGAGTGCTGCCGATGGCTCGTGTCCAACTTCAGGCTCTCTCTGCAAATAGTGCCCGTCCTTCATCTTTCTCTTTTCAGATGGTGGCTACCGGAGCTGGTACGTGGCCAGTGACTACCCGATCCTGAGTGTGCTCCGGGACCCCGTGTTTGTGGAGGTTCGTGTCCTGCACCGGAACGATCCGTCCCTTGTGCTGGTGCTCAATGCCTGCTGGGCGACCTCCACCCCCGAACCGTATTCTGGGCTCCGATGGGACCTCCTGGTGGGCAGGTAAGGCAGTGAGTGAGGGAGCTTGGGGCAGGCTGGGGATTGGGGAGGGGGCGACATGGACTGGGTAGGCTCGAACGGGGCGATATTACAAATCTGAGGTCAGGGTTAATTGGTTTAAATGTTCTTTGGAATGTACTCTAGTTTCTTTATCTAGTCTAATCTCAGGACGTTAGTTTGATGTACTCTTAAAATACCCTCTTTCTCTGTTCCAGGTGCCCATTTGTGGGCGACAATTACAAAACCCTCCTCCTCCCGGTAGACGCCGCTTCCCATTTGCGGTTCCCAACTCACCATAACCGGTTTGTAGTCAGCACTTTCGCTTTCTGGGACCAAGTTTCGGGCCGGGCTCTGACCGGGGAGGTGAGCTTCCTTCCGTGTTTCTCTCGGTCACTTGGTACTGGGGTGTCGCTAACAGTGAGGCAACCCCTGTTGACCCTTTGAATGTAGAAGCATTAATCCCCTGACTGGGAGCTGTGGGACTGACCAGACCGCACTCTCTTTCCAGGTTTACTTCCACTGCAGTGCTGAGGTTTGCTACCCATCCACCCGAGAACTGCACGGCTCCCTGCAGCCCCAGTAAGTACCTGAGATCTGACTGGAAACTGAACCCTGATGGAGGGTGGGTGAGGGACCTTTGGACACTGGGTACAGGAGGAGTGTCGCCAATCTGCTGGCTCTGAACTGTTCGCCAGTTAGTTTACAGCAAAATACGAATTTGGCTCAGCGGGTCTGATCACATCGTGCCTTGGTTCTGAATGGAATCCACCCCTGGGGTTCGGCAACATTTATTCTGCTTCCAGGGTGGGAACCGAACCGATATCTGGTGGCGGGAGAGACCTGGGCAATGTGTGGATGTCCAGTGTAATCGTTGGTCAAAATAGTGTTTAAATCTAATCCCCCCTTCCCCAGGAGACCAGTCTGGCCATTATACCGTCAGCGACTGCAAATGTGGCTCGGTTGAAAAGGGTCTTTATGTGAATAGGGAGTAAATCTTGGTCTGACAGAGAACTGTATTTAACTACAGTCTAATCTCATCTTTCTTTGGTGCCTGACGATTTTTGCATTCGGCCATCGGTTTGAACACCTGATTTGGGGCTTCAGGCAGCTCAGCAGTAAATCATCCACCTTGAACTCTTGTCTCTTTTCCCTTATCCCCCAGAGAGGCGAAGAAGTGCCGATGCCCGGCCTGGGGCCTTGGTGACCGCTGAAGGACCCATCATTTTCCTGGAAGATGAGCAGAGACTGTCTGTGGCGATCCCTCAGGAAGGTAAAGGAGCACCCTCCAACTGTGTGCAGTGATGAGTAACTGGTGCCCATCTAACCCTGGACTCTCCCCACAGATACTGCTGCTGATACCCCCTCCCGTGTCCTTCCTGGAGTAGCGGTTGGGGTAGCGCTGCTCTCCATGGCCCTGTTGGTCGGGACTGTCGCCATGTGGAAAATGGACCATCGCCGCAGGGTGGGCTCAGAGTGCAGCTCTATGGAACTGTAGATGTGTCTGTTCGATAATAAACTCCTGTTATAGGTGAGCACTGGTGTCATGTTATCTTTCAAATACTGGCTGGATTTAACACTCCTTTCCAGTGAGTTAATTTGTTACCTGCTTTGACAATTGCTGGTGCTGCTTTTGTTGATCCACCCCCCCCCCCCCCCCACCACGCCACCAGCCAAGTTCAGGGCAAGCCTAGTGTGGGTTTGTCATGTCGAGTGGGAAGGACTGGCGCGCTTGCATTGAACTCCGTCCCTTGGGATGGGTCCCGGGTCCGTCTCTCTGCCATTGCTGCTTCCATGAGACCATGGAGGCACGATGTGGGCTCTCTCCTTGGGGTGGAGGCAAGAGGCAGAACGTCGGGTGTATTGAAGCCCAGATGCTGTTGCCCTTTGATGGGAGCCGGGCAGAGCTGCAACTCTCCAGATTCCCAGTCTCTCTCCGGTCTGCGTAAATATAACTGGCACCCACAGGAATTATGTGGATTGAGAATAACAATCCAAGTTCCTCAAACTGGGACAGTTGGCAAACTCTTCTGGACCACAGATTGTCTCGGATGATGGGTCACCGGCCCAGGCAGTGTCGGGTGGGATATGGTGACGTATTGCATCTTCAGCGAGTGGTGAGCAGCTCCATTGGTCACAGAATGTGGGGGACAAGTATAATGTTGTAAAATACAAAAGGTTGTAAATCAGCTGGCAGGGCTTACTCACTTGAACTCTGAACCAAAACCTACAGTGGGTCCACTGAGGAGGAACTGAAGGATATCCTTATTGGGTGGGAATTTGTGTTAGGGGAAATTGAAGGCCAATAAATCCCTGGGACCTGATTTGTCTGCATCCCAGAGTACCTAAGGATGTGACCCTGGAAATAGTGCATGCATTGATGATTTTCCAACAGTCTATCGACTCTGGATCAGTTCCTTGAAAACCACTTTTTTAAAAAAGGAGGGAGAAAAAATGGGTAATTATAGACCGGTTAGCCTGACATCAGTAGTGGGCGAAGATGATATAGCAGCACATTTGGAAAGCCGTGCCCAGCTCCGACAAAGTCGGCATGGATTTTTGTTAAGGAAGTCACACTCAGCAAATCTTCTGGAATATTGAGGGTGTAACTAGTAGAGTGGACAAGGGAGAACCAGTGGATGTGTATTTGGACTTTCAAAAGGCTTTTGACGGTCCCATGAGATTGGTGTGCAAAATCAAAGCGCATGGTTTTGGGATAATGTAGTGACATGGATCGAGAACTGGTCAGCAGACAGGAAGTCTGGATAAACGGGTCCTTTTCAAATGGCACGCAGTGACTAGTGGAGGGCCTCAGTGCAGGGACCCCAGCTCTTTACAATATACATTAACGATTTACATGAAGGAATTGACTAATATCACCAAGTTTATAGATGACACTAAGCAGTGTGAGCTGTGAGGAGAACGGTAAGAGGCTGCAGGGTGACTTGGACCAGTTAGGTGAGTGGGCAAATACATGGCAGCTGAGTATAATGTGGATACATGTGAGATTATCCACTTTTGGGGCAGAAACACGAAGGCAGAATATTATCTGAATGGTGGCAGATTAGGAAAAACGGAGGGGCAACGAGAGCTGGGTGTCATGGTTCATCAATCACTGAAAGTGGGCAGGCAGGTACAGCAGGAAGTGAAGAAGGCAAATGGTATGTTGGCCTTCAGAGCTAGGGGATTTGAATAGAGGAGCACAAAGGCCTTACTGCAGCTGTACAGGGCCTTGGTGAGGCTTCACCTGGAATATTGTGTTCAGTTTTGGTCTTCTAATCTGAGGAAGGACATTCTTTCTCTGGACTGAGTCCAGAGATGGCTGGACTGTCATGAGACTGGACCAGCTGGACATTTATTCACTGGAGTTTAGAAGGATGAGAGGGGATCTCACAGCAACGTATAAGATTAGGACAGCACATGTTAAATGTGGGAAGAATGTTAGATTTGTGGAAGTCGAGACCCAGGGGACATAGTCTGAGGATAAGGGTTAGGCCACTTAGGACTGAGATAAGGAGAAACCTCTTCACTCAGAGTTAATCTATGGAATTCCCAGCCGCAGTGAGTTGTTGCCAGTTCATTGGATGTATTCAAGGGGAGTTAGATATGGCTCTTATGGCTAAGTGGACCAAGCGGTATGGAGAGAAAGCAGGAAATGGGTACTGAGGGAATGATCAGCCATGGTATTGAATGGTGCTGCAGGTGCAAAGGGCTGCAGGGCCTACTCCTGCATCTATTTTGAGTTTCTAACCCTGAGCCCTTCTCCCGGTGTCTCTGTATTTCAAACTCGTCCTATTGACATTTTTATACTTAATCTCCCTTCATGGTTTCAGTAAACAAAAAACCCTGAGAATGGTTTGACCTGCCCTTCCAATGGTAATCCAGCACAAACACAAATTAAACAATGAGGGCCTGTGTAAATGAAGTATTCCTTGCCACTGTGGCAGGTACAATATACCAAGGCCACAGACCGAAGCTGGTCGATCGGGATTTACAGGCTTCATTTGCGTGAGGTCATGTTAAGTACCCCCCACCCTCCCCGGATGATTGTGATGGACACATGAAGGCTGGTCTTTGACAGATCATTCTGGTTGTTGATGGATTGGAGGATGGCATTTATTTCAAGCACCAGAGGGGAGGAAGAGTTGTACTAGGAAATGTGTTAGAGTATGGAGAGGGCGCTGGGTATTGGGAGACAATTCGCCCCTTGTACTGCAAGAGCTTCCATTGGTTACATGTTTATAGTGACATCAGTTAGGTTCAGAGTTGATGAGCTGGAGTCCGAGCTTCAGACCCTGATACAGCAGGGAGTGGGAGAGTTATCTGGCCACTGTGTTCCAGGAGGCAGTCACGCCCCTTCGGTGAAATAACTCAAAATTGGTCAGTGAGAGTTGGGTGATGGAGGAGCCTCCACGCTTGCTCTTGTCCGACACGTTCAATTTTCTTGCTCCGTGTGGACCAGGGCAGGGACTGCAGGGCGAATGGGCAAATTGACCATAGCACCGTGCTACAGGGGGCTGTTCAAGTGGTGGAAGTAAAATGGAATATTAGTGGTGGAGGGAAGTAAATTTAGGGGGATAGATACTGTTCTCTGCAAGCGAGAGTCCCGAAGGTTCTGTTGCCTGTCTGGTGCCAGGCTTAAGGACATCTCCTCTGGGCTAGAGAGGAATTGGAGTGGAGGGGAAGATCCCGTTGTCGTGGTCCACGCAGGTAGCAATGATATAGCTGAAGCAAAAAGGAGGTTCTGCTGAGAGTATGAGCTGTTAGGCGCTATCTTAATACAGAGAACCACAAACCTAATAATCTCTGGGTTACTACCTGAGCTATCAGCAAATGTGCAGAGGGCAAATGAGATCAGAGAGATGAACGCGTGGCTCAAAGATTGGTGTGGGAGGAATTGGTTTTGTATTCATGGGGCACTGATTCATGGGGTGAGAACGAGCTGTTCTGTTGGGACGGGCTTCACTTGAATCAGGCTGGGACCAGTGGTGAATTGATTAACTCGGGCTGTAGAAAAAGCTTCGAATTAAATAGGTGTAGGAGGTTTCAGGTGATGGGAACATGTTCAAAAGTCAGAGGCAGGAGAAGGCAATAAAGCAGGGTAACAATGGGGGTAATGATAACTGGAGTACAACAGGAAGGGGCAGAATGTATAAAATTGAGAGTGCATCAGAGAGTGGGGTCAAAGCCGGGAAAAAGTGAAAATTAAACGCTTTTTATCTGAATGCACGCAGCATTCTTAACATGACATGAGTTGACAGCACAAATAGATATAAATGGGTTATGATCTGATAGCCATTACAGAGTCGTGGTTACAAGGTGACCAAGGCTGGGAACTGAATATTCAGAACTATTTGACAATTCGGTCGCATCAACAAAAAGGAAAAGGAGGTGGGGTAGCAGCGTTAATAACGGATGAGATCAATGCAGTAGTGAGAAATGATAATGGATCAGAAGATAAGGATGGGGTGGAGATAAGAGATAAAAAGGGGAATAATTCCCTGGTGGGTGTTGTCTGTAGGCCCCTAACGGTAGCTACACTGTTGGACAGAGAATAAATCAACAAATAATGTAAGATCGGTCGTACCCCTTCTCGCCCGACACTGTCAAAGGCCAGCTGGTTGATCACTTTGTGAAGCGCGTTGGGACATGTTAAGTTAAGCCGCTATATAAATGTCAGCTGGCCTCTGACAGTGTCGGGCGAGAAGGGGTATGTTATGTTTTACAAGCCTCCATTTGCATTGTTGTAAAATGGATGTTGTGTTATACACATTTCTCCGGATCCTGTCTTGCTGCGCAGGGGAAATCATTTTGTAACTCCGGGCTAACAAATGACTGTAAACCAGATAAAAGGTTTTTGGGACTAGGCCCACGTGCCCAGCTGTGCTCTGTCTTTGTTACATTGACTGCGCTGGACAGGGTTACAGTCTGACATTTCACAATAGTCAGAGCACCATACACATTCTGGCCACTGCTGGAATTACAGGACCTCGGGCTTACAACCTGACTCGTATGCGAGACATTGTCATTTCTGTTATGTTCATAATAAAGTAATGCAACTGAGTACTGTAGACAATGAGTAAGTGTGACCGTAGTTCCTTTTATTCAGGCTCCAGATTGCTGGCATCGCTTAGGAGGCCTGCTTATTTACAGTGCTCCCAAGGGATGATGGTATCCCTTTGGACTCCAACAGATACGCCCTCTGGTGGTGGTTTTATACAGGTTGCATACATATCACTCCCTCCCAAAGTCAATAGTACACTTATTTACATGGTGAGACTTTCTGGGTCTTTTCGGTCCCTTGTCAATCATCTCGATACAAATGCGGGTGTGGGTGAGTTCGTTTGTTCTTCGCTGGGTAACTGGCTTTGCCGGGCTGCTAAGTTCAGTTTCTTGATCAACTGTGATGTCGGTTGCCACTTCTGTATCTTGGAGGGTCGATGTTGGTGGTATCATCGGGATGCTCGTGGCAATTTGGTTTGGTCCAAATGCATTCTGCAAGTTAGTCCATTGGCAATTTGACCTGAAACACCCTCCTCCCTTCTTTGGCCATGAGTGTGCCAGCAAGCCATTTGGGACCATGTCCATAATTTGAGTACAAATACAGGGTCATTGACTTCAATGTCACGTGACAAGTTGGGCAATCATGCTACATGCTTTGTTGATGCCGGCTTCCCTCGACTTGATCAGGGTGGACAAGAGAGAGCCTTGTTTTGAGCACCCCTTTCATGAGTAGCTCGGCTCGGGGAACCTACGTCAGCGAGTGTGGTCTGGTGTGGTAACTGAGCAGGACTCGGGTCAGTCAGGTGTGCCGGGAGCCTTCCGACACATATTTCAACCTTTGCTTGATGGTTTGAACTGCCCGTTCTGCCTAACCATTGGATGTGGGCTTGAATGGGGCGTTTTGATGTGTTTGATGCCATTGCGGGTCATGAATTCTTTCAATTCAGCACTGGTGAAGGACGGCCCATTGTTGCTGACAAGGACATCGGGCAGGCCACGTGTGGCAAACATGGCTCTTAGGCTTTTGATGGTGGCAGTGTGCGTGCTTACAGGCATTATTACACGATCAATCCATTTTGAATAAGCAATTACAACTATCTAAAACATCTTGCCTAGAAACGGGCCCACAACCTCAATGTGGATTCTCGACCATGGTTTGGAGGGCCATGAGCACAAACTTAGCAGTGCCTCTCTGGGTGCATTGTTCAGTTGCGAGCAACTGTTGCATTGGCGCATGCACGACTCTAAGTTTGAGTCGATGCCGGGCCACCACACATGGGATCTGGCTATAGTTTATCATTACTATACCTGGGTGGGTACTGTGTAGCTCGCATATGAAAGTTTCCTTGCCTTTCTTAGGCCAAACTATGCAATTACCTCAAAGACAGTCCGCCTATATGGACATTTCATCTTTGCGGCGCTGGAACAGCTGGATCTCTTCATGCATCGATGCTGGACCGGCTCCCATGCAGGACACAGTTTTTATTACAAGGGACAGTAAAGGATCCTGGCTGGTCCAGGTCCTGATCTGGCACGCTGTAACGGGTGACTTTTCATTTTCGAATGCATCCATCACCAAGAGCAAGTCTGCAGGCTGTGCCATTTCCACCCTGGTGGTGTGCAATGGTCGCCGACTGAGAGTATCAGCACAGTTCTCTGTCCCGGAATGTGGTGGATTACATAGTTGTATGCAGCCAGCGTAAGCGCCCATCTTTGGATGCGGGCAGAGGCATTGGTATTCATCCCTTGGCTCTCTGAGAATAGCGATAGTAGGGGCTTATGGCCAGTTTCTAGCTCAAACTTGAGACCAAACAGATACTGGTGAATTTTTTCACCCCATAAACACATGCCAGAGTTTCTTTTTCAAACATGCAATAGGCTATTTCGGCCTTAGACAAACTCCTGGATGCATAGGCGACCGGTTGCAATGTTCCCGATTAGTTAGCTTGTTGTAACACGCACCTGACCCCATATGAAGATGCATCACAAGCTACCATTAAATGTTGACATGGGTTATACAAGAGAAGCAGTTTGTTGGAACATAACAGATTTCTGGCTTTCACAAAAGCAGCCTCTTTTGATTTCCCCATACCCAGTTGTCTCCCTTGCGTAGCAGCGCATGTAGGGGTTCCACCAAGGTGTTTCACCCGGGTAGGAAATTACCAAAACAGTTGAGTCCCAGAAACTGCCGCAGCTCCATAACATTCTGTGGCCTTGGCGTGTTCTTGATGGCCTCCGCCTTGGCGTCAGTGGGTCTGATGCCATCTGCTGTGATTGTTCTTCCTAAGAACTCGACCTCTGGCGCCAGGAAAACAAACTTCGAGTATTTCAAGCTGAGTATCACGTGATCTAGCCGACTTAGAACCTCTTCCAGGTACTTCAAGTGTTCGATGCTGTCCTGACCTGTGACCAGTAAGTCGTCTTGGAAAACCACAGTGCCTGGAACCGATGTTAGCAGCCTCTCCATGGTCCTTTGGAAAATTGCCGCGACCGATCAAATCCCAAATGGGCATCTATTGTAGATGAACAGACCTTTGTGCGTGTTGATGCAGGTGAGGCCTTTCGAAGATTCTGCCAGCTCCTGCATCATGGAGGCCGAGGTCAGGTCCAAATTGGTGAACATCTTTCCTCCAGCCTGGCTCGCAAATAGGTTGTCTGCCTTGGGTAGCGGGTACTGGTCCTATAGGGGAAAATGGTTAATCGTTAGAAACATATAAAATTCTGACGGGACTGGACAGGTTGGATGCAGGAAGAATGTTCCCGATGTTGGGGAAATCCAGAACCAGGGGACACAGCCAAAGGATAAGGGGAAAGCCACTTAGGATTGATATGAGAAACTTCTTCACGCAGAGAGTTATGAACCTGTAAATTTCTCTACCACAGCGAGATGCCAGCTCATGGGATATATTCAAGAGGGAGTTAGATATGGCCCTGATTGGCTAAAGGGATCAAGGGGTATGGAGAGAAAGCAGGAAAGAGGCACTGAGGAGAATGATCAGCCATGATCTTATTGAATGGTGGTGCAGGCTCGAAGGGCCGAATGGCCGACTCCTGCAACTTTTTTCTATCTTTCTATGTTACCTTATAGTCCCCACAAATTCTGACTGTGCCGTTGCCTTTGAGAACTGGAAAAATAGGACTGGCCCACTTGTTGAACTGCACCGGCGCGATGATGCCTTCTTGCTGCAGCTCAATTTCCACTTTCTCTTGCATCATATATGGCACTGCCCGTGCCTTGTGGTGGATGTGTCATGTACTGGGAACTAAGTCGATCTGCGGCTTTGCCCCTGAGAAACTTCCGATGCATGGCTCAAACAACGATGGGAACTTGCTCAGAACCTGGGCACATGAGGCATCGTCAACGGATGAGAGTGCTCGGATGTCGTCCCAGTTCCAGACGATTTCTCTGAGCCAGGTTCAGCCGAGCAGTGTGTGACAATCTCCTAGTACAATCCATAGTGGGAGTTCGTGCACTGCTCCCTCATCCTAGATTTTTACTGCTGTGCTGCCAATTACAGGGATTAGCTCTTTAGTGTAAGTTCTCAGCTTGGTTTGAACACGGCTCAGCTTGTGCCTGTGTGCCTTGTGTCACCACAGCCTGTCGCAGGCCTTTATGCTCATGTTTGACTGACTTGCATCCGTGTCCAGTTCCATGGATACTGGAAATCCTTCCAATTCGACTTTTAGCATGATCGGTGGACATTTTGTGGTGAAGGTATGCACCCCGTACACTTCTGTCTCCTTTGTTCGAGTCTCCAGTTCAGCCTGATTCACCATGGATCTGCCCTCC
This sequence comes from Pristiophorus japonicus, assembly GCF_044704955.1. NCBI lineage: Eukaryota > Metazoa > Chordata > Chondrichthyes > Pristiophoridae > Pristiophorus > Pristiophorus japonicus. The sequence goes on from NC_091981.1 coordinate 301,006,830, forward strand.
TCTGCAACTGGTGCTTTTCAGGGTTTGCAGCTTGTCTGCACATTCACTGGAGGTGTCACATTGTTCCACAGCCTTTACACACAGTTTAAAGCGGCATTGATGGGCTCGACAGCGTAAACAAGGTGTTAACTGCCTGGCATTAACAATCGATGGCGGACTCAGGGTCATCTGAGGTCGTGCAGTTGCCAGCGTGTTCGTTCTGCCATGTGCATTCCTGCCTGAAAATGACGTTATTTTGTGTACAGTACTTGCCAAAACCACTTTATGCTGTGAAATGTGTTTGCTGTTATCGCTGGTGGACATAAGTGCCTGGGCTATTGTTATGGCATTGCTGAGATCTGGTGTTTCAACAATTAATAGTTTGCGAAGGATAACCTCGTGGCCAATGCCAAACACAAAAAAGTCTCTTAGCATTTGCTCAAGGACTCCATCGACTTCGCAATGTCCTGCAAGATGCCTTAGTTGGGCGACGTAGCTCGCCACTTCCTGGCTTTCAGACCGCTGACACGTATAGCATCGATACCTTGCCATCAGAATACTTTCCTTCGTATTTAGGTGCTCCCGGACCAGCGTTCACAATTCCTCATACGATTTGGTTGTTGGTTTCACCAGAGCTCGAAGATTCTTCATGAGGCCATTGGTTGTTGCGCCAGAGACGTTGAGGACGATCGCCCTTCATTTGGCAGCGTTCTCATCCCCTTCCAGCTCATTGGCCACGAAGTATTGGTTGAGTCATTCCACAAAGGCTTCCCAATCGTCCCCAACTGAGAATTTCTCCAGGATACCAAGAGTTCTCTACATTTTCACATGGTTGTTCATTATCTCGTCGCCAGTTGTGATGTTCATAATAAAGTAATGCAACTGAGTACTGTATGCAATGATTAAATGTGACCTTAGCTCCTTTTTTCAGAGTCCAGAGTGCTGGTACAGTGTGGGAGGCCTGCTTATATACAGTGCTCCCAAGGGATGCTGGAATTCCTTGGGACTCCAACAGGTAGGCCCTCTGGTGGCGGTATTATACAGGTTGCCTGGGGTTGCATACATAACAATTTCCAGTTCGACTAAGGATGAATCCCACTGATTCTCAGAGCCTTTAAAAGGAGGAGTTTGAACAGGGATCTGTCCACCACAGGGATCACATGGAGACCATTCCAGGAGATGTGGTCTCTGCGGGGAGTTATAATATAACTCTACATCACATTCAGGTTAGAAGGTGACCACAGGGATTGAAGGGACAGTGTGGAAACTGAATTGGCTCTCAGACAAACAGCAGAGAGTTGTGGTGTGCGGTTATTTATTGGACTGGAGGGAGGTACAGAGTACTGTCTCCAGGGCACGCTATTGGAACCACTGCTCTTTTGATATTTATCAATGGTCTGGCCTTGGGGAGACACGGCATAATTTCAAAGTATGCAGATGGCAGCAATCTCAGAAATGAAGTAAACAGTGAGAAGGATAGTCATAGAAATCAGGAGTACATAAACAGATTGGTGAAATGGGCAGACACATGGCAGATCAAATTTAATGCAGAATGGTTTGACGTTTTAGAAGGAAAAATGAGCAGAAGTGAATGTAATAGAACAATTTTAAAGGGTCTGCAGTAAGGGAGAGCGCTGTGGGTTTACGGACACATACTTTCATATCATCATCATAGCCAGTTCCTCGGAATCGAGGACGTCATGCGTCCACTCCCAAAGTGAGTTTTTTGGTGGCTGAACAGTCCAATACGAGAACCACATACCCTGTTCCAGCTGGGACAGACATTCGTTGAGGGAAGTGTGGGTGGGGCTGGTTTGCAATGCGCTCCTCCACCAGCCTGTTCCCACCGCACAGCACTGCCCTCCAATCATCAAGATTCACAGCGCATCCCTCGACAATATGGACCATTTCCCATATTTCGGGAGCCTCTTATCAACAAAGGCAGACACTGATGCGGAGATTCAACATCGCCTCCAGTGCACCAGGGCAGCTTTCGGCCGTCTGAGGAAAAGAGTGTTTGAAGACCAGGCCCTCAAATCGTTCATGTTAATATGGCTGTTAAACATTAAAATGCAGCCTTCGCTTTATAACTAATGGAATAGAGAACAAAAGCAAGGAAGTTATGTTAAACCTTTATAAATCATTGGTTGGGCATTAGCTAAAGTACTGTGACCAATTCTGGGCACCACACTTTAGTAAGGATGTCAAGGCCTGAGAGAGGGTGCAGACAAGATTTACCAGAATGGGACCAGGGATGAAAGATTCATTTATGTTGCGAGACTAGAGAAACTGGGGTTGTGCTACTTGGAGAAGAGAAGTTTATGGGGAGATTTAATAGTGATGTTCAAAATCATGTGGGGTTTTGATAGAGCAGATCATTAAAAACTGTTCCCATTGCAAGGATGCAAGGAGGGTGGGTAACCAGAGGACACAGATTTCAGATAATTGGAAAAACAACCAGCGGGGAGAAGAGCTGAATGTATTTTTCTGTGAGTTGTGGTCTGGAATGCACTGCATGAAAGGCTGGTGGATTAAGTTCCAATAATGACTTTCAAAAGGCAATTGCATATGTAATTGAAAAGGAGTAACTTGCAGGGGAATGGGGAAATATCACGGGATTGGGATTAATTTAATCGCTCGTTCATAGAGAGGGCACAGACACAATGGGCCGAATGGCCTTCTGTGCTGTATCATTCGATGATCCCAGGAGATGGGGTCACTGAGAGGGGTTAGGAGTGGTGCTGAATCAATGTTCCCCAATGTGCATGGGATGGAAGCAGCCTCTCTCTGCACCGCAAGGTACCGAGTGTCTCATTGACACAAACAACACTATTATCATTTACAGTTATAGGTTTCTTTAGTTAATGAGACATGATGTCTGAATTATATTAGTGCTGCCTCCATAAGAGGGGAACTTGAGGAGCTGTGCCGTTAAATGTCGATAATTGTCGATTTAAATTCAAACATCTGCACCGATTTTAAAGAGGCACAAACAATAAACACCGTAACTTGACAAAAACAAATTAAAAAGAAACGAAACTAATTAAATTAAAATTTTAAACGCATCCTTCATGGAAGGACTCGCGGAGGGAGCTCTCCATTGGGCGCTTGGGGAACTGTCTCTCGACCCAGGGTCACATTTATTCGTTTATTGGAAACAGGCCCCATCTCCGTGTGAGCCGTGGGAATGCGGGTTGATGTTCGGGAGCCCGTGGGCCGCGGACTGAGCCTCAGGCTGATTGGCACATTCATTTACTGCGGGTTAAACAGCGCTGGGATAAAAAGGGGCAGTCGGCTCTACAGCCTCACTTACCTGGGAGGGTTCGCTTGTTATAATGGAGGGGTTGTGGATTCTGGGTTTGTTGTTTGTGGCAATCTGTTCATCTCAACCGCCCTCTCTCCTTCTCCCAGCCGATAAATGTTGGCTGTCTCCCAAATTCCGCCAAGACTGCGGTTTTCCGGGAATTGAAGGCAGTGAGTGTTTGGGGAGAGGCTGTTGCTTTGATTCCGAGAGCTGGGATGTGCCGCCGTGTTTCTATTCACTGGACAATCTGCCAGGTGGGTGTATTCTCGGGCCGTCTGTATTGTGGGCCAGCGCTTTCCAGAACCACCCGCAGTCCAGCTGCACTCGGGGATTCCCTGGACAGTATCCACTTCACCCTGTCCTGAAACATTAGGTTGAGTTTCAAACCTTTCCACTCCGGGAATAGAACTGAGGGTGGGTCTGGGACCCTCTCCACTCTGGGGATGGTGGGTTTGGGAGCTAGTACATCAGATACTGAGGGCAGCAGTTTGACCCTGGCCCAGTATCTGAACTTCTAACCATTCTGTTGCCGGATGTGACTTGAAAGTCGATGGTTAAATCCCGCCCTATGTAGTTGTCCATGATAGGAGGGCAGTGCGAAGGAGCCCAGCTTCCTACTGCCTCTGACCATTTACATTGCTTTCTATCGATGAGATCCGGGCCCCTTAAACACAACCAGACCAGTGCTGAGCTGGAGCTGGTCAACGGGTTTCCATTAGACGGAGAATGGGAGGGGATGGAAACCAGACGGTGGTCCTGACCTGGGTGGAGTTTCTCGCCCTCCCGGTAACCGTTCCCTTACCACTCCCCGTGCAGCCACTAACCGCCTGTCATTGACCATCTTGCAGTGTGCACCAAGGATGGGCGGATCCTGGTCGCCATCTCCAAGGATTTGACGCTGCCTCCTGTAAACCTGACCACGGTCCATCTGAAGGATGGACACGGAGCTGAGTGCAGTCCGACCGTGGCCTCTGCAGACACTGTGCTCTTTCAGTTCGCAGTCACTGAGTGTGGAACTACTCAGCGGGTAGGTATTGTGGGCTGGGAGCCCCACCAATGCCTGTCAGTCGGGTGAGACGGTGTCTAAAGGGTAATGTGGGCCTTAAAGGCAATACATGTGATAGATAATAAGGAAATGGCAGACTTGCTCAATGTCTTTGCAATCGGTCTTCACAGTAGAGGAAGAGGATACAGTACCAGAGATACTAGAAATAATAAATCAATGAGGAGCTTGCTGGATTTAATACCAGTCGAATACTGAGACGGAACAAATGTAGGTCTCCGGGACATGGTCTCCATCCCTTGGTATTAAAAGATGTAGGTGACGATATTGCTGGAAGTTTAGTTATGAACTTGCAAAACTCTTAATTTTGCAATTGTCTCCTTGGAATAGCACATTGAAAATATAAACTTCAGGTTGGGGAAAGTGGAATCTGGAAACCAAAATCCGTGGTCTAATGCCTGTCGTGGGGAAGTTGCTGGAATATATCGGGGCAGTGACTGAGCATCTGGGTGGATATGAACTGATGGTTTCTGGATCGGTCACTGAAAGGCCAATCACATCTATCGCTCCGACTTGCATTGGTTTCAGGACGTCACTGGCTGATACGGGCGTGTTTATGAATCTATGTATCTGCAGAAGTTGTTTGAGGTTCCAGAGAATTGACCAAGTGCCTTGAAGGCAACTTATTGACGAGGTTATTGACGAGGTTATGGAATTGGATAGCGGGTAAACATCACAAATGATATTGGAGATGTACTTCAAGTGTTAAGATATGACTCGTGGTTTTCCCTTGGGATCTATACTAGGAGGTAGGACTCTGCTTTACACTATCACTGACTTGGATAAAAGAATAGTGGGCTGTATAATCCATGTTTGCTGTCAGCACTAAGTGAGGTGGCAGTGAGTTGTGTAGATGGGGGGGCTGAGGTTGCAGAGGGATGGCCATAGGTTAAGTAAGTGATCTCCCCTCTGGAAGAGATTTAAACAATGTGGGGCAGTGAGGTCATCCATTTTTGGGGCTAATGATCGATCAGTAATTTATAATGGTCAGCTTGGAATTGTGTGGGGATTTGGGATAGCAATCACTACAAGCCGCTGGGCAGCTGCAAACCATGATTGAATAGACTAATGGAATGTTCACAGTATCTCCGGGTATGGAATACAAAGTGGTTGGATAATGGGAGCTATAAAGTTCTAGTTAGACTGCATCAGTTCGGGGCAGCACACCTCGAAGGAGATATTGGCCTTGGAGGCGATGCAGTGCAGATTGACCAGAATGATCGCGGAGCTAAAAGGGTTAAATTGAGGACAAGTTCCATAGACTCGGCTTGTGTTCTCTCCAGGATAGAAGATTAAGGGGTGATCTAGGTGCTTTGATCGTGTAGGCCTGGAAAAGTTTATCTCCAGTGCACAGGCCAATACAAGGGGCATATCAATAAATAGAGCACGGCCGGTCGGTGATGTCAGGACGCACGTCACAAGCTTGGTGGGAATCTGGAACTGTCTCAAATAGCTGAGGCTAGGGCCATTCAATTTCCGAACTGAGATTTCCTTCTTTGGGAAGGGTATTAAAGCTAACAGAACCAAGGCAATAGGATGGAGTTAGTCAGCCATGGTCTAATTGGAAGGCGGAACATTCTGGACGGACTGCATGGCCTACTCCTGTCCCTCTGTACTGATGGTCTTCTGTCTCTTGTAGCTGGACGGGGTGAACGCCGTGTATGAAACGGATGTGTTGGGTCAGTTTGAGATCTTGGATGGAGCTTTGGGATCGGTGACCCGGGACAGCCCCTTCAGGTGAGAATGGGAGCACATTGAGCAGGGAGAGAAGGTGAGGAGCTGAATTCTCCAGCCGTGTCCGTTCTCTTGCAGGCTCCATGTCCAGTGCAGTTACAAGGGAAGCCAGGAGTCGGATCTGCAAGTGAAGCCCCGAGTTTACACCCTTTCTCCACCACTGCCTGCCACTGAGGCCGGGATCCTGGTTCTGGAGCTGAGAATAGCGAGAGGTAGGGAGTGCTGCTGATAGCTAGTGTCCAACTTCAGGCTCTCTGCAAATAGTGCCGGTCCTTCATCTTTCTCTTTTCAGATGGTGGCTACCGGAGCTGGTACGTGGCCAGTGACTACCCGATCCTGAGTGTGCTCCGGGACCCCGTGTTTGTGGAGGTTCGTGTCCTGAACCGGAACGATCCGTCCCTTGTGCTGGTGCTCAATGCCTGCTGGGCGACCCCCACCCCCGAGCCGTATTCGGGGCTCCGATGGGACCTCCTGGTGGGCAGGTAAGTGAGTGAGGGAGGGAGCTGGGGGCAGGCTGGGGATTGGGGAGGGGGCGACATGGACTGGGTAGGATCGAACGGGGCAATATTACAAATCTGAGGTAATGATTAATTGGTTTAAATGTTCTTTGGGATGTACTCCAGTTTCTTTATCTAGTCGAATCTCAGGAGTTTGGTTTGATGTAGCGCTATAACCTTGTCGTTCTATTCCAGGTTCCCGCTCCCCATATAACCCCCTCTTTCTCTGTTCCAGGTGCCCATTTGTGGGCGACAATTACAAAACCCTGCTCCTCCCGGTAGACGCCGCTTCCCATTTGCGGTTCCCAACTCACCATAATCGGTTTGTAGTCAGCACTTTCGCTTTCTGGGACCGAGTTTCGGGCCGGGCTCTGACCGGGGAGGTGAGTTTCCTTCAGTGTTTCTCTCGGTCACTTGATTGAACTTGTTCCCGGGGTCTCACTAACAGTGAGGCAACCCCTGTTGATCCTTTGAATGTAGAAGCATTAATCTCCTGAGTGGGAGCTGTGGCACTGACCATACCGCACTTTCTTTCCAGGTTTACTTCCACTGCAGTGCTGAGGTTTGTTACCCATCCACCCGAGAGAACTGCACGGCTCCCTGCAGCCCCAGTAAGTACATGGGATCTGACTGGAAACTGAACCCTGATGGGGAAGGGTGGGTGAGGGACATTTGGACACTGTCATTCAGCAAGGTCCCAACACTAGGCACAGGAGGTGTGTCGCCAATCTGGCGGCTCTGAACTGTTCGCCAGTTAGTTTGCAGCAGAATAGCAATCTGGCTCAGCCGGTCTGATCACATCATGTCCTGGGTCTGAATGGAATCCACCCCTGGGGTTCAGGAACATTTATCCAGCATCCTGCTTTAACCGGGAGTTCCAGAGTGTGACAGACCCGATATCTGGGGGCGGGGGGGGACCTGGGCAATGTGTGGATGTCCAGTGAAACCGCTGATCAAACTGGTGCTTAAATCTAGTCTCCTTCACCAGGAGACCAGTCTGGCCATTGTATCGACGACAACAACTGCAAATTTTGCTCGGTTTAAAAAGGTTCCTCCTGGGATTGGGGCGGGTATCTTGCTCTGACGAGTAGGGAACTGTATTTAACTACAAGCTAATCTCTGGTGCCTGAGGTTTTATTCATTGGTCCATCGCATTGAACATCTGATTGGGGACTTCGGGCAACTGAACATTGAATGATCCACCTTGAACTGTGTCTTTCCCTTTCCGCCCAACCCCCAGGGAGGCGAAGAAGCTCCGATTCCAGGCCTGGGGCCTTGGTGACTGCTGAAGGACCCATTATTTTCCTGGAAGATCAGCAGAGATTGTCTGCAGGGATCCCCCAGGAAGAGAAAGGTAAAGGAGGACCCTCTAACTATGTGCAGTGATGCAGTAACTGGTGCCCATCTAACCCTGGCTTCTCCCCACAGATACTGCTGCTGATAGCCCCTCCCGTGTCCTTCCTGGAGTAGCGGTTGGGGTAGCGCTGCTCTCCATGATCCTGTTGGTCGGGACTGTCGCCATGTGGACAATGGACCATCGCCGCAGGGTGAGCTCCGAGTGCAGCTCTATGGAACTGTAGATGTGTCTGTTGGATAATAAACTCCTGTTATAGATGAGCACTGGTGGCGTGTTACCTTTCAAATACTGGCTGGCTTTTACTGTCCTCGTCGGTGAGTTAATTTGTTATCCGGTTTGGCAATCGGTTGTGCCGTTTCTGTTGGTCCTCACCAGCCAATTTCAGGGCAAGGCTCGTGTGGGTTTGTAATAAATAGTGTCAGGCGGGAGGGACCGGTGCGCTTGCATTGAACTCTGTTCCTTGGGTGGGTCCCGGGTCTGTCTCTGCCATTGCTGCTACCATGAGACCCTGGAGACGAGGTGTGTGCTCTCGCCTCTGGTGTGTTAAAGCCCCGATGCAGTAGCCCTTTGACGGGAGCCGGGCAGAGCTGCAGGTCTCCAGGGTCCCAGTGTCTCACCTGTCTCGGTAAATGTGACTGGGACCCACAGGAATGATGTGGATTGAGAATTTCAATTCAAGCTGCTGAAGCTGTGTATTTGGCAAACTGCTCCGGACCACGGAGTGTCCCGGCTGATGGGTTAGGTGCCCAGGTGGTGTAGTGTGGGAAATTATGTATTACATCTTAAAGGAGTGGCGAGCAGCTCTATGGGTCACTGAATGTGGCAGGACAAGTACAATCTTTTTATTTATACATCAGCTGCTTGGACCTCCTCAGTCGCAATTTGACCCTAAAACACTAACCCCTCCCCATCCCCCCCCCACCCCCCTCTCCTGGTATCTCCGTAGTTCAAACTCGCCCTATTATTGACAAACTGTAACTCTCAATTTCCCTTCGTGGTTTCTGTAAATACAATGCCCCGAGAATGTCCTGACATGCCCTCCCAATGGAAAACCAGCGTAAAGGCTAATTAAACAGAGAGCCTGTGTAAATGAAGGATTCCTTGCCACTGTGGAAGGTACAAGACACCAAGGCCAGAGCTAGAAGCTGATCAATCGGGATTTACAGGCTTCATTCGCTTGAGGTCATCTGCAGTACTCCCCGGGCTGTTTCAATGATGGACACCTGAAGGCTGATCTTCTGCAGATCATTCTGTTTGTTGATGGAATGGAGGAGGATAATCATTTCACAACAAACACTTTACTCGTTGGAGTTCAGCAGCATGAGAGGTGATCTTATAGAAACATTTAAAATAATGAAAGAGGGGGAGAGGTTGTTTCCACTTGTCGGGGAGACTAAAACTAGGGGGGCACAGCCTCAAAATACGGGGCAGTCAATTTAAAACCTAGTTGAGATGGAATTTCTTCTCCCATAGCGTTGTGAATCTGTGCCATTCTCTGCCCAGGGGAGCAGTTGAGGTTAGCTCATTGACTGTATTCAAATCACGGATAGATTTTTAACCATTAAGGGTCATGGGGAGCGGGTGGGTAAGTGGAGCTGAGTCCACAGCCAGATCAGCCATGATCTTATTGAGTGGTGGAGCGGGCTAGATGGCCTACTCCTGTTCCTAATTCTTATGTATGCTGCTGTTTCGGCTCTCCAGTAATTGTACAGCAGGAGCTCGGGGGGTTTGTACTGAAACTTATTAGACGTCCTTCAAGTATGTGGAGTGGGCTGGGCATTTCCAGACAATTCGCCCATTGTGCTGTGAGAGCTTCCATTCACTAAATGTTTATAGTGACATCAGTTGGAGTCAGTGAATTTCCTAAAGAGAGAGCGACGTAAGGTTGAAGAGTTTCCTCTGTAAAAGAACGTCCTTGCTGGAGAAATAGTGAGGTTTCCCAGAAGCAGAGCATCCCATAATAACCAGAGTCTTCATTTGAATGCCTATCACTGACCTGTCGAGGGCGCACCTTCTTCAGTCTAACTGGGAGAGCCCAAATGCGAGCTTATAGTCTAGCTTCCATCCAGCTCTCCAATATTAAAGGATGTTAGCTTGTCAGCTACCTGAGGAGCCCGATAGTAAACTAATTTCCCAGTATATTAAGATAAAATTAATAACCTCAACCGTAAATTTAGAAACAACCTGGATTATGATAAATTACGGTGCTGTAATTGGAAAGCGTGGCTAACCTCAGGGTTCCCTGGTAGTGGAAATACTTGACTAATCAGACCTTGTTCATGTCGGACACTTTGCAAAACCAAATAAGAATGGATATCTCCCAGGCACCGCTTGTACGGAGAAGCGGGGCAGAAAGTTGATGAGGTTAAGGAACTGTCTGTTCTTGATCAATATTCAGGTCAAATTACCAATCCCACTGTTGTCCATTGGGTCTGCTGCCCCCTACATATTTCCATTGCAGGTGCCTGAACATATTGCAGAGGTGCTATGCTGTAATATGTTTGCCCCCTTCAATGCAACTGATGGTCGCCTTGACTGAGAAAGCACAGCGAACTATCTCTGCCCTTCAATATGTACCACTAAAAGTGAGACCCCCACCCTCAGTAATTGACCAGTATTGTTACTGGACCAGCCACACTAACTCTGGCTGGCAGGGCCGACGCTGGGTACTCTGACGAGTCTTTCACCCACTGACCGATCAAAGTCTCTCCAGGAACAACGTTCACACCAGGAGTGTGATGGAACACCCGCCTGGATTGATAAAGCTGCGGCTTCAAAAACAATTGTTCAATACTGTCCAGCACAGGTGGGTTTGCTTGACACCCCCTGGGTTACCTATTCACCTCTCCGTTACAGAAACACCGTGGCTGCAGCATCCATGGTCTATACAAGGGACTGCAGCAACTCCCCAACGTAACTTCATTAGCACCTCCCTCCTCTGCTACCTCCATCAGTGAAAGGACAAGTGCAGCAATGTTCCTGGGACACCATTCCCTCCATGTCACACACAGCCCTGAATAAAACACATATAGCTGTTCCCTCATTGTCCCTGGATCAATGTCTTGGAATTTCCTGCTGACCTACAATACGGCAACACCATCACCACAAGGACGGCAGTGGTTCAAGGAGAAGGCCCATCACCCCCACCGTCTCAGGGCAACTAGGGATGGACAATAAATACAACTGTATTATCACTCAATGCTGACACCACAACAATCAAAAGAGAAACGTGAAGTATTCTGGAACAGGATCTAGCTGGGACTTCCCACACTCACTCTCTCCACAGATACCGATTGCCAAGAAAAACATATTGCTCTAAATCAACTTTCAAGATCTCAGGTTCTGTAACAGAAGCTGACATCTATCCCATTCCTCACACAGCGGCCATCATTGAGAAACTAGGGGCCATTAAATGGCTCTAAGGCTGATGAGAGTTCACTGGGAGATGCCACTAAAGCACAGAAGCTCACCCTTTTTGTGTTTATCATTGCCCTGACTCTACAAGTTTACGATAATTAATAAATCCCCGTACACCAGCTCAACAGTGAGGACGAGGCCAAGTGAATTCACTGTTATTTGTTCTGAACGTGCCTGGCCGCTTCAGTCATCTGTGTCCCTTTCTGTGACACGTCACTCCTGACGTTGTCTATCCAGCCCTTCCTTGATCTTCCTCGGCTTCTTGTTCCATGTCGCTCTGTGTGGCAATCTTCATTTTTTATATCCAGGATACTTCTCATGACCCAGCACTCTGCTCCCGATAATAATGTGCGGATAAGCTCTCGCCTTCTTAAATATAGTTAGCCTTCCATATCCCTTTAAACATTCCAACAGGCGTTGAACCAAGTCCAATCCTTCTTTGTTGTCATCTTCACAACTCCCAGCCACTGACACTAACCCACCGAGGTTTACAAACTGTTCCACCTGTTCAACTGCATTCCCTATACCTGTAATCCCAACATTTTCCTGAACATACCCAATCGAATGAAGTTCATCTTTATTATGTTAATAGTTTATCGAAGTTTTCTGCTGTCCAAGCACATCTTGTGAGCCAGTCAATGGTCAACAAATCTGAGATTGTTTCAAACCTGGTCACCTGAGGAGATCCTCCAATATCACCTTTCAGTGCAAGGATCATTGCAGTTTCCAGTACTGTATTACATATATCAGGTGTCAATGTGCATCCTTATCTCACCCCAACTGTTGGTCTGAACCATTCCCTTAGTTTCCTTCCACTCCAGCACGCACAGGGACTTCTGCTAGATGCTTTCCATCAGTCTGACAAGTTTCCCAGGAATACCGAACATTGTCAAGATATTCCATATCCCTTCTCGTCCGATACTGTTAAAGGTCAGCTGTTTGATACCTTTGTGAAGCACCTTGCGACATTTTGGAACATAAGGCGCTATATAAGTGCAAGTTGATGTTGTAAAGTGGATGTTGTGTTTACACATTTCTCCGGACCCTGTCTTGCTGCTCAGGGGAAATCATTGAGTATCTCTGGGGCACCAAATGACTGTAAACCATATAAAATGTTATTGGCACTAGGTCCAGGGGCCCAGCCGTGCTCTGTGTGTTATCGAGACGGCGCTGGACAGGTTTACAGTCTTACATTTCAGAACGGACAGAGCACCAAACACATTCTGGCCACTGCTGGAATTACAGGGGCCAAGGTTTATTACCTGGCTCGTATTAAAGACATTCTCATTTACTGTTGGACTAAGGATGAACCCCTCTGATTCTCAGAGCCTTTAACAGGAGGAGTTTGAACAGGGATCTGTCCACCATAGGGATCACATGGAGACCATTCCAGGAGATGAGGTCTCTTGGGGTGGGGGGAATTAGATAATATAATTATTCACCACATACAGGTTAAAACGCGACCGCGGGATTAAAGGGACAGTGTGGAGACATAGAAACATAGAAACATAGAAAATAGGTGCAGGAGTGGGTTATTCGGCCCTTCGAGCCTGCACCACCATTCAATATGATCATGGCTGATCGCGCAACTTCAGGACCACATTCCTGCTTTCTCTCCATACCCCTTGATCCCTTTAGCCGTAAGCGCCATATCTAACTCAGTTTTGAATATATCTAATGAACTGGCCTCAACAACTTTCTGTGGTCGAAAATTCCATAGGTTCACAATTCCCTGAGTGAAGAAGTGTCTCCTCATCTTGGTCCTCAATGGCTTACCCCTTATCCTTAGACTGTGACCTCTGGTTCTCGAATTTCCCAACAACAGAAATATTCTTCCTGCATCTAACCTGTCCAATCCCATCAGAATGTTATATGTTTCTATGAGATCCCCTCTCATTCTTCTAAATTCCAGTGAATATAAGCCCAGTCGATCGAGTGGTTCTTCATATGTCAGTCCTGCCATCTCGGGAATCAGTCTTGTGAACCTCCGCTGCACACCCTCAATAGAAAGAATGTCCTTCCTCAGATTAGGAGATCAAAACTATACACAATATTCAAGGTGTGACCGCACCAAGGCCTTGTACAACTGCAGTAAGACCTCCCTGTTCCTATTCTCAAATCCTCTCGCTATGAAGGACAACATACCATTTGCCTTCTTCACCGCCTGCTGTACCTGCATGCCAACTTTCAATGACTGATGTACCATGACACCAAGGTCTCGTTGTACCCCCTCTTTTCCTAATCTGTGACCATACAGATAATATTCTGCCTTCCTGTTTTTGCCACCGAAGTGGATAACCTCACATGTATCTACATTATACTGCATCTGCCATGCATTTGCTCAATCACTTAACCTGTCCAAGTCATCCTGCAGCCTCTTAGCATCCTCCTCATAGCTCACACTGCCACCCACCTTAGTGTCATTTGCAAACTTGGAGACATTCCATTCCATTCCTTTGTCTAAACGATTAATGCATATTGTAAATAGCTGGGGTCCCAGCACTGGGCCCTGCCGTACCCCACTGGTCACTGCCTGCCATTCTGAAAACGATCAGGTTATTCCACCTCTTTGCTTCCTGTCTGCCAACCAGTTCTCCATCCACGTCAATACATTACGCCCAATACCATGTGCTTTAATTTTGCACATTAACCTCTTGTTTGTGACCTTATCAAAAGCCTTTTGAAAGTCCAAATACATCACATCCACTGGTTCTCCCTTGTCCAATCTACTCGTTACATTTTCAAAAATTGTCTCTCAGACAAACAGCAGAGAGTAATGGTGAACGGTTATTTATCAGACTGGAGGGAGGTATAGAGTGTTGCCCCTCAGGGATCGCTATTGGAACCACTGCTCTTTTGATATATATCAATGATCTGGCCTTGGGCAGACAGGGCATCATTTCAAAGTATGCAGATGGCAGCAAACTCAGAAATGTAGTAAACAATGAGGAGGATAGTAATAGAATTCAGCAGTACATAAGCAGACTGTTGAAATGGACAGACACATGACAGATCAAATTTAATGCAGAATGGTTTGAAGTGCTGCATTGTAGAAGGAAAATGAGCAACACTGAGGGAATGGGACAAATTTAAAGGGACTGCAGAAAGAGAGAGAGCTGTGGGTTTACGGACCAAAACCTTTGATGTTAATCCGGCCGTTAAACATTCAAACTGCATCCTTCACTTTATAACTAATGGAATAGAGAACAAAATCAAGGCAGTTATGGTAAACATTTATAAATCACAGTTGCATATGTACTTGAAAAGGAGTAACTTGCAGTGCTATGGAGAAATATCACGGGATTGGGATTAATTTGATCTCTTTCAGAGAGAGGGCACAGACACAATGGTCCGAATGGCCTTCTGTGCTGTATCATTCGATGATCCCAGGAGATGGGATCACTGAGAGGGGTTAGGAGTGGTGCTGAATCAATGTTCCCCAATGTGCATGGGATGGAAGCAGCCTCTCTCTGCATCGCAAGTTACCGAGTGTCTCATTAACACAAACAACACTATTATCATTTACAGTTATAGGTTTATTTAGTTAATGAGACATGATGTCTGAATTATATTAATGCTACCTCCATAAGAGGGGTTCTTGAGGAGCTGTGCCGTTAAATGTCGATAATTGCCGATTTAAATTCAAACATCTGCACTGTTTTTAAAGGGGCACAACCAATAAACACCGTAAATTAACAAACACAAATTAAAAGGAAACTGAACAAATTAAATTAAAATTCTAAAATCATGGAAGGTCTCGCATAGAGAGCCCTCCATTGGGCGCTGGGGGAACTGTCTATTGACCCAGGGTCACCTTGATTGGTTTATTAGAAACAGGCCCCATCTCCATGTGAGCCGTGGGAATGCGAGTTGATCTTCGGGAGCCCGTGGGCCGCGGACTGAGCCTTGGGCTGATTGGATCAACGATTTACTGCGGGTTAAACAGCGCTGGGATAAAAAGGGGGAGTCTGCTTTACAGCCTTACTTACCTGGGAGGGTTTTCTTGTTATAATGGAGGGGCTGTGGGTTCTGGGTTTGTTATTTGTTGCAATCTGTTCATCTCAACCGCCCTCTCTCCTTCCACCATCCGACAGATGTTGGTTGTCTCCCAAATTCCGCCAAGACTGCGGCTTTCCGGGAATTGAAGGCAGTGAGTGTGTGGGGAGAGGCTGCTGCTTTGATGCCGGGAGCCGGGATGTGCCGCCGTGTTTCTATTCACTGGACAATCTGCCAGGTGGGTGTATTCTCGGGCCGTCTGTATTGTGGGACAGCGCTTTCCAGGGCCACCCAGCAATCCAGCTGCACTCGGGGATTTCCCTGGACAGTATCCTCTCCCTGTCCTGAAATATCACGTAGCGTTTCAAACCTCTCCACTCTGCGAGTAGAACTGAGGATGGGTCTGGGACCGTCTCCTCCGGGGATGGTGTGTTTGGGAGCTGGTACGTCAGATACTGAGGGCAGCAGTTTGAATTTGACCCAGTATCTAAACTTCTAACCACTCTGTTGCCGGGTGTGACTTGGAAGTCGATGGTTGAATCCTACCCGATGTAGTTATCCACGATAGGAGGGCAGTGTGGAGGAGCCCAGCTTCCTGCTGCTTCTAACCATTTTCGTTGATTTCTATCGATGAGATCCGGGCCCTTAAACACAACCAGACCAGTGATGAGCTGGAGCTGGTCAACGGGTTTCCATTAGACGGAGAATGGGAGGGGATGGAAACAAGACGGTGGTCCTGATTGGGTGGAATTTCTAGCCCACCTGGTAACGGTTCCCTTTTCAGCAACTAACCGCCTGTCGTTGATCATCTTGCAGTGTGCACCAAGGATGGGCGGGTCCTGATCGCCATCTCCAAGGATTTGACGCTGCCTCCTGTAAACCTGACCACCATCCATCTGAAGGATGGACACGGAGCTGAGTGCAGTCCGACCGTGGCCTCTGCAGACACTGTGCTCTTTCAGTTCGCAGTCACTGAGTGTGGAACTACTCAGCGGGTAGGTATTGTGGGCTGGGAGCCCCACCAATGGCTGTCAGTCGGGTGAGGGTATCTAAAGGGTAATGTGGGCCTTAAAGGCAATACATGTGATAGACAATAAGGGAATGGCAGACTTGCTCAATATCTTTACAATCTGAAAATGGAACAAAGGGGAACTAAAGTTCTATAACTTAAGGAACAGGAGTAGGCCGTACCGCCCCTCGAGCCTGCTCTGTCATTTAATGTGGTCGTGGCTAATCCGATAGTGGTCTCTGGTGCACTTCCCTGCCCGCTCCCCATAAACCCCTTCTTGCCTTATTGGTTAAGAAACTGTACTTCTGCCTGTGAATGTATTCAATGTTCCAGCTTCCACAGAACTGAGGCAGCGAATTCCATAGATTCACAACCCTCAGAAGAAATTCCCTTATCTCAGTTTTAAATTGGTGACTTCTAAGAGTATGCCCCAGGTTCTCATGTCCCCTCAGTGGAAGCAGCCACATTTTTTAAGCTTCCCTCATAATCTTACACGGTTTGACAAGATCACCTCTCATTCATCTGCATTCTCATGAATAGAGGTACAACCTACTCAACCTGTCATAATTCAACTCCCTCAACTCTGAAATCAACCGAGTGAACCTTCTCTGAAATGCCTCCAAAGCATGTCCTTTTCTGAATATGGAAAAACAAAACTGTATGCAGTATTCCAGGTGTGACCTCACCAATACCCTGTATAACTAGAAAGAATTCCATGCTTTTATACTCTATTCCCTTTGCAATAAAGGCCAAGATTCCATTGACCTTCCTGATCATTTGCTGCACCTGCATACTATCCTGTTTCATACACCAGTACCCCCAGGTCCTGCTGTACTGCAACACTTTGCAATTTTTCATTTTAAATAACTTGATATTGGATTTGTTTCTGATCAAGTGCATGACCTCACACTTTCCAACATTATACTCCATCTGCCAAATGTTTGCCCACTCTCTAAGCCTGTATTTCTTTTTGCAGATTTTTGTCCTGTACATGTGTTCCTGCCATCTTTGTATCGTCAGCAAACTTGGCTGTTACATTTGATCCCTTCCAAGTTAATATACATTGTAAATAGTTGGGGTCCCGGCACTGATTCCTGTGGCACCTCACTAGTTACTGATTGCCAACTTGATGATCCATTTATCCCGACTCTGTCTTCTGTTTGTTTGCCAATCCTCTATCCATGCTAATATGGTATTGCCAACCCTGTGAACTTTTATCTTGTTCACTAACTATTTATGTGGCACCTTGTTAAATACCTTCTGCAAGTCCAAATACACCACATCCACTGGCTCCCCTTTATCCACCCTGTTCGTTACATCCTCAAAGAATTCTAGCAAATTTGTAAAGCATGACTGTCCCTGCATAAATCCATGCTGACTCTGCCTGGCAGAATTATTTTTTTCCCAATGTCCTGCTGCTTTAATAATGGGGTAAATGTTGGATCCCGATCACATGTTGGGATAACTGGTCTATATTTTCCTACTTTTTGTCTGTCTTTTAAATAACAGCGTTACACTTGCAGCTTTGCAAACAACTGGGACTGCCCCAGAATCCAGGGAATTTTGGTCAATTACAAACCATGCATTCACTATCTCAGCCACTAATTCTCAAGATGGTATGATGCAAGCCGTCAGGTTCAGGTGATTTATCTGCCTTTAGTCCCATTATTTATCAGAGTACCACCTTTTATGATCTGTTTCCCCACCCTCTACCACATCGTGCCTTGACTATTCACTCTTGGGATATTTTTAGTGTCCTCGACTGTAAAGACTGATACAGAATATTCAGTTTCTGCCATCTCCATGTTCCCCCATCCCCATTAATTCCCCGGTCTCTTCCTCTAAGGGACCAACATTTACTTTAGCCACCCTTTTCCTTTTTTTATATACCTGAAGAAACTCTTGCTCTCTTTGTATATTTCATGCTAGTTAACTTTCATAGTCTATTTTCCCTTTCTCTTTGTTGTGTTTTGATGGCTTTTTAAAAGCTTCCCAGTCTTCTGTCCACCCACTAGTTTTGCCCACTGTGTACCTTTTTTAATTGAATACCATACTTTAGTTAGCCATGGATGGCTATCTTTTCTCATAACTTTCTGTCTCTCTGGAATATATTCTGTTAAGAAATCTGCTTAAATGTATGCCACTGTTCATCAACCATCTGACACATATTAATCTATTTTCCCAGTACACTTTAGCCAACTCTGCCCTTGTACCTTCATAGTCTCCTTTTTATTTAAGCTTGGTATGCTGGATACAGATCCAACTTTCTCTCCCTCCATCTGAATTACAAATTCAGATCATGCTATGATCACTCATTTCAAGGAGATCCTTTACTAGGAGAATTCGTTAATTCTGTCTAATTACAAAAGGACCAGATCTAAGATAGCCTGCATCGTGGTTGGTTCCATTACATACTGCTCAAGGAACCTGTCCCTTATGCATTCTATGAACTTTCCTCAAGGCTACCCTGATGTAGTTGCATTGATGGGTTAGGATGAGGAAAGTTTCTCTCTGGTGGAGTCCTGATCCAGGGGGCAGAACAATAAAAAGAGCTCGGCCGGTCAGGAAGCACGTCACAAGCTTGGTGGGAATCTGGAACTCCGCTCCGAAATCGCTGAGGCTAGCTGCTTTAAATTTCCGAACTGTGATTTGAGATTTGCTTGGGTATTAAGGGCTACAGAACCAAGGTAATTGGATAGTTAGTCAGCCATGATCTAACAGAGGTGGAACACTGTCAAGGGGCTGAATGGCCTGCTACTGGCCCTCTGTACTGATGGTCTTCTGTCTCTTGTAGCTGGACGGGGTGAACGCCGTCTATGAAACGGATGTGTTGGGTCAGTTTGAGATCTTGGATGGAGCTTTGGGATCGGTGACCCGGGACAGCACCTTCAGGTGAGAATGGGAGCACATTGAGCGGGGAGAGAAGGTGAGGAGCTGAATTCTCCAGCCGTGTCCGTTCTCTTGCAGGCTCCATGTCCAGTGCAGTTACAAGGGAAGCCAGGAGTCGGAACTGCAGGTGAAGCCCCGAGTTTACACCCTTTCTCCGCCACTGCCTGCCACTGAGGCCGGGATCCTGGTTCTGGAGCTGAGAATAGCGAGAGGTAGGGAGTGCTGCTGATGGCTAGTGTCCAACTTCAGGCTCTCTCCAAATAGTGCCCGTCCTTCATCTTTCTCTTTTCAGATGGTGGCTACCGGAGCTGGTACGTGGCCAGTGACTACCCGATCCTGAGTGTGCTCCGGGACCCCGTGTTTGTGGAGGTTCGTGTCCTGAACCGGAACGATCCGTCCCTTGTGCTGGTGCTCAATGCCTGCTGGGCGACCCCCACCCCCGAGCCGTATTCGGGGCTCCGATGGGACCTCCTGGTGAGCAGGTAAGGCAGTGAGTGAGGGAGCTTGGGGCAGGCTGGGGATTGGGGAGGGGGCGACATGGACTGGGTCGGATCGAACGGGGCAATATTACAAATCTGAAGTCAGGGTTAATTGGTTTAAATGTTCTTTAGTTTCTTTATCTAGTCTAATCTCGGGACTATCGATTGATGTACCGCTGTAAGCCTGCTCTCTCCCAGGTGCCCCCCTCCCCATATAACTCCCTCTTTCTCTGTTCCAGGTGCCCATTTGTGGGTGACAATTACAAAACCCTCCTCCTCCCGGTAGACGGCGCTTCCCATTTGCGGTTCCCAACTCACCATAACCGGTTTGTAGTCAGCACTTTGGCTTTCTGGGACCGAGTTTCGGCCCGGGCTCTGACCGGGGAGGTGAGTTTTCTTCCGTGTGTGTGTCTCTCTCTCGGTCACTTGGTTGAACTTGTTCCCGGGGTCTCACTAACAGTGAGGAGACCCCTGTTGACCCTTTGAAGGTAGAAGCATTAATCTCCTGACTGGGAGCTGTGGGACTGACCATACCACACTGTCTCTTTCCAGGTTTACTTCCACTGCAGTGCTGAGGTTTGCTACCCATCCACCCGAGAGAACTGCACGGCTCCCTGCAGCCCCAGTAAGTACCTGGGATCTGACTGGTAACTGAACCCTGATTGGGAGTGCTGGGCGAGGGTCATTTGGACACAGTCCTTCAGCAAGGGCCCGACAGTGGGCACAGGAGGAGTGTCGTGAATCTGCCGCCTCTGAACTGTTCACCAGTTAGTTTACAGCAGAATAGCAATCTGGCTCAGTGGGTCTGATCACATCGTGCCCTGGGTCTGAGTGGAATCCACCACTGGGGTTGGGAACAGAGAAACAAAAGAAAAATAGGTGCAGGTGTAGGCCATTCGGCCCTTCGAGCCTGCACCTCGATTCAATAAGATCATGGCTGATCATTCACCTCTACCACTTTCCTGCTTTCTCTCCATACCCCTTGATCCCTTTAGCTGTAAGGGCTACATCTAATTCCCTCTTGAATATAAGCAATGAACTGGCATCAACTCTCTGTAGTAAGCAATTCCACAGGTTAACAACAGTGAAGTTTTGCTTCATCTCAATCCTAAAATGGCTTGCCCCTTATCCTTCGACTGTCCCCTGGTTCTGGACTTCGCCCAACATTGGCAACATTATTCCTGCGTCTAACCTGTCCAGTCCCATAAGAATTTTGTTTGAGATCCCTTAATCCTTGTAAACTCCAGTGAATACAGGCCCAGTCGATCCAATCTTTTCAGTGCTGCCATCCTGGGAATCAGTCTGGTGAACCTTTGCTGCACTCCCTCAATAGCAGACTAGGAGACCAAAACTGAACACAATATTCCAGGTGAGGTCTCACCAAGGCCCTGTACAACTGCAGTACGACCTCCCTGCTCCTATACTCAACCCCGTAGCTATGAAGGCCAACATAGCATGTGCTGCCTTGACTGCCTGCTGTACGTGCATGCCAACTTTCAATGACTGATGTACCATGACACCCAGTTCTTGTTGCACCTCCCCTTTCCCTAATCTGCTGCCATTCAGATAATCTGTTTTCATGTTGTTGCCCCCAAAGTGGATAAACTCATTTATCATTATCCTGCATTTGCCCACTCACCTAACCTGTCCAAGTCACCTACAACATTTTAGCGTCCTTCTCTCAGCTCACACCGCCACCCAGCTTAGTGTCGTCTGAAAACTTGGAGATATTACTCAATTCCCTCATCCAAATCATTAATGTATATTGGAAAGAGCTCGGGTCCCAGCACTGAGCCTTGTGGCACCCAACTAATCACTGCCTGCCATTCTGAAAAGGACCCGTTTATCCTGACTCTCTGCTTCCTGTCTGCCAACCAGTCCTCTATCCACCTCAGTACATTACCCCCAATACCATGTGCTTTAATTTTGCACCAATCTCGTGTGGGACCTTGTCAAAAGCCTTTTGAAAGTCCAAATACAACACATCCACTGGTTCTCCCTTGTCCACTCGAGTTACATCCTCAATATTCCAGAAGATTTGTGAAGCATGATTTCTCTTTCATAAATCTATGCTGACTTGGACCAATCCCATCACTGCTTTCCAAATGTGCTGTTCATTTTTAATAATTGATTCCAACATTTTCCCCACTGTCAGGTTAACTGGTCTATAATTCCGTTTTCAATCCCTCAAAGTGATGTTACATTAGCTACCTTACAGTCCATAGGAACTGATCCAGAGTCGATAGACTGTTGGAAAATGATCACCGATGCATCCACTATTTCTAGGGCTACTTTATTAAATACTGAGGTGCAGACTCAGGCCCTGGGGATTTATCTGCTTCAATCCCATCAATTTTCTGCCAAATAAGTATTTTCTTCTGTTCCTCCTCACTACACCCTCAGTCCCCTAGTATTTCCAGAAGATTAATTTCTTTCTTTCTGTTTTCACAAAGGATTTGTTTAACTGGTCTGCTATTTCTTTGTTCCACATTATAAATTCCTGAATCTGACTGAAAGGGACCTATGTCACTAATCTCTTTCTCTTCACATCTATGAAGCTTTTGCAGTCAATTATGTTCCCAGCAAGCTTCTGCTCATACACTCTTTTCCCCCTTCTAATTAAACCCTCTGTCGTCCTCTGCTGCATTGCAAAATTCTCCAGTCCTCGGGTTTGCTGCTTTTCTCACCAATGTATGCCTTTTCTTTGGATTTAACACTATCCTTAATTGCCCTTGTTAGTGACGGTTGAGCCACGTTCCCTATTTTATTTTTACTCAACAGGGATGTACAATTGAACTTCATCCATGTGATCTTTGTTTGCCATTGCCTATCCACCATCAACCCTTCAAGTATCGCTCACCAGTCTATTCTAGCCAATTCACATCTCGTACCATCGAAGTTACTGTTCCTTAAGTTCAAGACCCTCGTCTCTATTAACTGTCACTACATCTTAATGTAGTCTACCATATGCTCACTCTTTTCCAAGAGGCCTCACCAAGATTGCTAATTAGTCCTTTCTCATTACACATCACCCAGTCTTGGATGGGCAGCCCTCTAGTTAGTTTCTCGACATATTGGTTGAGAAAACCATCCCTAATACACTCCAGGAAATCCTCCACCACCGCCTTGCTACCAGTTTGGTTATCCCAATCTATATGTAGATTTTTATTGCACATCACTAATTTCTTTGATGCTGCTCCCAACCTCACTGCTGATTGGTGGTCTGTACACAACCCCACTCATTTTCTGCCATATTTTGTAGCTCCACCAATACTGATTCCAAATCATCCAAGCTAATGTCCTTCCATACTATTGCATTAATTTCCTCTTTAACCAGCAACGCCATCCCACCTCTTCCTTTCTGTCGATCCTTCCTGGATGTTGAGTTCCTGACAAACATCCTGCTGTAACCAGGAGTTCCAGGGTGGGACCGAACCGATATCTGGGGGTGGGGGAGACCCGCCCCATGTATGGATATCCTGTAACAGCTGGTCAAATTGGTGCTTAAATCTAATCCTTCCCCAGGATATCTGACTGGCCATTACACGGTCAGTGACTGCAAACTTTGCTCGGTTGCAAATGGTCTTTTTTGCAATAGGGACTGAATCTTAGTCAGTGAATTGTATTTAATTAAAGTCTAATCTCGAGGTTTTTCGCATTTGGCCATCGGTTTGAATATTTGATTGGGGGCTTCAGGCAGCTGAACATTGAACCATCCACCTTGAGACCTTGTCTCTTTCCCTTGTCCCCCAGAGAGGCGAAGAAGCGCTGATTCCCAGCCTGGGGACTTAGTGACCGCTGATGGCCCCATCATTTTCCTGGAAGATGAGCAGAGACTGGCTGTGGGGATCCCCCAGGAAGATAAAGGTAAAGGAGGACCCTCTAACTGTGTGCAGTGATGCAGTAACTGGTGCCCATCTAACCCTGGCTTCTCCCCACAGATACTGCTGCTGATTCCCCCTCCCGTGTCCTTCCTGGAGTAGCGGTTGGGGTAGCGCTGCTCTCCATGGCCCTGTTGGTCGGGACTGTCGCCATGTGGAAAATGGATCACCGCCGCAGGGTGGGCTCCGAGTGCAGCTCTATGGAACTGTAGATGTGTCTGTTGGATAATAAACTCCTGTTATAGATGAGCCCTGGTGTCGTGTTCTTTCGAATGCTGGCTGTATTTTACTGTCCTCGGTGAGTTAATTTGTTTCGTTTGTGCTGCTTCTGTTGGGTCCCCACCAGCTAAGTTCATGGCCAGGCTGGTGTGGGTTTGTAATAAATGTATCGGGCGGGAGGGACCGGCACGGTTGCGGTGAACTCTGTCCCTTGCGAAGGGGCCCGGGCCCGTGTCTCTGCCATTGCCGCTTCAATGGGGCCATGAAGACACGGTTTGACAAGCCTGGCGAGTGGTGTTTGGCTGTCGCCTCCCGCACCCCCTGAACATTGCTGTCTGTCTCCGGCTATTTAACCTTCAGTTATCACTGAGCTGCCGGCTGCTTCATGCTGCCGGAGTAACGCCTGTCTAGAGCTTGTTCCCGCTTTGACTGGGTTGCTGAAGATAAATGGTTGGAGATCCCCGCCCTGTCTAGGACCGAATCTCCGTGAGCTGGTCTGCAGGGAGCGGGAGGTGTCCTCCACGAGGAGCATCAGCTCCCACACACTGGGCTGTGCTCTCTCCTTGCTGGAGGCATGTCAGATGTTCAGAGATTACATGATCTGTAATAGGAGCCGGGCAGTTCTCCAGGGTCCCCGTGTCTCGCCGATTGGGTAAATGTGACTGGGACCCACAGGAATGATGCGCATTGAGGATTTCAATCCAAGATCCCTGGACTGGGCAAAATTATCCAGACGGAGTGTCCCGGATACTGGGTAAAATGGGTCAGGGTGGGAATGGTGACGTAATACAGAATATTTGAATCGTTGAATGACACGAGGCCATTCTGTCCGTATGTGCCGGTTGTTATCTGGCCTAATTCCAGCTCTCGGTCCGTAGCACTAGGTTTCGGCTGAGTGCATATCCAAGTACTTTTTAAATGTGATGAGGGTTTCTGAAATCATTAATGTATTCCACAAAGCAAAGGAGCGAGAACTGGGCCCTGTAGAACCCAACTGGAAGCAGCCATCCAGTCTCCAACTCCCCTCCACCATTACCCTTTGCTTCCTGCCACTTGGCCAATTTTAGATCCAATTTGCCACACACCAATGGATCCCATGGGCTTTTACTTTGTCCATCTGGGACATTTCCGCACACCTTGCTAAAATCCATGCATCAAACGTACATTAACCATCCCTGTTACCTCAAAGAACTCCAACGTAGTCAAACATGACCTTCCCTTCTCAAATCCATGCTGGCTGACATTGCTTGATTAGTATTTCAAACTGAAGGTTTATAAAGTCCCGCAGAATTGATTCCAGTCATTTGGCCACAACCCAGATTAAACTGGCCTGTAACTGCCAGCACCCGCAGCATTTTGCTTTTGTATTAGTGTTTCATTCACTGCCACTTCTCTTCCAGGTATGCCCACCTTGAAGTTCTGCTCCTCGACAGGATTTCTTTCATCTTTACAATCTGTTTTCCTTATGTTTGATCAAGTATCTGCCAAGACTCGTTTTCACAGCTACATCTCTTCTCATTAACTGTCTCTGTCTCAGACTGAAAAACAAGGTTATATAATTTGGCCAAAATTAGACCTGGAGGTTTTTAAAAGCCAGCAGAGAATGATTACGGGAAGACAGTCTGAATGTAAACTAGCGCAAAATGCAAAAACAGCGTGTTTCTATCGGTATATAAAAAGGAAAAGTGTGGTTAAAGTAAATGCTCGTCCTTTGAGGACGAGACCAGGACATTAGTAAGGGGTAACATGGAGATGGCAGACACTCTATACAGGTATTTTGTATCCGTTTTTACAGTAGAGGACACTAACAATATTTCGACAGTGGATATTCCAAGGGCTCTGGAGGTGGGGGTAGACTTAACATCACTAAGTGGTACTCAGCAAGATAATGGGACTAAAAGCAGATAAATACCTTCAATCTGATGGCTTGCATCCTAGTGTCTTAAGAGAAGTAGCGGCAGGGATTGTGGCTGCGTTGGTTGTAATTTACCAAAATTCCCTGGATTCTGGGGAGGTTGCAGCAGATTGGAAATCTGCAAATGTAAAACTTTTTTGTTTAAAAAGGGAGGCAGACAAAAAGCAGGACATGATAAACCAGTTATCCTCCTCTTGGTTGGGAAAATGGTCGAGTCCATTTATTAAAGTAGCAGGACATTTGGAAAAGCAAAATTCGGGCAGTCAGCATGAATTTATGAAGGGGAAGTCATGTTTGGAATAAAATTACTTGAGTTCTTTTTGAGGAAGTAACGAACAGGGTGGATAAAGGGGAACCAGTGGATGTGATGTATTTGGACTTCCAGAAGGCATTTGTCAAGGTGCCACAAAAGGTTACTGCACAAGATAAAAGTTCACGGGGTTGCGTGTAATTTATTCGCATGGATAGAGGATTGGCTAATTGATTTGGGATAAATGGTTCATTCTCTGGTTGGCAACCATTAACTAGTGGGGTGCTGCAGGATCAGTGCTGGGAGCCCAAATATTTACAATCTATTAATGACTAAAGAATGGACTGAGTGTAATGAAGCCAAGTGTGCTGACGATACAAAGATGGGAGGAAAAGCAAATGAGGAGGACACATCTGCAAAAGGACCGAGACAGGCGAAGAAAGTGGGCAGGTGGTGAATAATTGTGAGGTCATGCACTTGGGCAGAAAAAAAATCAAAGAGCAAGTTAATTAAATGAAGATTGCAAAGTGCCACAGTACAGCAGGACCTGTGGGTTCATTGTGCATGAAACACAAGGATAGTATGCAGGTACAGCAAGTGATCAGGAAGACCAATGGTTACTTGATCTTTATTCCAAAGGGGATGGAATATAAAAGCAGGGAAGTCTTGCTATAGTTATATAGGGTATTGGTGAGACCACACCTGGAATACTGCATGCAGTTTTAGTTTCCATATTTACGAAGTTATATACTTGCTTTTGGCAGCAGTTCAGAGAAGGTTCACTAGGTTGATTTGCGTGGGTGGATTATGAGGAAAGGTTGAATAGGTTGGGCTTCTACTGATTGGGATTCAGAAGAATGAGGTGATCTTATCGAAACGTTTCAGATTGAGCTGGCTTGGCAAGGTGGATGCAACGAGGATGCTTCCACTGATGGGAAAGACTAGAACTGGAGGGCATGATCTTAAAATCAGGGACTGCCCATTTAAAACAGATGAGGAAAAATTTCTTGAGGGTTGTAAATCTGTAGAATTCGCTGCCTCGGAGCTGAAAGCTAGGACATTGTCTATTTCTGTCTTAAATATATTCAGTTTCTTAAATGATAAGGGAATAAGAGGTTACAGGGAGTGGGTGGGAAAGTAGAGCTGAGTCCATAAACTGATCAGCCATGTTCTCATTGAATGCTGGAAAAGGCTCCAGGAGCTGTATGTCCTATACTGTTCCTATCCATGTGCATTCCACCCTTCATGTTTTGGATCCACCCAGGATTACAAACATCTGATATTCAACATTTCTCCAACCACTGTTCTTGCCGGATCCTAGGATCCATGCCACATGCGCACACTCCCTCTCTTCAGCAGCACTGACTCACTATCTGTAAGCTATCCTGGTCCACAGTTCCATTTCATCCTTTGCCTCGTCCAACGCTTTAACTAAATAACATGTTTCCTTCCTTTCAGGTGTCAAGGATTGTAAACTTCAACAACTCATGAACATGAACACCAATGCCACCCCCACCCCCGAAAACGTCTTTCTCTCTCTCCCCGCCCCCCCACCTCCACACTTCCCTCTGATCCTTTCCCTTCTGCTGTACTTTCATTATCCCCTCTGTCCTTCCCCTCTCTGACCCCGAACGATAAGTCCTCAGCAAAGGCTTGAGCTTCATGCCCTTACGCCCCAACATCAATGAATTATGAGCTCGGCACGATGCTGAGCTCTTTTTCCGCCAACTTTGCCTCCATGCCCACTTCTTCGACCAGGAGTCTTCCCCCACACAGCTGATCCTTTCTCCAGTGTTCAGAATTATGTCTATCTGGCCTCTTACCCTCTGTAGACCTCTTCATTGCAAACTGCGGACGGGCCATCTCAATTTCTCTGCTCCCCTCACTCACTCGAAACTACCTCCCTCTGAACTTGCAGTATTCCGCTCGCTCGGATCTAACCCCAACATTGTCATCAAACCTGTTGACAAGAGTGGCGCTGTTGTTTGGCGAACTGACATCTACTTTACAGAGGCTGATCGCCAACTCTGACATCTCCTCCGACCTCTTCCCTGGACCATGACCCCACCACTGAACCTCAAGCTGCCATTTCATTGACTGTCACTGACCTTATCTCCTAGAGATCTACCCTCATAATTCCCCAACCCTGTGCTTCTTCCTCCTTCCCAACATCCACAAGGGCTGCCTTGGTCGACCCATTGTTTCAGCCTGTTCTTGCCCCACAGAATTATATCTTATCGACTGTTTTTATTCTCCTTGTCCACGCTTTTTCCACCTACATGGGTGACTCCTCCGAAACCCTCCATCACCAAGTTTCCTGGTCCCAACCGTCTCCTTTCCACCATGGACATCCAATCCCTCTACATTTCCATCCCTCACCAGGATGGCCTGAGGGCACTCCGCTTCTTCGAGCAGAGGCCCAATATAGAAAATAGGTGCAGGAGTGGCCATTCGGCCCCAGGGCCTGCACTGCAATTCAATAAGATCATGGCTGATCAGTCCTTCAGTACCCCTCCTGCTTTCTCTCCATACCCCTTGATCCCTTTAGCCGTAAGGGCCATATCGAACCCCCTCTTAAATAAATATATCTAATTAACTGGCATCAACAACTCTCTGCGGCAGGGAATTCCACATGTTAACAGCTCTGAAGAAGTTTCTCAGTGCTAAATGGCCTACCCGTTATCTTAAAACTTTGTCCCCTGGCTCTGGACTTCCTCAACATTGGGAACATTCTACCCACATCGAACCTGTCCCGTCCCATCAGAATCTTATACGTTTCTGAGATCCCCTCTCAGTCTTCTAAACTTCAGTGAATAAAGGCCCAGAAGATCCAGTCTCTCCTCATGACAGTCCAGCCATCCCTGGAATCAGTCTGGTGAACCTTCACTGCACTCCCTCAATAGCAAGAACGTCCTTCCTCAGATTAGGAGACCCAAACTGAACACAATATTCCAGGTGAGGCCGCACTAAGGCCCTGTACAACTGCAGTAAGACCTCCCTGCTCCTAAACTCATCCCCTAGCTATGAAGGCTAACATACCATTTGACTGCTTTACCACATGCTGTACCTGCATGCACAATTTCAGTGACTGATGAACCATGACACCCAGGTCTCGTTGCACCTCCCCTTTTTTCTAATCTGCTGGCAATTCAGATAATCTGCCTTCATGTTTTTCCCCCCAAAATTGCTAACCTCAAGTATCCACATTATGCTGCATCTGCCATGCATTTGCCCACTCAGATAACCTGTCCAATTCACCCTGCAGCCTTTAGCATTCTCCTCACAGCTCACACCGCCACCCACTTTAGTGTCCACAAACTGGGAGATATTACACTCAATTTCTTCATCTAAATCGTTAATGTATATTGAAAGAGCTGGAGTCCCAGCACTGAGACCTGTGGCACCCCACTCATCACTGCCTGCCGTTCTGAAAAGGACCTGTTTATCCCGATTCTCTGCTTCCTGTCTGCCAACCAGTTCTCTATCCATGTCGGTACATTACCCCCAATACCATGTGCTTTAATTTTGCACACCAATCCTTGTGCGGGACCTTGTCAAAAGCCTTTTGAATGTCCAAGTACACCACATCCACTGGTTCTCCCTTGTCCACTCTGCTAGTTACATCCTCACAAAATTCCAGAAGATTTGTCAAGCATGATTTCCCTTTCATAAATCCATGCTGACTTGGTCCGATCCTGTCACTGCTTTCCAAATGCGCTGCTATTTCATCATCATTGATTCCAACATTTTCCCCATTACTGATATCAGGCTCACCAGTCTATAATTACCTGTTTTCGCTCTCCCTCTTAAAAATGGTGTTAAATTAGCTGCCCTCCAGTCCATTGGAACTGATCGAGTCGATGGACTGTTGGAAAATGATCACCAATGCATACACTATTTCTAGGGCCACTTAGTCTGCATCACAGAGTAATTATCAGGCCCCGGGGATTTATCAGCCTTCAATCCCATCAATTTCCCGAACACAATTTCCTGCCTAATAAGGATATCCTTCAGTTCCTCCTCACGAGACCTACTGTCCCTTAGTACATTCGGAAGGTTATTTGTGTCTTCCTTCGTGAAGACAGAACTGAAGTATTGGTTCAATTGGTCTGCCATTTCTTTATTCCCCATTATAAATTCACCTGAATCTGACAGCAAGGAACATACGTTTGTCTTCACTAATCTTTTTCTCTTCACATATTTATAGAAGCTTTTGCAGTCAGTATGTTCCCTGCAAGCTTCCTCTCGTACTCTATTTTCCCCCTCTTAATTAAACCCTTAATCCTCCTCTGTTGAATTCTAAGTTTCTCCCAGTCCTCAGGTTTGTTTTTTTCTAGACAATTTATATGCCTCTTCCTTGGCTTTAACACTATCCTTAATTTCCCTTGTTATAGAAACATAGAAACATAGAAAATAGGTGCAGGAGTAGGCCCTTCGGCCATCCTCCAGCATGATCCCACCGCAAATCCTATCTTCTCCTCCCCTCACCACAGCATTTGGAAGGGACCACTCCCTCCGTGACAGCCTGGTCCATTCTGCAGTCACACCCAGCAACACCCCCTCGTCCCACGGCAACTTTCTGTGCCACCTGCCCTTTTACCTTCTCCATTCCCACTATCCAGGGCCCCAAATACTCCTGGAAGATGAAACAGCGATTTACTTAGTACCATCAATTTAGTAAACTGAGTAGGCTGCTCACGATGTGGTGGTCTCTATTTTGGGGAGATCAAGCGTAGGTTGGGTGACCACTTTGCTGAACACCTCCATTCAGTCCATAATTTGTGATGGAGGTTCTTATTACTTTAATTGTCTGCTCCACTCCCACTCTGACCTCTCCGGCCTCGGTCTCCTAAACTGTTCCAACAAAGTTGAATGCAAGCTCGAGGAACAGCACCTCATCTTTTGTTTAGGCACTTTACAATGTTCTGGACACGAGATCAATTTCAGAGCATAGCCACTGTCAATCGTTGGCTCACATTCTTCCCCCATCCCCCCCACCCCCCGAAATATTTTTTTTCTCCTTGTCTCTAATGGCCGTTGGTCGTTATCCCGCCATTCACACCGTAACTTAACTAATGATTTTCTAACTTCTCCCATTACCATTTCAATTTGACCCATCATCCCCTTTCTCATCTCTCCTGTCTTTCACCCTATAACAGACCTTCCCTTTTGTTCTTTATTCCCCTCCACCTTTCAGTGCTTAAGAATCTGTTCTTTGCGAACACACTCCAGTTCTGACGAAAGATCATTGTCTGATGAAGGATCATCGACCCGAAACGTTAAATCTGCGTTCTCTCCACAGACGCTGCTTGACCCGCTGAGATTTCCAGTATTTTCTGTTTTTATTCAACATTGCAGCATCCGCATTTTTCTTGTGGTGTGCGGTCTCTAATTATCCGATTTATCAAGTCCTCCCTTTTTAAACAATGGTCCAACCTTAGCAATTCGCCTACCCTCCGGCACAATTCCTTTAGTCAGGGATGATTGGAAAATGATGCTCACAGCCTCTGCAATTTCCTTCGTGGCGAGCAGCTCCATGGGTCACTGAATGTGACGGGACAAGTATTATGTTGGTGGAAAATACAAAAGGTTGTAAATCAGCTGCCCGGGGCTCCTGACTTGAACTCTGGTCCTAAAACACTGAGCCCCTCCCCTGTTGTCTCCGTATTTCAAACTCATCCTATTATTGACAAAACGTTACTCTACTTAATCTCCTTTCGTGGTTTCTATAAACAAAATGCCTCAAGAGTGGCCTGACCTACCCTCCCAATGGAAAACCTGCGTCAACGCTAATTAAACAGTGAGCGCCTGTGTAAATGAAGGATTCCCTGCCATTGTGGAGGGTACAAGACACCAAGGCCGCAGATAGAAGCTGACCGATCGGGATTTACAGGCTTCATTCGCTTGAGGTCATCTGTAGTACCCTCGGGGCTGTTTCAGTTTCTGCAGATCACTCTGGATGTTGATGGAATGGAGGAGGACATTCATTTCACAACATGCTGCTGTTTTGGCTCTCCAGCAATTGTACAGCAGGAGCCCGGTGGGGTTGTACTGAGAAATATGTTATACGTCCTTCGAGTATGTAGAGGGCGCTTGGCATTTCCAGACAATTCACCCCGTGTGCTGAGAGAGCTTCTGTTGTTTAAATGTTTATAGTGACACCAGGGAATCAGTGAGTTTCCTGAAGAGCGAGGGAGATGAGGTTGAAGACCGTTTCCTCTGGAAAAGAAAGGTCTGGCTGGAAATCGTGAGTTTTCCCAGGAGTAGCGCATTCAATAATAATACTCAGAATCTTCATCTGAATGTTCATCAATGTTCTGTCGAGGCTGCACCCTTGAATATATCTGTGATCCTAATTGTGAGCTTATAGCCTCGGTTCTATCCAGCAGACTGGGTGTTAACTTATCAGTTACCTGAGGAGGCTGATAGGACAAAAATTTACTAATATATTAAGTCAAAATTACTAATCTCAACTGCAAATTTATAATCGAATTGGATTATGGTGAATCACTGTGCTATAATTGGACGGCCTAGCGAACTTGGAGATTCGTTGGTACTAGAAATACTCAACTAATCTGACCCAATCCATGTAGGACACTTTGGCAAACCAAATAACGATCGATCCCTCCCAGACACTGCCTGTAGTGGGGAACGGGGTTGAACGTGGATGAGGTTGAGGATCCGTCTGTCCTTGATCAATATTCAGCTCAAGTTACCAATCCCAGCGTTGTCGTTTGGTGTCTGCTGTCCCTATATATTGCCATTTCAGGTGCCTGGATATATTGCAGAGGTGCTATGTTCTAACATGTTTTCCCCTTCAATGAAACTGATGGTGGCCTTGACTGAGAAAGCACAACGAACTATCTCTGCCCTTCATTAGTGCCACTAGTAGTGGGACCCCCACCCTCAGTAATTGACCAGTATTGTTACTCGACCAGCCACACTAACTCTGGCTAGCAGGGCCGACGCTGGATAATCTGACGAGTCTTTCACCCACTGACCGATCAAAGTCTCTCCAGGTACAACGCTCACACCAGGAGTGTGATGGAACCCCCGCCTGGGTAGAATAAGCTGTGGCTTCAAAAACAATTGTTCAAAACTATCCAGCACAGGTGGGTTTGCTTGACACGCCCTGGGTTACCTATTCACTCCTCCATTACAGAAACACCGTGGCTGCAGTATCCATGGTCTATACAGGGCACTGCAGCAACTCCCCAAGGTAACTTCTTCAGCACTTCCCTCCTCTGCTACCTCCATCAGTGAAAGGACAAGTGCAGCAATGTTCCTGGGACACCAGTCCCTCCATGTCACACACAGCCCTGAATAAAACACATATAGCTGTTCCCTCATTGTCCTTGGATCAATGTCTTGGAATTTCCTGCTGACCTGCAATACTGCAACACCATCACCACAAGGACTGCAGTGGTTCAAGGAGAAGGCACATCACCCCCACCGGTCTCAGGGCAACTAGGGATGGGCAATAAATACAGCTGTATCATCACTCAATGCTGACACCACAACAATCTATAGAGAAACGCAAGGTATTCTGTAACAGGCTTTATCTGGGCCTTCCTACACGCAGCCTCTCCACCGATACCAGTTGTCAAGAAAGATATATTGCTCAAAATCAATTTCCAAGATCTCAGGTCCTATAACAGAAGCTGACATCTGTCCCATTCCTCACACAGCGGCCATGATTGAGAAACTAGGGGACATCATATGGCTCTAACGCTTATGAGAGTTCACTCGGAGTTGTCACTAAAGCACAGAACCTCAACTTTGTTGTCTTTGTCTTTGCCCGGACTCTACAAGTTTACTATAATTAATAAATCGCCATCCACCAACTCAGCAGTGAGGACGAGGCCGAGTTAATTCACTGTTGAGGGTTCTGCACGCGCCTGGCGCATCAGTCATCTGTTTCCCTTTCTGTGACACCTCACTCCTGACATTGTCTATCCAGCCCTTCCTTGGTCTTCCTCAGCTTCTTGTTCCATGTCGCTCTGTGTGCAGCATTCTTCATTCTTTGTATCCCGGAAACTTCTCGTGACCCAGCACTCTTCTCCCGATAATAATGTGTGGATAACTTTGCTTCATAAGCTCTCGACTTATTTAAATATAGCTATCCTTCCATATCCCTTTAAACATTCCAACAGCAGCAGCAAGTCCAATCCTTCTTTGTTGTCATCTTCACAAATCACAGTCACTGACACTAACCCACCGAGGTGTACAAACTGTTCCACCTGTTCAACTGCATCTCCTCTACTTGTAATCGCAACATCTTCCTGAGAATCCCCAAATTAAATGACTTTCATCTTTATTATGTTAATTGTTTATCGAAGTTTTCTGCTGTCCAAGCAAAGCTTGTGAGCCTTATGCGCTGGTAGAGTGCATGAGGGAGAACCAGTAGATGTGGTGCATTTGGACTTTCAAAAGGCTTTTGCCAAGGTCGCGCAAGAGATTAGTGTGCAAAGTTTAGGCACATGCTATTGGGGGTAATGTATTGACGTGCATAGAGAAAAGGTTGGCAGACAGCATGAGTGGGAAAAACGGGTCATTTTCAGAATGGCAGGTAGTGACGCGTGGGGTGTCCACAGGGTTCAGTGCTGGGACCGCAGCTATTTACAATATTCATTAATGATTTAGACGAAGGAATTTAATGTAATATCTCAAAGTTTGCAGATGACACTAAGCTGGGAGGCAGTGCGAGCTGCAAGGAAGATGCTAAGGGGCTGCAGGGGGACTTGAACAAGTTAGGTGAATGGGCAACTCATGGCAGATGCAATATAATGTGGATAAATGTGAGGTTATCCACTTCGGTGGCAAAAACAGGAAGGCAGCTGATTATCTGAGTGGTGATAGGTTAGTAAATGGGGGGGTGCAACGAGACCTGGGTGTCATGGAACATCAGTCATTGAAGTTAGGTATGCAGGTACAGCAAGCAGTAAAGAAAGCAAATGGCATGCTGGCCTTCATAGCGAGCGGGTTTGAGTATAGGAGCAGAGAGGACTTGCTGCAGTTATACAGGGCCTTGGTGAGACCACACCCTGAGTATTGTGTGCAGTTTTGGTCTCCTAATCTGAGGAAGGACATGCCTTCTATTGAGGGAGTGCAGCGAAGGTTCACCCGACTAATTTCCGGGATTGCAGGACTGACATATGAGGAAAGACTGGCTCGACTCGGCATATACTCACTGGAATTTAGTAGAATGAGAGGGGAATCTCATAGAAACGTGCAAAATTCTAATGGGCCTGGACACGTAAGATACACGAAGAATGTTCCCAATGTTGGGTAAGTTCAGAACCGGGGACTCAGTCCACGGATAAGGGGTAAGCCATTTTCGACCGAGATGAGGAGAAACTTTTTCACCCAGAGGACTGTGAAACTGTGGAATTCTCTGCCACAGAGAGTTGTTGAGTCCAGTTCGTTAGATATATTCAAAAGGGAGTTAGATGTGGCCCTTACGGCTAAGGGGATCGGGGGTATGGAGAGAAGGCTGGGGTGGGGTACTGAGGTTGAATGATCAGCCATGATCATATTCAATGATGGTGCAGGATCGAATGGCTGAATGGCCTGCTTTTGCACCTATTTTCTATGTTTCTATGAGCCAGTCAATGGTCAGCGAACTTGAGATTGTTTCAAACCTGGTCACCTGAGGTGATCCTCCAATATCACCTTTCAGTGCAAGGATCATTACAGCTTCCAGTACTGGATTACATATACCAGGTGAAAATGTGCATCCTTATCTCAGCCCAACTGTTGGTCGAACCCATTCTATTTGTGTCCTTCCACTCCAGCGCAATCAGCGACATCTGCTGGACGCTTTCTATCAGTTTCACAAGTTTCCCAGGAATACCGAACATCGTCAAGATATTCCAAATGCTTTCTCGCCTGACACTGTCAAAGGACAGCTATTTGATAGTTTTGTGAAGCGCCTTGCGACATTTTCGGACATAAGCGCTATATAAATACAAGTTGATACTGTAACGTGGATGTTGTGCAATATGTATTTCACCGGAACCTGTCTTGCTACTCAGGGGAAATCATTGAGAATCTCCGGGGCACCAAATGACTGTAAACCATATAAAAGATTATTGGCACTAGGCCCAGGGGCCCATCCGTGCTCTGTGTGTGTTACAGTGACCGGGCTGGACAGGGTTACAGTCTTACATTTCAGAACGGACAGAGCACCAAACACATTCTGGCCACTGTTGGAATTCCAAGGCCCAGGGCTTACAACCTGGCGAGTATTAAAGACATTGTCATTTCCTGTTGACTGAGGATGAACCCCTCTGATTCTCAGAGCCTTTAACAGGAAGAGTTTGAACAGGGATCTGTCCACCACAGGGATCACATGGGAAACATCCCAGGAGATGGGTCTCTGGGGGTAGTTAGATAATATAACTATTCACCACATTCAGGTTATAAGTTGACTGCGGGATTAAAGGGAGGTGTGGAAACTGAATTGGCTCTCAGACAAACAGCAGAGAGTAGCGGTGAACGGATATTTATCGGACTGGAGGGTGGTATACAGTGCTGTCCTCCAGGTATCAGTATTGGAACCACTGCTCTTTTGATATATATCAATGATCTGGCCTTGGGGCGACTGGGCATCATTTCAAAGTATGCAGATGGCAGCAAACTTAGAAATGCAGTAAACAGTGAGGAGGATAGTAATAGAAATCAGGAGTAGATAATCAGTCTAGTGAAATGGGCAGAAACATGGCAGATCACATTTACTGCAGAATAGTTTGCAGTGATGCATTTTAGAAGTAAAATGAGCAAAAATGAAGGAAATGGGAGAAGTTTAAAGGGACTGCAGGAAGAGAGAGAGCTGCGTGTTCATGGACACAAATCTTTCTCGTTAATCCGATCGTTAAACATTCAAACTGCACCCTTCGCTTTGTAACTAATGGAATAGAGAACGAAATCAAGGCAGTTATGGTAAACATTTATAAATCACGGATGCATATGTACTTGAAAAGGAGCACCTTGCAGGCTATGGGGAAATATCACGGGATTGGGATTAATTTGATCGCTCCTTCATAGAGAGGGCACAGACACAATGGTCCGAATGGCCTTCTGTGCTGTATCATTCGATGATCCCAGGAGATGGGGTCACTGAGAGGGGATAGGAGTGGTGCTGAATCAATGTTCCCCAATGTGCATGGGATGGAAGCAGCCTCTCTCTGTACAGCAAGTTACCGAGTGTCTCATTGACACAAACAACACTATTATCATTTACAGTTATAGGTTTCTTTAGTTAATGAGACATGATATCTGAATTATATTAGTGCTGCCTCCATAAGAGGGGAACTTGAGGAGCTGTGCCGTTAAATGTCGATAATTGTCGATTTAAATTCAAACATCTGCACCGTTTTTAAAGAGGCACAAACAATAAACACCGTAACTTGACAAAAACAAATTAAAAAGAAACGAAACTAATTAAATTAAAATTTTAAACGCATCCTTCATGGAAGGACTCGCGGAGGGAGCTCTCCATTGGGCGCTTGGGGAACTGTCTCTCGACCCAGGGTCACATTTATTCGTTTATTGGAAACAGGCCCCATCTCCGTGTGAGCCGTGGGAATGCGGGTTGATGTTCGGGAGCCCGTGGGCCGCGGACTGAGCCTCAGGCTGATTGGGACAGTCATTTACTGCGGGTTAAACAGCGCTGGGATAAAAAGGGGAAGTCGGCTTTACAGCCTCACTTACCTGGGAGGGTTCGCTTGTTATAATGGAGGGGTTGTGGATTCTGGGTTTGTTGTTTGTGGCAATCTGTTCATCTCAACCGCCCTCTCTCCTTCTCCCAGCCGATAAATGTTGGCTGTCTCCCAAATTCCGCCAAGACTGCGGTTTTCCGGGAATTGAAGGCAGTGAGTGTTTGGGGAGAGGCTGTTGCTTTGATTCCGGGAGCTGGGATGTGCCGCCGTGTTTCTATTCACTGGACAATCTGCCAGGTGGGTGTATTCTCGGGCCGTCTGTATTGTGGGCCAGCGCTTTCCAGAACCACCCGCAGTCCAGCTGCACTCGGGGATTCCCTGGACAGTATCCACTTCACCCTGTCCTGAAACATTAGGTTGAGTTTCAAACCTTTCCACTCCGGGAATAGGACTGAGGGTGGGTCTGGGACCCTCTCCACTCGGGGGATGGTGGGTTTGGGAGCTAGTACATCAGATACTGAGGGCAGCAGTTTGACCCTGGCCCAGTATCTGAACTTCTAACCATTCTGTTGCTGGATGTGACTTGAAAGTCGATGGTTAAATCCCGCCCTATGTAGTTGTCCATGATAGGAGGGCAGTGCGAAGGAGCCCAGCTTCCTACTGCCTCTGACCATTTACATTGCTTTCTATCGATGAGATCCGGGCCCCTTAAACACAACCAGACCAGTGCTGAGCTGGAGCTGGTCAACGGGTTTCCATTAGACGGAGAATGGGACGGGATGGAAACCAGACGGTGGTCCTGACCTGGGTGGAGTTTCTCGCCCTCCCGGTAACCGTTCCCTTGCCACTCCCCGTGCAGCCACTAACCGCCTGTCATTGACCATCTTGCAGTGTGCACCAAGGATGGGCGGGTCCTGATCGCCATCTCCAAGGATTTGACGCTGCCTCCTGTAAACCTGACCACGGTCCATCTGAAGGATGGACACGGAGCTGAGTGCAGTCCGACCGTGGCCTCTGCAGACACTGTGCTCTTTCAGTTCGCAGTCACTGAGTGTGGAACTACTCAGCGGGTAGGTATTGTGGGCTGGGAGCCCCACCAATGCCTGTTAGTCGGGTGAGACGGTGTCTAAAGGGTAATGTGGGTCTTAAAGGCAATACATGTGATAGATAATAAGGAAATGGCAGACTTGCTCAATGTCTTTGCAATCGGTCTTCACAGTAGAGGAAGAGGATACAGTACCAGAGATACTAGAAATAATAAATCAATGAGGAGCTTGCTGGATTTAATACCAGTCGAATACTGAGACGGAACAAATGTAGGTCTCCGGGACATGGTCTCCATCCCTTGGTATTAAAAGATGTAGGTGACGATATTGCTGGAAGTTTAGTTATGAACTTGCAAAACTCTTAATTTTGCAATTGTCTCCTTGGAGTAGCACATTGAAAATATAAACTTCAGGTTGGGGAAAGTGGAATCCGGAAACCAAAATCCGTGGTCTAATGCCTGTCGTGGGGAAGTTGCTGGAATATATCGGGGCAGTGACTAAGCATCTGGGTGGATATGAACTGATGGTTTCTGGATCGGTCAGTGAAAGGCCAATCACAATGGGATCTATAAAGTTCTAGTTAGACTGCATCAGTTCGGGGCAGCACACCTCGAAGGAGATATTGGCCTTGGAGGCGATGCAGTGCAGATTGACCAGAATGATCGCGGAGCTAAAAGGGTTAAATTGAGGACAAGTTCCATAGACTCGGCTTGTGTTCTCTCCAGGATAGAAGATTAAGGGGTGATCTAGGTGCTTTGATCGTGTAGGCCTGGAAAAGTTTATCTCCAGTGCACAGGCCACTACAAGGGGCATATCAATAAATAGAGCACGGCCGGTCGGTGATGTCAGGACGCACGTCACAAGCTTGGTGGGAATCTGGAACTGTCTCAAATAGCTGAGGCTAGGGCCATTCAATTTCCGAACTGAGATTTCCTTCTTTGGGAAGGGTATTAAAGCTAACAGAACCAAGGCAATAGGATGGAGTTAGTCAGCCATGGTCTAATTGGAAGGCGGAACATTCTGGACGGACTGCATGGCCTACTCCTGTCCCTCTGTACTGATGGTCTTCTGTCTCTTGTAGCTGGACGGGGTGAACGCCGTGTATGAAACGGATGTGTTGGGTCAGTTTGAGATCTTGGATGGAGCTTTGGGATCGGTGAACCGGGACAGCCCCTTCAGGTGAGAATCGGAGCACATTGAGCAGGGAGAGAAGGTGAGGAGCTGAATTCTCCAGCCGTGTCCGTTCTCTTGCAGGCTCCATGTCCAGTGCAGTTACAAGGGAAGCCAGGAGTCGGAACTGCAGGTGAAGCCCCGAGTTTACACCCTTTCTCCACCACTGCCTGCCACTGAGGCCGGGATCCTGGTTCTGGAGCTGAGAATAGCGAGAGGTAGGGAGTGCTGCTGATGGCTAGTGTCCAACTTCAGGCTCTCTGCAAATAGTGCCGGTCCTTCATCTTTCTCTTTTCAGATGGTGGCTACCGGAGCTGGTACGTGGCCAGTGACTACCCGATCCTGAGTGTGCTCCGGGACCCCGTGTTTGTGGAGGTTCGTGTCCTGAATCGGAACGATCCGTCCCTTGTGCTGGTGCTCAATGCCTGCTGGGCGACCCCCACCCCCGAGCCGTATTCGGGGCTCCGATGGGACCTCCTGGTGGGCAGGTAAGGCAGTGAATGAGGGAGCTGGGGGCAGGCTGGGGATTGGGGAGGGGGTGACATGGACTGGGTAGGATCGAACGGGGTAATATTACAAATCTGAGGTAATGATTAATTGGTTTAAATGTTCTTTGGGATGTACTCCAGTTTCTTTATCTAGTCGAATCTCAGGAGTTTGGTTTGATGTAGCGCTTTCACCCTGTCGTTCTATTCCAGGTGCCCCCTCCCCATATAACCCCCTCTTTCTCTGTTCCAGGTGCCCATTTGTGGGCGACAATTACAAAACCCGCCTCCTCCCGGTAGACGCCGCTTCCCATTTGCGGTTCCCAACTCACCATAACCGGTTTGTAGTCAGCACTTTCGCTTTCTGGGACCGAGTTTCGGGCCGGGCTCTGACCGGGGAGGTGAGTTTCCTTCAGTGTTTCTCTCGGTCACTTGGTTAACTTGTTCCCGGGGTCTCACTAACAGTGAGGAGACCCCTGTTGACCCTTTGAATGTAGAAGCATTAATCTCCTGACTGGGAGCTGTGGGACTGACCATACCGCCCTGCCTCTTTCCAGGTTTACTTCCACTGCAGTGCTGAGGTTTGTTACCCATCCACCCGAGAGAACTGCACGGCTCCCTGCAGCCCCAGTAAGTACATGGGATCTGACTGGAAACTGAACCCTGATGGGGAAGGGTGGGTGAGGGACATTTGGACACTGTCATTCAGCACTGTCCCAACACTAGGCACAGGAGGAGTGTCGCCAATCTGGCGGCTCTGAACTGTTCGCCAGTTACAGTTTGCAGCAGAATAGCAATCTGGCTCAGCCGGTCTGATCACATCGTGTCCTGGGTCTAAATGGAATCCACCCCTGGGGTTCAGGAACATTTATCCAGCATCCTGCTTTAACCGGGAGTTCCAGAGTGTGACAGACCCGATATCTGGGGGCGGGGGGGGGGACCTGGGCAATGTGTGGATGTCCAGTGAAACCGCTGATCAAACTGGTGCTTAAATCTAGTCTCCTTCACCAGGAGACCAGTCTGGCCATTGTATCGACGACAACAACTGCAAATTTTGCTCGGTTTAAAAAGGTTCCTCCTGGGATTGGGGCGGGTATCTTGCTCTGACGAGTAGGGAACTGTATTTAACTACAAGCTAATCTCTGGTGCCTGAGGTTTTATTCATTGGTCCATCGCATTGAACATCTGATTGGGGACTTCGGGCAACTGAACATTGAATGATCCACCTTGAACTGTCTTTCCCTTTCCGCCCAACCCCCAGGGAGGCGAAGAAGCTCCGATTCCAGGCCTGGGGCCTTGGTGACTGCTGAAGGACCCATTATTTTCCTGGAAGATCAGCAGAGATTGTCTGCAGGGATCCCCCAGGAAGAGAAAGGTAAAGGAGGACCCTCTAACTATGTGCAGTGATGCAGTAACTGGTGCCCATCTAACCCTGGCTTCTCCCCACAGATACTGCTGCTGATAGCCCCTCCCGTGTCCTTCCTGGAGTAACGGTTGGGGTAGCGCTGCTCTCCGTGGCCCTGTTGGTCGGGACTGTCGCCATGTGGAAAATGGACCATCGCCGCAGGGTGAGCTCCGAGTGCAGCTCTATGGAACTGTAGATGTGTCTGTTGGATAATAAACTGTTATAGATGAGCACTGGTGGCGTGTTATCTTTCAAATACTGGCTGGCTTTTACTGTCCTCGTCGGTGAGTTAATTTGTTATCCGGTTTGGCAATCGGTTGTGCCGTTTCTGTTGGTCCTCACCAGCCAATTTCAGGGCAAGGCTCGTGTGGGTTTGTAATAAATAGTGTCAGACGGGAGGGACCGGTGCGCTTGCATTGAACTCTGTTCCTTGGGTGGGTCCCGGGTCTGTCTCTGCCATTGCTGCTACCATGAGACCCTGGAGACGAGGTGTGTGCTCTCGCCTCTGGTGTGTTAAAGCCCCGATGCAGTAGCCCTTTGACGGGAGCCGGGCAGAGCTGCAGGTCTCCAGGGTCCCAGTGTTTCACCTGTCTCGGTAAATGTGACTGGGACCCACAGGAATGAATAGGATTGAGAATTTCAATTCAAGCTGCTGAAGCTGTGTATTTGGCAAACTGCTCCGGACCACGGAGTGTCCCGGCTGATGGGTTAGGTGCCCAGGTGGTGTAGTGTGGGAAATTATGTATTACATCTTAAAGGAGTGGCGAGCAGCTCTATGGGTCACTGAATGTGGCAGGACAAGTACAATCTTTTTATTTATACATCAGCTGCTTGGACCTCCTCAGTCGCAATTTGACCCTAAAACACTAACCCCTCCCCATCCCCCCCCCCCCCTCTCCTGGTATCTCCGTAGTTCAAACTCGCCCTATTATTGACAAACTGTAACTCTCAATTTCCCTTCGTGGTTTCTGTAAACACAATGCCCCGAGAATGTCCTGACATGCCCTCCCAATGGAAAACCAGCGTAAAGGCTAATTAAACAGAGAGCCTGTGTAAATGAAGGATTCCTTGCCACTGTGGAAGGTACAAGACACCAAGGCCAGAGCCAGAAGCTGATCAATCGGGATTTACAGGCTTCATTCGCTTGAGGTCATCTGCAGTACTCCCCGGGCTGTTTCAATGATGGACACCTGAAGGCTGATCTTCTGCAGATCATTCTGTTTGTTGATGGAATGGAGGAGGATAATCATTTCACAACAAACACTTTACTCGTTGGAGTTCAGCAGCATGAGAGGTGATCTTATAGAAACATTTAAAATAATGAAAGAGGGAGAGAGGTTGTTTCCACTTGTCGGGGAGACTAAAACTAGGGGGGCACAGCCTCAAAATACGGGGCAGTCAATTTAAAACCTAGTTGAGATGGAATTTCTTCTCCCATAGCGTTGTGAATCTGTGCCATTCTCTGCCCAGGGGAGCAGTTGAGGTTAGCTCATTGACTGTATTCAAATCACGGATAGATTTTTAACCATTAAGGGTCATGGGGAGCGGGTGGGTAAGTGG
Source organism: Pristiophorus japonicus (assembly GCF_044704955.1). NCBI lineage: Eukaryota > Metazoa > Chordata > Chondrichthyes > Pristiophoridae > Pristiophorus > Pristiophorus japonicus. The sequence goes on from NC_091981.1 coordinate 301,050,145, forward strand.
AGCTGAGTCCACAGCCAGATCAGCCATGATCTTATTGAGTGGTGGAGCGGGCTAGATGGCCTACTCCTGTTCCTAATTCTTATGTATGCTGCTGTTTCGGCTCTCCAGTAATTGTACAGCAGGAGCTCGGGGGGTTTGTACTGAGACTTATTAGACGTCCTTCAAGTATGTGGAGTGGGCTGGGCATTTCCAGACAATTCGCCCATTGTGCTGTGAGAGCTTCCATTGGTTAAATGTTTATAGTGACATCAGTTGGAGTCAGTGAATTTCCTAAAGAGAGAGCGACGTAAGGTTGAAGAGTTTCCTCTGTAAAAGAACGTCCTTGCTGGAGAAATAGTGAGGTTTCCCAGAAGCAGAGCATCCCATAATAACCAGAGTCTTCATTTGAATGCCCATCACTGACGTGTCGAGGGCGCACCTTCTTCAGTCTAACTGGGAGAGCCCAAATGCGAGCTTATAGTCTAGCTTCCATCCAGTAGACGAGCTCTCCAATATTAAAGGATGTTAGCTTGTCAGCTATGAGGAGCCCGATAGTAAACTAATTTCCCAGTATATTAAGATAAAATTAATAACCTCAACCGTAAATTTAGAAACAACCTGGATTATGATAAATTACAGTGCTGTAATTGGAAAGCGTGGCTAACCTAAGGATTCCTTGGTAGTGGAAATACTTGACTAATCAGACCTTGTTCATGTCGGACACTTTGCAAAACCAAATAAGAATGGATATCTCCCAGGCACCGCTTGTACGGAGAAGCGGGGCAGAAAGTTGATGAGGTTAAGGAACTGTCTGTTCTTGATCAATATTCAGGTCAAATTACCAATCCCACTGTTGTCCATTGGGTCTGCTGCCCCCTACATATTTCCATTGCAGGTGCCTGAACATATTGCAGAGGTGCTATGCTGTAATATGTTTGCCCCCTTCAATGCAACTGATGGTCGCCTTGACTGAGAAAGCACAGCGAACTATCTCTGCCCTTCAATATGTACCACTAAAAGTGAGACCCCCACCCTCAGTAATTGACCAGTATTGTTACTGGAGCAGCCACACTAACTCTGGCTGGCAGGGCCGACGCTGGGTACTCTGACGAGTCTTTCACCCACTGACCGATCAAAGTCTCTCCAGGAACAACGTTCACACCAGGAGTGTGATGGAACACCCGCCTGGATTGATAAAGCTGCGGCTTCAAAAACAATTGTTCAATACTGTCCAGCACAGGTGGGTTTGCTTGACACCCCCTGGGTTACCTATTCATCTCTCCGTTACAGAAACACCGTGGCTGCAGCATCCATGGTCTATACAAGGCACTGCAGCAACTCCCCAACGTAACTTCATTAGCACCTCCCTCCTCTGCTACCTCCATCAGTGAAAGGACAAGTGCAGCAATGTTCCTGGGACACCATTCCCTCCATGTCACACACAGCCCTGAATAAAACACATATAGCTGTTCCCTCATTGTCCCTGGATCAATGTCTTGGAATTTCCTGCTGACCTACAATACGGCAACACCATCACCACAAGGACGGCAGTGGTTCAAGGAGAAGGCCCATCACCCCCACCGTCTCAGGGCAACTAGGGATGGACAATAAATACAACTGTATTATCACTCAATGCTGACACCACAACAATCAAAAGAGAAACGTGAAGTATTCTGGAACAGGATCTAGCTGGGACTTCCCACACTCACTCTCTCCACAGATACCGATTGCCAAGAAAAACATATTGCTCTAAATCAACTTTCAAGATCTCAGGTTCTGTAACAGAAGCTGACATCTATCCCATTCCTCACACAGCGGCCATCATTGAGAAACTAGGGGCCATTAAATGGCTCTAAGGCTGATGAGAGTTCACTGGGAGATGCCACTAAAGCACAGAAGCTCAGCCTTTTTGTGTTTATCATTGCCCTGACTCTACAAGTTTACTATAATTAATAAATCCCCGTACACCAGCTCAACAGTGAGGACGAGGCCGAGTGAATTCACTGTTATTTGTTCTGAACGTGCCTGTCCGCTTCAGTCATCTGTGTCCCTTTCTGTGACACGTCACTCCTGACGTTGTCTATCCAGCCCTTCCTTGATCTTCCTCGGCTTCTTGTTCCATGTCGCTCTGTGTGGCAATCTTCATTCTTTATATCCAGGATACTTCTCATGACCCAGCACTCTGCTCCCGATAATAATGTGCGGATAAGCTCTCGCCTTCTTAAATATAGTTAGCCTTCCATATCCCTTTAAACATTCCAACAGGCGTTGACCCAAGTCCAATCCTTCTTTGTTGTCATCTTCACAACTCCCAGTCACTGACACTAACCCACCGAGGTTTACAAACTGTTCCACCTGTTCAACTGCATCCCCTGTACCTGTAATCGCAACATTTTCCTGAACATACCCAATCGAATGAAGTTCATCTTTATTATGTTAATAGTTTATCGAAGTTTTCTGCTGTCCAAGCACATCTTGTGAGCCAGTCAATGGTCAACAAATCTGAGATTGTTTCAAACCTGGTCACCTGAGGAGATCCTCCAATATCACCTTTCAGTGCAAGGATCATTGCAGTTTCCAGTACTGGATTACATATATCAGGTGACAATGTGCATCCTTATCTCACCCCAACTGTTGGTCTGAACCATTCCCTTAGTTTCCTTCCACTCCAGCACGCACAGGGACTTCTGCTAGATGCTTTCCATCAGTCTGACAAGTTTCCCAGGAATACCGAACATTGTCAAGATATTCCATATCCCTTCTCGTCCGATACTGTTAAAGGTCAGCTGTTTGATACCTTTGTGAAGCACCTTGCGACATTTTGGAACATAAGGCGCTATATAAGTGCAAGTTGATGTTGTAAAGTGGATGTTGTGTTTACACATTTCTCCGGACCCTGTCTTGCTGCTCAGGGGAAATCATTGAGTATCTCTGGGGCACCAAATGACTGTAAACCATATAAAATGTTATTGGCACTAGGCCCAGGGGCCCAGCCGTGCTCTGTGCGTTATCGAGACGGCGCTGGACAGGTTTATAGTCTTACATTTCAGAACGGACAGAGCACCAAACACATTCTGGCCACTGCTGGAATTACAGGGGCAAAGGTTTATTACCTGGCTCGTATTAAAGACATTCTCATTTACTGTTGGACTAAGGATGAACCCCTCTGATTCTCAGAGCCTTTAACAGGAGGAGTTTGAACAGGGATCTGTCCACCATAGGGATCACATGGAGACCATTCCAGGAGATGAGGTCTCTTGGGGGTGGGGGGAATTAGATAATATAATTATTCACCACATACAGGTTAAAACGCGACCGCGGGATTAAAGGGACAGTGTGGAGACATAGAAACATAGAAACATAGAAAATAGGTGCAGGAGTGGGTTATTCGGCCCTTCGAGCCTGCACCACCATTCAATATGATCATGGCTGATCGCGCAACTTCAGGACCACATTCCTGCTTTCTCTCCATACCCCTTGATCCCTTTAGCCGTAAGCGCCATATCTAACTCAGTTTTGAATATATCTAATGAACTGGCCTCAACAACTTTCTGTGGTCGAAAATTCCATAGGTTCACAATTCCCTGAGTGAAGAAGTGTCTCCTCATCTTGGTCCTCAATGGCTTACCCCTTATCCTTAGACTGTGACCTCTGGTTCTCGAATTTCCCAACAACAGGAATATTCTTCCTGCATCTAACCTGTCCAATCCCGTCAGAATGTTATATGTTTCTATGAGATCCCCTCTCATTCTTCTAAATTCCAGTGAATATAAGCCCAGTCGATCGAGTGGTTCTTCATATGTCAGTCCTGCCATCTCGGGAATCAGTCTTGTGAACCTTCGCTGCACACCCTCAATAGAAAGAATGTCCTTGCTCAGATTAGGAGATCAAAACTATACACAATATTCAAGGTGTGACCGCACCAAGGCCTTGTACAACTGCAGTAAGACCTCCCTGTTCCTATTCTCAAATCCTCTCGCTATGAAGGACAACATACCTTTTGCCTTCTTCACCGCCTGCTGTACCTGCATGCCAACTTTCAATGACTGATGTACCATGACACCAAGGTCTCGTTGTACCCCTTCTTTTCCTAATCTGTGACCATACAGATAATATTCTGCCTTCCTGTTTTTGCCACCGAAGTGGATAACCTCACATGTATCTACATTATACTGCATCTGCCATGCATTTGCTCAATCACTTAACCTGTCCAAGTCATCCTGCAGCCTCTTAGGATCCTCCTCATAGCTCACACTGCCACCCACCTTAGTGTCATCTGCAAACTTGGAGACATTCCATTCCATTCCTTTGTCTAGACGATTAATGCATATTGTAAATAGCTGGGGTCCCAGCACTGGGCCCTGCCGTACCCCACTGGTCACTGCCTGCCATTCTGAAAACGATCCGGTTATTCCACCTCTTTGCTTCCTGTCTGCCAACCAGTTCTCCATCCACGTCAATACATTACGCCCAATACCATGTGCTTTAATTTTGCACATTAACCTCTTGTTTGTGACCTTATCAAAAGCCTTTTGAAAGTCCAAATACATCACATCCACTGGTTCTCCCTTGTCCAATCTACTCGTTAAATCTTCAAAAATTGTCTCTCAGACAAAAAGCAGAGAGTAATGGTGAACGGTTATTTATCAGACTGGAGGGAGGTATAGAGTGTTGCCCCTCAGGGATCGCTATTGGAACCACTGCTCTTTTGATATATATCAATGATCTGGCCTTGGGCAGACAGGGCATCATTTCAAAGTATGCAGATGGCAGCAAACTCAGAAATGTAGTAAACAATGAGGAGGATAGTAATAGAATTCAGCAGTACATAAGCAGACTGTTGAAATGGACATACACATGACAGATCAAATTTAATGCAGAATGGTTTGAAGTGCTGCATTGTAGAAGGAAAATGAGCAACACTGAGGGAATGGGACAAATTTAAAGGGACTGCAGAAAGAGAGAGAGCTGTGGGTTTACGGACCAAAACCTTTGATGTTAATCCGGCCGTTAAACATTCAAACTGCATCCTTCACTTTATAACTAATGGAATAGAGAACAAAATCAAGGCAGTTATGGTAAACATTTATAAATCACAGTTGCATATGCACTTGAAAAGGAAAAACTTGCAGGCTATGGGTAAATATCACGAGATTGGGATTAATTTGATCTCTTTCAGAGAGAGGGCACAGACACAATGGTCCGAATGGCCTTCTGTGCTGTATCATTCGATGATCCCAGGAGATGGGGTCACTGAGAGGGGTTAGGAGTGGTGCTGAATCAATGTTCCACAATGTGCATGGGATGGAAGCAGCCTCTCTCTGCACCACAAGGTACCGAGTGTCTCATTGACACAAACAACACTATTATCATTTACAGTTATAGGTTTCTTTAGTTAATAAGACATGATGTCTGAATTATATTAGTGCTGCCTCCATAAGAGGGGAACTTGAGGAGCTGTGTCGTTAAATGCCGGTAATTGCCGATTTAAATTCAAACAACTGCACCGTTTTTAAAGGGACACTAGCAATCAAAACCGTAACTTAACAAACACAAATTAAAAGGAAACTGAACAAATTAAATTAAAATTCTAAATGCACCCATCATGGAAGGTCTCGCATAGAGAGCCCTCCATTGGGCGCTGGGGGAACTGTCTCTTGACCCAGTGTGACCTTTTCTGGTTTATTAGAAACAGTCCCCATCTCCGTGTGAGCCGTGGGAATGCGGGTTGATGTTCGGGAGCCCGTGGGCCGCGGACTGAGCCTGAGGCTGATTGGGACATTCATTTACTGCGGGTTAAACAGTGTTGGGATAAAAAGGGGGAGTCGGCTTTACAGCCTCACTTACCTGGGAGGGTTCGCTTGTTATAATGGAGGGATTGTGGGTTCTGGGCTTGTTATTTGTGGCAATCTGTTCATCTCAACCACCCTCTCTCCTTCTTCCTGCCGATAAATGTTGGCTGTCTCCCAAATTTCGCCAAGACTGCGGTTTTCCGGGAATTGAAGGCAGTGAGTGTGTGGGGAGAGGCTGCTGCTTTGATGCCGGGAGCCGGGATGTGCCGCCGTGTTTCTATTCACTGGACAATCTGCCAGGTGGGTGTATTCTCGGGCCGTCTGTATTGTGGGCCAGCGCTTTCCAGAACCACCCACAATCCAGCTGCACTCGGGGATTCCCTGGACAGTATCCTCTCTCTCCCTGTCCTGAAACATCAGGTGGCGTTTCAAACCTCTCCACTCTGCGAGTAGAACTGAGGGTGGGTCTGGGACCGTCTCCTCTGGGGATGGTGGGTTTGGGAGCTGGTACATCAGATACTGAGGGCAGCAGTTTGAATTTGACCCATAATCTCAACTTCTAACCATTCTGTTGCCGGGTGTGACTTGGAAGTCGATGGTTGAATTCCACCCTATGTCGTTGTCCAGGATAGGAGAGTAGTGTGACGGAGCCCAGCTTCCTACTGCTTCTAATCATTTTCTTTGATTTCTATCGATGAGATCCGGGCCCTTAAACACAACCAGACCAGTGATGAGCTGGAGCTGGTCAACGGGTTTCCATTAGACGGAGAATGGGAGGGGATGGAAACAAGACGGTGGTCCTGACCTGGGTGGAGTTTCTCACCCTCCCGGTAACCGTTCCCTTGCCACTCCCCGTGCAGCCACTAACCGCCTGTCATTGATCATCTTGCAGTGTGCACCAAGGATGGGCGGGTCCTGATCGCCATCTCCAAGGATTTGACGCTGCCTCCTGTAAACCTGACCACGGTCCATCTGAAGGATGGACACGGAGCTGAGTGCAGTCCGACCGTGGCCTCTGCAGACACTGTGCTCTTTCAGTTCGCAGTCACTGAGTGTGGAACTACTCAGCGGGTAGGTATTGTGGGCTGGAAGCCCCACCAATGGCTGTCAGTCGGGTGAGGGTATCTAAAGGGTAATGTGGGCCTTAAAGTCAATACATGTGATAGACAATAAGGGAATGGCAGACTTGCTCAATATCTTTACAACCGGAAAATGGAACAAAGGGGAACTAAAGTTCTATAACTTAAGGAACAGGAGTAGGCCCTACTGCCCCTTGAGCCTGCTCTGTCATTTAATATGATCATGGCTAATCTGATAATGGTCTCTGGTGCACTTCCCTGCCCGCTCCCCATAAACCCCTTCTTGCCTTATCGGTGAAGAAACTGTACTTCTGCCTGTGAATGAATTCAATGTTCCAGCTTCCACAGATCTGAGGCAGCGAATTCCATAGATTCACAACCCTCAGAAGAAATTCCTCCTCATCTCAGTTTTAAATTGGTGTCTTCTAAGAGTATGCCCCAAGTTTTCATATCCCCTCAGTGGAAGCATCCACCTTTTCAAGCTCCCTCATAATCTTACACGGTTTGACAAGATTACCTCATTCATCTGCATTCTCATGAGCAGAGGCCCAACCTACTCCACCTGTCATAATTCAACTCCCTCAACTCTGAAATCAACCGAGTGAACCTTCTCTGAAATGCCTCCAAAGCATGTCCTTTTCTGAATATGGAAAAACAAAACTGTATGCAGTATTCCAGGTGTGACCTCACCAATACCCTGTCTCACTAGAAAGAATTCCATGCTTTTATACTCTATTCCCTTTGCAATAAAGGCCAATATTCCATTGGCCTTCCTGATCATTTGCTGTACCTGCATACTATTCTGTGTTTCATGCACCAGTACACCCAGGTCCTGCTGTACTGCAACACTTTGCAATTTTTCATTTTAAACAACTTGATATTGGATTTGTTTCTGATCAAGTGCATGACCTCACACTTTCCAACATTATACTCCATCTGCCCAATGTTTGCCCATTCTAAGCCTGTGTTTCTTTTTGCAGATTTTTGTCCTGCACATGTGTTCCTGCCATCTTTGTATCGTCAGCAAACTTGGCTGTTCCATTTGGTCCCTTTCAAGTTAATATAGATTGTAAATAGTTGGGGTCCTGGCACTGATTCCTGTGGCACCTCACTAGTTAATGATTGCCAACTTGATGATGATCCATTTATCCCGACTCTGTCTTCTGTTTGTTTGCCAATCCTCTATCCATGCTAATATGGTATTGCCAACCCTATGAACTTTTATCTTGTGCACTAACTATTTATGTGGCACCTTGTCAAATACCTTCTGCAAGTCCAAATACACCACATCCACTGGCTCCCCTTTATCCACCCTGTTCGTTACATCAAAGAATTCGAGAAAATTTGTCAAACATGACTGTCCCTTCAGAAATCCATGCTGACTCTGCCTGACAGAATTATTTTTTTCCCAATGTCCTGCTGCTTCTTTAATAATGGGGAAAATGTTGGAGCCCAATCACCTGTTAGGCTAACTGCTCTATGTTCCTACTTTTTGTCTGCCTCCTCTAAAATAAGAGTGTTACATTTGCAGCTTTCCAAACTACTGGGACTGCCCCAGAATCCAGGGAATTTTGGTAAATTACAAACAATGCATTCACTATCTCAGCCACTAATTCTCAAGATGGTATGATGCAAGCCGTCAGGTTCAGGTGATTTATCTGCCTTTAGTCCCATTATTTCAGAGTACCACCTTTTGTGATCTGTTTCCCCACCCTCTACCACATAGCACCTTGACTATTCACTCTTGGGATATTTTTAGTGTCCTCGACTGTAAAGACTGATACAGAATATTCAGTTTCTGCTATCTCCATGTTCCCCCATCACCATTAATTCCCTGGTCTCTTCCTCCCTAAGGGACCAACATTTACTTTAGCCACCCTTTTCCTTTTTATATATCTAAAGAAACTCTTGCTCTCTTTGTATACTTCATGCTAGTTAACTTTCATAGTCTATCTTCCCTTTCTCTGTTGTTTTTTTGCTGGCTTTTTAAAAGCTTCCCAGTCTTCTCACCCACTAGTTTTGGCCAGTGTACCTTTTATTGTAATTGAATACCATCCTTTTAGTTGGCCACGGATGGCTATCTTTTCTCATACCTTTCCGTCTCACTGGAATATATTCTGTAAAGAAATCTGCTTAACTGTATGCCACTGTTCATCAACCATCCTACACATTAATCTATTTTCCCAGTCCACTTTAGCCAACTCTGCCCTTGTACCTTCATAGTCTCCTTTTTTATTTAAGCTTGGTATGCTGGATACAGATCTCACTTTCTCTCCCTCCATCTGAATTACAAATTCACATCATGCTATGATCACTCATTTCAAGGAGATCCTTTACTAGGAGATTTCGTTAATTCTGTCTAATTACAAAAGGACCAGATCTAAGATAGCCTGCCCCCTGGTTGGTTTTGTTACATACTGCTCAAGGAACCTGTCCCTTATGCATTCTATGAACTTCCCTTAAGGCTACCCTGATGTAGTTGCATTGATGGGTTAGGATGAGGAACGTTTCTCTCCGGTGGAGTCCTGATCCAGGGGGCATAACAAAAATAGAGCTCGGTCGGTCAGTGATGTCAGGAAGCACGTCACAAGCTTGGTGGGAATCTGGAACTCGGCTCCGAAATCGCTGAGGCTTGGTCCATTAAATTTCCTAACTGATTTGAGAATTTCTTGGGCTTGGGTATTAAGGGCTACAGAACCAAGCTAATTGGATAGTTAGTCAGCCATGATGTAACTGGGAGGTGGAACACTGTCAAGTGGTTGAATGGCCTACTACTGGCCCTCTGTACTGATGGTCTTCTGTTTCTTGTAGCTAGACGGGGTGAACGCCATGTATGAAACGGATGTGTTGGGTCAGTTTGAGATCTTGGATGGAGCTTTGGGATCGGTGACCCGGGACAGCCCCTTCAGGTGAGAATGGGAGCACATTGAGTGGGGAGAGAAGGTGAGGAGCTGAATTCTCCAGCTGTGTCCATTCTCTTACAGGCTCCATGTCCAGTGCAGTTACAAGGGAAGCCAGGAGTCGGAACTGCAGGTGAAGCCCCGAGTTTACACCCTTTCTCCGCCACTGCCTGCCACTGAGGCCGGGATCCTGGTTCTGGAGCTGAGAATAGCACGAGGTAGCGAGTGCTGCTGATGGCTAGTGTCCAACTTCAGGCTCTCTGCAAATAGTGCCGGTCTTAATTTTTCTCTTTTCAGATGGTGGCTACCGGAGCTGGTACGTGGCCAGTGACTACCCGATCCTGAGTGTGCTCCGGGACCCCGTGTTTGTGGAGGTTCGTGTCCTGAACCGGAACGATCCGTCCCTTGTGCTGGTGCTCAATTCTTGCTGGGCAACCCCCACCCCCGAGCCGTATTCCGGGCTCCGATGGGAACTCTTGGTGGGCAGGTAAGGCAGTGAGTGAGGGAGCTTGGGGCAGGCTGGGGATTGGGGAGGGGGCGACATGGACTGTGTAGGATCGAACGGGGCAATATTACAAATCTGAAGTCGGGGTTAATTGGTTTAAATGTTCTTTAGTTTCTTTATCTAGTCTAATCTCGGGACTATCGATTGATGTACCGCTATAAGCCTCGCTCTCTCCCAGGTGCCCCCCTCCCCATATAACCCCCTCTTTCTCTGTTCCAGGTGCCCATTTGTGGGCGACAATTACAAAACCCGCCTCCTCCCGGTAGATGCCGCTTCCAATTTGCGGTTCCCAACTCACCATAACCGGTTTGTAGTCAGCACTTTCGCTTTCTGGGACCGAGTTTCGGGCCGGGCTCTGACCGGGGAGGTGAGTGTTCTTCAGTGTCTCTCTCTGTCACTTAGTTGAACTCGTTCCTGGGGTCTCGCTAACAGTGAGGCAACCCCTGTTGACCCTTTGAATGTAGAAGCATTAATCTCCTGACTGGGAGCTGTGGGACTGACCAAACCGCACTGTCTCTTTCCAGGTTTACTTCCACTGCAGTGCTGAGGTTTGCTACCCATCCTCCCGAGAGAACTGCACGGCTCCCTGCAGCCCCAGTAAGTACCTGGGATCTGACTGGAAACTGAACCCTGATGGGGAGTGCTGGGCGAGTGTCATTTGGACACAGTCCTTCAGCAAGGGCCCGACAGTGGGCACAGGAGGAGTGTCGTCAATCTGCCGCCTCTGAACTGTTCACCAGTTAGTTTACAGCAGAATAGCAATCTGGCTCAGTGGGTCTGATCACATCGTGCCCTGGGTCTGAGTGGAATCCACCACTGTGGTTGGGAACAGAGAAACAAAAGAAAAATAGGTGCAGGTGTAGGCCATTCGGCCCTTCGAGCCTGCACCTCGATTCAATAAGATCATGGCTGATCATTCACCTCTACCACTTTCCTGCTTTCTCTCCATACCCCTTGATCCCTTTAGCTGTAAGGGCTACATCTAACTCCCTCTTGAATATAAGCAATGAACTGGCATCAACTCTCTGTGGTAGGGAATTCCACAGGTTAACAACTGAGTGAAGTTTTGCTTCATCTCAATCCTAAAATGGCTTGCCGCTTATCCTTCGACTGTCCCCTGGTTCTGGACTTCCCCAACATCGGCAACATTATTCCTGCATTTAATCTGTCCAGTCCCATAAGAATTTTGTTTGAGATCCCTTAATCCTTGTAAACTCCAGTGAATACAGGCCCAGTCGATCCAATCTCTTCAGTGCTGCCATCCTGGGAATCAGTCTGGTGAACCTTTGCTGCACTCTCTCTCAATAGCAGACTAGGAGACCAAAACTGAACTCAATATTCCAGGTGAGGCCTCACCAAGGCCCTGTACAACTTCAGTAATACCTCCCTGCTCCTATACTCAACCCCCTAGCTATGAAGGCCAACATAGCATTTGCTGCCTTGACTGCCTGCTGTACAGCATGCCAACTTTCAATGACTGATGTACCATGACACCCAGGTCTTGCACCTCCACTTTCCCGAATCTGCTGCCATTCAGATAATCTGTTTTCATGTTTTTGCCCCCAAAGTGGATAAACTCACATTTATCATTATCCTGCATTTGCCCACTCAACCTGGCCAAGTCACCTGCAACATTTTAGCGTCCTTCTCACAGCTCACACCGCCACCCAGCTTAGTGTCATCTGCAAACTTGGAGATATTACTCAATTCCCTCATCCAAATCATTAATGTATATTGGAAAGAGCTCGGGTCCCAGCACTGAGCCCTGTGGCACCCAACCAATCACTGCCTGCCATTCTGAAAAGGACCTGTTTATCCCGACTCTCTGCTTCCTGTCTGCCAACCAGTCCTCTATCCATCTCATTACATTACCCCCAATACCATGTGCTTTAATTTTGCACCAATCTCGTGTGGGACCTTGTTAAAAGCCTTTTGAAAGTCCAAGTACAACACATCCACTGGTTCTCCCTTGTCCACTCTACTAGTTACATCCTCAATATTCCAGAAGATTTGTGAAGCATGATTTCTTTCATAAATCTATGCTGACTTGGACCAATCCCATCACTGCTTTCCAAGTGTGCTGTTTCATTTTTAATAATTGATTCCAACATTTTCCCCACTAATGTCAGGTTAACTGTCTATAATTCCGTTTTCTATCCCTCAAAGTGATGTTACATTAGCTACCTTACAGTCCATAGGAACTGATCCAGAGTCGATAGACTGTTGGAAAATGATCACCGGTGCATCCACTATTTCTAGGGCTACTTCAATAAATACTGAGATGCAGACTCAGGACCTGGGGGTTTATCTGCTTCAATCCCATCAATTTTTTGCCAAATAAGTATTTCCTTTTGTTCCTCCTCACTACACCCTCAGTCCCCTAGTATTTCCAGAAGATTATTTTCTTTGGTTCTGTTTTCACAAAGGATTTGTTTAACTGGTCTGCTATTTCTTTGTTCCACATTATAAATTCCTGAATCTGACTGCAAGGGACCTATGTCACTATTCTCTTTCTCTTCACATCTATAGAAGCTTTTGCAGTCAATTATGTTCCCAGCAAGCTTCTGCTCATACTCTATTTCCCCCTTCTAATTAAACCCTCTGTTGTCCTCTGCTGCATTACAAAATTCTCCAGTCCTCGGGTTTGCTGCTTTTCTCGCCAATGTATGCCTTTAATTTGGATTTAACACTATCTTCAATTGCCCTTGTTAGTGATGGTTGAGCCACCTTCCCTATTTTATTTTTACTCAACAGGGATGTACAATTGAAGTTCATCCATGTGATCTTTGTTTGCCATTGCCTATCCGCCATCAACCCTTTAAGTATCGCTCGCCAGTCTATTCTAGCCAATTCACATCTCATACCATCGAAGTTACCGTTCCTTAAGTTCAAGACCCTCGTCTCTGTATTAACTGTCACTCCATCTTAATGAAATCTACCATATGCTCACTCTTTTCCAAGGGACCTCACCAAGATTGCTAATTAGTCCTTTCTCATTACACATCACCCAGTCTTGGATGGGCAGCCCTCTAGTTGGTTTCCCAACATATTGGTCGAGAAAACCATCCCTAATACACTCCAGAAATCTTCCACCACCGCCTTGCTACCAGTTTGGTTATCCCAATCTATATGTAGATTTTTATTGCACATCCCTAATTTCTTTGTTGCTCCCAACCCCTCTACGACTGTTTGGTGGTCTGTACACAACCCCACTCATTTTCTGCCATATTCTGTAGCTCCACCCATACTGATTCCACATCATCCAAGCTAATGTTCTTCCATACTATTGCATTAATTTCCTCTTTAACCAGCAATGCCACCCCACCTCCTTTTCCTTTGTCTATCCTTCCTGGATGTTGAGGTCCTGACCAGCATCCTGCTGCAACCAGGAGTTCCAGGGTGGGACTGAACCGATATCTGGGGGTGGGGGAGACCCGCCCCATGTGTGGATATCCTGTAACAGCTGGTCAAATTAGTGCTTAAATCTAATCCTTCCCCAGGATATCTGGCCATTACACGGTCAGTGACTGCAAACTTTGCTCGGTTGAAAATGGTCTTTCTTGGAATAGGGACTGAATCTTAGTCAGAGTGAACTGTATTTAATTAAAGTCTAATCTCGAGGTTTTTCGCATTTGGCCATTGGTTTGAATATTTGATTGGGGGCTTCAGGCAGCTGAACATTGAACTATCCACCTTGAGACCTTGTCTCTTTCCCTTGTCCCCCAGAGAGGCGAAGAAGCGCTGATTCCCGGCCTGGGGACTTGGTGACCGCTGAAGGACCCATCATTTTCCTGGAAGATGAGCAGAGACTGGCTGCGGGGATCTCCCAGGAAGAGAAAGGTAAAGGAGGACCCTCTAACTGTGTGCAGTGATGCAGTAACTGGTGCCCATCTAACCCTGGCTTCTCCCCACAGATACTGCTGCTGATTCCCCCTCCCGTGTCCTTCCTGGAGTAGCGGTTGGGGTAGCGCTGCTCTCCATGGCCCTGTTGGTCGGGACTGTCGCCATGTGGAAAATGGACCATCGCCGCAGGCTGGGCTCCGAGTGCAGCTCTATGGAACTGTAGATGTGTCTGTTGGATAATAAACTCCTGTTATAGATGAGCCCTGGTGTCGTGTTATCTTTCAAATCCTGGCTGGATTTTACTGTCCTCGGTGAGTTAATTTGTTTTGTTTGTGCTGCTTCTGTTGGGTCCCCACCAGCCAAGTTCAGGGCCAGGCTGGTGTGGGTTTGTAATAAATGTAGCGGGCGGGAGGGACCGGCACGGTTGCGGTGAACTCTGTTCCTTGCGAAGGGGCCCGGGCCCGTGTCTCTGCCATTGCCGCTTCAATGGGGCCATAGAGACACAGTTTGACAAGCCTGGCGAGTGGTGTTGGGCTGTCGCCTCCCGCACACCCTGAACATTAGTGTCTGTCTCCGGCTATTGAACCTTCAGTTATCACTGAGCTGCCGGCCGCTGCGTGCTGCCGGAGTAACGCCTGTCCAGAGCTTGTTCCCGCTGTGACTGGGTTGCTGAAGATAAATGGTTGGAGATCCCTGCCCTGTCTAGGACCGAATCTGTGAGCTGGTCTGCAGGGAGCGGGAGGTATCTTCCCGAGGAGCATCAGCTCCAACACTCACTGGGCTGTGCTCTCCTTGGTGGAGGCATGTCAGATGTTCAGAGATTGCGTGATCTGTAATAGGAGCGGGGCAGAGCTGCAGTTCTCCAGGGTCCCCGTGTCTCGCCGATTGGTTAAATGTGACTGGGACCCACAGGAATGATGCGCATTGAGGATTTCAATCCAAGATCCCTGTACTGGGCAAAATTATCCAGATGGAGTGTGCTGGATAATGGGTAAAATGGGTCAGGGTGGGAATGGTGACGTAATGCAGAATCTTTGAATCGTAGAATAAGACACGAGGCCATTCTGTCCGTATGTGCCGGTTGTTATCTGGTCTAATTCCAGCTCTCGGTCCGTAGCACTAGGTTTCGGCTGAGTGCACATCCAAGTACTTTTTAAATGTGATGAGTGTTTCTGAAATCATTCATGTATTCCACAAAGCAAAGGAGTGAGAACTGGGCCCTGTAGAACCCCACTGGAAGCAGCCAACCAGTCTCCAACTCTCCTCCATTACCCTTTGCTTCCTTCCACTTAGACAATTTTAGATCCAATTTGCCACACTCCAATGGATCCCATGGGATTTTACTTTGTCCATTTGGGACATTTCCGCACACCTTGCTTAAAATCCATGCATCAAACGTACACATTAACCATCCCTGTTACCTCAAAGAACTCCAACGTAGTCAAACATGACCTTCCCTTCTCAAATCCATGCTGACATTGCTTGATTAGTATTTCAAACTGAAGGTTTATAAAGTCCTGCAGAATTGATTCCAGTCATTTGGCCACCACTGAGATTAAACTGTCCTGTAACTGCCAGCACCTGCAGTATTTTGCTTTTGTATTAGTGTTTCATTCACTGCCACTTCTCTTCCAGGTATGCCCACCTTGAAGTTCTGCTCTTCGACAGGATTTCTATTTCATCTTTACAATCTGTTTTCCTTATGTTTGATCAAGTATCTGCCAAGACTTTCTTTCACAGCTACATCTCTTCTCATTAACTGTCTGTCTCAGACTGAAAAACAAGGATATACAATTTGGCCAAAATTAGACCTGGAGGTTTTTAAAAGCCAGCAGAGAATGATTAAGGGAAAAGAGTCTATGAATGTAAACTAGCACAATATGCAAAAAGAGCAAGTGTTTCTATAGGTATATAAAAAGAAGCGTGGTTAAAGTAAATGTTCGTCCCTTGAGGACGAGACTGGGGCATTAGTAAGGGGTAACATGGAGATGGCAGAACCTCTATACAGGTATTTTGTATCCGTTTTTACAGTAGAGGACACTAACAATATTTCGACAGTGGATATTCAAGGGGGGGGGATAGACTTAACATAATCACTAAGTAAGTGGTACTCAGCAAGATAATGGGACTAAAGGCAGATAAATCCCTTCAATCTGATGGCTTGCATCCTAGTGTCGTAAGAGAAGTAGCAGCAGGGATTGTGGCTGCGTTGGTTGTAATTTACCAAAATTCCCTGGATTCTGGGGAGGTTGCAGCAGATTAGAAATCTGCAAATGTAAAACTTTTTTTTTTTTAAAAGGGAGGCAGACAAAAAGCAGGACACGATAAACCAGTTATCCTCCTCTTGGTTGGGAAAATGGTCGAGTCCATTTATTAAAGTAGCAGGACATTTGGAAAAGCAAAATTCGGGCAGTCAGCATGAATTTATGAAGGGGAAGTCATGTTTGGAAAAAAAATTGCTTGAGTTCTTTTTGAGGATGTAACGAACAGGGTGGATAAAGGGCAACCAGTGGATGTGGTGTATTTGGACTTCTGGAAGGCATTTGTCAAGGTGCCACAAGAGGTTACTGCACAAGATAAAAGTTCACGGGGTTGCGTGTAATATATTAGCATGGATAGAGGATTGGCTAATTGATTTGGGATAAATGGTTCATTCTCTGGTTGGCAACCATTAACTAGTGGGGTGCTGCAGGATCAGTGCTGGGAGCCCAAATATTTACAATCTATTAATGACTAAAGAATGGACTGAGTGTAATGAAGCCAAGTGTGCTGACGATACAAAGATGGGAGGAAAAGCAAATGAGGAGGACACATCTGCAAAAGGACCGAGACAGGTGAAGAAAGTGGGCAGGTGGTGAATAATTGTGAGGTCATGCACTTGGGCAGAAAAAAAATCAAAGAGCAAGTTAATTAAATGAAGATTGCAAAGTGCCACAGTACAGCAGGACCTGTGGGTTCATTGTGCATGAAACACAAGGATAGTATGCAGGTACAGCAAGTGATCAGGAAGACCAATGGTTACTTGATCTTTATTCCAAAGGGGATGGAATATAAAAGCAGGGAAGTCTTGCTATAGTTATATAGGGTATTGGTGAGACCACACCTGGAATACTGCATGCAGTTTTAGTTTCCATATTTACGAAGTTATATACTTGCTTTTGGCAGCAGTTCAGAGAAGGTTCACTAGGTTGATTTGCGTGGGTGGATTATGAGGAAAGGTTGAATAGGTTGGGCTTCTACTGATTGGGATTCAGAAGAATGAGGTGATCTTATCGAAACGTTTCAGATTGAGCTGGCTTGGCAAGGTGGATGCAACGAGGATGCTTCCACTGATGGGAAAGACTAGAACTGGAGGGCATGATCTTAAAATCAGGGACTGCCCATTTAAAACAGATGAGGAAAAATTTCTTCTGAGGGTTGTAAATCTGTAGAATTCGCTGCCTCGGAGCTGAAAGCTAGGACATTGTCTATTTCTGTCTTAAATATATTCAGTTTCTTAAATGATAAGGGAATAAGAGGTTACAGGGAGTGGGTGGGAAAGTAGAGCTGAGTCCATAAACTGATCAGCCATGTTCTCATTGAATGCTGGAAAAGGCTCCAGGAGCTGTATGTCCTATACTGTTCCTATCCATCTGCATTCCACCCTTCATGTTTTGGATCCACCCAGGATTACAGACATCTGATATTCAACATTTCTCCAACCACTGTTCTTGCCGGATCCTAGGATCCACGCCACATGCACACTCTCCCTCTCTTCAGCAGCACTGACTCACTATCTGTGTAAGCTATCCTGGTCCACAGTTCCATTTCATCCTTTGCCTCGTCCAACGCTTTAACTAAATAACATGTTTCCTTCCTTTCAGGTGTCAAGGATTGTAAACTTCAACAACTCATGAACACCAACGCCACCCCCACCCCCGAAAACGTCTTTCTCTCTCTCCCCACACTTCCCTGTGATCCTTTCCCTTCTGCTGTACTTTCATTATCCCCTCTGTCCTTCCACTCTCTGACCCCGAACGATAAGTCCTCAGCAAAGGCTTGAGCTTCATGCCCTTACGCCCCAACATCAATGAATTATGAGCTCGGCACGATGCTGAGCTCTTTTTCCGCCAACTTTGCCTCCATGCCCATTTCTTCGACCAGGAGTCTTCCCCCACACAGCTGATCCTTTCTCCAGTGTTCAGAATTATGTCTATCTGGCCTCTTACCCTCTGTAGACCTCTTCATTGCAAACTGCGGACGGGCCATCTCAATTTCTCTGCTCCCCTCACTCACTCGAAACTACCTCCCTCTGAACTTGCAGTATTCCGCTCGCTCGGATCTAACCCCAACATTGTCATCAAACCTGTTGACAAGAGTGGCGCTGTTGTTTGGCGAACTGACATCTACTTTACAGAGGCTGATCGCCAACTCTGACATCTCCTCCGACCTCTCCCTGGACCATGACCCCACCACTGAACCTCAAGCTGCCATTTCCTTGACTGTCACTGACGTTATCTCCTAGAGATCTCCCCTCATAATTCCCCAACCCTGTGCTTCTTCCTCCTTCCCAACATCCACAAGGGCTGCCTTGGTCGACCCATTGTTTCAGCCTGTTCTTGCCCCACAGAATTATATCTTATCGACTGTTTTTATTCTCCTTGTCCACGCTTTTTCCACCTACATGGGTGACTCCTCCGAAACCCTCCATCACCAAGTTTCCAGTTTCCTGGTCCCAACCGTCTCCTTTTCACCATGGACATCCAATCCCTCTACATTTCCATCCCTCACCAGGATGGCCTGAGGGCACTCCGCTTCTTCGAGCAGAGGCCCAATATAGAAAATAGGTGCAGGAGTGGCCATTCGGCCCCCGGGCCTGCACTGCAATTCAATAAGATCATGCTGATCAGTCCTTCAGTACCCCTCCTGCTTTCTCTCCATACCCCTTGATCCCTTTAGCCGTAAGGGCCATATCGAATTCCTCTTAAATATATCTAATTAACTGGCATCAACAACTCTCTGCGGCAGGGAATTCCACATGTTAACAGTTCTGAAGAAGTTTCTCAGTGCTAAATGGCCTACCCGTTATCTTAAAACTTTGTCCCCTGGCTCTGGACTTCCTCAACATTGGGAACATTCTACCCACATCGAACCTGTCCCGTCCCATCAGAATCTTATACGTTTCTGAGATCCCCTCTCAGTCTTCTTAACTTCAGTGAATAAAGGCCCAGAGGATCCAGTCTCTCCTCATGACAGTCCAGCCATCCCTGGAATCAGTCTGGTGAACCTTCACTGCACTCCCTCAATAGCAAGAACGTCCTTCCTCAGATTAGGAGACCCAAACTGAACACAATATTCCAGGTGAGGCCGCACTATGGCCCTGTACAACTGCAGTAAGACCTCCCTGCTCCTATACTCATCCCCTAGCTATGAAGGCTAACATACCATTTGACTGCTTTACCACATGCTGTACCTGAATGCACAATTTCAGTGACTGATGAACCATGACACCCAGGTCTCGTTGCACCTCCCCTTTTTTCTAATCTGCTGGCAATTCAGATAATCTGCCTTTATGTTTTTCCCCCCAAAATTGCTAACCTCAAGTATCCACATTATGCTGCATCTGCCATGCATTTGCCCACTCAGATAACCTGTCCAATTCACCCTGCAGCCTTTAGCATTCTCCTCACAGCTCACACCGCCACCCACTTTAGTGTCCACAAACTGGGAGATATTACACTCAATTTCTTCATCTAAATCGTTAATGTATATTGAAAGAGCTGGAGTCCCAGCACTGAGACCTGTGGCACCCCACTCATCACTGCCTGCCGTTCTGAAAAGGACCTGTTTATCCCGATTCTCTGCTTCCTGTCTGCCAACCAGTTCTCTATCCATGTCGGTACATTACCCCCAATACCATGTGCTTTAATTTTGCACACCAATCCTTGTGCGGGACCTTGTCAAAAGCCTTTTGAATGTCCAAGTGCACCACATCCACTGGTTCTCCCTTGTCCACTATGCTAGTTACATCCTCACAAAATTCCAGAAGATTTGTCAAGCATTATTTCCCTTTCATAAATCCATGCTGACTTGGTCCGATCCTGTCACTGCTTTCCAAATGCGCTGCTATTTCATCATAATTGATTCCAACATTTTCCCCATTACTGATATCAGGCTCACCAGTCTATAATTACCTGTTTTCGCTCTCCCTCTTAAAAATGGTGTTACATTAGCTGCCCTCCAGTCCATTGGAACTGATCGAGTCGATGGACTTTTGGAAAATGATCACCAATGCATACACAATTTCTAGGGCCACTTAGTCTGCATCACAGAGTAATTATCAGGCCCCAGGGATTTATCAGCCTTCAATCCCATCAATTTCCCGAACACAATTTCCTGCCTAATAAGGATATCCTTCAGTTCCTCCTCACGAGACCTACTGTCCCTTAGTACATTCCTACGTGAAGACAGAACTGAAGTATTGGTTCAATTGGTCTGCCATTTCTTTGTTCCCCATTATAAATTCACCTGAATCTGACAGCAAGGAACATTCGTTTGTCTTCACTAATCTTTTTCTCTTCACATATTTATAGAAGCTTTTGCAGTCAGTATGTTCCCTGCAAGCTTCCTCTCGTACTCTATTTTCCCCCTCTTAATTAAACCCTTAATCCTCCTCTGTTGAATTCTAAGTTTCTCCCAGTCCTCAGGTTTGTTTTTTCTAGACAATTTATATGCCTCTTCCTTGGCTTTAACACTATCCTTAATTTCCCTTGTTATAGAAACATAGAAACATAGAAAATAGATGCAGGAGTAGGCCCTTCTGCCATCCTCCAGCATGATCCCACCGCAAATCCTATCTTCTCCTCCCCTCACCACAGCATTTGGAAGGGACCACTCCCTCCGTGACAGCCTGGTCCATTCTGCAGTCACCCCCAGCAACACCCCCTCGTCCCACGGCAACTTTCTGTGCCACCTGCCCTTTTACCTTCTCCATTCCCACTATCCAGGGCCCCAAATACTCCTGGAAGATGAAACAGCGATTTACTTAGTACCATCAATTTAGTAAACTGAGTAGGCTGCTCACGATGTGGTGGTCTCTATTTTGGGGAGATCAAGCGTAGATTGGGTGACCACTTTGCTGAACACCTCCATTCAGTCCATAATTTGTGATGGAGGTTCTTATTACTTTAATTGTCTGCTCCACTCCCACTCTGACCTCTCCGGCCTCGGTCTCCTAAACTGTTCCAACAAAGTTGAATGCAAGCTCGAGGAACAGCACCTCATCTTTAGTTTAGGCACTTTACAATGTTCTGGACACAAGATCAATTTCAGAGCATAGCCACTGTCAATCGTTGGCTCACTTTCTTCCCCCATCCCCCCACCCCCCGAAATATTTTTTTTCTCCTTGTCTCTAATGGCCGTTGGTCGTTATCCCGCCATTCACACCGTAACTTAACTAATGATTTTCTAACTTCTCCCATTACCATTTCAATTTGACCCATCATCCCCTTTCTCATCTCTCCTGTCTTTCACCCTATAACAGACCTTCCCTTTTGTTCTTTATTCCCCTCCACCTTTCAGTGCTTAAGAATCTGTTCTTTGCGAACACACTCCAGTTCTGACGAAAGATCATTGTCTGATGAAGGATCATCGACCCGAAACGTTAAATCTGCGTTCTCTCCACAGACGCTGCTTGACCCGCTGAGATTTCCAGTATTTTCTGTTTTTATTCAACATTGCAGCATCCGCATTTTTCTTGTGGTGTGCGGTCTCTAATTGCCCGGTTTATCAAGTCCTCCCTTTTTAAACAATGGTCCAACCTTAGCAATTCGCCTACCCTCCGGCACAACTCCTTTAGTCAGGGATGATTGGAAAATGATGCTCACAGCCTCTGCAATTTCCTTCGTGGCGAGCAGCTCCATGGGCCACTGATTGTGGTGGGACAAGTATTATGATTGTGTAAAATACAAAAGGTTGTAAATCAGCTGACCGGGGCTCCTGACTTGAACTCTGGTCCTAAAACACTGAGCCCCTCCCCTGTTGTCTCCGTATTTCAGACTCATCCTATTATTGACAAAACATTACTCTACTTAATCTCCTTTCGTGGTTTCTATAAACAAAATGCCCCAAGAGTGGCCTGACCTACCCTCCCAATGGAAAACCTGCGTCAACGCTAATTAAACAGTGAGTGCCTGTGTAAATGAAGGAGTCCCTGCCATTGTGGAGGGTACAAGACACCAAGGCCGCAGACAGAAGCTGACCGATCGGGATTTACAGGCTCCATTCGCTTGAGGTCATCTGTAGTACCCTCGGGGCTGTTTCAGTTTCTGCAGATCACTCTGGATGTTGATGGAATGGAGGAGGACATTCATTTCACAACATGCTGCTGTTTTGGCTCTCCAGCAATTGTACAGCAGGAGCCCGGTGGGGTTGTACTGAGAAACCTGTTATACGTCCTTCGAGTATGTAGAGGGCGCTTGGCATTTCCAGACAATTCACCCCGTGTGCTGAGAGAGCTTCTGTTGTTTAAATGTTTATAGTGACACCAGGGAGTCAGTGAGTTTCCTGAAGAGCGAGGGAGATGAGGTTGAAGACCGTTTCCTCTGGAAAAGAAAGGTCTGGCTGGAAATCGTGAGTTTTCCCAGGAGCAGAGCATCCAATAATAATACTCAATCTTCATCTGAATGTTCATCAATGCTCTGTCGAGGCTGCACCCTTGAATATATCTGTGATCCTAATTGCGAGCTTATAGTCTAGGTTCTATCCAGCAGACTAGCTCTCCAATATCAAAGGGTGTTAACTTATCAGTTACCTGAGGAGGCTGATAGTAAATTTTTGTCCTAATATTTTAAGTCAAAATTACTAATCTCAACTGCAAATTTATAATCGAATTGGATTATGGTGAATCACTGTGCTATAATTGGACGGCCTAGCGAACTTGGAGATTCGTTGGTACTAGAAATACTCAACTAATCTGACGCAATCCATGTAGGACACTTTGGCAAACCAAATAACGATCGATCCCTCCCAGACACTGCCTGTAGTGGGGAACGGGGTTGAACGTGGATGAGGTTAAGGATCTGTCTGTCCTTGATCAATATTCAGCTCAAGTTACCAATCCCACTGTTGTCGTTTGGTGTCTGCTGTCCCTATATATTGCCATTTCAGGTGCCTGGATATATTGCAGAGGTGCTATGTTCTAACATGTTTTCCCCTTCAATGAAACTGATGGTGGCCTTGACTGAGAAAGCACAACGAACTATCTCTGCCCTTCAATAGTACCACTAGTAGTGGGACCCCCACCCTCAGTAATTGACCAGTATTGTTACTCGACCAGCCACACTAACTCTGGCTAGCATGGCCGACGCTGGATAATCTGACGAGTCTTTCACCCACTGACCGATCAAAGTCTCTCCAGGTACAACGCTCACACCAGGAGTGTGATGGAACACCCGCCTGGGTAGAATAAGCTGTGGCTTCAAAAACAATTGTTCAAAACTATCCAGCACAGGTGGGTTTGCTTGACACGCCCTGGGTTACCTATTCACTCCTCCATTACAGAAACACCGTGGCTGCAGTATCCATGGTCTATACAGGGCACTGCAGCAACTCCCCAAGGTAACTTCTTCAGCACTTCCCTCCTCTGCTACCTCCATCAGTGAAAGGACAAGTGCAGCAATGTTCCTGGGACACCATTCCCTCCATGTCAAACACAGCCCTGAATAAAACACATATAGCTGTTCCCTCTTTGTCCCTGAGTCAATGTCTTTGAATTTCCTGCTGACCTACAATACTTCAACACCATCACCACAAGGACTGCAGTGGTTCATGGAGAAGGCACATCACCCCCACCGTCTCAGGGCAACTAGGGATAGACAATAAATACAACTGTATCATCACTCAATGCTGACACCACAACAATCTATAGAGAAACGCAAGGTATTCTGTAACAGGCTTTATCTGGGCCTTCCTACACGCAGCCTCTCCACCGATACCAGTTGAGAAGAAAGACATAGTGCTCTAAATCAGTTTCCAAGATCTCCGGTCCTATAACAGAAGCTGACATCTGTCCCATTCCTCACACAGCGGCCATGATTGAGAAACTAGGGGACATCATATGGCTCTAACGCTTATGAGAGTTCACTCGGAGCTGTCACTAAAGCACAGAACCTCAACTTTGTTGTCTTTGTCTTTGCCCGGACTCTACAAGTTTACTATAATTAATAAATCGCCGTCCACCAGCTCAGCAGTGAGGACGAGGCCGAGTTAATTCACTGTTGAGGGTTCTGCACGCGCCTGGCGCATCAGTCATCTGTGTCACTTTCTGTGACACCTCACTCCTGACATTGTCTATCCAGCCCTTCCTTGGTCTTCCTCAGCTTCTTGTTCCATGTCGCTCTGTGTGCAGCATTCTTCATTCTTTATATTCCGGAAACTTCTCGTGACCCAGCACTCTTCTCCCGATAATAATGTGCGGATAACTTTGCTTCATAAGCTCTCGACTTATTTAAATATGGCTATCCTTCCATATCCCTTTAAACATTCCAACAGCAGGTGATCCTTCTTTGTTGTCATCTTCACAACTCACAGTCACTGACACTAACCCACCGAGGTGTACAAACTGTTCCACCTGTTCAACTGCATCCCCTATACTTGTAATCGCAACATCTTCCTGAGAATCCCCAAATTAAATGACTTTCATCTTTATTATGTTAATTGTTTATCGAAGTTTTCTGCTGTCCAAGCAAAGCTTGTGAGCCTTATGCACTGGTAGAGTGCATGAGGGAGAACCAGTAGATGTGGTGCATTTGGAATTTCAAAAGGCTTTTGCCAAGGTCGCGCAAGAGATTACTGTGCAAAATTAAGGCACATGGTATTGGGGGTAATGTATTGACGTGCATAGAGAAAAGGTTGGCAGACAGCAAGAGTGAGTGGGAAAAATGGGTCATTTTCAGAATGGCAGGCAGTGACTAGTGGGGTGTCACAGGGTTCAGTGCTGGGACCGCAGCTATTTACAATATTCATTAATGATTTAGACGAAGGAATTTAATGTAATATCTCCAAGTTTGCAGATGACACTAAGCTGGGAGGCATTGCGAGCTGTAAGGAAGATGCTAAGGGGCTGCAGGGGGACTTGGACAGGTTAGGTGAATGGGCAACTGCATGGCAGATGCAATATAATGTGGATAAATGTGAGGTTATCCACTTCGGTGGCAAAAACAGGAAGGCAGCTGATTATCTGAGTGGTGACAGATTAGTAAATGGGGAGGTGCAACGAGACCTGGGTGTCATGGTACATCAGTCATTGAAGTTAGGTATGCAGGTACAGCAAGCAGTAAAGAAAGCAAATGGCATGCTGGCCTTCATAGCGAGCGGGTTTGAGTATAGTAGCAGGGAAGACTTGCTGCCGTTATACAGGGCCTTGGTGAGACCACACCCTGAGTATTGTGTGCAGTTTTGGTCTCCTAATCTGAGGAAGGACATGCCTTCCATTGAGGGAGTGCAGCGAAGGTTCACCAGACTGATTCCCGGGATAGCAGGACTGACATATGAGGAAAGACTGGCTCGACTCGGCTTATACTCACTGGAATTTAGTAGAATGAGAGGCGAATCTCATATTCACGTGCAAAATTCTAATGGGCCTGGACACGTAAGATACAGGAAGAATGTTCCCAATGTTGGGGAAGTTCAGAACCGGGGACGCAGTCTAAGGATAAGGGGTAAGCCATATACGACCGAAATGAGGAGAAACTTTTTCACCCAGAGGAATGTGAAACCGTGGAATTCTCTGCCACAGAGAGTTGTTGATTCCAGTTCGTTAGATATATTCAAAAGGGAATCGGGGGGTATGGAGAGAAGGATGGGATGGGGTACTGAGGTTGAATGATCAGCCATGATCATATTCAATGATGGTGCAGGATCGAAGGGCTGAATGGCTCGCTTTTGCACCTATTTTCTATGTTTCTATGAGCCAGTCAATGGTCAGCGAACTTGAGATTGTTTCAAACCTCGTCACCTGAGGTGATCCTCCAATATCACGTTTCAGTGCAAGGATCATTACAGCTTCCAGTACTGGATTACATATATCAGGTGACAATGTGCATCCTTATCTCAGCCCAACTGTTCGTCTAACCCATTCTATTTGTGTCCTTCCACTCCAGCGCAAACAGCGACATCTGCTGGACGCTTTCTATCAGTTTCACAAGTTTCCCAGGAATACCGAACATCGTCAAGATATTCCAAATGCTTTCTCGCCCGACACTCTCAAAGGCCAGCTACTTGATAGTTTTGTGAAGCGCCTTGCGACATTTTCGGACATAAGTGCGATATAAATACAAGTTGATACTGTAACGTGGATGTTGTGTAATATGTATTTCACCGGAACCTGTCTTGTTGCTCAGGGGAAATCATTGAGAATCTCCGGGGCACCAAATGACTGTAAACCATATAAAAGATTATTGGCACTAGGCCCAGGGGCCCATCCGTGCTCTGTGTGTGTTACAGTGACCGCGCTGGACAGGGTTACAGTCTTACATTTCAGAACCGTCAGAGCACCAAACACATTCTGGCCACTGTTGGAATTCCAGGGCCCAGGGCTTACAAGCTGGCGAGTATTAAAGACATTGTCATTTCCTATTGACTGAGGATGAACCCCTCTGATTCTCAGAGCATTTAACAGGAGGAGTTTGAACAGGGATCTGTCCACCACAGGGATCACATGGGAATCATCCCAGGAGATGGGTCTCTGGGGTAGTTAGATAATATAACTATTCACCACATTCAGGTTATAAGTTGACTGCGGGATTAAAGGGACAATATGGAAACTGAATTGGCTCTCAGACAAACAGCAGAGAGTAGCGGTGAACGGATATTTATCGGACGGGAGGGTGGTATACAGTGCTGTCCCCCAGATATATATCAATGCTCTGACCTTAGGGAGACTGGGCATCATTTCAAAGTATGCAGATGGCAGCAAACTCAGAAATGCAGTAAACAGTGAGGAGGATAGTAATAGAAATCAGGAGTAGATAATCAGACTAGTGAAATGGGCAGACACATGGCAAATCACATTTAATGCAGAATAGTTTGCAGTGATGCATTTTCGAAGTAAAATGAGCAAAAGTGAAGGAAATGGGAGAAATTTAAAGGGACTGCAGGAAGAGAGAGAGCTGTGAGTTCACGGACACAAATCTTTGAAGTTAATCCGGCCGTTAAACATTCAAACTGCACACTTCGCTTTATAACTAATGGAATAGAGAACGAAATCAAGGAAGTTATGGTAAACATTTATAAATCACAGTTGCATATGTACTTGAAAAGGAGCACCTTGCAGGGCTATGGGGAAATATCACGGGATAGGGATTAATTTGATCGCTTGTTCATAGAGAGGGCACAGACACAATGGTCCGAATGGCCTTCTGTGCTATATCATTCGATGATCCCAGGAGATGGGGTCACTGAGAGGGGTTAGGAGTGGTGCTGAATCAATGTTCCCCAATGTGCATGGGATGGAAGCAGCCTCTCTCTGCACCGCAAGGTACCGAGTGTCTCATTGACACAAACAACACTATTATCATTTACAGTTATAGGTTTCTTTAGTTAATGAGACATGATGTCTGAATTATATTAGTGCTGTCTCCATAAGAGGGAACTTGAGGAGCTGTGCCGTTAAATGGCGGTAATTGCCGATTTAAATTCAAACATCTGCACCGTTTTTAAAGGGGCACAAACAATAAACACCGTAACTTGACAAAAACAAATTAAAAAGAAACGAAACAAATTAAATTACAATTCTGAACCCACCGATCATGGAAGGCCTCGCGGAGTGAGCTCTCCATTGGGCGATTGTGGAACTGTCTCTCGACCCAGGGTCACATTTATTGGTTTATTAGAAACAGGTCCCATCTCCGTGTGAGCCGTGGGAATGCGGGTTGATGTTCGGGAGCCCGTGGGCCGCGGACTGAGCCTCAGGCTGATTGGGACATTCATTTACTGCGGGTTAAACAGCGCTGGGATAAAAAGGGGGAGTCGGCTCTACAGCCTCACTTACCTGGGAGGGTTCGCTTGTTATAATGGAGGGGCTGTGGGTTCTGGGCTTGTTATTTGTGGCAATCTGTTCATCGCAACCGCCCTCTCTCCTTCTCCCCGCCGGTAAATGTTGGCTGTCTCCCAAATTCCGCCAAGACTGCGGCTTTCCGGGAATTGAAGGCAGTGAGTGTTTGGGGAGAGGCTGCTGCTTTGATGCCGGGAGCCGGGATGTGCCGCCGTGTTTCTATTCACTGGACAATCTGCCAGGTGGGTGTTTTCTCGGGCCATCCGTATCGTGGGCCAGGGCTTTCCAGAACCACCCGCAATCCAGCTGCACTCGGGGATTCCCTGGACAGTATCCACTCTTTCCCCCTGTCCTGAAACATCAGGTCGAGTTTCAAACCTTTCCACTTCGGGAGTAGAACTGAGGGTGGGTCTGGGACCCTCTCCACTCGGGGGATGGTGGATTTGGGAGCTGGTACATCAGATACTGAGGTCAGCAGTTTGACCCTGACTCAGTATCTGAACCTCTAACCATTCGATGATTAAATCCCGCCCTATGTAGTTGTCCAGGATAGGAGGGCAGTGTGAAGGAACCCAGCTTCCTGCTGCCTCTGACCATTTGCTTTGATTGATTTCTATCGATGAGATCCTGGCCCCTTAAACACAACCAGACCAGTGATGAGCTGGAGCTGGTCAACGGGTTTCCATTAGATGGAGAATGGGAGGGGATGGAAACAAGACGGTGGTCCTGACCTGGGTGGAGTTTCTCGCCCTCCCGGTAACGGTTCCCTTGCCACTCCCCGTGCAGCAACTAACCGCCTGTCATTGATCATCTTGCAGTGTGTACCAAGGATGGGCGGGTCCTGATCGCCATCTCCAAGGATTTGACGCTGCCTCCTGTAAACCTGACCACGGTCCATCTGAAGGATGGACACGGAGCAGAGTGCAGTCCGACCGTGGCCTCTGCAGACACTGTGCTCTTTCAGTTCGCAGTCACTGAGTGTGGAACTACTCAGCGGGTAGGTATTGTGGGCTGGAAGCCCCACTAATGCCTGTCAGTCGGGTGAGACGGTGTCTAAAGGGTAATGTGGGCCTTAAAGGCAATACATGTGATAGATTATAAGGAAATGGCAGACTTGCTCAATGTCTTTGCAATCGGTCTTCACAGTAGAGGAAGAGGATACAGTACCAGAGATACTTGAAATAATAAATCAATGAGGAGCTTGCTGGATTTAATACCAGTCGAATACTGAAACGGAACAAATGTAGGTCTCTGGGACATGGTCTCCATCCCTTGGTATTAAAAGATGTAGGGGTGACGATATTGCTGGAAGTTTAGTTATGAACTTGCAAAATTCTTCTGCAATTGTCTCCTTGGAGTAGCACATTGAAAATATCAACTTCAGGTTGGGAAAGTGGAATCTGGAAACCATAATCCGTGGTCTAATGCCTGTCGTGGGGAAGTTGCTGGAATATATCGGGGCAGTGACTGAGCATCTGGGTGGATATGAACTGATGGTTTCCGGATCGGTCAGTGAAAGGCCAATCACGTCTATCTAACCGATTTGCATTGGTTTCAGGACGTCACTGGGTGATGAGGGCGTGTTTATGAATCTATGTATCTGCAGAAGTTGTTTGAGGTTCCAGAGAATTGACCAAGTGCCTTGAAGGCAATTTATTGACAAGGTTATGGAATTGGATAGCGGGTAAACATCACAAATGATATTGGAGATGTACTTCAAGTGTTAAGATATGACTCGTGGATTTCTCTTGGGATCTATACTGGGAGGTGGGACTCCGCTTTACACTATTTCATGACTTGGATAAAAGAATAGTGGGCTGTATAATCCATGTTTGCTGTCAGCACTAAGTGAGGTGGCAGTGAGTTGTGTAGATGGGGGCTGAGGTTGCTAAGGGATGGGCCTAGATTAAGTGAGTGATCTCTCATCTGGCAGAGATTTAAACAATGTGGGGCAGTGAGGTCATCCATTTTTTGGGACTATAGATCGATCAGTAATTTATAAATGGTCAGCTTGGAATTGTGTGGGGATTTGGGATAGCAATTCTTGGGGGGGGGGGGGGGGGAACAAAATAGACATTAGATCAAGTGCCCCCCGATCTGGGGACACTCGACAC
Source organism: Pristiophorus japonicus (assembly GCF_044704955.1). Lineage (NCBI taxonomy): Eukaryota > Metazoa > Chordata > Chondrichthyes > Pristiophoridae > Pristiophorus > Pristiophorus japonicus. Next base: position 301,080,389 of record NC_091981.1, read on the forward strand.
TTAACTGCCCCACAATATCTCCGCGTCTGGAATACAAAGTGGTTGGATAATGGGAGCTATAAAGTTCTAGTTAGACTGCATCAGTTCGGGGCACCACACCTCGGGAAGGAGATATCGGCCTTGGAGGCGATGCAGTGCAGATTGACCAGAATGATCGCGGAGCTAAAAGGGTTAAATTGAGGACAAGTTCCATAGACTCGGCTTGTGTTCTCTCCAGGATAGAAGATTAAGGGGTGCTTTGATGGTGTAGGCCTGGAAAGGTTTATCTCCAGTGGACAGGCCACTACAAGGGGCATATCAATAAATAGAGCACGGCCGGTCAGGGTGATGTCAGGAAGCACGTCACAAGCTTGGTGGGAATCTGGAACTGTCAGTGATAGCTGAGGCTAGGGCCATTAAATTTCCGAACTGAGATTTTCTTTGGAAAGGGTGTTAAGGCTTAGAGAACCAAGGCAATAGGATGGAGTTAGTCAGTCATGGTCTAATTGGAAGGCGGAACATTATGGAAGGGCTGCATGGCCTACTCCTGTCCCTCTGTACTGATGGTCTTCTGTCTCTTGTAGCTGGACGGGGTGAACGCCGTGTATGAAACGGATGTGTTGGGTCAGTTTGAGATCTTGGATGGAGCTTTGCGATCGGTGACCCGGGACAGCCCCTTCAGGTGAGAATGGGAGCACATTGAGCGGGGAGAGAAGGTGAGGAGCTGAATTCTCCAGCCGTGTCCGTTCTCTTGCAGGCTCCATGTCCAGTGCAGTTACAAGGGAAGCCAGGAGTCGGAACTGCAGGTGAAGCCCCGAGTTTACACCCTTTCTCCACCACTGCCTGCCACTGAGGCCGGGATCCTGGTTCTGGAGCTGAGAATAGCGAGAGGTAGGGAGTGCTGCTGATGGCTAGTGTCCAACTTCAGGCTCTCTGCAAATAGTGCCCGTCCTTCATCTTTCTCTTTTCAGATGGTGGCTACCGGAGCTGGTACGTGGCCAGTGACTACCCGATCCTGAGTGTGCTCCGGGACCCCGTGTTTGTGGAGGTTCGTGTCCTGAACCGGAACGATCCGTCCCTTGTGCTGGTGCTCAATGCCTGCTGGGCGACCCCCATCCCCGAACAGTATTCGGGGCTCCGATGGGACCTCCTGGTGAGCAGGTAAGGCAGCGAGTGTGGGAGCTTGGGGCAGACTCGGGATTGGGAGGGGGCGACATGGACTGCGTAGGATCGAACGGGGCAATATTACAAATCTGAGACCCTGGTTAATTGGTTTAAATGTTCTTTGGACTGTACTCTAGTTTCTTTATCTAGTCTAACCTCAGGAGTTTGGTTTGATGTACCGCTATAACCCTGTCGTTCTGTTCCAGGTGCCCCCCTCCCCATATAACTCCCTCTTTCTCTGTTCCAGGTGCCCATTTGTGGGCGACAATTACAAAACCCTCTTCCTCCCGGTAGATGGCGCTTCCCATTTGCGGTTCCCAACTCACCATAACCGGTTTGTAGTCAGCACTTTCGCTTTCTGGGACCGAGTTTCGGGCCGGCTCTGACCGGGGAGGTGAGCTTCCTTCCGTGTTTCTCTCGGTCACTTGGTTGAACTTGTTCCCGGGTTCTCGCTAACAGTGAGGAGACCGCTGTTGACCCTTTGAATGTAGAAGCATTAATCTCCTGACTGGGAGCTGTGGGACTGACCAGACCGCCCTGTCTCTTTCCAGGTTTACTTCCACTGCAGTGCTGAGGTTTGCTACCCATCCACCCGAGAGAACTGCACGGCTCCCTGCGGCCCCAGTAAGTACCTGGGATCTGACTGGGAACTGAGCCCTGATGGGGAGGCGTGGGTGAGGGACATTTGGACACTGGGCACAGGAGGAGTGTCGCCAATCTGCTGGATCTGAACTATTCGCCAGTTAGTTTACAGCAGAATAGTTACCTGGCTCAGCCGGTCTGATCACATCGTGCCCTGGGTCTGAATGGAATCCACCCCTGGGGTTCGGCAACATTTATTCTGCATCCGAGAGTTCCAGGGCGGGAACTGAACCGATATCTGGTGGTGGGGGAGACCTGGGCAATGTGTGGATGTCCAGTGTAATCGCTGGTCAACCTAGTGTTTAAATCTAATCTCCTTCCCCAGGAGATCAGTCCGGCCATTATACTGTCAGCGACTGCAAATGTTGCTCGGTTTAAAAGGGTCTTTATGGGAATAGGGAGTGAATCTTGGTCTGACGGAGTGAACTGTATTTAACTACAGTCTAATCTCGTCTCTTTGGTGCCCGACGATTTTTGCATTCGGCCATCGGTTTGAACACCTGATTGGGGGCTTCAGGCAGCTCAGCAGTAAATCATCCACCTTGAAGTCTTGTCTCTTTCCCTTATCCCTAGGGAGGCGAAGAAGCACCGATTCCCGGCCTGGGGACTTGGTGACTGCTGATGGACCCATCATTTTCCTGGAGGATGAGCAGAGACTCTCTGCGGGGATCTCCCAGGAAGAGAAAGGTAAAGGAGGACCCTCTAACTCTGTGCAGTGATGCAGTAACTGGTGCCCGTCTAACCCTGGCTTCACCCCACAGTTACTGCTGCTGATTCCCTCTCCCGTGTCCTTCCTGGAGTAGCGGTTGGGGTAGCGCTGCTCTCCGTGGCCCTGTTGGTTGGGACTGTCGCCATGTGGAAAATGGACCATCGCCGCAGGGTAGGCTCCGAGTGCAGCTCTATGGAACTGTAGATGTGTCTGTTGGATAATAAACTCCTGTTTTTGGTGAGCCCTGGTCTCGTGTTATCTTTCAAATACTGGCTGGATTTTACTGCCCTTTCCAGTGAATTAATTTGTTACCTGGTTTAACAATCGCTGGTGCCTCTTTTGTATATCCACCCCCCCCCCCCCCCCTCCGCGCCAGCAGCCAAGTTCAGGGCAAAGCAAGTGTGGGTTTGTCATATCGAGCGGGAAGGACTGGCGCGCTTGCATTGAACTCTGTCCCTTGGGATGGGTCCCGGGTCCGTCTCTCTGCCATTGCTGCTTCCATGAGACCATGGAGGCACGATGTGGGCTCTCCTTGGGGTGGAGGCAAGAGGCAGAACGTCGGGTGTGTTGAAGCCCAGATGCTGTTGCCCTTTGACGGGAGCCGGGCAGAGCTGCAGCTCTCCAGATTCCCAGTGTCTCTCCTCTGTGTAAATATAACTGGCACCCACAGGAATGATGCGGATTGAGAATTCCAATCCAAGCTCCCCAAACTGGGACAGTTGGCAAACTCTTCTGGACCATGGATTGTCCCGGATGATGGGTCAGCAGCCCAGGCAGTGTCGGGTGGGATATGGTGACTTATTGCATCTTCAGCGAGTGGTGAGCAGCTCCATTGGTCACAATGTGGGGGACAAGTATAATGTTGTAAAATACAAAAGATTGTAAATCAGCTGCCAGGGCTTCCTCACTTGAACTCTGAACCAAAAACTACAGTGGGTCTAGTGAGGAGGAACTGAAGGAGATCCTTATTGGGCGAGAATTTGTGTTAGAGACATTGATGCGATTGAAGGCTGATAAATCCCCGGGGCCTGCTTGTCTGCATCCCAGAGTACTTTAGGACGTGGCCCCAGAAATACTGCATGCATTGATGATTTTCCAACAGTCTATTGACTCGAACAGTTTTTTTTAAAGGAGGGAGAGAGAGAAAATGGTAATTATAGACCAGTTAGCCTGACATCAGTAGTGGCGAAAGATGATATAGCAGCGCATTTGGAAAGCAGTGCCCAGCTCCGACCAAGTTAGCATGGATTTTTTTTTTAGGGGAAATCATACTTGCCAAATCTTCTGGAATTTTGAGGGTGTAACTAGTAGAGTGGACAAGGGAGAACCAGTGGATGTTTGTTGGGACTTTCAAAAGGCTTTTGACACGGTCCCACGAGATTGGTGTGCAAAATGTAGATAATGGGGATAATGTAGTGACAGGGAGCGAGAACTGGTCGGCAGACAGGAAGCAGAGTCGGGATAAACAGGTCCTTTTTAAAATGGCAGGCAGTGAATAGTGGAGGGCCGCAGGGCTCAGTGCAGGGACCCCAGAGCTTTACAATATACATTAACGATTTACATGAAGGAATTGACTGACTGACTAATATCACCAAGTTTACTGATGACACTAAACGGGGTGGCGTTGTGAGGAGGACGGTAAGAGGCTGCAGGGTGACTTGGACCGGTTAGGTGAGTGGGCAAATGCATGGTAGCTGAGTATAATGTGGATAAATGTGAGGTTATCCACTTTTGGATCAGAAACACGAAGGCAGAATATTATGTGAATGGTGGCAGATTAGGAAAAGGGGAGGGGCAACGAGAGCTGGGTGTCATGGTTCATCAATCACAAAGTAGGCAGACAGGTACAGCAGGCAGTGAAGAAGGCAAATGGTATGTTGGCCTTCAGAGCTAGGGGATTTGAATAGAGGAGCACGGTGGCCTTACTGCAGTTGTACAGGGCCTTGGTAAGGCTTCACCTGGAATATTGTGTTCAGTTTTGGTCTCCTAATCTGAGGAAGACCCTTCTTGCTATTGGAGTGCACCAAAGGTTCACCGGACTGAGTCCAGAGATGGCTGAACTGTCATGAGACTGGACCAACTGGCCATTTATTCACTTGAGTTTAGAAGGATGAGAGGGATCTCATAGAAACGTGTTAGATGTGGGAAGAATGTACCAGATTTGTGGAAGTCTAGAACCAGGGGACATAGTCTTAGGATAAGGGTTAGGCCACTTAGGACTGAGATAAGGAGAAACTTCTTCACTGAGTTGTTAATCTATGGACTTCCCTGCTGCAGCGAATTGTTGGTGTCAGCTCAGTGTATATATTCAAGGGGGAGTTAGATATGGCTAAGGGGACCAAGCGGTATGGAGAGAAAGCAGGAAATGGGTACTGAGGGAATGACCAGCCATGATATTGAATGGTGCTGCAGGTGCAAAGGTCTGCAGGGCCTACTCCTGCATCTATTTTCTGAGTTTCTAACCCTGGGCCCTTCCCCTGGTGTCTCCGTATTTCAAACTCGTCCTATTATTGACATTTTTATACATAATCTCCTTTCATGGTTTCGGTAAACAAAACCCCAAGAATGGTTTGACATGCCCTTCCAATGGTAATCTAGCACAAACACTAATTAAACAGTGAGGGCCTGTGTAAATGAAGTATTCCTTGCCACTGTGGCAGGTACAATACACCAAGGCCACAGACTGAAGCTGATCGATCGGGATTTACAGGTTTCATTCGCTTGAGGTCACGTTAAGTACCCCCGGGGATGATTCAGTGATGGACACATGAAGGCTGGTCTTCGACAGATCACTCTGGTTGTTGATGGAATGGAGGATGACATTCATTTCACAATAAGCTGCTGTTTTGACTCTCCAATAACTGTACAACAGGAGCCCGGGGGGGGGGGGTGGGGGAGGAGTTGTACTGGGAAATGTGTTGATGTCCTTCGAGTATGGAGAGGGCGCTGGGCATTGGGAGACAATTCGCCCCTTGAACTGTAAGAGCTTCCATTGCTTAAATGTTTATAGTGACATCAGTTAGGTTCAGAGTTGAAGAGCTGGAGTCCGAGCTTCAGACCCTGATACAGCAGGGAGTGGGAGAGTTATCTGGCCACTGTGTTCCAGGAGGCAGTCATACCCCTTAGGTGAAATAATTAAAAGTTGGTCCGTGGTCAGTGAGAGTTGGGCGATGGAGCCTCCACGCTGGCTCTTGTCCGACACGTTCAATTTACTTGCTCCGTGTGGACGAGGGCAGGGACTGCAGGGCGAATGGGCAAATTGACCACAGCACCGTGCTACAGGGGCCGTTCAAGTGGTGAAAGTAAAAAGGAATATTAGTGGTGGAGGGCAGTAAATTTAGGGGGATAGATACTGTTCTCTGCAACGGAGAGAGTGAGTCCCGAAGGTTCTGTTGCCTGCCTGGTGCCAGGCTTAAGGACATCTCCTCTGGGCTGGAGAGGAATTGGAGTGGAGGGGAAGATCCCGTTGTCGTGGTCCACGCAGGTAGCAATGATATAGCTAAAGCAAAAAGGAGGTTCTGCTGAGAGAGTATGAGCTGTTAGGCGCTATCTTAATACATAGAACCACAAACGTAATAATCTCTGGGTTACTACCTGAGCCATCAGCAAATGTGCATAGGGCACATGAGATCAGAGAGATGAACGCGTGGCTCAAAGATTGGTGCGGGAGGAGTTGCTTTTTATTTCATGGGGCATTGATTCATGGGTGAGAACAAGTTGTTTTGTTGGGATGGGCTTCACTTGAATCAGGCTGGGACCAGTGGTGAATTGATTAACTCGGGCTGTAGAAAAAGCTTCAAATTAAATAGGTGGAGGAGGTTTCAGGTGATGGGAACATTTTCGAAAGTCAGAGGCAGCAGAAGGCAATAAAGCAGGGTAACGATGGGGCTAATGATAACTGGAGTGCAACAGGAAGGAGCAGAATGTTTAAAATTGAGTGCAACAGGAAGGAGCAGAATGTATAAAATTGAGTGCATCAGAGAGTGGGGTCAAAGCCGGGAAAAATAGTGACAAGACAAAATTAAAAGCTCTTTATCTGAATGCACGCAGCATTCTTAACATGACATGAGTTGACAGCACAAATAGATATAAATGGGTTATGATCTGATAGCCATTACGGAGTCGTGGTTGCATGGTGACCAAGGCTGGGAACTGAATATTCGGAAGTATTTGACAATTGGGTCGCATCAACAAAAAGGAAAAAGAGGTGGGGTAGCAGCGTTAATAACGGATGAGATCAGTGCAGTAGTGAGAAATGATAATGGATTAGAAGATAAGGATGGGGTGGAGATAAGAAATAAAAAGGGGAATAATTCATTGGTGGGTGTTGTCTATAGGACCCTAACGGTAGCTACACTGTTGGGCAGAGAATAAATCAACAAATAATGTAAGATCGGTCGCACGCCTTCTCGCCCGACACTGTCAAAGGCCAGCTGGTTGATCACTTTGTGAAGCACGTTGGGACATGTAGTTGAGTTAAGCCGCTATATAAATGCCAGCTGGCCTTTGACAGTTCCGGGCGAGAAGGGGTATGTTATGTTTTATGAGCCTCCATTATCATTTTTGTAAAATGGATGTTGTGTTATACACATTTCTCTGGACCCTGTCTTGCTGCTCAGGGGAAATCATTGAATAACTCCGGGCTAACAAATGACTGTAAACCAGATAAAAGGTTTTTGGGACTAGGTCCACGCGCCCAGCTGTGCTCTGTCTTTGTTACATTGACTGCACTGGACAGGGTTACAGTCTGACATTTCAGAACAGTCAGAGCACCATACACATTCTGGCCACTGCTGGAATTACAGGACGTAGGGCTTACAACCTGACTCGTATTAAAGACATTGTCATTTCTGTTATGTTCATAATAAAGTGATGCAACTGAGTACTGTAGACAATGAGTAAGTGTTATAGTTGTTCCTTTATTCAAACTCCAGATTGCTGGCATAGCGTGGGAGGCCTGCTTATATACATTGCTCACAAGGGATGCTGGGATCCCTTTGGACTCCAGCAGATACGCCCTCTTGTAGCGGTTTTATACAAGTTGCCTGGGGTTGCATACATAACATCACTCCCTCCCAAAGTCAATAGTAAACTTATTTACACGGTGAGACTTTCTGGGTCTTTTCGGTCCCTTGTCAATCATCTCGGTACACATGCGGCTGTGGGTGAGTTCGTTGGTGCTTTGCTGGGATGGTGAGTTCAGTTTCGTGATCAACCGTGATTTCGGTTGCCACATCTATGTATCTTAGAGGACAGAAGTTGATGGTGTCATCAGCGGGATGCTCGTGACAATTTGGTTTGGTCCAAATGCTTTCTGCAAGTTAGTCCATTGGCAAGTTTGACCTGAAATACCCTACTCCCTCCTTTGGCTACGACAGTGCCAGCAAGCCATTTGGGACCATGTCCATAATTGAGTACAAATACAGGGTCATTGACTTCAATGTTGCGTGACAAGTTTGTGCAATCATGATACCTGCTTTGTTGATGCCACCTGCCCTCGACGTGATCAGGGTGGACAAGAGAGAGCCTTGTTTTGAGCGCCCCTTTCATGAGCAGCTTGGTTGGGGGAACCTAGGTGAGTGAGTAGGGTCTGGTGTGGTAGCTGAGCAGGACTCGGGACAGTCAGGTCTGTAGGAAACCTTCCGATAAGCATTTCAAACTTTGCTTGATGGTTTGAACTGCCCTTTCTGCCTGACCGTTGGATGCGGGCTTGAACGTGGAGTTGTGACGTGCTTCATCCCATGGCGGGTCATGAATTCTTTCAATTCAACACTGGTGAAGGACGGCCCATTGTTGCTGACAAGGAGATCGGGCAGGCCATGCGTGGCAAACATGACTCTTCGGCTTTTGATGGTGGCAGTGTGCGTGCTTACAGGCATTATTACACGTTCAATCCATTTTGAATAAGCATTTACAACAACCAAAAACATCTTGCCTAGAAACGGGCCCACAACGTCAACGTGGATTCTCGACCACGGTTTGGAGGGCCATGACCACAAACTTAGCAGTGTCTCTCTGGGTGCATTGTTCAGTTGCGAGCAACTGTTGCATTGGCGCATGCACGACTCTAAGTCTGAGTCGATGCCCGGCCACCACACATGGGATCTGGCTATAGCTTTCATCATTACTATGTGGGGGTGGGTACTGTGTAGCTCGCGTATGAAAGTTTCAATGTCTTTCTTCGGCCAAACTACGCGATTACCTGAGAAAGACAGTCCGCCTGTGTAGACATTTTGTCTTTGCAGCGCTGGAACAGCTGGATCTCTTCATGCATCTCCACTGGGATGCTGGACCAGCTCCCATGCAGGACACCGTTTTTTTTTTAGAAGTGACGGTAAAGGATCCTGGCTGGTCCAGATCCTGATTTGGCGGGCCGTAACGGGTGACTTTTTGTTTTCGAATGCATCCAGCAGCAAGAGCAAGTCTGCAGGCTGTACCATTTCCACCCTGGTGGTGGGAAATGGTAGACGACTGTGATCATCAGCACAGTTATCTGTCCCGGGCTGTGGTGGATTACACAGTTGAATGCAGCCACCGTGAGCGCCCATTTTTGGATGCGGGCAGAGGCATTGGTATTAATCCCTTTGCTCTCTGATAATAGCGATAGTAGGGGCTTATGGTCAGTTTCTAGCTCAAACTTGAGACCAAACAGATACTGGTGCATTTTTACACCCCAGAAACGCATGCCAGAGTTTCTTTATCAAACATGCTATAGGTCATTTCGCCCTTAGAAAAACTCCTGGATGCATAGGCGACCGGTTGCAATGGTCCCGATTCGTTAGCTTGTTGTAACACGCACCTGACCCCAGATGAAGACGCATCACAAGCTAGCACTAAATGTTTTCATGGGTCATACAAGACAAACAGTTTGTTGGAACATAACAGATTTCTGGCTTTCTCAAAAGCAGCCTCTTTTGATTTCCCTCTTATCCAGTTGTCTCCCTTGCATAGCAGCGCATGTAGGGGTTCTAACAAGGTGCTTAACGCGGGTAGGAGATGAACAAAATAGTTGAGTCCCAGGAACGGCCACAGCTCCATAACATTCTGTGATCTTGGTGCGTTCTTGATGGCCTCCGTCTTGGCGTCAGTGGGTCTGATGCCATCTGCTATGAATCTTCTCCCTAAGAACTCGACCTCTGGCGCCAGGAAAACAAACTTCGAGTATTTCAACGTGAGTATCATGTGATCTCGCCGACTTAGAACCTCTTTCAGGTACTTCAAGTGTTCGATGCTGTCCTGACCTGTGACTAGTAAGTCGTCGTGGAAAACCACAGTGCCTGGAACAGATTTTAGTAGGCTCTCCATGTTCCTTTGGAAAATTGCCGCGGCCATTCACTTCCCAAATGGGCATCTATTGTAGATGAACAGACCTTTGTGCGTGTTAATGCAGGTGAGTTCTTTCGAAGATTCTGCCAGCTCCTGCGTCATGTAGGCCGAGGTCAGATCCAACTTGGTGAACATCTTTCCTCCAGCCAGGTTCGCAAATAGGTCGTCTGCCTTGGGTAGCGGGTACTGGTCCTGTAGGGAAAAATGGTTAATCGTTAGAAACATATAACATTCTGATGGGACTGGACAGGTTTGATGCAGGAAGACTGTTCCCAATGTTGGGGAAATCCAGAACCAGAGGACACAGTCTAACGATAAGGGGTAAGGCATTTAGGATTGATATGATGAGACACTTCTTCACTCAGAGTTGCTAACCTGTGAAATTCTCTACCGCAGTGAGATGCCAGCTCATTGGATATATTCAAAAGGGAGTTAGATATGGCCCTTATGGCTAAAGGGATCAAGGGGTATGGAGTGAAAGCAGGAAAGAGGCACTGAGGTGAATGATCAGCCATGATCTTATTGAATGGTGGTGCAGGCTCGAAGGGTCGAATGTCCTACACCTGTACCTATTTTCGATCTTTCTATGTTACTTTATAGTCCTCACAAATTCTGACCGAGCCGTTGCCTTTGAGAACTGGAACAATAGGACTGGCCCACTCATTGAACTGCACCGGCGATGATGTCTTCTTGCTGCAGCTCAATTTCCACTTTCTCTTGCATCATATATGGCACTGCCCGTGCCTTGTGGTGGATGTGTCATGTACTGGGAACCAAGTCGATCTGCACTTTTGCCCCTGAGAAACTTCCGATGCCTGGCTCAAACAACGATGGGAAATTGCTCAGAACCTGGGTACATGAGGCATCGTCAACGGATGAGCGTGCTCGGATGTCGGCCCAGTTCTAGCCGATTTTTTTTCGAGCCAGGTTCAGCCGAGCAGTGTGGGACCATCTCCAAGTACAATCCATAGTGGGAGTTCGTGCACTGCTCCATCATAGGAGACTTTTACTGCTGCACTGCCAATTACAGGGATTAGCTCTTTAGTGAAAGTTCTGAGCTTGCTATGAATACGGCTCAGCTTGGGCCTGTGTGCCTTGTTGCACCACAGCCTGTCGAAGGCCTTTTTGCTCATGTTTGACTGACTTGCATCCGTGTCCAGTTCCCGGGATATTGGAAATCCTTCCAATTCGACTTTTAGCATGATCGGTGGATATTTCGTGGTGAAGGTGTGTACCCCGTACACTTCTGTCTCCTTTGTTCGAGTCTCCAGTTCAGCCTGATCCACCATTGATCTGCCCTCCTCTGCAACTGGTGCTTTGCAGGGTTTGCAGCTCGTCTGCACATTCACTGGAGGTGTCACATTGTTCCACAGCATTAACACAGTGTTTAAAGCGACATTGATGGGCTTGATGATGACCTCCACAGCGCCAACAAAATCATGCTTGACGAATCTTCTGGAATTTTTGAGGATGTTTCCAGTAGAATGGACAAGGGAGAACCAGTTGATGTGGTATATTTGGACTTTCAGAAGGCTTTCGACAAGGTCCCACACAAGAGATTAATGTGCAAAGTTAAAGCACATGGGATTGGGTAGTGTGCTGACATGGATTGAGAACTGGTTGTCAGACAGGAAGCAAAGAGTAGGAGTAAATGGGGACATTTCAGAATGGCAGGCAGTGACTAGTGGGGTACCGCAAGGTTCTTTGCTGGGGCCCCAGCTGTTTACACTGTACATTAATGATTTAGACGAGGGGATTAAATGTAGTATCTCCAAATTTGCGGATGACACTAAGTTGGGTGGCAGTGTGAGCTGCGAGGAGCATGCTATGAGGCTGCAGAGCGACTTGGATAGGTTAGGTGAGTGGGCAAATGCATGGCAGATGAAGTATAATGTGGATAAATGTGAGGTTATCCACTTTGGTGGTAAAAACAGAGAGACAGACTATTATCTGAATGGTGACAGATTAGGAAAAGGGGAGGTGCAAAGAGACCTGGGTGTCATGGTACATCAGTCATTGAAGGTTGGCATGCAGGTACAGCAGGCGGTTAAGAAGGCAAATGGCATGTTGGCCTTCATAGCGAGGGGATTTGAGTACAGGGGCAGGGAGGTGTTGCTACAATTGTACAGGTCCTTGGTGAGGCCACACCTGGAGTATTGTGTACAGTTTTGGTCTCCTAACCTGAGGAAGGACATTCTTGCTGTTGAGGGAGTGCAGCAAAGGTTCACCAGACTGATTCCCGGGATGGCGGGACTGACCTATCAAGAAAGACTGGATCAACTGGGCTTGTATTCACTGGAGTTCAGAAGAATGAGAGGGGACCTCATAGAATTTTAAACGTTTCTGACGGGGTTAGACAGGTTAGATGCAGGAAGAATGTTCCCAATGTTGGGGAAGTCCAGACCCAGGGGACACAGTCTAAGGATAAGGGGGAAGCCATTTAGGACCGAGATGAGGAGGAATTTCTTCACCCAGAGAGTGGTGAACCTGTGGAATTCTCTACCACAGAAAATTGTTGAGGCCAATTCACTAAATATATTCAAAAAGGAGTTAGATGAAGTCCTTACTACTAGGGGAATCAAGGGGTATGGTGAGAAAGCAGGAATGGGGTACTGAAGTTGCATGTTCAGCCATGAACTCATTGAATGGCGGTGCAGGCTAGAAGGGCCGAATGGCCTACTCCTGCACCTATTTTCTATGTTTCTATGTTTCTATGTTAACTGCCTGGCATTAACAATCGATGGCGGACTCTGGGTCATCTGAAGTCGCGCAGTTGCCAGCGTGTACGTTCTGCCATATGCATTCCTGCCTGAAAACGACGTTATTTTGTGTACAGTACTTGCCAAAACCACTTTATGCTGCGAAATTTGTTTGGTGTTATCGCTGGTGGACATAAGTGCCTGGGCTATTGTTATGGCTTTGCTCAGATCCGGTGTTTCAACAGTTAATAGTTTGCGAAGGATAGCCTCATGGCCAAAGCCAAGCACAAAAATGTCTCTTAGCGTTTGCTCAAGGAATCCATTGAATTCGCAATGTCCTGCAAGGTGTCTTTGTTTGGCGACGTAGCTCAACACTTCCTGGCTTTCAGACCGCTGACACGTATAGCATCGATACCTTGCCATCAGAATGCTTTCCTTCATATTTAGGTGCTCCCGGACCAGCGTTCACAATTCCTCATACGATTTGGTTGTTGGTTTCACCGGAGCAAAAAGATTCTTCATGAGGCCATAGGTTGTTGCGCCAGAGATGTTGAGGACGATCGCCCTTCGTTTGGCAATGTTCTCATCCCCTTCCAGCTCATTGGCCACGAAGTATTCGTCGAGTCACTCCAGAAAGGCCTCCCAATCGTCCCCAACTGAGAATTTCTCCAAAATACCAACAGTTCTCTACATTTCCACGTGGTCGTTCGTTATCTCGTCGTCAGTTGTCATGCTCATCATAAAGTAATGCAACTGAGTATTGTATGCAATGAGCAAGTGTGACCTTAGCTCCTTTTTTCAGAGTCCATAATGCTGGTACAGCGTGGGAGGCCTGCTTATATACAGTACTCCCAAGGGATGCTGGGATTCGTTGTGTCTCCAACAGGTAGGCCCTCGGGTGGCGGTATTATACAGGTTGCCTGGGGTTGCATACATAACAATTTCCAGTTGGACTAAGGATGAATCCCACTGATTCTCAGAACCTTTAAAAGGAGGAGTTTGAACAGGGATCTGTCCACCACAGGGATCACATGGAGACCATTCCAGGAGATGTGGTCTCTGCGGGGAGTTATAATATAACTCTTCACCACATTCAGGTTAGAAGGTGACCGCGGGGATTGAAGGGACAGTGTGGAAAATGAATTGTGTCACAGAAAAACAGCAGAGAGTCGTGGAGAACGGTTTTTTATTGGACGGGAAGGAGGTATACAGTGCTGTCCCCAGGGCTCGCTATTGGAACCACTGCTCTTTTGATATTTATCAATGGTCTGGACTTGGGGAGACAGGGCATAATTTCAAAGTATGTAGATGGCAGCAATCTCAGAAATGAAGTAAACAGTGAGAAGGATAGTAATAGAAATCAGGAGTACATAAAAGATTGGTGAAATGGGCAGACACATGGCAGATCAAATTTAATGCAGAATGGTTTGAAGTGATGCATTTTAGAAGGAAAAATGAGCAAAATTGAATGTAATAGGACAATTTTAAAAGGTCTGCAGTAAGGGAGAGAGCTGTTGGTTTACGGACGCAAATCTTTCATGTTATTATTATCATCATCATAGCCAGTTCCTCGGAATCGAGGACGTCATGCTTCCACTCCCAAAGTGAGTTTTTTGGTGGCTGAACAGTCCAATACGAGAGCCACAGACCCTGTTCCAGGTGGGACAGACATTCGTTGAGGGAAGTATGGGTGGGGCTGGTTTGCAATGCGCTCCTCCACCAGCCTGTTCCCACCACACAGCACTGCCCTCCAATCATCAAGATTCACAGCGCATCCCTCGACAATATGGACCATTTCCCATATCTCGGGAGCCTCTTATCAACAAAGGCAGACTTTGATGCGGAGATTCAACATAGCCTCCAGTGCACCAGGGCAGCTTTCGGCCGTCTGAGGAAAAGTGTTTGAAGACCAACCCCTCAAATCGTTCATGTTAATACGGCTGTTAAACATTCAAACTGCAGCCTTCGCTTTATAGCTAATGGAATAGAGAACAAAAGCAAGGAAGTTATGTTAAACCTTTATAAATCATTGGTTGGGCCTTAGCTAAAGTACTCTGACCAATTTTGGGCACCACAATTTAGGAAGGATGTCAAGGCCAGAGAGAGGGTGCAGACAAGATTTACCAGAATGGGACCAGGGATGAAATATTCATTTATGTTGCGAGACTAGAGAAGCTGGGGTTGTGCTACTTGGAGAAGAGAAGTTTAAGGGGAGATTTAATAGTGGTGTTGAAAACCATGTGGGGTTTTGACAGAGCAGATCATTAAAAACTGTTCCCATTGCAAGGATGCAAGGAGGGTGGGTAACCAGAGGACACAGATTTCAGATAATTGGAAAAAGAGCCAGCGGGGAGATGAGCTGAATGTATTTTTCTGCGAGTTGCGGTCTGGAATACACTGCCTGAAAGGCTGGTGGATTAAGTTCAAATAATGACTTTCAAAAAGCAATTGCATATGTACTTGAAAAGGAGTAACTTGCAGGGCTATGGGGAAATATCACGGGATTGGGATTGATTTGATCGCTCTTTCATAGAGAGGGCACAGACACAATGGTCCGAATGGCCTTCTGTGCTGTATCATTCGATGATCCCAGGAGATGGGGTCACTGAGAGGGGTTAGGAGTGGTGCTGAATCAATGTTCCCCAATGTGCATGGGATGGAAGCAGCCTCTCTCTGCACCGCAAGCTACCCAGTGTCTCATTGACACAAACAACACTATTATCATTTACAGTTATAGGTTTCTTTAGTTAATAAGACATGATGTCTGAATTATATTAGTGCTGCCTCCATAAGAGGGGAACTTGAGGAGCTGTGCCGTTAAATGCCGGTAATTGCCGATTTAAATTCAAACATCTGCACTGTTTTTAAAGGAACACTAGCAATCAAAACCGTAACTTGACAAAAACAAATTAAAAGGAAACTGAACAAATTAAATTAAAATTCTAAACGCACCCATCATGGAAGGCCTCGCGTAGGGAGCCCTCCATTGGGCGCTGGGGGAACTGTCTATTGACTCAGAGTCACATTTATTGGTTTATTAGAAACAGGCCCCATCTCCGTGTGAGCCGTGGGAATGCGGGTTGATGTTCGGGAGCCCGTGGGCCGCGGACTGAGCCTCAGGCTGATTGGGACATTCATTTACTGCGGGTTAAACAGCGCTGGGATAAAAAGGGGGAGTCGGCTTTACAGCCTCACTTACCTGGGAGGGTTCGCTTGTTATAATGGAGGGGCTGTGGGTTTTGGGCTTGTTATTTGTGGCAATCTGTTCATCTCAACCGCCCTCTCCTTCTCGCTGCGGATAAATGTTGGTTGTCTCCCAAATTCCGCCAAGACTGTGGCTTTCCGGGAATTGAAGGCAGTGAGTGTGTGTTGGGAGAGGCTGCTGCTTTGATGCCGGGAGCTGGGATGTGCCGCCGTGTTTCTATTCACTGGACAATCTGCCAGTTGGGTGTATTCTCGGGCCGTCGATAATGTGGGCCAGCGCTTTCCAGGACCACCCGCAATCCAGCTGAACTCGGGGATTCCCTGGACAGTATACTCTCTCCCCCTGTCCTGAAACATCAGGTGGCGTTTCAAACCTCTCCACTCTGCGAGTAGAACTGAGGGTGGGTCTGGGACCCTCCCCTCGGGGGATGGTGGGTTTGGGAGCTGGTGCATCAGATACTGAAGGCAGCAGTTTGACCCTGACCCAGTATCTGAACCTCTAACCATTCTGTTGCCGGATGTGACTTGGAAGTCGATGGTTAAATCCCGCCCAGTGTAGTTGTCCAGGATAGGAGGGCAGTGTGAAGGAGCCCAGATTCCTGCTGCCTCTAACCATTTGCTTAGATTAATTTCTATCAATGAGACCTGGGCCCTTTAAACACAACCAGACCAGTGATGAGCTGGTCAACGGGTTTCTATTAGATGGAGAATGGGAGGGGATGGAAACAAGACGGTGGTCCTGACCTGGGTGGAGTTTCTCGCCCTCCCGGTAACGGTTCCCTTGCCACCCCCCGTGCAGCAACTAACCGCCTGTTATTGACTATCTTGCAGTGTGCACCAAGGATGGGCGGGTCCTGATCGCCATCTCCAAGGATTTGACGCTGCCTCCTGTAAACCTGACCACCATCCATCTGAAGGATGGACACGGAGCTGAGTGCAGTCCGACCGTGGCCTCTGCAGACACTGTCCTCTTTCAGTTCGCAGTCACTGAGTGTGGAACTACTCAGCGGGTAGGTATTGTGGGCTGGGAGCCCCACCAATGGCTGTCAGTCGGGTGAGGGTATCTAAAGGGTAATGTGGGTCTTAAAGGCAATACATGTGATAGACAATAAGGGAATGGCAGACGTGCTCGATGTCTTTACAATCTGAAAATGGAACGAAGGGGAACTAAACTTCTATAACTTAAGAAATGGGAACAGGAGTAGGCCCTATGGCCCCTCGAGCCTTCTGTCATTTAATATGATCATGGCTAATCCGATAGTGGCCTCTGGTGCACTTCCCTTCCCGCTCCCCATAATCCCTTCTAGCCTTATCGGTTACGAAACTGTACTTCTGCCTGTGAATGTATTCAATGTTCCAACTTCCACAGCTCTGAAGCAGCGAATTCCATAGATTCACAACCCTCAGAAGAAAGTCCTCCTCATCTCAGTTTTAAATTGGTGTCTTAGATTATGCCCCTCTAGTTCTCATGTCCCCTCAGTGGAAGGATCCACCTTTTCAAGCTCTCTCAAAATCTTACACGGGTTGACAAGATCACCTCTCATTCATCTGCATTCTGATGAGTAGAGGCCCAACCTACTCCACCTGTCATAATTCAACTCCCTCAACTCTGAAATCAACCGAGTGAACCTTCTCTGAAATGCCTCCAAAGCAAGTATGTCCTTTTCTGAATATGGAAACACAAAATTCTATGCAGTATTCCATGTGTGACCTCACAAATACCCTGTATAACTAGAAAAGAATTCCCTGCTTTTATACTCTATTCCCTTTGCAATAAAGGCCAAGATTCCATTGGCCTTCCTGATCACTTGCTGTACCTGCATACTATCCTGTGTTTCATGCACCAGTACCCAGGTCCCGCTGTACTGCAACACTTTGCAATTTTTCATTTTAAATAACTTGATATTGGATTTGTTTCTGATCAAGTGCATGACCTCACACTTTCCAACATTGTACTCCATCTGCCAAATGTTTGCCCACTCTCTAAGCCTGTATTTCATTTTGCAGATTTTTGTCCTGTACATGTGTTCCTGCCATCTTTGTATCGTCAGCAAACATGGCTGTTACATTTGGTCCCTTACAAGTTATAGATTGTAAATAGTTGGGGTCCCGGCACTGATTCCTGTGGCACCTCACTAGTTACTGATTGGCAACTTGATGATGATCCATTTATCCCGACTCTGTTTTCTGTTCGTTTGCCAATCCTCTATCCATGCTAATATGGTATTGCCAACCCCTTGAACTTTTATCTTGTGCACTAACTATTTATGTGGTACCTTGTCAAATACCTTGTGCAAGTCCAAATCCACTGGCTCCCCTTTATCCACCCTGTTCGTTACTTCCTCAAAGAATTCTAGCAAATTTGTCAAACATGACTGTCCCTTCATAAATCCATGCTGACTCTGCCTGACAGAATTATTTTTTCCCAATGTCCTGCTGCTTCTTTAATAATGGGGAAAATGTTGGAGTCCAATCACATGTTAGGCTAACTGGTCTACATTTTCCTACTTTTTGTCTGCCTCCTCTTAACTAAGAGCATTACACTAGCAGCTTTCCAAACTACTGGGACTGCCCCAGAATCCAGGGAATTTTGGTAAATTACAAACTATGCATTCACTATCTCAGCCACTAATTCTCAAGACGGTATGATGCAAGCCGTCAGGTCCAGGTAATTTATCTGCCTTTAGTCCCATTATTTAACAGAGTACCACCTTTTGTGATCTGTTTTCCCCACCCTCTACCACATGGCACCTTGACTATTCACTCTTGGGGTATTTTTAGTGTCCTCTACTGTAAAGACTGATACAGAATATTCAATTTCTGCCAACTCCATGTTTTCCCCCATCCCCATTAATTCCCTGGTCTCTTCCTCTAAGGGACCAACATTTACTTTAGCCACCCTTTTCCTTTATTATACACCTGAAGAAACTCTTGCTCTCTTTGTATATTTCATGCTTGTTAACTTTCATAGTCTATCTTCCCTTTCTCGTTTAGTTATTTTTTTGCTGGCTTTTTAAAAGCTTCCCAGTGTTCTGTCCACCCACTAGTTTTGCCCAGTGTGTACCTTTTTTTTTTTCAATTGAATACCATCCTTTAGTTAGCCACGGATGACTATCTATTCTCATACCCTTTCTGTCTCACTGGAATATATTCTGTTAAGAAATCTGCTTAAATGTACGCCACTGTTCATTAACCATCCTACACATTAATCTATTTTCCCAGTCCACTTTAGCCAACTCTGCCCTTGCACCTTCATAGTCTCCTTTTTTAATTAAAGCTTAGTATGCTGTATAGAGATCCAACTTTCTCACCCTTCATCTGAATTACAAATTCAGATCATGCTATGATCACTCATTCCAAGGAGACCCTTTATGAGGAGATTTTGTTAATTCTGTCTAATTACACAAGGACCAGATCGAAGATAGCCTGCATCGTGGTTGGTTGTTACATACTGCTCAAGGAACACGTTCCTTGTGCATTCTATGATCTTTCCTCAAGGCTACCCTGATGTAGTTGCATTGATGTGTTAGGATGAGGAAAGTTTCTCTCTGGTGGAGTCCCGATCCAGGGGGCATAGCAATAAAAATAGAGCTCGGTCAGTCAGGGTGATGTCAGGAAGCACGTCACAAGCTTGGTGGGAATCTGGAACTCCGCTCCGAAATCGCTGAGGCTTGGTCCTTTAAATTTCCTAACTGTGATTTGAGATTTTCTTGGGCTTGGGTATTAAGGGCTACAGAACCAAGGTAATTGGATAGTTAGTCAGCCATGATCTAATTGGGAGGTGGAATACTGTCAAGGGGCTGAATGGCCTACTCCTGTCCCTCTGTACTGATGGTCTTCTGTCTCTTGTAGCTGGACGGGGTGAACGCCGTGTATGAAACAGATGTGTTGGGTCAGTTTGAGATCTTGGATGGAGCTTTGGGATCGGTGACCCGGGACAACCCCTTCAGGTGAGAATGAGAGCACATTGAGCGGGGAGAGAAGGTGAGGAGCTGAATTCTCCAGCCGTGTCCGTTCTCTTGCAGGCTCCATGTCCAGTGCAGTTACAAGGGAAGCCAGGAGTCGGAACTGCAGGTGAAGCCCCGAGTTTACACCCTTTCTCCACCACTGCCTGCCACTGAGGAGTTAAACTAATATGGCAGGGGGATGGGAACCAATGCAGGGAGATAGAGGGAAACAAAAAGGAGGCAAAAACAAAAGACAGAAAGGAGATGAGGAAAAGTGGAGGGCAGAGAAACCCAAGGCAAAGAACAAAAAGGGCCATTGTACAGCAAAATTCTAAAAGGACAGAGGGTGTTAAAAAAACAAGCCTAAAGGCTTTGTGTCTTAATGCAAGGAGTATCCGCAATAAGGTGGATGAATTAACTGTGCAAATAGATGTTAACAAATATGATATGATTGGGATTACGGAGACGTGGCTCCAGGATGAGCAGGGCTGGGAACTCAACATCCAGGGGTATTCAACATTCAGGAAGGATAGAATAAAAGGAAAAGGAGGTGGGGTAGCATTGCTGGTTAAGGAGGAGATTAAGGCAATAGTTAGGAAGGACATTAGCTTGGATGATGTGGAATCTATATGGGTAGAGCTGCAGAACACCAAAGGGCAAAAAACGTTAGTGGGAGTTGTGTACAGACCTCCAAACAGTAGTAGTGATGTTGGGGAGGGCATCAAACAGGAAATTAGGGGTGCGTACAATAAAGGTGCAGCAGTTATAATGGGTGACTTTAATATGCACATAGATTGGGCTAACCAAACTGGAAGCAATACGGTGGAGGAGGATTTTCTGGAGTGCATAAGGGATGGTTTTTTAGACCAATATGTCGAGGAACCAACTAGGGGGGAGGCCATCTTAGACTGGGTGTTATGTAATGAGAAAGGATTAATTAGCAATCTCGTTGTGCGAGGCCCCTTGGGGAAGAGTGACCATAATATGGTGGAATTCTGCATTAGGATGGAGAATGAAACAGTTAATTCAGAGACCATGGTCCAGAACTTAAAGAAGGCTAACTTTGAAGGTATGAGGCGTGAATTGGCTGAGATGGATTGGCGAATGATACTTAAGGGGTTGACTGTGGATGGGCAATGGCAGACATTTAGAGACCGCATGGATGAACTACAACAATTGTACATTCCTGTCTGGCATAGAAATAAAAAAGGGAAGGTGGCTCAACCGTGGCTATCAAGGGAAATCAGGGATAGTATTAAAGCCAAGGAAGTGGCATACAAATTGGCCAGAAATAGCAGCGAACCTGGGGACTGGGAGAAATTTAGAACTCAGCAGAGGAGGACAAAGGGTTTGATTAGGGCAGGGAAAATGGAGTATGAGAAGAAGCTTGCAGGGAACATTAAGACGGATTGCAAAAGTTTCTATAGATATGTAAAGAGAAAAAGGTTAGTAAAGACAAATGTAGGTCCCCTGCAGTCAGAATCAGGGGAAGTCATAACGGGGAACAAAGAAATGGCAGACCAATTGAACAAGTACTTTGGTTCGGTATTCACGAAGGAGGACACGAACAACCTTCCGGTTATAAAAGGGGTCGGGGGGTCTAGTAAGGAGGAGGAACTGAGGGAAATCCTTATTAGCCGGGAAATTGTGTTGGGGAAATTGATGGGATTGAAGGCCGATAAATCCCCAGGGCCTGATGGACTGCATCCCAGAGTACTTAAGGAGGTGGCCTTGGAAATAGTGGATGCGTTGACAGTCATTTTCCAACATTCCATTGACTCTGGATCAGTTCCTATGGAGTGGAGGGTAGCCAATGTAACCCCACTTTTTAAAAAAGGAGGGAGAGAAAACAGGGAATTATAGACCGGTCAGCCTGACATCGGTAGTGGGTAAAATGATGGAATCAATTATTAAGGATGTCATAGCAGTGCATTTGGAAAGAGGTGACATGATAGGTCCAAGTCAGCATGGATTTGTGAAGGGAAATCATGCTTGACAAATCTTCCAGAATTTTTTGAGGATGTTTCCAGTAGAGTGGATAAGGGAGAACCAGTTGATGTGGTATATTTGGACTTTCAGAAGGCGTTCGACAAGGTCCCACACAAGAGATTGATGTGCAAAGTTAGAGCACATGGGATTGGGGGTAGTGTACTGACATGGATTGAGAACTGGTTGTCAGACAGGAAGCAAAGAGTAGGAGTAAATGGGTACTTTTCAGAATGGCAGGCAGTGACTAGTGGGGTACCGCAAGGTTCTGTGCTGGGGCCCCAGCTGTTTACACTGTACATTAAGATGAGGGGATTAAATGTAGTATCTCCAAATTTGCGGATGACACTAAGTTGGGTGGCAGTGTGAGCTGCGAGGAGGATGCTGTGAGGCTGCAGAGCGACTTGGATAGGTTAGGTGAGTGGGCAAATGCATGGCAGATGAAGTATAATGTGGATAAATGTGAGGTTATCCACTTTGGTGGTAAAAACAGAGAGACAGACTATTATCTGAATGGTGACAGATTAGGAAAAGGGGAGGTGCAAAGAGACCTGGGTGTCATGGTACATCAGTCATTGAAGGTTGGCATGCAGGTGCAGCAGGCGGTTAAGAAAGCAAATGGCATGTTGGCCTTCATAGCAAGGGGATTTGAGTACAGGGGCAGGGAGGTGTTGCTACAGTTGTACAGGGCATTGGTGAGGCCACACCTGGAGTATTGTGTACAGTTTTGGTCTCCTAACCTGAGGAAGGACATTCTTGCTATTGAGGGAGTGCAGCGAAGGTTCACCAGACTGATTCCCGGGATGGCGGGACTGACCTATCAAGAAAGACTGGATCAACTGGGCTTGTATTCACTGGAGTTCAGAAGAATGAGAGGGGACCTCATAGAAACATATAAAATTCTGACGGGGTTAGACAGGTTAGATGCAGGAAGAATGTTCCCAATGTTGGGGAAGTCCAGAACCAGGGGTCACAGTCTAAGGATAAGGGGTAAGCCATTTAGGACCGAGATGCGGAGGAACTTCTTCACCCAGAGAGTGGTGAACCTGTGGAATTCTCTACCACAGAAGGTTGTTGAGGCCAATTCACTAAATATATTCAAAAAGGAGTTAGATGAGGTCCTTACTGCTAGGGGGATCAAGGGGTATGGCGAGAAAGCAGGAATGGGGTACTGAAGTTGAATGTTCAGCCATGAACTCATTGAATGGCGGTGCAGGCTAGAAGGGCCGAATGGCCTACTCCTGCACCTATTTTCTGTGTTTCTATGTTTCTGAGGCCGGGATCCTCGTTCTGGAGCTGAGAATAGCGAGAGGTAGGGAGTGCTGCTGATGGCTAGTGTCCAACTTCAGGCTCTCTCTCCAAATAGTGCCCGCCCTTCATCTTTCTCTTTTCAGATGGTGGCTACCGGAGCTGGTACGTGGCCAGTGACTACCCGATCCTGAGTGTGCTCCGGGACCCCGTGTTTGTGGAGGTTCGTGTCCTGAACCGGAACGATCCGTCCCTTGTGCTGGTGCTCAATGCCTGCTGGGCGACCCCCACCCCCGAGCCGTATTCTGGGCTCCGATGGGACCTCCTGGTGGGCAGGTAAGGCAGTGAGTGAGGGGGCTGGGGATTGGGGAGGGGGCGACATGGACTGTGGAGGATCGAACGGGGCAATATTACAAATCTCAGGTCCGGGTTAATTGGTTTAAATGTTCTTTGGAATGTACTTTAGTTTCTTTATCTGGTCTAGTCTCGGGACTTTGGTTTGATGTACCGCTATAAGCCTCGTTCTCTGTTCCAGGTGCTCCCCTCCCCAAATAACCCCCTCTTTCTCTCTCCCAGGTGCCCATTTGTGGGTGACAATTACAAAACCCTCCTCCTCCCGGTAGACGGCGCTTCCCATTTGCGGTTCCCAACTCACCATAACCGGTTTGTAGTCAGCACTTTCACTTTCTGGGACCGAGTTTCGGGCCGGGCTCTGACCGGGGAGGTGAGTTTTCTTCAGTGTCTCTCTCTCGGTCACTTGGTTGAACTTGTTCCCGGGGTCTCACTAACAGTGAGGAGACCCCTGTTGACCCGTTGAATGTAGAAGCATTAATCCCCTGACTGGGAGCTGTGGGACTGACCAGACCGCACTCTCTTTCCAGGTTTATTTCCACTGCAGTGCTGAGGTTTGTTACCCATCCACCCGAGAGAACTGCACGGCTCCCTGCAGCCCCAGTAAGTACCTGGGATCTGACTGGTAACTGAACCCTGATGGGGAGTGCTGGGCGAGGGTCATTTGGACAAGGTCCTTCAGCAAGGGCCCGACAGTGGGCACAGGAGGAGTGTCGTCAATCTGCCGCCTCTGAACTGTTCACCAGTTAGTTTACTACAGAATAGCAATCTGGCTCAGTGGGTCTGATCACATCGTGCCCTGGGTCTGAGTGGAATCCACCACTCGGGTTGGGAACATAGAAACAAAAGAAAAATAAGTGCAGATGTAGGCCATTCGGCCCTTCGAGCCTGCACCACCTTTCAATAAGATCATGGCTGAACATTCATCTCTGTACCCCTTGATCCCTTTAGCCATAAGGGCTACATCTAACTCCCTCTGGAATATATGCAATGAACTGGCATCAACAACTCTCTGGTAGGGAATTCCACAGGTTAACAACTGAGTGAAGAAGTTTTGCCTCATCTCAATCCCAAAATGGCTTGCCCCTTTTCCTTCGACTGTCCCCTGGTTCTGGACTTCCCCCAACATCGGCAACATTATTCCTGCATCTAACCTGTTCAGTCCCATAGGAATTTTATGTTTGAGATCTCCTCATCCTTGTAAACTCCAGTGAATACAGGCCCAGTCGATCCAGTCTCGTCAATCCTGCCATCCCGGGAATCAGACTGGTGAACCTTTGCTGCACTCTCTCAATAGGAGACCAAAACTGAACACCATATTCCAGATGAGGCCTCACCAAGGCCGTGTACAACTGCAGTAAGACCTCCCTGCTGCTCTACTTAACCCCTAGCTATGAAGGCCAACATAGCATTTGCTGCCTTGACTGCTTGCTGTACATGCATGCCAACCTTCAATGACTGATGTACCATGGCACCCAGGTCTTGTTGCACCTCCCCTTTTCCTAATCTGCTGCCATTCAGATCATCTGTTTTCATGTTTTTGCCCCAAGTGGATAAACTCACGTTTATCATTATCCTGCATTTGCCCACTCACCTAACGTGTACAAGTCACCTGCAGCCTTTTAGCGTCCTCCTCATAGCTCACACTGCCACCCAGCTTAGTGTCATCTGCAAACTTGGAGATATTACTCAATTCCCTCATCCAAATCATTAATGTATCTTGTAAAGAGCTGGGATCCCAGCACTGAGACCTGTGGCTCCCCACTAATCACTGCCTGCCATTCTGAAAAGGACCCGTTTATCCTAACTCTCTGCTTCCTGTCTGCCAACCAGTTCTCTATCCATCTCAGTACCATGTGCTTTAATTTTGCACACCAATCTCTTGTGTGGAACCTTGTCAAAAGCCTTTTGAAAGTCCAAATACACCACATCCACTGGTTCTCCTTTGTCCACTCTACTAGTTACATCCTCAATATTCCAGAAGATTTGTGAAGCACGATTTCCCTTTCATAATCCATGCTGACTTTGACCAATCCAATCACTGCTTTCCAAATGTGCTGTTTCATTTTTAATAATTGATTCCAACATTTTCCCCACTGTCAGGTTAACTGGTCTATAATTCCCTGTGTTTTCTATCGCTCCTTTCTTAAAGTAATGTTACATTAGCTACCTTACAGTCCATAGGAACTGATCCAGAATCGATCGACTGTTGGAAATTGATCACCGATGCATCCACTATTTCTAGGGCTACTTCAATAAATACTGAGATGCAGACTCAGGCCCTGGGGATTTATCTGCTTCAATCCCATCAATTTTCCTAAAACAATTTCCTGCCAAATAAGGATTTCCTTCTGTTCCTCCTTCTCACTAGACCCTCAGTCCCCTAGTATTTTCGGATGATTATTTGTCTTCCTTTGTGAAAACAGAATCGAAGTATTTGTTTAACTGGTCTGCTATTTCTTTGTTCCACATTATACATTTCTGGGTCTGACTGCAAGGGACCTATGTTTGTCACTAATCTCTTTCTCTTCACACATCTATATTGAAGCTTTTGCAGTCAATTATGTTCACAGCAAGCTTCCCCCTCATACTCTATTTTCCCCCTTCTAATTAAACCCTTTGTCCTCCTCTGCTGCATTACAAAATTCTCCCAGTCCTCAGGTTTGTTGCTTTTCTCGCCAATTTATAAGCCTTTTCTTTGGATTTAACACTATCTTTAATTTCCCTTGTTAGTGACGGTTGAGCCACCTTCTCCGTTTTATTTTTACTCGACAGGGATGTACAATTGAAGTTCATCCAGGTGATCTTTGTTTGCCATTGCCTATCCACCATCAACCCTTCAAGTATCGCTCGCCAGTCTATTCTAGCCAATTCACATCTCATTCCATCGAAGTTACCGTTCCTTGAGTTCAAGACCCTCATGTCTGTATTAACTGTCACTCCATCTTAATGAAGTCTACCATATGCTCACTCTCTTTTCCAAGGGGCCTCACCAAGATTTCTAATTAGCCCTTTCTCATTACACATCACCCTGTCTTGGATGGCCAGCCCTCTAGTTGGTTCCTCAACATATTGGTCGAGAAAACCATCCCTAATACACTCCAGGAAATCCTGCACCACCGCATTGCTACCAGTTTGGTTGGCCAATCAATATGTAGATTAAAGTCGCCCAATAACTGCTGTACCTTTTTATTGCACACATCCCTAATTTCGTTGATGCTGCCCCAACCTCACTGCTACTGTTTGGTGGTCTGTACACAACCCCCCACTCATTTTCTGCCGTATTCTGTAGCTCGCCCATACTGATTCCACATCATCCAAGCTAACGTCCTTCCATACTATTGCATGAATTTCCTCTTTAACCAGCAACGCCACCCCACCTCCTTTTCCTTTGTCTATCCTTCCTAAATGTTGAATACCTCTGGATGTTGAGTTCCTGACCAGCATCCTGCTGTAACCAGGAATTCCAGGGTGGGACCGAACCGATATCTGGGGGTGGGGGAGACCTGCCACATGGGTGGATATCCTGTAACAGCTGGTCAAATTCGTGCTTAAATCTAATCCTTCCCCACGACATCTGACTAGCCATTACACGGTCAGCGACTGCAAACTTTGCTCGGTTGAAAAGGGTCTTTCTTGGAATAGGGACTGAATCTTAGTCACAGAGTGAACTGTATTTCAAGTCTAATCTTTCTCTGGTGGACGAGGTTTTTCGCATTTGCCATCGGTTTGAATATTTGATTGGGGGCTTCAGGAAGCTGAACATTGAACTATCCACCTTGAGACCTTGTCTCTTTCCCTTGTTACCCAGAGAGGCGAAGAAGCGCTGATTCCCGGCCTGGGGACTTGGTGACCGCTGATGGCCCCATCATTTTACTGGAAGATGAGCAGAGACTGGCTGCGGGGATCCCCCAGGAAGAGAAAGGTAAAGGAGGACCCTCTGTGTGCAGTGATGCAGTAACTGGTGCCCATCTAACCCTGGCTTCTCCCCACAGATACTGCTGCTGATTCCCCCTCCGGTGTCCTTCCTGGAGTAGCGGTTGGGGTAGCGCTTCTCTCCGTGGCCCTGTTGGTCGGGACTGTCGCCATGTGGAAAATGGACCACCGCCGCAGGGTGGGCTCCGAGTGCAGCTCTATGGAACTGTAGATGTGTCTGTTGGATAATAAACTCCTGTTCTAGATGAGCCCTGGTCTCGTGTTATCTTTCAAATCCTGGCTGGATTTTACTGTCCTCGGTGAGTTAATTTGTTTGGTTTGACAATCGTTTGTGCCGCTTCTGTTGGGTCCCCACCAGCCAAGTTCATGGCCAGGCTGGTGTGGGTTTGTAATAAATGTATCGGGCGGGAGGGACCGGCACAGTTGCGGTGAACTCTGTTCCTTGCGGAGGGGCCCGGGCCCGTGTCTCTGCCATTGCCGCTTCAATGGGGTCATGGAGACACGGTTTGACAAGCCTGGCGATTGGTGTTGGGCTGTCGCCTCCCGCACCCCCTGAACATTACTGTCTGTCTCCGGCTATTTAACCTTCAGTTATCACTGAGCTGCCGGCTGCTGCGTGCTGCCGGAATAACGCCTGTCTAGAGCTTGTTCCCGCTGTGACTGGGTTGCTGAAGATAAATGGTTGGAGATCCCCGCCATGTCTAGGACCGAATCTCCGTGAGCTGGTCTGCAGGGAGCGGGAGGTGTCCTCCACGAGGAGCATCAGCTCCCACACGCACTGGGCTGTGCTCTCTCCTTGCTGGAGGGAGGTCAGATGTTCGGAGATAACATGATCTGTAATAGGAGCGGGGCAGAGCTGCAGTTCTCCAGGGTCCCCCTGTCTCTCCGGTTGGGTAAATGTGACTGGGACCCACAGGAATGATGCACATTGAGAATTTGCATTCAAGATCCCCGGACTGGGCAAAATTATCCAGACCACGGAGTGTCCCGGATAATGGGTAAAATGGGTCAGGGCCCTGGCGGGGCAGGGTGAGAATGGTGACGTAATACATAAAGAAGCTTTGAATCGTCGCATATGATACGTGGTCATTCTGTGCCGGTTCTTATCCGGCCTAATTCCAGCTCTCGGTCCGTCGCCCTGTAGGTTGTGGCTGAGTGCACATCCAAGTACTTTTTAAATGTGATGATGGTTTCTGAAATCATTAATGTATTCCACAAAGCAAGGGAGCGAGAACTGGGTCCTATACAGCCCCACAGGAAGCAGCCATCCAGTCTCCAACTCCCCTCCATCATTACCCTTTGCTTCCTTAGATCCAATTTACCACACTCCAATGGATCCCATGGGCTTTTACTTTGTCCATCTGGGACACTTCAGCACACCTTGCTAAAATCCATGCAAACTGCATCAAACGTACACTCATTAACCATCCGTTTTCTCAAAGAACTCAATCAACGTAGTCAAACATGACCTTCCCTTCTCAAATCCATGCTGACTGACATTGCTTGATCAGTATTTCTAACTGAAGGTTTATAAAGTCCGGCAGAATTAATTAGTCATTTAGCCACCACCGAGATTAAACTGTCCTGTAACTGCCAGCACCCGCAGTATTTTGCTTTTGTATTAGTGTTTCATTCACTGCCACTTCTCTTCCAGTTATGCCCACCTTGAAGTTCTGCTCTTCTCTCAGATAGGATTTCCGTTTCATCTTTACAATCTGTTTTTCCTTATGTTTGATCAAGTATCTGCCAAGACTTGCATTCACAGCGACATCTCTTTTCTCATTAACTCTCTCTGTCTCAGACTGAAAAACAAGGATATATAATTTGGCCAAAATTAGAAGACTGGGAGGTTTTTAAAAGCCAGCAAAGAATGACTATAAATGATTAAGGGAAGATAGTCTTTGAAAGTAAACCAGCACAAAATGCAAAAACAGCAAGTGTTTCTATAGGTATCTAAAAAGGAAAAGCATGGTGAAACTAAATGTTGGTCCCTTGGAGGACGAGACTGGGGCATTAATAAAGGGTAACATGGAGATGGCAGAAACTCTAAACGGGTATTTGGTATCAGTTTTTACAGTAGAGGACACTAACAATATTTCAACAGTGGATATTCAAGGGGCTGTGGAGGTGGGGGGTAGACTGACCACAATCACTAAGTCGGTGGTACTCAGCAAGATAATGGGACTAAAGGCAGACTAAATCCCTTGAATCTGATGGCTTGCATCCTAGTGTCTTGAGAAGTAGCAGCAGGGATTGTAGCTGCGTTGGTTGTAATTTACCAAAATTCCCTGGATTCTGGCGAGGTCACTGCAGATTGGAAATCTGCAAATGTAAAGCGGCTATTTAAAAACAAGAGGCAGACAAAAAGCAGGAAACTATAGACCAGTTATCCTAACATCTTGGTTGGGAAAATGGTCGAGTCCATTTATTAAAGTAGCAGGACATTTGGAAAAGCAAAATTCAGGCAGTCAGCATGAATTTATGAAGGGGAAGTCATGTTTGGAAAAAAATTACTGGAGTTCTTTGAGGATGTAACGAACAGGGTGGATAAAGGGGAACCAGTGGATGTGATGTATTTGGACTTCCAGAAGGCATTTGTCAAGGTGCCACATAAAAGGTTACTGCACAAGATAAAAGTTCATGGGGTTGCGGGTAATATATTAGCATGGATAGAGAATTGGCTAATTAAGAGTGTTGGGATAAATGGTTCATTCTCTGGTTGGCAACCATTAACTAGTGGGGTGCTGGGAGCCCAAATATTTACAATCTAGCTTAATGACTGTGAAGAATGGACTGAGTGTAATGAAGCCAAGTGTGCTGACGATACAAAGTAGGGAGGAAAAGCAAATTGAGGAGGACACAATCTGCAAAAGGACATAGATAGGCGAAGAAAGTGGGCAGGTGGCGAATAATGTTGGAAATTGTGAGGTCATGCACTTGGGCAGAAGAAAAAGCAAAGAGCAAGTTGTTAATTAAATGAAGATTGCAAAATGCCGCAGTACAGTGGGCCCTGGGGGTTCATTGTGCATGAAACACAAGGATAGTATGCAGGTACAGCAAGTGATCAGGAAGACCAATGGTACCTTGATCTTTATTCCAAAGGGGATGGAGTACAAAAGCAGGGAAGTCTTGCTACAGTTATATAGGGTATTGGTGAGGCCACACCTGGAATACTGCATGCAGTTTTAGTTTCCATATTTACGAAGTTATATACTTGCTTTTGGAGGCAGTTCAGAGAAGGTTCACTAGGTTGATTGCAGGGGTGGCTTATGAGGAAAGGTTGAATAGATTGGGCTTCTACTGATTGGGATTCAGAAGAATGAGATGATCTTATCGAAACGTATAAGATTAAGGTGGATGCAGCGAGGATGCTTCCACTGATGGGAAAGACTAGAACTAGAGGGCATGATCTTAAAATAAGGGACTGCCCATTTAAAACAGATGAGGAAAAATTTCTTCTGAGGTTTGTAAATCTGTAGAATTCGCTGCCTCAGAGCTGTGAAAGCTAGGACATTATCTATTTCTGTCTTAAATATATTCAGTTTCTGAAATGATAAGGGAATAAGAGGTTATAAGGAGTGGGTGGGAAAGTAGAGCTGAGTCCATAAACTGATCAGCCATGATCTTATTGAATGCTGGAGCAGGCTCCAGGGGCTCTATGTCCTATACTGTTCCTATGTTCCTATCCACGTGGATTCCACCCTTCATGTTTTGGATCCACCCAGGATTACAGACAACTGATATTCAACATTCCTCCAACCACTGCTCTTGCCGGATCCACGCCACATGCACACTCTCGCTCTCTTCAGCAGCACTGACTCACTATCTGTAAGCTGTCCTGGTCCACAGTTCCATTTCATCCTTTGCCTCGTCCAACGCTTCAACTAAATAACATGTTTCCTTCCTTTCAGGTGTCAAGGATCGTAATCTTCAACTCATGAACACCAACGCCCCCCACCCCCGAAAACGTCTCTCTCTCACCCCAATCTCAACCTCTGCTGTACATTCATTACCCCCTCTGTCCTTTCCCCTCTCTGACCCTGAACAATAAGTCCTCAGCAAAGGCTTGAGCTTCATGCCATTACGTCCCAACCTCAATGAATTATGAGCTCGGCACGATGCTGAGCTCTTTTTCCGCCAACTTTGCCTCCATGCCCATTTCTTTGACCAGGAGTCTTCCCCCACACAGCTGATCCTTTCTCCAGTGTTCAGAATTCTGTCTACCTGGACATTTCCCTCTGGCCTCTTACCCTCTGTAGACCTCTCCATTGCAAATGGTGGATGGGACATCTCAATTTCTCTGCTCCCCTCACTCTAAACTACCTCCCTCTGAACTTGCAGCATTCTGCGCACTCAGATCTAACCCCAACCTTATCATCAAACCTGTTGACAAGAGTGGCGCTGTTGTTGTTTGGCGAACTGACACCTACCTTACAGAGGCTGATCGCCAACTCTCTGACATCTCCTCCTACCTCTCCCTGGACCATGACCCCACCACTGAACCTCAAGCCGCCATTTCCTTGACTGTCACTGACCTTATCTCCTGGAGATCTTCCCTGCACAGCTACCCTCATAGTTCCCCAACCCCGCAGAGCGCTTCTTCCTCCTTCCCAACATCCACAAACAAGATTGCCTTGGTAGACCCATTGTTTCAGCCTGTTCTTGCCCCACAGAATGATTTCTAATCGACTGTTTTTTTTTTCTCCTTGGTCACACTTTTTCCACCTACATGCGTGACTCCTCTGACGCCCTCCATCACCAAGTTTCCAGTTTCCTGGCCCCAACCATCTCCTTTTCACCATGGACGTCCAATCACTTGACACGTCCATCCCTCACCAGGATGATCCGAGGGCGCTCCGCTTCTTCCTCGAGCAGCGGCCCAATATAGAAAATAGGTGCAGGAGTGGCCATTCGGCCCCCGAGCTTGCACTGCCTTTCAATAAGATCATGGCTGATCATTCCTTCAGTACCCCTCTCCTGCTTTCTCTCCATACCCCTTTATCCCTTTAGCCGTAAGGGCCATATCTAACTCCCTCTTAAATATACCCAATTAACTGGCATCAATAACTCTCTGCGGCAGGGAATTCCACAGGTTAACAACTCTGAAGAAGTTTCTCCTGCGCTCAGTCCTAAATGGCCTACCCGTTATCCTAAAACTTTGTCCCCTGGCTCTGGACTTCCTCAACATTGGGAACATTCTACCTGCATCGAACCTATCCAGTCCCATCAGAATCTTATGCATTTCTATGAGATCCCCTCTCATTCATCTAAACTCCAGTGAATAAATGCCCAGAGGATCCAGTCTCTCATGACAGTCCAGCCATCCCTGGAATCAGTCTGGTGAAACTTCGCTGCACTCCCTGAATAGCAAGAACGTCCTTCCTCAGATTAGGAGACCCAAACTGAACACAATATTCCAGGTGAGACAGCACTAAGGCCCTGTACAACTGTAGTAATACCTCTCTGCTCCTATACTGAAATCCCCTAGCTATGAAGGCTAAAATACCATTTGCCTGCTTTACCACATGCTGTACCTGCATGCTCAATTTCAGTGACTGATGAACCATGACACCCAGGTCTCGTTGCACCTCCCCTTTTTCTAATCTGCCGCAATTCAGATAATCTGCCTTCGTGTTTTTGCCCCCAAAATTGCTAACCTCACATGTATCCACATTATACTGCATCTGCCATGCATTTGCCCACTCAGATAACGTGTCCAATTCACCCTGCAGCCTTTAGCATCCTCCTCACAGCTCACACCGCCACCCACTTTAGTGTCATCCACAAACAGGGAGATATTACACTCAATTCCTTCTTCCAAATCGTTAATGTATATTGAAAGAGCTGGGGTCCCAGCACTGAGCCCTGCGGCACCCCACTCATCACTGCCTGCCATTCTGAAAAGGACCCGTTTATCCCAACTCTCTGCTTCCTGTCTGCCAACCAGTTCTCTATCCATGTCGGTCCATTACCCCCAATACCATGTGCTTTAACTTTGCACACCAATCCTTGTGCGGGACCTTGTCAAAAGCTTTTTGAAAGTCCAAGTACACCACATCCACTGTTTCTCCCTTGTCCACTCTGCTAGTTACATCCTCACAAAATTCCAGAAGATTTGTCAAGCATGATTTCCCTTTCATAAATCTATGCTGACTTGCTCCGATCCTGTCACTGCTTTCCAAATGCGCTGCTATTTCATCCTTCATGATTGATTCCAACATTTTCCCCACTACTGATATCAGGCTCACCGGTCTATAATTACCTGTTTTTGCTCTCCCTCCTTTTTTTTTTAAAATGGTGTTACATTAGCTACCCTCCAGTCCATCGGAACTGATCGAGTCGATAGACTGTTGGAAAATGATCACCAATGCATACACTATTTCTAGGGTCACTTAGTCTGCATCACAGAGTAATTATCAGGCCCTGGGGATTTAGCAGCCTTTAATCCCATCAATTTCCCGAACACAATTTCCTGCCTAATAAGGATATCCCTCAGTTCCTCCTTCTCACTAGACCGACTGTCCCTTAGTACATTCGGAAGGTTATTTGTGTCTTCCTTCGTGAAGACAGAACTGAAGTATTGGTTCAATTGGTCTGCCATTTCTTTGTTCCCCACTATAAATTCACCTGAATCTGACAGCAAGGGACATATGTTTGTCTTCACTAATCTTTTTCTCTTCCCTATTTATAGAAGCTTTTGCAGTTAGTTTTTATGTTCCCTGCTAGCTTCCCCTCGTATCCTATTTTCCCCCTCCTTAATTAACCCCTTAGTCGTCCTCCTGTTGAATTCTAAATTTCTCCCAGTCCTCAGGTTTACTTTTTTTAGACAATTTATATGCCTCTTCCTTGGCTTTAACACTATACTTAATTTCCCTTGTTAGCCATGGTTGAACCACCTTCCCCGTTTTATTTTTGCTCCAGACAGGATGTACAATTGCTGAAGTTCATCCAAGTGATCTTTAAATGTTTGCCATTGCTTATCCACTGTCAACCGTTTAAGTATCCTTTGCCAGTCTATTCTAGCCAATTCACACCTCAAATCGTCGAAGTTACATTTCCTTACGTTCAGGACCCTAGTTTCTGAATTAACTTTGTCACTCTCCATCTTAAGGAATTCAAATATGTTCACTCTTCCCCAAGGGGCCTCGCACAACAAGATTGCTAATTAGTCCCTTCTCATTACACATCACCAGTCTAGGATGGCCAGATCTCTGGTTGGTTCCTCGACATATTGGTCTCGAAAAACATCTCTAATACACTCCAGGAAATCCTCCTTCAGTATATTGCGATCAGTTAGGTTAGTTTAATCAAAATGTAGATTAAAGTCGCCCATGATTACTGCTGTACCTTTATTGCACATCTCCCTTATTTCTTGTTTGATGCTGTCCCCAACCTCACGACTACTATTTGGTGGCCTGCACACAACTCCAACTAACGCTTTCTGCACATTGGTATTCCGTAGCTCCACCCATACCGATTCCACATCCAAGCTAATGTCCTTCCTTACAATTGCATTGAGTTCCTCTTTAACCAACAATGACATCCAGCCTCCTTCTCCTTTCTGTCTATCCTTCCTAAATGTTGAATACGCCTGGATGTTGAGTTCCCAGTCTTGGTCACCCTGGAGCCAAGTCTCCGTGATGCCAATCACATCGTATCCATTAACTGCTATCTGCGCAGTTAATTCATCCATTTTTTCCGAATACTCCTCGCATTGAGGCACAGAGCCTTTCGGCTTGTCTTTTTAACACACTTTGCCTCTTTAGTCCCCATCTGCCTGGCTGAACCTTTCTCACATTGAACAACTTCTCCTTTAACTCCACTCACTTCCTCCAAATTAAAGGTTATGATATCGAAATCCGCATGGGTTTTCGTGGAATATTCTTTGTTCCAGTCCTATTCGGGTCCCCTCACTCATCTCTTATTCGTGTACATTGATGAGTGCATCAGTGCCGTTTTCTGCTCTCGCCCTGAACTTGAACATTTCATTCACTTTGCATCCAATTTCCACTCCTCCATCACCTTTGCATGGTCCATCTCTGACTCTTCCCTTCCTTGCCTTATCCATGTCCATCTCTGGGGATAGGCTTTAGACCAGTATCCACTCTAAGCCCACTGACTCCCACAGCTACCTGGACTATACTTCCTCCCACCTCGCATGCTCTAAGGACTCCATTCCATTCTCCCAGTTGCTCCATCTCCATTGCATCTGCTCAGACGCCACCTTTCACACTTTTGCCTCTGACATGTCTTCCTTTTTCCTCAACAGAGAATGCCCCTCCGCTGTGGTTAGCTTGGCCCTCGAAAGTGTCCATTCTATATCCCGCACCGCTGCTCCCATCCCTTCCTCCTCACTCCTGAACCATAAAAGGTCAGAGGGTCTAGTAAGACGGAGGAAATGAGGGAAATCCTTATTAGTCGGGAAATTGTGTTGGGGAAATTGTGGGATTGAAGGCCGATAAATCCCCAGGGCCAGATGGCATGCATCCCAGAGTCTTTAAGCAGGTGGCCTCGGAAATAGCGGATGCATTGACAGTCATTTTCCAACATTTCATAGACTCTGGCTACCCTCCATTCCACAGGAACTGATCCAATGCAACCCCACTTTTTTAAAAAGGAGGGAGGGAGAAAACAGGGAATTATCGACCGGTCAGCCTGACATCGGAAGTGGGTAAAATGATGGAATCAATTATTAAGGATGTCATAGTTGCGCATTTGGAAAGAGATGACATGATAGGTCCAAGTCAGCATGAATTTGTGAAAGGGAAATCATGCTTAACAAATCTTCTGGAATTTTTTGAGGATGTTTCCAGTAGAGTGGACAAGGGAGAACAATTTGGTGTGCTGTATTAGGACTTTCAGAAGGCTTTCGACAAGGTCGCACACAAGAGATTAATGTGCAAAGTTAAAGCACATGGGATTGCGGGTAGTGTGCTGACGTGGATTGAGAACTGGTTGGCAGACAGGAAGCAAAGAGTAGGAGTAAATGGGTACTTTTCAGAATGGCAGGCAGTGACTAGTGGGGTACCGCAAGGTTCTGTGCTGGGGCCCCAGCTGTTTACATTGTACATTAATGATTTAGACGAGGGGATTAAATGTAGTATCTCCAAATTTGCTCTAAGTTGGGTGGCAGTGTGAGCTGCAAGGAGGATGCTATGAGGCTGCAGAGTGACTTGGATAGGTTAGGTGAGTGGGCAAATGCATAGCAGATGAAGTATAATGTGGATAAATGTGAGGTTATCCACTTTAGTGGTAAAAACAGAGACAGACTATTATCTGAATGGTGCCAGATTAGGAAAAGGGGAGGTGCAACGAGACCTGGGTGTCATGGTACATCAGTCATTGAAGGTTGGCATGCAGGTACAGCAGGTGGTTAAGAATGCAAATGGCATGTTGGCCTTCATAGCGAGGGGATTTGAGTACAGGGGCATGGAGGTGTTACTACAGTTGTCCAGGGCCTTGTTGAGGCCACACCTGGAATATTGTGTACAGTTTTGGTCTCTTAACTTGAGGAAGGACATTCTTGCTATTGAGGGAGTGCTGCCAAGGTTCACCAGACTGATTCCCGGGATGGCGGGACTGACAATCAAGAAAGACTGGATCAACTGGGCTTGTATTCACTGGAGTTCAGAAGAATGAGAAGGGATCTCATAGAAACGTTTAAAATTCTGATGGGTTTAGACAGGTTAGATGCAGGAAGAATGTTCGCAATGTTGGGGAAGTCCAGAACCAGGGGTCACAGTCTAAGGATAAGGGGTAAGCCATTTAGGACCAAGATGAGGAGAAATTGCTTCACCCAGAGAGTGGTGAACCTATGGAATTCTCTACCACAGAAAGTTGTTGAGGCCAATTCATTAAATATATTCAAAAAGGAGTTTGATGTCGTCCTTACTGCTAGGGCGATCAAGGGGTATGGGGAGAAAGCGGGAATGGGGTACTGAAGTTGTATGTTCAGCCATCAACTCATTGAATGGCGGTGCAGGCTAGAAGGGCCGAATGGCCGCCTCCTGCACCTATTTTCGATGTTTCTATGTCCTCACCTCTCAACCTACCAGCCAGCACATTCAATGGATCATCCTCCAGCATGATCCCACCGCAAATCCTATCTTCTCCTCCCCTCACCTCAGCATTTGGAAGGGACCACTCCATCCATGGCACCTTGGTCCATTCTGCAGTCACCCCTAGCAAAATCCCCTCGTCCCACGGCAACTTTCTGTGCCAGCGCAGGAGATGCAACACCTGCCCTTTACCTTCTCCATTCCCACTATCCAGGGCCCCAAATACACCTGGAAGGTGAAACAGCGATTTAGTAAACTGAGTAGGCTGCTCACGATGTGGTGGTCTCTATTTTGGGGAGATCAAGCGTAGATTGGGTGACCACTTTGCTGAACACCTCCATTCAGTCCATAATTTGTGACGGAGGTTCTTATTACTTTAATTCTCCGCTCCACTCCCACTCTGACCTCTCCATCCTCGGTCTCCTAAACTGTTCCAACGAAGTTGAATGCAAGCTCGAGGAACAGCACCTCATCTTTACTTTAGGCACTTTGCAATGTTCTGGATTCAACATCGAATTCAACAATTTCAGAGCATAGCCACTGTCAATCTTTGGCGCACTTTCTTCCCCCCAGAATCTGTTTCTTTTTTCTCCTTCATTATCTGGTCATTATCCCACCATTCACACCCTAACTTAACTAATGATTTTCTAACTTCTCCCCTTATCATTTCAATTTGACCCATCATCCCCTTTCAGTGCTTGTTACGAATCTGTTCTTTGCGAACACACTCCAGTTCTGATGAAGCATCATCGTCTGACGAAGGATCATTGACCCGAAACGTTAAATCTGCGTTCTCTACACAGATGCTGCCTGACCCGCTGAGATTTCCAGTATTTTCTGTTTTTGTTCAACATTGCAGCATCCGAATTATTTTTCTTGTGGTGTGCGGCCCGTAACTGTCCGGTTTATCAAGTCCTCCCTTTTTAAACAATGGTCCAACCTCAGCAATTCGCCTACCCTCCGGCACAACTCCTTTAGTCAGGGATGATTGGAAAATGATGCTCAGAGCCTCTGCAATTTCCTTCGTGGCGAGCAGCTCCATGGGTCACTGAATGTGACGGGACAAGTATTATGTTGGTGTAAAATACAAAAGGTTGTAAATCAGCTGCCCGGGGCTCCTGATTTGAACTCTGGTCCTAAAACACTGAGCCCCTCCCCTGTTGTCTCCGTATTTCAAACGCATCCTATTATTGACAAAACGTTAATCTACTTAGTCTCCCTTCATGGTTTCTGTTAACAGAAGGCCCCAAGAATGGCCTGACCTACCCTCCCAATGGAAAACAAGCGTCAACGCTAATTAAACAGTGAGCGCCTGTGAAAATGAAGGATTCCCTGCCACTGTGGCACGTACAAGACACCAAGGCCGCAGACAGAAGCTGACCGATCGGGAGTTACAGGCTTCATTCGCTTGAGGTCGTCTGCAGTACCCCCACGGCTGTTTCAGTGATGGACACCTGAAGGCTGATCTTCTGCAGATCACTCTGGATGTTGATGGAATGCAGGAGGACATTCACTTCACAACATGCTGCTGTTTCGGCTCTCCAGCAATTGTATAGCAGGAGCTCGGGGTGGTTGTACTGAGAAACCTGTTATACGTCCTTCGAGTATGGAGAGGGCGCTGGGCATTACCAGACAATTCACCCCGTGTGCTGAGAGAGCTTCTGTTGTTTAAATGTTTATCGTGACACCACGGAGTCAGTGAGTTTCCTGAAGAGCGAGGGAGATGAGATTGAAGACCGTTTCTTCTGGAAACGAAAGGTCTGGCTGGAAATCGTGAGTTTTCCCAGGAGCAGAGCATCCAATAATACTCAGAATCTTCATCTGAATGTTCATCAATGCTCTGTCGAGGCTGCACCCTTGAATATATCTGTGATCCTAATTGCGAGCTTATCGTCTAGGTTCTATCCAGTAGACTAGCTCTCCAATATCAAATGGTGTTAACTTACCAGTTACCTGAGGAGGCTGGTAGTAAATTTTTGTCCTCATATATTAAGTCAAAATTACTAATCTCAACTACAAATTTATAATCGAACTGGATTATGGTGAATCACTATGCTATAATTGGACGGCCTAGTGAACTAACGGATTCGTTGGTACTGGAAATACTCAACCAATCTGACCCAATCCATGTAGGACACTTTGGCAAACCAAATAACGATCGATCCCTCCCAGACACTGCCTGTAGTGGGGAACGGGGTTGAACGTGGATGAGGTTAAGGATCCGTCTGTCCTTGATCAATATTCAACTCAAGTTACCAATCCCACTGTTGTTGTTTGGTGTCTGTTGCCCCTATATATTGCCATTTCAGGTGCCTGGATATATTGCACAGGTGCTATGTTGTAACATGTTTGCCCTTCAATGCAACTGATGGTTTCCTTGACTGAGAAAGCACAACGAACTATCTCTGCCCTTCAATAGTACCACTAGTAGTGGGACCCCCACCCTCAGTAATTTACCAGTATTGTTACTGGACCAGCCACACTAACTCTGGCTAGCAGGGCCGACGCTGGGTACTCTGACGAGTGGCTCACCTACTGACCGATCAAAGTCTCTCCAGGTACAACGCTCACACCAGGAGTGTGATGGAACACCCGCCTGGGTAGAATAAGCTGTGGCTTCAAAAACAATTGTTCAAAACTGTCCAGCACAGGTGGGTTTTCTTGTCACGCCCTGGTTACCTATTCACCCCTCCGTGGCTGCAGTGTCCATGGTCTATACAGGGCACTGCAGCAACTCCCCAAGGTAACTTCATCAGCACCTCCTTCCTCTG
This sequence comes from Pristiophorus japonicus, assembly GCF_044704955.1. Classification (NCBI taxonomy): domain Eukaryota; kingdom Metazoa; phylum Chordata; class Chondrichthyes; family Pristiophoridae; genus Pristiophorus; species Pristiophorus japonicus. The sequence goes on from NC_091981.1 coordinate 301,120,409, forward strand.
TGACCTCCATCAGTGAAAGGACTAGAGCAGCAATGTTCCTGGGACACCATTCCCTCCATATCACACACAGCCCTGAATAAAACACATATAACTGTTCCCTCATTGTCCCTGGATCAATGTCTTGGAATTTCCTGCTGACCTGCAATAGGGCAGCACCATCACCACAAGGACTGCAGTGGTTCAAGGAGAAGGCCCATCACCCCCACCGTCTCAGGACAACTCGGGATGGGCAATAAATTCAACGGTATCATCACTCAATGCTGACACCACAACAATCTATAGAGAAACGCAAGGTATTCTGGAACAGGCTCTGTCTGGGCCTTCCTACACGCAGCCTCTCCACAGATACCGATCGCCAAGAAAGACATAGTGCTCTAAATCACTTTTCAAGATCTCAGGTCCTGTAACAGAAGCTGACATCTGTCCCATTCCTCACACAGCGGCCATGATTGAACATAAGAACACAAGAACATAAGAATTAGGAACAGGAGTAGGCCATCTAGCCCCTCGAGCCTGCTCTGCCATTCAACAAGATCATGGCTGATTTGAGAAACTAGCAGACATCACATAGCTCTAACGCTTATCAAAGTTCACTCGGAGCTGTCACTAAAGCACAGAACCTCAAACTTGTTGTGTTTGTCTTTGCCAGGACTCTACAAGTTTACTATAATTAAAAAATCGCCGTCCACCAGCTCAGCAGTGAGGACGAGGTCGAGTGAATTCACTGTTGAGGGTTCTGCACGCGCCTGGCGTATCAGTCATCTGTATCCCTTTATGTGACACCTCACTCCTGACATTGTCTATCCAGCCCTTCCTTGGTCTTCCTCAGCTTCTTGCTCCATGTCGCTCTGTGTGCAGCATTCTTCATTCTTTGTATCCCGGAAACTTCTCGTGACCCAGCACTCTGCTCCCGATAATAATGTGCAGATAACCTTGCTTCATAAGCTCTCGACTTATTTAAATATAGCTATCCTTCCATATCCCTTTAAGCATTCCAACAGCAGCTGACTCAAGTCCAATCCTTCTTTGTTGTCATCTTCACAACTCACAGTCACTGACACTAACCCACCGAGGTGTACAAACTGTTCCACCTGTTCAACTGCATCCCCTATACTTGTAATCGCAACATCTTCCTGAGAATTCCCAAATTAAATGACTTTCATCTTTATTATGTTAATTGTTTATTGAAGTTTTCTGCTGTCCAAGCAAAGCTTGTGAGCCTTATGCACTGATAGAGTACATCAGGGAGAACCAGTAGATGTGGTGCATTTGGACTTTCAAAAGGCTTTTGCGAAGGTCCCGCAAGAGATTAGTGTGCAAAATTAAAGCACATAGTATTGGGGGTAATGTATTGACGTGCATAGAGAAATGGTTGGCAGACAGCAAGAGTGAGTGGGAAAAACGGGTCATTTTCAGAAAGGCAGGCAGTGACTAGTGGGGTGTCACAGGGTTCAGTGCTGGGACCACAGCTATTTACAATATTCATTAATGATTTAGATGAAGGAATTTAAAGTAATATCTCCAAGTTTGCAGATGACACTAAGCTGGGAGGCAGTGCGTGCTGCAAGGAAGATGCTAAGAGGCTGCAAGGGGACTTGGACAGGTTAGGTGAATGGGCAACTGCATGGCAGATGCAATATAATGTGGATAAATGTGAGGTTATCCACTTCAGTGGCAAAAACATGAAGGCAGCTGATTATCTGATGGTGACAGATTAGTAAATGGGGACGTGCAACGAGACCTGGTTGTCATGGTACATCAGTCATTGAAGTTAGGCATGCAGGTACAGCAAGCAGTAAAGAAAGCAAATGGCATGCTGGCCTTCATAGCGAGCGGGTTTTAGTATAGGAGCAGGGAGGACTTGCTGCAGTTGTACAGGGCCTTGGTGAGACCACACCCTGAGTATTGTGTGCAGTTTTGGTCTCCTAATCTGAGGAAGGACATGCCTTCTATTGAGGGAGTGCAGCGAAGGTTCACCAGACTGATTCCCGGGATGGCAGGACTGACATATGAGGAAAGACTGGCTCGACTTGGCTTATACTCACTGGAATTTAGTAGAATGAGAGGGGAATCTCATAGAAACGTGTATAATTCTGACGGGCCTGGACACGTAAGATGCAGTAAGAATGATCCCAATGTTGGGGAAGTTCAAAACCGGGGACACATTCTAAGGATAAGGGGTAAGCCATATACGACCGAGATGAGCAGAAACTATTTCACCCAGTGGATTGTGAAACTGTGGAATTCTCTGCCACAGAAAGTTGTTGAGTCCAGTTCGTTAGATTTATTCAAAAGGGAGTTAGATGTGGCCGTTACGGCTAAACAGATCAGCGGGTATGGAGAGAGGGCTGGGGTGGGGTACTGAGGTTGAATGATCAGCCATAATCATATTCAATAGTGGTGCAGGGTCAAAGGGCCGAATGGCCTGCTCTTGCAACTATTTTCTATGTTTCTATGAGCCAGTCAATGGTCAGCGAATTTGAGATTGTTTCAAACCTGGCCACCTGAGGTGATCCTCCAATATTACCTTTCAGTGCAAGGATCATTACAGCTTCCAGTACTGGATTACATATATCAGGTGACAATGTGCATCCTTATCTCAGCCCAACTGTTGGTCTAACCCATTCTATTAGTGTTCTTCCATCCAGCGCAAACAGCGACATCTGCTGGACGCTTTCTATCAGTTTCACAAGTTTCCCAGGAATACCGAACATCGTCAAGATATTCCAAATGCCTTCTCACCTGACACTGTCAAAGGCCAGCTATTTGATAGCTTTGTGAAGCGCCTTGCGACATTTTCGGACAAAAGCGCTATATAACTACAAGTTGTTGTTGTTAAGTGGATGTTGTGTTACATACATTTCTCCGGACCCTGTCTTGCGTCTCAGGGGAAATCATTGAGAATCTCCGGGGCACCAAATGACTGTAAACCATATGAAAGATTATTGGCACTAGGCCCAGGGGCCCAGCCGTGCTGTGTGTGTGTTACAGTGAGCGTGATGGACAGGTTTACAGTCTTACATTTCAGAACGGACAGAGCACCAAACACATTCTGGCCACTGCTGGAATTCCAGGGCCCAGGGCTTATTACCTGGCTCGTATTAAAGACATTGTCATTTACTGTTGACTGAGGATGAACCTCTCTGATTCTCAGAGCCTTTAACAGGAGGAGTTTGAACAGGGATCTGTCCACCACAGGGATCACATGGGAATCATCCCAGGAGATGGGTCTCTGGGGGTAAACATAGAAACATAGAAACATAGAAAATAGGTGCAGGAGCAGGCCATTCAGCCCTTCTAGCCTGCACCGCCATTCAATGAGTTCATGGCTGAACATGAAACTTCAGTACCCCCTTCCTGCTTTCTCGCCATAACCCTTGATCCCCCGAGTAGTAAGGACTTCATCTAACTCCCTTTTGAATATATTTAGTGAATTGGCCTCAACTACTTTCTGTGGTAGAGAATTCCACAGGTTCACCACTCTCTGGGTGAAGAAGTTTCTCCTCATCTCGGTCCTAAATGGCTTACCCCTTATCCTCAGACTGTGACCCCTGGTTCTGGACCTCCCCAACATTGGGAACATTCTTTCTGCATCTAACCTGTCTAAACCCGTCAGAATTTTAAACGTTTCTATGAGGTCCCCTCTCATTCTTCTGAACTCCAGTGAATACAAGCCCAATTGATCCAATCTTAGATAGTTAGATAATATAACAATTCACCACATTCTGGTTATAAGTTGACTGCGGGATTAAAGGGACAGTGTGGAAATTGATTTGGCTCTCAGACAAACAGCAGAGAGTAGCGGTGAACGGTTATTTATCGGACTGGAGGGTGGTATACAGTGCTGTCCCCCAGGGATCATTATTGGAACCACTGCTCTTTTGATATACATCAATGATCTGGCCTTGGGGAGAATGGGCATCATTTCAAAGTATGCAGATGGTAGCAATCTCAGAAATGCAGTAAACAGTGAGGAGGATAGTAATAGAAATCAGGAGTAGTTAATCAGACTGGTGAAATGGGCAGCCACATGGCAGATCACTTTCAATGCAGAATAGTTTGCAGTGATGCATTTTAGAAAGTAAATGTGCAAAAGTGAAGGAAATGGGAGAAATTTAAAGGGACTGCATTAAGAGAGAAAGAGTTGTGGGTTCACGGACACAAATCTTTGAAGTTAAACATTCAAACTTCACCCTTCGCTTTATAACTAATGGAATAGAGAACGAAATCAAGGAAGTTATGGTAAACATTTATAAATCACAGTTGCATATGTACTTGAAAAGGAGCACCTTGCAGACTATGGGGAAATATCACTGGATTGGGATTAATTTAATCGCTCGTTCATAGTGAGGGCACAGACACAATGGTCCGAATGGCCTTCTGTGCTGTATCATTCGATGATCCCAGGAGATGGGGTCACTGAGAGGGGTTAGGAGTGGTGCTGAATCAATGTTCCCCAATGTGCATGGGATGGAAGCAGCCTCTCTCTGCACCGCAAGTTACCGAGTGTCTCATTGACACAAACAACACTATTATCATTTACAGTTATAGGTTTCTTTAGTTAATGAGACATGATGTCTGAATTATATTAGTGCTGCCTCCATAAGAGTGGAACTTGAGGAGCTGTGCCGTTAAATGCCGGCAATTGCCGATTTAAATTCAAACATCTGCACCGTTTTTAAAGGGGCACAAGCCATCGTAACTTAACAAAAAAAGATTATTAGGTACTTAACAAATTAAATTAAAACTCTAAACGCACCCTTCATGGAAGGCGTAGCGCAGAGAGCCGTCCATTCGGCGCTTGGGGAACTGTCTCTCGACACAGAGTCACCTTTATTGGTTTATGAGAAACAGGCCCCATATCCGTGTGAGCCGTGGGAATGCGGGTTGATGTTCGGGAGCCCGTGGGCCGCGGACTGAGCCTCAGGCTGATTGGGACATTCATTTACTGCGGGTTAAACAGCGCTGGGATAAAAAGGGGGAGTCGGCTTTACAGCCTCACTTACCTGGGAGGGTTCGCTTGTTATAATGGAGGGGCTGTGGGTTCTGTGCTTGTTATTTGTGACAATTTGTTCATCTCAACCGCCCTCTCTCCTTCTCCCCGCCGATAAATGTTGGCTGTCTCCCAAATTCCGCCAAGACTGTGGCTTTCCGGGAATTGAAGGCAGTGAGTGTGTGGGGAGAGGCTGCTGCTTTGATGCCGGGAGCCGGGATGTGCCGCCGTGTTTCTATTCACTGGACAATCTGCCAGGTGGGTGTATTCTCGGGCCGTCTATATTGTGGGCCAGTTTTTTGCAGGCCCACCTGCAATCCAACTGCATTCGTGGATTCCCTGGACAGTATCCTCTCTCCCTGTCCTGAAATATCACGTGGTGTTTCAAACCTCTCCACTCCGGGAGTAGAACTGAGGGTGGGTCTGGGACCCGCACCACTCGGGGGATGGTGGGTTTGGGAGTTGGTACATCCGATACTGAGGGCAGCAGTTTGAACCTGGCCCAGTATCTGAACCTCTAACCCTTCTATTGCTGGATGTGACTTGGAAGTCGATAATTGTCCAGGATAGGAGGACAGTGTGAAGGAGCCCAGCTTCCTGCTGCCTCTGACCATTTGCTTTGATTTCTATCGATAAGATCCGGGCCCCTTAAACAAAACCAGACCAGTGATGAGCTGGAGCTGGTCAACGGGTTTCCATTAGACGGAGAATGGGAGGGGATGGAAACAAGACGTTGGTCCTGGGTGGAGTTTTTCACCCTCCTGGTAACGGTTCCTTTGCCACTCCTCGTGCAGCCACTAACCGCCTGTCATTGACCATCTTGCAGTGTGCACCAAGGATGGGCGGGTCCTGATCGCCATCTCCAAGGATTTGACGCTGCCTCCTGTAAACCTGACCACGGTCCATCTGAAGGATGGACACGGAGCAGAGTGCAGTCCGACCGTGGCCTCTGCAGACACTGTGTTCTTTCAGTTCGCAGTCACTGAGTGTGGAACTACTCAGCGGGTAGGTATTTGTGGGCTGGGAGCCCCACCAATGGCTGTCAGTCCGGTGAGGGTATCTGAAGGGTAATGTGATAGACAATAAGGGAATGGCAGACTTTCTCAATGTCTTTGCAATCGGTCTTGAGACGAGGATGTAGTACCAGAGATACTAGAAATAATAAATCAATGAGGAGCTTGCTGGATTTAATACCAGCAGAATACTGAGACGGAACAAGTGTAGGTCTCTGGGACCTGATGGTCTCCATCCCTTGGTATTAAAAGATGTAGGTGACGATATTGCTGCAAGTTGTGCTATGAACTTGCAAAACTCTTAATTCTACAATTGTCTCCTTGGAGTAGCTCATTGAAAATATCAACTTCAGGTTGGAGAAAGTGGAATCTGGAAACCACAATCCGTGGTCTAATGCCTGTCGTGGGGAAGTTGCTGGAATATATCGGGGCAGTGACTGAGCATCTGGGTGGATATGAACTGATGGTTTCCGGATCGGTCAGTGAAAGGCCAATCACGTCAATCTAACTGACTTGCATTGGTTTCAGGACGTCACTGGGTGATGAGGGCGTGTTTATGAATCTATATATCTGCAGAAGTTGCTTGAGGTTCCAAAGAATGGACCAAATGACTTGAAGGCAACTTATTGAAAAGGTTATGGAATTGGATAGTGAGTAAACATCACAAATGATATTGGAAATGTACTTCAAGTGTTAAGATATGGCTCGTGGTTTTCCCTTGGGATCTATACTGGGAGGTGGGGCTCGGCTTTACACTATCACTGACTTGGATAAAAGAATAGTGGGCTGTATAATCCATGTTTGAAGTGAGGTGGTTTAACACTTAGATCCACGATCATTCTGGTCAATCTGCACTGCATCCCCTCCAAGGCAAATATCTCCTTCCCGAGGTGTGTTGTCCTGAACTGATGCAGTCTAACTAGAACTTCATAGCTCCCATTATCCAACCCCTTTGTATTCCAGACCCCGAGATACTGTGAACATTCCATTAGTCTTTTCAATCATGGTTTGCAGCTGCCCAACAGCTTGTAGTGATTGCTATCCACAAATCCCCACACAATTCCAAACTGACCATTTATAAATTACTGATCGATCTATAGTCCCAAAATGGATGACCTCACTGCCCCACATTTTTTAAATCTCTGCCAGATGAGAGATCACTCACTTAATCTAGGCCCATCCATTAGCAACTTCTCAGCCTCCATCTACACAATTCACTTGAGGTCAAGTTCCATAGACTTCGATTGTGTTTTCTCCAGGATAGATTAAGTGGTGATCTAGATGCTTTGATGGGGTAGGCCTGGAAAAGTTTATCTCTAGTGGACAGGCCACAACAAGGGGCATATCAATAAATAGAGCTCGGCCAGTCAGGGTGATGTCAGGAAGCAAGTCACAAGCTGGTGGGAATCTGCAACTGTCTCAGAAATAGCTGAGGTTGGATCCATTAAATTTCTGAACTGTGATTGAGATTTTCTCTGGCAAGGGTATTAAGGGTTACAGAACCAAGGCAATAGGATGGACTTAGTCAGCCATGGTCTAATTGCAAGGTGGAACATTATGGAGGGGCTGCATGGCCTACTCCTGTCCCTCTGTACTGATGGTCTTCTGTCTCTTGTAGCTGGACGGGGTGAATGCCGTGTATGAAACGGATGTGTTGGGTCAGTTTGAGATCTTGGATGGAGCTTTGGGATCGGTGACCCGGGACAGCCCTTTCAGGTGAGAATGGGAGCACATTGAGCGGGGAGAGAAGGTGAGGAGCTGAATTCTCCAGCCGTGTCCGTTCTCTTGCAGGCTCCATGTCCAGTGCAGTTACAAGGGAAGCCAGGAGTCGGGTCTGCAGGTGAAGCCGCGAGTTTACACCCTTTCTCCACCACTGCCTGCCACGGAGGCTGGGATCCTGGTTCTGGAGCTGAGAATAGCGAGAGGTAGGGAGTGCTGCCGATGGCTCGTGTCCAACTTCAGGCTCTCTGCAAATAGTGCCGGTCCTTCAATCTTTCTCTTTTCAGATGGTGGCTACCGGAACTGGTACGTGGCCAGTGACTACCCGATCCTGAGTGTGCTCCGGGACCCCGTGTTTGTGGAGGTTCGTGTCCTGCACCGAAACGATCCGTCCCTTGTGCTGGTGCTCAATGCCTGCTGGGCGACCCCCACCCCCGAGCCATATTCGGGGCTCCGATGGGACCTCCTGGTGGGCAGGTAAGGCAGTGAATGAGGGAGCTTGGGGCAGGCTGGGGATTGGGGAGGGGGCGACATGGACTGGGTAGGATCGAACGGGGCAATATTACAAATGTGAGGTCAGGGTTAATTGGTTTAAATGTTCTTTGGAATGTACTCTAGTTTCTTTATCTAGTCTAATCTCAGGACGTTAGTTTGATGTACTCTTAAAACGCCCTCTTTCTCTGTTCCAGGTGCCCATTTGTGAGCGACAATTACAAAACCCTCCTCCTCCCGGTAGACGGTGCTTCCCATTTGCGGTTCCCAACTCACCATAACCGGTTTGTAGTCAGCACTTTCGCTTTCTGGGACCAAGTTTCGGGCCGGGCTCTGACCGGGGAGGTGAGCTTCCTTCCGTGTTTCTCTTGGTCCTGGGGTGTCGCTAACAGTGAGGCAACCCCTGTTGACCCTTTGAATGTAGAAGCATTAATCTCCTGACTGGGAGCTGTGAGACTGACCATACCGCACTCTCTTTCCAGGTTTACTTCCACTGCAGTGCTGAGATTTGCTACCCATCCACCCGAGAGAACTGCACGGCTCCCTGCAGCCCCAGTAAGTACCTGGGATCTGACTGGAAACTGAACCCTGATGGAGGGTGGGTGAGGAACCTTTGGACACTGTGTACAGGAGGGGTGTCGCCAATCTGCTGGCTCTGAACTGTTCGCCAGTTAGTTTACAGCAAAATACTAATTTGGCTCAGTGGGTCTGATCACATCGTGCCCTGGGTCTGAATGGAATCCACCCCTGGGGTTCGACAACATTTATTCTGCTTCCAGGGTGGGAACCGAACCGATATCTGGTGGCGGGAGAGATCTGGGCAATGTGTGGATGTCCAGTGTAATCGCTGGTCAAAATAGTGTTTAAATCTAATCCCCCTTCCCCAGGAGACCAGTCTGGCCATTATACTGTCAGCGACTGCAAATGTTGCTCGGTTGAAAAGGGTCTTTATGTGAATAGGGAGTAAATCTTGGTCTGACAGAGAACTGTATTTAACTACAGTCTAGTCTCATCTCTCTTTGGTGCCTGACGATTTTTGCATTCGGCCATCGGTTTGAACACCTGATTTGGGGCTTCAGGCAGCTCAGCAGTAAATCATCCACCTTGAACTCTTGTCTCTTTCCCTTATCCCCCAGAGAGGCGAAGAAGTGCCGATGCCCGGCCTGGGGCCTTGGTGACCGCTGAAGGACCCATCATTTTCCTGGAAGATGAGCAGAGACTGTCTGTGGCGATCCCCCAGGAAGGTAAAGGAGCACCCTCCAACTGTGTGCAGTGATGAGTAACTGGTGCCCATCTAACCCTGGACTCTCCCCACAGATACTGCTGCTGATACCCCCTCCCGTGTCCTTCCTGGAGTAGCGGTTGGGGTAGCACTGCTGTCCATGGCCCTGTTGGTCGGGACTGTCGCCATGTGGAAAATAGACCATCGCCGCAGGCTGGGCTCCGAGTGCAGCTCTATGGAACTGTAGATGTGTCTGTTCGATAATAAACTCCTGTTATAGGTGAGCACTGGTGTCATGTTATCTTTCAAATACTGGCTGGATTTTACACTCCTTTCCAGTGAGTTAATTTGTTACCTGCTTTGACAATTGCTGGTGCTGCTTTTGTTGATCCACCCGCCCCCCGCCCCCCACCCCCCCCCCCACCACGCCACCAGCCAAGTTCACGGCAAGCCTAGTGTGGGTTTGTCATGTCGAGTGGGAAGGACTGGCGAACTTGCATTGAACTCCGTCCCTTGGGATGGGTCCCGGGTCCGTCTCTCTGCCATTGCTGCTTCCATGAGACCATGGAGGCACGATGTGGGCTCTCTCCTTGGGGTGGAGGCAAGAGGCAGAACGTCGGGTGTATTGAAGCCCAGATGCTGTTGCCCTTTGACGGGAGCCGGGCAGAGCTGCAACTCTCCAGATTCCCAGTCTCTCTCCGGTCTGCGTAAATATAACTGGCACCCACAGGAATTATGTGGATTGAGAATAACAATCCAAGTTCCTCAAACTGGGACAGTTGCCAAACTCTTCTGGACCACAGATTGTCTCGGATGATGGGTCACCGGCCCAGGCAGTGTCTGGTGGGATATGGTGACGTATTGCATCTTCAGCGAGTGGTGAGCAGCTCCATTGGTCACTGAATGTGGGGACAAGTATAATGTTGTAAAATACAAAAGGTTGTAAATCAGCTGGCCGGGCTTACTCACTTAAACTCTGAACCAAAACCTACAGTGGGTCCACTGAGGAGGAACTGAAGGATATCCTTATTGGGTGGGAATTTGTGTTAGGGGAAATTGAAGGCCAATAAATCCCTGGGACCTGATTGTCTGCATCCCAGAGTACCGAAGGATGTGACCCTGGAAATAGTGCATGCATTGATGATTTTCCAACAGTCTATCGACTCTGGATCAGTTCCTTGAAAACCACTTTTTTTAAAAAGGAGGGAGAAAAAATGGGTAATTATAGACCGGTTAGCCTGACATCAGTAGTGGGCGAAGATGATATAGCAGCACATTTGGAAAGCCGTGCCCAGCTCCGACAAAGTCGGCATGGATTTTTGTTAAGGAAGTCACACTCGGCAAATCTTCTGGAATATTGAGGGTGTAACTAGTAGAGTGGACAAGGGAGAACCAGTGGATGTGTATTTGGACTTTCAAAAGGCTTTTGACGGTCCCATGAGATTGGTGTGCAAAATCAAAGCGCATGGTTTTGGGATAATGTAGTGACATGGATCGAGAACTGGTCAGCAGACAGGAAGTCTGGATAAACGGGTCCTTTTCAAATGGCAGGCAGTGACTAGTGGAGGGCCTCAGTGCAGGGACCCCAGCTCTTTACAATATACATTAACGATTTCCATGAAGGAATTGACTAATATCACCAAGTTTAGAGATGACACTAAACAGTGTGGCAGTGTGAGCTGTGAGGAGAAAGGTAAGAGGCTGCAGGGTGACTTGGACCAGTTAGGTGAGTGGGCAAATACATGGCAGCTGAGTATAATGTGGATACATGTGAGGTTATCCACTTTTGGGGCAGAAACACGAAGGCAGAATATTATCTGAATTGTGGCAGATTAAGAAAAAGAGAGGGGCAACGAGAGCTGGGTGTCATGGTTCATCAAACACTGAAAGTGGGCACGCAGGTACAGCAGGAAGTGAAGAAGGCAAATGGTATGTTGGCCTTCAGAGCTAGGGGATTTGAATAGAGGAGCACAGAGGCCTTACTGCAGCTGTACAGGGCCTTGGTGAGGCTTCACCTGGAATATTGTGTTCAGTTTTGGTCTTCTAATCTGAGGAAGGACATTCTTTCTCTGGACTGAGTCCAGAGATGGCTGGACTGTCATGAGACTGGACCAGCTGGACATTTATTCACTGGAGTTTAGAAGGATGAGAGGGGATCTCACAGCAATGTATAAGATTTGGATAGCACATGTTAGATGTGGGAAGAATGTTCCAGATTTGTGGAAGTCGAGACCCAGGGGACATAGTCTGAGGATAAGGGTTAGGCCACTTAGGACTGAGATAAGGAGAAACCTCTTCACTCAGAGTTAATCTATGGAATTCCCAGCCGCAGCGAGTTGTTGCCAGTTCATTGGATGTATTCAAGGGGAGTTAGATATGGCTTTTATGGCTAAGTGGACCAAGTGGTATGGAGAGAAAGCAGGAAATGGGTACTGAGGGAATGATCAGCCATGATATTGAATGGTGCTGCAGGTGCAAAGGGCTGCAGGGCCTACTCCTGCATCTATTTTCTGAGTTTATAACCCTGAGCCCTTCCCCTGGTGTCTCTGTATTTCAAACTCGTCCTATTGACATTTTTATACTTAATCTCCCTTCATGGTTTCAGTAAACAAAAAACCCTGAGAATGGTTTGACCTGCCCTTCCAATGGTAATCCAGCACAAACACTAATTAAACAATGAGGGCCTGTGTAAATGAAGTATTCCTTGCCACTGTGGCAGGTACAATATCCCAAGGCCACAGACCGAAGCTGATCGATCGGGATTTACAGGCTTCATTTGCGTGAGGTCATGTTAAGTATCCCCCCCCCCCCCCCCCCGGGATGATTGTGATGGACACATGAAGGCTGGTCTTTGACAGATCATTCTGGTTGTTGATGGATTGGAGGATGGCATTTATTTCAAGCCCCAGAGGGGAGGAAGAGTTGTACGAGGAAATGTGTTAGAGTATGGAGAGGGCGCTGGGTATTGGGAGACAATTCGCCCCTTGTACTGCAAGAGCTTCCATTGGTTAAATGTTTATAGTGACATCAGTTAGGTTCAGAGTTGATGAGCTGGAGTCCGAGCTTCAGACCCTGATACAGCAGGGAGTGGGAGAGTTACCTGGCCACTGTGTTCCAGGAGGCAGTCACGCCCCTTCGGTGAAATAACTCAAAATTGGTCCGTGGTCAGTGAGGGTTGGGTGATGGAGCCTCCACGCTTGCTCTTGTCCGACACGTTCAATTTTCTTGCTCCGTGTGGACCAGGGCAGGGACTGCAGGGTGAATGGGCAAATTGACCATAGCACCGTGCTACAGGGGGCCGTTCAAGTGGTGGAAGTAAAAAGGAATATTAGTGGTGGAGGGAAGTAAATTTAGGGGGATAGATACTGTTCTCTGCAAGCGAGAGTCCCGAAGGTTCTGGTGCCAGGCTTAAGGACATCTCCTCTGGGCTAGAGAGGAATTGGAGTGGAGGGGAAGATCCCGTTGTCGTGGTCCACGCAGGTAGCAATGATATAGCTGAAGCAAAAAGGAGGTTCTGCTGAGAGTATGAGCTGTTAGGCGCTATCTTAATACACAGAACCACAAACCTAATAATCTCCGGGTTACTACCTGAGCTATCAGCAAATGTGCATAGGGCAAATGAGGTCAGAGAGATGAACGCGTGGCTCAAAGATTGGTGTGGGAGGAATTGGTTTTGATTCATGGGGCACTGATTCATGGGGTAAGAACGAGCTGTTCTGTTGGAACGGGCTTCACTTGAATCAGGCTGGGACCAGTGGTGAATTGATTAACTAAGGCTGTAGAAAAAGCTTCGAATTAAATAGGTGTAGGAGGTTTCAGGTGAGGGGAACATGTTCAAAAGTCAGAGGCAGGAGAAGGCAAAAAAGCAGGGTAACAATGGGGGTAATGATAACTGGAGTACAACAGGAAGGGGCAGAATGTATAAAATTGAGAGTGCATCAGAGAGTGGGGTCAACGCCGGGAAAAACAGTGAAAATTAAACGCTTTTTATCTGAATGCACGCAGCATTCTTAACATGACATGAGTTGACAGCACAAATAGATATAAATGGGTTATGATCTGATAGCCATTACAGAGTCGTGGTTGCAAGGTGACCAAGGCTGGGAACTGAATTCTTCAGAAGTATTTGACAATTCGGTCGCATCAACAAAAAGGAAAAGGAGGTGGGGTAGCAGCGTTAATAACGGATGAGATCAGTGCAGTAGTGAGAAATGATAATCGATTAGAAGATAAGGATGGGGTGGAGATGAGAGATAAAAAGGGGAATAATTAGTTCGTGGGTGTTGTCTACAGGCACCGAACGGTAGCTACACTGCTGGACAGAGAATAAATCAACAAATAATGTAAGATCGGTCATACCCCTTCTCGCCCGACACTGTCAAAGGCCAGCTGGTTGATCACTTTGTAAAGCGCGTTGGGACATGTAGTTAATTTAAGCCGCTATATAAATGCCAGCTGGCCTCTGACTGTCGGGCGAGAAGGGGTATTTTATGTTTTATGAGCCTCCATTTGCATTGTTGTAAAATGGATGTTGTGTTATACACATTTCTCCGGATCCTGTCTTGCTGCGCAGGGGAAATCATTTTATAACTCCGGGCTAACAAATGACTGTAAACCAGATAAAAGGTTTTTGGGACTAGGCCCACGTGCCCAGCTGTGCTCTGTCTTTGTTACATTGACTGCGCTGGACAGGGTTACAGTCTGACATTTCACAATAGTCAGAGCACCATACACATTTTGGCCATTGCTGGAATTACAGGACCTCGGGCTTACAACCTGACTCGTATGCGAGACATTGTCATTTCTGTTATGTTCATAATAAAGTAATGCAACTGAGTACTGTAGACAATGAGTAAGTGTGACCGTCGTTCCTTTTATTCAGGCTCCAGATTGCTGGCATCGCTTAGGAGGCCTGCTTATATACAGTGCTCCCAAGGGATGATGGTATCCCTTTGGACTCCAACAGATACACCCTCTGGTGGTGGTTTTATACAGGTTGCATACATATCACTCCCTCCCAAAGTCAATAGTACACTTATTTACATGGTGAGACTTTCTGGGTCTTTTCGGTCCCTTGTCAATCATCTCGATACAAATGCGGGTGTGGGTGAGTTCGTTTGTTCTTCACTGGGTAACTGGCTTTGCCGGGTTGCTAGGGATGGTGAGTTCAGTTTCTTGATCAACTGTGATGTCGGTTGCCACTTCTGTATCTTGGAGGGTCGATGTTGGTGGTATCATCGGGATGCTCGTGGCAATTTGGTTTGGTCCAAATGCTTTCTGCAAGTTAGTCCATTGGCAATTTGACCTGAAACACCCTCCTCCCTTCTTTGGCTATGAGTGTGCCAGCAAGCCATTTGGGACCATGTCCATAATTTGAGTACAAATACAGGGTCATTGACTTCAATGTCGTAAGACAAGTTGGGCAATCATGCTACATGCTTTGTTGATGCCGGCTTCCCTCGACTTGATCAGGGTGGACAAGAGAGAGCCTTGTTTTGAGCACCCCTTTCATGAGTAGCTCGGCTACGGGAACCTACGTCAGCGAGTGTGGTCTGGTGTGGTAACTGAGCAGGACTCGGGTCAGTCAGGTGTGCCGGGAGAATTCTGACACATATTTCAACCTTTGCTTGATGGTTTGAACTGCCCGTTCTGCCTAACCATTGGATGTGGGCTTGAATGGGGAGTTTTGATGTGTTTGATGCCATTGCGGGTCATGAATTCTTTCAATTCAGCACTGGTGAAGGACGGCCCATTGTTGCTGACAAGGACATCGGGCAGGCCACATGTGGCAAACATGACTCTTAGGCTTTTGATGGTGGCAGTGTGCGTGCTTACAGGCATTATTACACGTTCAATCCATTTTGAATAAGCAATTACAACTATCTTAAACATCTTGCCTAGAAACGGGCCCACAACCTCAATGTGGATTCTCGACCATGGTTTGGAGGGCCATGAGCACAAACTTAGCAGTGCCTCTCTGGGTGCATTGTTCAGTTGCGAGCAACTATTGCATTGGCACATGCACGACTCTAAGTTTGAGTCGATGCCGGGCCACCACACATGGGATCTGGCTATAGTTTTCACCATTACTATATCTGGGTGGGTACTGTGTAGCTCGTGTATGAAAGTTTCCTTGCCTTTCTTAGGCCAAACTATGCAATTACCTCAAAGACAGTCCGCTTGTATGGACATTTCATCTTTGCGGCGCTGGAACAGCTGGATCTCTTCATGCATCTCCGCTGGGATGCTGGACCGGCTCCCATTGCAGGACACAGTTTTTATTACAAGGGACAGTAAAGGATCCTGGCTGGTCCAGGTCCTGATCTGGCACACTGTAACGGGTGACTTTTCGTTTTCGAATGCATCCATCACCAAGAGCAAGTCTGCAGGCTGTGCCATTTCCACCCTGGTGGTGGGCAATGGTCGCCGACTGAGAGTATCAGCACAGTTCTCTGTCCCGGAATGTGGTGGATTACATAGTTGTATGCAGCCAGCGTAAGCGCCCATCTTTGGATGCGGGCAGAGGCGTTGGTATTCATCCCTTGGCTCTCTGAGAATAGCGATAGTAGGGGCTTATGGCCAGTTTCTAGCTCAAACTTGAGACCAAACAGATACTGGTGAATTTTTTCACCCCATAAACATATGCCAGAGTTTCTTTTTCAAACATGCAATAGGCTATTTCGGCCTTAGACAAACTCCTGGATGCATAGGCGACCGGTTGTAATGTTTCCGATTACTTAGCTTGTTGTAACACGCACCTGACCCCATATGGAGACGCATCACAAGCTCGCACTAAATGTTGACATGGGTTATACAAGAGAAGCAGTTTGTTGGAACATAACAGATTTCTGGCTTTCACAAAAGCAGCCTCTTTTGATTCCCCCATACCCAGTTGTCTCCCTTGCATAGCAGCGCATGTAGGGGTTCCACCAAGGTGTTTCACCCGGGTAGGAAATTACCAAAACAGTTGAGTCCCAGAAACTGCCGCAGCTCCATAACATTCTGTGGCCTTGGCGTGTTCTTGATGGCCTCCGCCTTGGCGTCAGTGGGTCTGATGCCATCTGCTGTGATTGTTCTTCCTAAGAAGTCGACCTCTGGTGCCAGGAAAACAAACTTCGAGTATTTCAACCTGAGTATCACGTGATCTAGCCGACTTAGAACCTCTTCCAGGTACTGCAAGTGTTCGATGCTGTCCTGACCTGTGACCAGTAAGTCGTCTTGGAAAACCACAGTGCCTGGAACTGATTTTAGCAGCCTCTCCATGTCCCTTTGGAAAATTGCCGCGACCGATCAAATCCCAAATGGGCATCTATTGTAGATGAACAGACCTTTGTGCGTGTTGATGCAGGTGAGGCCTTTCGAAGATTCTGCCAGCTCCTGCATCATGGAGGCCGAGGTCAGGTCCAAATTGGTGAACATCTTTCCTCCAGCCTGGCTCGCAAATAGGTTGTCTGCCTTGGGTAGCAGGTACTGGTCCTATAGGGGAAAATGGTTAATCGTTAGAAACATATAAAATTCTGACGGGACTGGACAGGTTGGATGCAGGAAGAATGTTCCCGATGTTGGGGAAATCCAGAACCAGGGGACACAGTCAAAGGATAAGGGGAAAGCCACTTAGGATTGATATGAGAAACTTCTTCACGCAGAGAGTTATGAACCTGTAAAATTCTCGACCGCAGCGAGATGCCAGCTCATGGGATATATTCAAGAGGGAGTTAGATATGGCCCTGATTGGCTAAAGGGATCAAGGGGTATGGAGAGAAAGCAGGAAAGAGGCATTGAGGTGAATGATCAGCCATGATCTTATTGAATGGTGGTGCAGGCTCGAAGGGCCGAATGGCCGACTCCTGCACCTTTTTTCTATCTTTCTATGTTACCTTATAGTCCCCATCAAATTCTGACTGTGCCGTTGCCTTTGAGCACTGGAAAAATAGGACTGGCCCACTTGTTGAACTGCACCGGCGCGATGATGCCTTCTTGCTGCAGCTCAATTTCCACTTGCTCTTGCATCATATATGGCATCGCCCGTGCCTTGTGGTGGATGTATCATGTACTGGGAACTAAGTCGATCTGCGGCTTTAACCCTGAGAAACTTCCGATGCATGGCTCAAACAACGATGGGAACTTGCTCAGAACCTGGGCACATGAGGCATCGTCAACGGATGAGAGTGCTCGGATGTCGTCCCAGTTCCAGACGATTTCTCCGAGCCAGGTTCAGCCGAGCAGCGTGGGGCCATCTCCTAGTACAATCCATAGTGGGAGTTCGTGCACTGCTCCCTCATCCGAGACTTTTACTGCTGTGCTGCCAATTACAGGGATTAGCTCTTTAGTGTAAGTTCTCAGCTTGGTTTGAACACGGCTCAGCTTGCGCCTGTGTGCCTTGTGTCACCACAGCCTGTCGAAGGCCTTTATGCTCATGTTTGACTGACTTGCATCCGTGTCCAGTTCCATGGATACTGGAAATCCTTCCAATTCGACTTTTAGCATGATCGGTGGACATTTTGTGGTGAAGGTATGCACCCCGTACACTTCTGTCTCCTTTGTTCGAGTCTCCAGTTCAGCCTGATCCACCATGGATCTGCCCTCCTCTGCAACTGGTGCTTTGCAGGGTTTGCAGCTTGTCTGCACATTCACTGGAGGTGTCACATTGTTCCACAGCCTTTACACACAGTTTAAAGCAGCATTGATGGGCTCGATGATCACCTCCACAGCACCAACAAGGTGTTAACTGCCTGGCATTAACAATCGATGGCGGACTCTGGGTCATCTGAGATCGTGCAGTTGCCAGCGTGTTCGTTCTGCCATGTGCATTCCTGCCTGAAAACGACGTTACTTTGTGTACAGTACTTGCCAAAACCACTTTATGCTGTGAAATGTGTTTGCTGTTATCGCTGGTGGACATAAGTGCCTGGGCTATTGTTATGGCATTTCTCAGATCCGGTGTTTCAACAATTAATAGTTTGCGAAGGATAACCTCGTGGCCAATGCCAAGCACAAAAAAGTCTCTTAGCATTTGCTCAAGGACTCCATCGACTTCGCAATGTCCTGCAAGACGCCTTAGTTGGGCGACGTAGCTCGCCACTTCCTGGCTTTCAGACCGCTGACACGTATAGCATCGATACCTTGCCACCAGAATACTTTCCTTCGTATTTAGTTGCTCCCGGACCAGCGTTCACAATTCCTCATACGATTTGGTTGTTGGTTTCACCAGAGCTCGAAGATTCTTCATCAGGCCATTGGTTGTTGCGCCAGAGACGTTGAGGACGATCGCCCTTCGTTTGGCAGCGTTCTCATCCCCTTCCAGCTCATTGGCCATGATGTATTGGTTGAGTCATTCCACAAAGGCTTCCCAATCGTCCCCAACTGAGAATTTCTCCAGGATACCAAGAGTTCTCTACATTTTCACATGGTTGTTCATTATCTCGTCGCCAGTTGTGATGTTCATAATAAAGTAATGCAACTGAGTACTGTATGCAATGATTAAATGTGACCTTAGCTCCTTTTTTCAGAGTCCAGAGTGCTGGTACAGCGTGGGAGGCCTGCTTATATACAGTGCTCCCAAGGGATGCTGGAATTCCTTGGGACTCCAACAGGTAGGCCCTCTGGTGGCGGTATTATACAGGTTGCCTGGGGTTGCATTCATAACAATTTCCAGTTCGACTAAGGATGAATCCCACTGATTCTCAGAGCTTTTAAAAGGAGGAGTTTGAACAGGGATCTGTCCACCACAGGGATCACATGGAGACCATTCCAGGAGATGTGGTCTCTGCGGGGAGTTATAATATAACTCTACATCACATTCAGGTTAGAAGGTGACCACAGGGATTGAAGGGACAGTGTGGAAACTGAATTGGCTCTCAGACAAACAGCAGAGAGTTGTGGTGTGCGGTTATTTATTGGACTGGAGGGAGGTACAGAGTACTGTCTCCAGGGCACGCTATTGGAACCACTGCTCTTTTGATATTTATCAATGGTCTGGCCTTGGGGAGACACGGCATAATTTCAAAGTATGCAGATGGCAGCAATCTCAGAAATGAAGTAAACAGTGAGAAGGATAGTCATAGAAATCAGGAGTACATAAACAGATTGGTGAAATTGGCAGACACATGGCAGATCAAATTTAATGCAGAATGGTTTGACGTTTTAGAAGGAAAAATGAGCAGAAGTGAATGTAATAGAACAATTTTAAAGGGTCTGCAGTAAGGGAGAGCGCTGTGGGTTTACGGACACAAACTTTCATATCATCATCATAGCCAGTTCCTCGGAATCGAGGACGTCATGCTTCCACTCCCAAAGTGAGTTTTTTGGTGGCTGAACAGTCCAATACGAGAACCACAGACCCTGTTCCAGCTGGGACAGACATTCGTCGAGGGAAGTGTGGGTGGGGCTGGTTTGCAATGCGCTCCTCCACCAGCCTGTTCCCACCGCACAGCACTGCCCTCCAATCATCAAGATTCACAGCGCATCCCTCGACAATATGGACCATTTCCCATATTTCGGGAGCCTCTTATCAACAAAGGCAGACATTGATGCGGAGATTCAACATCGCCTCCAGTGCACCAGGGCAGCTTTCGGCCGTCTGAGGAAAAGAGTGTTTGAAGACCAACCCCTCAAATCGTTCATGTTAATATGGCTGTTAAACATTAAAATGCAGCCTTCGCTTTATAACTAATGGAATAGAGAACAAAAGCAAGGAAGTTATGTTAAACCTTTATAAATCATTGGTTGGGCATTAGCTAAAGTACTGTGACCAATTCTGGGCACCACACTTTAGTAAGGATGTCAAGGCCTGAGAGAGGGTGCAGACAAGATTTACCAGAATAGGACCAGGGATGAAAGATTCATTTATGTTGCGAGACTAGAGAAGCTGGGGTTGTGCTACTTGGAGAAGAGAAGTTTATGGGGAGATTTAATAGTGATGTTCAAAACCATGTGGGGTTTTGATAGAGCAGATCATTAAAAACTGTTCCCATTGCAAGGATGCAAGGAGGGTGGGTAACCAGAGGACACAGATTTCAGATAATTGGAAAAAGAACCAGCGGGGAGAAGAGCTGAATGTATTTTTCTGTGAGTTGTGCTCTGGAATGCACTGCATGAAAGGCTGGTGGATTAAGTTCCAATAATGACTTTCAAAAGGCAATTGCATATGTACTTGAAAAGGAGTAACTTGCAGGGGAATGGGGAAATATCACGGGATTAGGATTAATTTGATCGCTCTTTCATAGAGAAGGCACAGACACAATGGGCCGAATGGCCTTCTGTGCTGTATCATTCGATGATCCCAGGAGATGGGGTCACTGAGAGGGGTTAGGAGTGGTGCTGAATCAATGTTCCCCAATGTGCATGGGATGGAAGCAGCCTCTCTCTGTACAGCAAGTTACCGAGTGTCTCATTGACACAAACAACACTATTATCATTTACAGTTATAGGTTTCTTTAGTTAATGAGACATGATGTCTGAATTATATTAGTGCTGCCTCCATAAGAGGGAACTTGAGGAGCTGTGCCGTTAAATGGCGATAATTGCCGATTTAAATTCAAACATCTGCACCGTTTTTAAAGGGGCACAAGCAATAAACACTGTAAATTAACAAATACAAATTAAAAGGAAACATTACAAGTTAAATTAAAATTCTATACCGACCGATCATGGAAGGCTGAGAGTGTACCGGTGGACACCACTTGCTCCATCTCCAACAATACCCAGGAGCGACCGTAGCTGCGGAAGAGAGGCAGGCAGTCGGGCTGAATGCCTGGACCTTTTGATGGCCTCCTTGGCCAGGCCCAGTAGCAGTCCTACGAGGAGGTACTCTGACCTGCTCACTTGCTCCCATACAGGCTGTTCAATGTACAGGAGCGTGGGACTGAAGTTCAGCCAAAGTTCAAGGGGCAGCACCTTCAAATAGTGGAAGAGGGGCTGCAAAATCTCATACGAGACATAAACGTGAAACACGCAATCCTGGCCACAGAAAATGCAGGTGGCCTGGTAGTCCGTGAGCCTACATAAACCATATTGCACGGGACTGCACCATGCAACACCCTCCAGGCCAAGTCCACAATCGATGGGGTACGGTAGCATAGTGGTTATTTTACTAGACTAGTAATCCATAGAAAGTTGTTGAGGCCAGTTCGTTCGATATACTCAAGCGGGAGTCAGATATGGCCCATGCGGCTAAAGGGATCAAGGGGTAGGGAGAGAAAGCAGAAATGGGGTACTGAATTTGCATGATCAGCCATGATCATATTGAATGGTGTTGCAGGCTCTAAGGGTCAAATGACCTACTCCTGCACATATTTTCCATGTTTCTATGTTTCAGAGACCTGGACTAATAATAGAGACGTGAGTACAAATCCCATCAGGAATTTGAATTCAGTTCATTAAATAAATATGGAATTAAAAAGCGATATCAGTACCAATTTCCATACCTCGGGAATTTACTATCAGCAAGGCACACGTTGATGACGAGGTTCAACATCACCTCCAGTGCGCCAGCCGAGATTTTGGCCATCTGCGGATAAGAATGTTCGAAGATCAGGGCCACAAATCTGGCACCAAGCTTATGGTCTACAGGGCAGTGGTGATACCCGCCCTGCTCTATGTCTCAGCGACGTGGACCATGTACAGTAGACACAAAGTACTGGAGAAATACCACCAAAGATGTATCTGCAAGACCCTGCAAATCCCCTGGGAGGACAGACGCACCAACGTCAGTGTTCTCGATCAGTCCAACATCCCCAGCATCGAAGCACTGACCACACTCGACCAGCTCCATTGGGTGGGCAGCATTGTTCACATGCCCGGCACAAGACTCCCAAAGCAAGCACTCTACTCGGAACTCCTTCACGGCAAGCGAACCCCAGGTGGGAAGAGAAATCGTTTCAAGCACATGCTCAAAGTCTCCTTGATAAAGTGCAACATCGCCATCAACATCGGGGAAAGACCACCCAAAGTGAAATAAGAGCATCCGGGAGGGCGCAGAGCACCTCGAGTGTCATCGCCGAGAGCATGCAGAAACCAAGCGCAGGCAGCGGAAGGAGCATGCGGCAAACCAGATGTGCCACCCACCCTGTCCTTCAACCACTGTCTGTCCCACCTGTGACAGAGACTGTAATTCCGTATTGGACTGTACAGTCACCTGAGAATTCACTTTGAGAGTGGAGGCAAGTCTTCCTCGATTTCACGGGACTGCCGATGATGATGATCAGTAATGGTGAGCATGGAACTACCATATTGTCGGGAAAAGCCCAAATGGTTCACTAATATCCTTTAGAGAAGGAAACCTGGCGTCCTTACCGGGTCTGGGCCTATATTTGACTCCAGACCCACAGCAATGTGGTTGAATCTTACCTGCCCTCTGAAATGGCCGAGCCAACCACTCAGATGTACCAAACCACTATGACATCGTCAGCACTGTGGGAGCACCTTCACCACATGGACTGCCGCGGTTCATGAAGGCAGCTCCCACCACCTTCTCGGGTAATCAGCGACGGGCAATAAATGCTGGCCTGGCCAGTGACGCCCACATATTTGTGATTGAACAAATAAAATAAATAAAGCGAGGACTACCGCGTAGGGAGCTCTCCATTGGGCGCTGGGCGAACTGTCTCTAGACCCAGTGTCACTTTTATTGGTTTATTAGAAACAGTCCCCATCTCCGTGTGAGCCGTGGGAATGCGGGTTGATGTTCGGGAGCCCGTGGGCCGCGGACTGAGCCTCAGGCTGATTGGGACATTCATTACTTCGGGTTAAACAGCGCTGGGATAAAAAGGGGGAGTCGGCTCTACAGCCTCACTTACTTAGGAGGCTTCGCTTGTTATTATGGAGGGGTTGCGGGTTCTGGTTCTGGGCTTGTTATTTGTGGCAATCTGTTCATTTCAACAGCCCTCTCTCCTTCTCCCCGCCGACAGTTGTTGGCTGTCTCCCAAATTCCGCCAAGATTGCAGCTTTCCGCGAATTGAAGGCAGTGAGTGTGTGGGGAGAGGCTGCTGCTTTGATGCCGGGAGCCGGGATGTGCCGCCGTGTTTCTATTCACTGGACAATCTGCCAGGTGGGTGTATTCTCGGGCCGTCTGTATTGTGGGCCAGCGCTTTCCAGAACCACCCGCAATCCAGCTCATTCGGGGATTCCCTGGACAGTATCCTCTCTTTCCCCCTGTCTGGAAACATCCGGTGGAGTTTCAAACCTCCACTCCGGGAGTAGAACTGAGGGTGGGTCTGGGACCCTCTCCACTCGGGGGATGGTGGGATTGGGAGCTGGTACATCAGATACTGAGGACAGCAGTTTGACCTTGACCCAGGATCTGAACTTCTAACCATTCAATTGCCGAATGTCACTTGGAAGTCGATGGTTGAATCCCGTCCTATTTAGCTGCACAGGATAGTAGGGCAGTGTGAAGGAGCCCAGCTTCTTGCTGCCTCTGACCATTTGCTTTGATTACTTTCTGTCGAGGAGACCCCAGCCCCTTAATCACAACCAGACCAGTGATGAGCTGGAGCTGGTCACGGGTTTCCATTGGACGGAGAATGGGAGGGGATGGAAACAAGACGGTGGTCTTGACCTGGGTGGAGTTTCTCGCCCTCCAGGTAACTGTTCCCTTGCCACTCCCCGTGCAGCCACTAACCGCCTGTCATTGACCATCTTGCAGTGTGCACCAAGGATGGGCGGGTCCTGATCGCCATCTCCAAGGATTTGACGCTGCCTCCTGTAAACCTGACCACGGTCCATCTGAAGGATGGACACAGAGCTGAGTGCAGTCCGACCGTGGCCTCTGCAGACACTCTGCTCTTTCAGTTCGCAGTCACTGAGTGTGGAACTACTCAGCGGGTAGGTATTGTGGGCTGGGAGCCCCACCAATGGCTCAGTCGGGTGAGGTAATCTAAAGGGTAATGTGGGCCTTAAAGTAAATAAATGTGATAGACAATACGGGAATGGCACATTTGCTCAATGTCTTTGCAATCGGTCTTTACAGTATAGGAAGATGATACAGTACCAGAGCTACTCGAAATAATAAATCCGAGAAACTTGCTTGATTTAATACCAGTAAGATAATGAGACTGAACAATGGCGGGTCTCCAGGACATGATGGTCTCGATCCCCAGGTATTAAAATATGTAGGTGAGGATATTGCAGGAACTTTAGTCATGATCTTGCAAAACTCTTGATTGAGGACTTATATCCTTGGTGTGACACATTGAAAATATCACCTTCAGGGTAAGAAAGCGAGATCAGGAAACCATAATCCGTGGCCTAATGCCTGCCGTGGGGAAGCTGCTGGAGTATATCCGGGCAGTGACTGAGCACCTGGGCGGATATGAACAAATGGTGTCCGCATTGGTTAGTGAAGGGCCAGTCACGTCTGTCTAACCGCGTTACATTGATTTCAGGAAGTCACTGGATGATAAGGAAACGTTTATGAATCTATATCTGCAGAAGGTGTTTGGATTCCAGAGAATGGACCAATTGCCTTGAAGGCGACATATTGACCGTTATGGAATTCATTAGGGGAAAGAGACACATTTCCGATATTGGAGATGTAGGCCAATTGATAGCATGTGACTACTTGTTTTCCACAAGGATCTATACTGGGAGTTGGGAGCCGGCTTTACACTATTTCTTACTGCCTTGGATACAGGAATAGTGAGCTGTATAATCCATGTTTGCTGTCAGCACTAAGTACGGTGCACAGTGTGTTGTGTAGATGGGGGGCTGAAGTTGCAAAGGGACTGCCATAGATTAAGTGAGTGAACTCCTTTGGCCGCAGATTTAAACAATGTGGGGCATTGAGATCGTCCATTTTGGAGCTAAAGATCGTTCAGAGTAATTTATAAATGGTCAGTATGGAATTGTGGGGGAGTTCAGGGTGGCAACTCTTTTAGAGAAAACAAAATACATTAAATCACGTGCCCCCCGATCTGGGGGACACTCCAAATATTTCCGCAGCCCCTTTTCTCGTTGTTTTTTTTCAGGGTGGCAACTGCAAACCATGATTGAAAAGGCTAACGGAATGGTCAGCATATCTCAGGATCTGGAATACAAAGGGGTTGGATAATAGGAGCTATACAGTTCCAGTTAGACTGCATCAGTTCAGGGCACCACACCTCGAAGGCGATATCAACCTTGGAGGCGATGCAGTGCAGATTGACCAGAATGATCGCGGAGCTAAAAGGGTTCAATTGAGGGCACGTTGCATAGACTCTGCTTGTGTACTCTCCAGGATAGAAATTAAGGGGTCATCTAGATGCTTTTATTGGGTAGGCCGAGGAATGTGTTTCTCACTGTATTATAGGTAGGATGTGATTGCAATTTTGGCTGCAGAGCAGATTTACTCGGCTGCTGTCTGGAATGGGGAATCTTAATTATGACAGATTGGATAGGCTGGGTTTGTTCTCATTGGAACAGAGGAGGTTGAGAGAAGACCTTATTGGGATGTACAAAATATTAAGGGGCCTGGACAGTGGATAGTAAGGGCCTATTTCCATTGGTGGAGGTGTCTGTTACGAGTGGACATAGGTTTAACGTGGTTGGTGGAAGGTTGGTTGCGGGGGTGGGTGGTGGGGGGGCTTCTTTACGCAGGGATCTGGAACTTGCTGCCTGGAAGAGTGGTGGATGCAGAAACCCTCTCCACCTGAAGAGATAGTTGGCTGGGCACTTGAAGTGCAGTAACCTGCAGGGTTATGGACCTAGAGCTGGTAATTGGGATTAGACTGGATGACCTTTTGTTGGACGGTGTAGATATAATTATTGCAGGGAATAGAATACGGACAGAGTGATTTCCTGGACTAGTTTCGAATGCCTAGAATTTTCCCAGATATATTCTTCAATTCGCCTGGGTTTTTATGTGGTTTTTGCCTCTCCCAGGCGATCACATGGCTCTGGT
This sequence comes from Pristiophorus japonicus, assembly GCF_044704955.1. Lineage (NCBI taxonomy): Eukaryota > Metazoa > Chordata > Chondrichthyes > Pristiophoridae > Pristiophorus > Pristiophorus japonicus. The sequence continues at coordinate 301,146,724 of NC_091981.1, forward strand.
TCGGGTGGAGTGTACAATGTTTCAGTATAAGGGTTGTCACAGTTGAGGTGCGCTGGGTGCTTTATGCCTTTCTGCAATTGTTCATACGTTTATATGTAACCGTCAGGGCTGCTGACAAACAACCGTGTGGCTTTGTTGGCCGACATGGACATGATGGGCCGGAATGGCCTCCTTTTGCTATGTAAGCTTCTGTTTCCAGTGCAGAGTCCAGAACAAGGGACATATCAATAAATGGAGCTCGGCCGGTCAGAGTGATGTCAGGAAGCACGTCACATGCTTGGTGGGAATCTGGAACTCTTCTCCGAAATAGCTGAGGCTAGATCCATTAAATTTCCGAACTGTGATTGAGATTTTCGTAGGCAAGGGTATTAACGGTTCAAGTCAGCCATGATCTAATTGGATGGCGGAACAGTGTTGAGGGGCTGCATGGCCTACTCTTGTCCCTCTGTACTGATGTTCTTCTGTCTCTTGTAGCTGGATGGGGTGATCGCTGTGTATGAAACGGATGTGTTGGGTCAGTTTGAGATCTTGGATGGAGCTTTGCGATTGGTGACCCGGGATCAGCCCCTTCAGGTGAGAATGGGAGCACATTGAGTGGGGAGAGAAGGTGAGGAGCTGAATTCTCCAGCCGTGTCCGTTCTCTTGCAGGCTCCATGTCCAGTGCAGTTACAAGGGAAGCCAGGAGTCGGAACTGCAGATGAAGCCCCGAGTTTACACCCTTTCTCCACCACTGCCTGCCACTGAGGCCGGGATCCTGGTTCTGGAGCTGAGAATAGCGAGAGGTAGGGAGTGCTGCCGATGGCTCGTGTCCAACTTCAGGCTCTCTCCAAATAGTGCCCGTCCTTCATCTTTCTCTTTTTAGATGGTTGCTACCGGAGCTGGTACGTGGCCAGTGACTACCCGATCCTGAGTGTGCTCCGGGACCCCGTGTTTGTGGAGGTTCGTGTCCTGAACCAGAACGATCCGTCTCTTGTGCTGGTGCTCAATGCCTGCTGGGCGACCCCCATCCCCGAGCCGTATTCTGGGCTCCGATGGGACCTGCTGGTGGGCAGGTAAGGCAGCGAGTGAGGAGCTTGGGGCAGGCTGGGGATTGTGGAGGGGGCAACATGGACTGGGCAGGATCGAACGGTGCAATATTACAAATCTGAGGTCTGGGTCAATGATGGGTTTAAATGTACTCTAGTTTCTTTATCTAGTCTAATCTCTGGACTTTGGTTTGATGTAGCGCTATAACCCTGTCGTTCTATTCCCGGTGCCCCCTCCCAATATAACCCCCTCTTTCTCCGTTCCAGGTGCCCATTTGTGGGCGACAATTACAAAACCCTCCTCCTCCTGGTAGACGGTGCTTCCCATTTGCGGTTCCCAACTCACCATAACCGTTTTGTAGTCAGCACTTTCGCCTTCTGGGACCGAGTTTCGGGCCGGGCTCTGACCGGGGAGGTGAGTTTCCTTCAGTGTTTCTCTCGGTCACTTGGTTGAACTTGTTCCCGGGGTCTCGCTAACAGTGAGGAGATCCCTGTTGACCCTTTGAAAGTAGAAGCATTAATCTCCTGACTGGAAGCTGTGGGACTGACTATACCGCACTCTCTCTTTCCAGGTTTACTTCCACTGCAGTGCTGAGGTTTGCTACCCATCCACCCGAGAGAATTGCACGGCTCCCTGCAGCCCCAGTAAGTACATGGGATCTGACTTGGAACTGAACCCTGATAGGGAGGGGTGGGTGAGGGACATTTGGACATTGGGTCATTCAGCAAGGTCCCAACACTAGGCACAGGAGGAGTGTCGCCAAACTGCCGGCTCTGAACTGTTCGCCAGTTACAGTTTACAGCAGAATAGCAATCTGCCTCAGCCGGTCTGATCACATCGTGTCCTGGGTCTGAATGGAATCCAACCCTGGGGTTCAGGAACATTTATCCAGCATCCTGCTTTAACCGGGAGTTCCAGGGTGGGACAGAACCGATATCTGGGGGTGGGGGGGAGACCTGGGCAATGTGTGGATGTCCAGTGAAACCGCTGATCAAACTGGTGCTTAATTCTACTCTCCTTCACCAGGAGACCAGTCTGGCCATTGTATCTACAACAACTGCAAATTTTACTCGGTTAAAAAGATTCCTCCTGGGATTGAGGCGGGTATCTTGGTCTGATGGATAGGGAACTGTATTTAACTACAAGCTAATCTCTGGTGCCCGAGGTTTTGTTCATTGGGCCATCACATTGAACATCTGATTGGGGACTTCAGGCAACTGAACATTGAATGATCCACCTTGAACTCGTGTCTTTCCCTTCTTTCCCCCCCCCCCCCCCACCCCCAGGGAGGCGAAGCGCCAATTCCCGGCCTGGGGCCTTGGTGACCGCTGAAGGACCAATCATTTTGCTGGAAGATGAGCAGAGACTGTCTGCGGGGATCCCCCAGGAAGAGAAAGGTAAAGGAGGACCCTCTAACTGTGTGCAGTGATGCAGTAACTGGTGCCCATCTAACCTTGGCTTCTCCCCACAGATACTGCTGCTGATTCCCCCTCCCGTGTCCTTCCTGGAGTAGCGTTGGGGTAGCGCTGCTCTCTGTGGCCCTGTTGGTCGGGACTGTCACAATGTGGAAAATGGACCATCGCTGCAGGGTGGGCTCCGAGTGCAGCTCTATGGAATTGTAGATGTGTCTGTTGGATAATAAACTCCTGTTATTGATGAGCACTGGTGGAGTGTTATCTTTCAAATACTGGCTGGCTTTTACTGTCCTCGTCGGTGAGTTAATTTGTTATCCGGTTTGGCAATTGTTTGTGCCGCTTCTGTTGGTCCTCACCAGCCAATTTCAGGGCAAGGCTCGTGTGCGTTTGTAATAAAATGGTGTCAGGCAGGAGGAACTGGTGCGCTTGCATTGAACTGTGTTCCTTGGGTGGGTCCCTGATCCGTGTCTCTGCCATTGCTGCTACCATGAGACCCTGGAGACACGGTGTGTGCTCTCGCCTCGGGTGTGTTAAAGCCCAGATGCTGTTGCCCTTTGACGAGAGCCGGGCAGAGCTGCAGGGTCCCAGTGTCTCGCGTCTCGGTAAATGTGACAGGGACCCACAGGAATGATGTGGATTGAGAATTTCAATCCAAGCTGCTGAAGCTGGGATATTTAGCAAACTGGTCCGATCCATGGAGTGTCTCGGCTGATGGGTTAGGGCCCAGGTGGTGTCGTGTGGGAAATTATGTATTGCATCCTAAAGGAGTGGCGAGCAGCTCTATGGGTCACGGAATGTGGCAGAACAAGTACAATCTTTTTATTTTACAGCAACATTATACATCAGCTGCTTAGACCTCCTCAGTCGAAATGTGACCCTAAATCACTGACCGCCCCGCCCCCCCCCCTCCCCCGCTCTCCTGGTATCTCCGTAGTTCAAACTCGCCTTTTATTGACAAACTAACTCCCAATCTCCCTTCGTGGTTTCTGTAAACACAATGGCCCAAGAATGGGCTGACATGCCCTCCCAATGGAAAACTAGCGTAAAGGCTAATTAAACAGCGAGCCTGTGTAAATGAAGGATTCCTTGCCACTGTGGCAGGTACAAGACACCAAGGCCAGAGCCGGAAGCTGATCAATCGGGATTTACAGGCTTCATTCGCTTGAGGTCATCTGCAGTATCTTCCTCCTCCCCCCCCTCCCCCCCCTCCAACCCCCCGTGCTGTTTCAGTGATGGACACCTGAAGGCTGATCTTCTGCAGATCACTGATTGTTGATGGAATGGAGCAGGATATTCACTTCACAACATGCACTTTACTCGTTGGAGTTCAGCAGCATGAGGGGTGATCTTATAGAAACATTTAAAATAATGAAAGAGATAGACAAGATAGAGGCAGATAGGTTGTTTCCACTGGTCGGGGAGACTAGAACTAGGGGGGCACAGCCTCAAAATACGGGGAACCTAATTTAAAACCGAGTTGAGAAGGAATTTCTTCTTTCCATATGGGTGTGAATCTGTGGAATTCTCTGCCCAGGCAAGCAGTTGAGGCTAGCTCATTGAATGTATTCAAATAACAGGTACATAGATTTTTAACCAATAAGGGAATTCAGGGTTATGGGGAGTGGGCGGGTAAATAGAGCTGAGTCCACGGCCAGATTAGCAATGATCTTGTTGAGTGGCGGAGCAGGCTTGAGGGGCTAGATGGCCTACTCCGGTTGCTAATTCTTATGTATGCTGCTGTTTCGGTTCTCCAGTAATTGTACAGCAGGGGCTCGGGGGGTTTATACTGAAAAATGTGTTCGTCGTCCTTCGAGTATGTAGAGTGGGCTGGGCATTTCCAGACAATTCGCCCATTGTGCTGTGAGAGCTTCCATTGGTTAAATGTTTACAGCGACACCAGTTAGTGAGTCGATGAATTTCCTGAAGAGCGAGCGACGTAAGGTTGAAGAGTTTCCTCTGGAAAAGAACGTCCTTGCTGGAGAAATAGTGAGGTTTCCCAGGAGCAGAGCATCCCATAATAACCAGAGTCTTCATTTGAATGTCTGTCACTGACCTGTCGAGAGTGCACCTTCCTCAGTCTAATTTCCTCAGCCCAAGTGCGAGCTTATAGTCTAGCTTCTATCCAGTAGACCATCTCTCCAATATTAAAGGATGTTAACTTGTCAGCTGCCTGAGGAGCCCAATAGCAAACTAATTTCCCAGTATATTAAGATAAAATTAATAACCTCAACCGTAAATTTAGAATCAACCTGGATTATGATGAATTACGGTGCTGTAATTGGAAAGCGTGGCTAACCTAAGGATTCCTTGCTAGTGGAAATACTCGACTAATCAGACCTTGTTCACGTCGGACACATTACAAAACCAAATAAGAATGGATATCTCCCAGGCACCGCTTGCACGGAGGAGCAGGCCAGAAAGTTGCTGCGGTTAAGGAACTGTCTGTTCTTGATCAATATTCAAATTACCAATCCCACTGTTCTCCATTGGGTCTGCTGCCCCCTACATATTTCCATTTCAGGTGCCTGGACATATTGCAGAGGTGCTATGCTGTAATATGTTTGCCCCTTCAATGCAACTGATGGACGCCTTGACTGAGAAAGCACAACGAACTATCTCTGCCCTTCAATATGTACCACTAACAGTGAGACCCCCACCCTCAGTAATTGACCAGTATTGTTACTGGACCAGCCGCACTAACTCTGGCTGGCAGGGCCGACGCTGGGTACTCTGATGAGTCGCTCATCGACTGACCGATCAAACTCTCTCCAGGTACAACGTTCACAGCAGGAGTGTGATGGAACACCCGCCTGGATTGATAAAGCTGCGGCTTCAAAAACAATTATTCAATACTTTCCAGCACAGGTGGGTTTGCTTGACACCCCCTGGGTTACCTATTCACCTCTCCGTTACAGAAACACCGTGGCTGCAGCATCCATGGCCTATACAAGGCACTGCAGCAACTCCCCAACGTAACTTCATTGGCACCTCCCTCCTCTGCTACTCCCATCAGTTCAAGGACAAGAGCAGCAAAGTTTCTGGAACACCTTTCCCTCCATGTCCCACTCCATATCACACACAGCCCTGAATAAAACACATATAACTGTTCCCTCATTGTCCCTGGGTCAATGTCTTGGAATTTCCTGCTGATCTGCAATAGGGCAGTACCATCACCACAAGGACTGCAGTGGTTCAAGGAGAAGGTCCATCACCCCCACCGTCTCAGGTCAACTAGGGATAGACAATACATATAACTGTATTATCACTCAATGCTGACACCACAGCAATCTATAGAGAAACGCAAGGTATTCTGGAACAGGCTCTATCTGGGCTTTCCCACACTCACTCTCTCCACAGATACCGATTGCCAAGAAAAACATATTGCTCGAAATCAACTTTCAAGATCTCAGGTTCTGTGTAACAGAAGCTGACATCTATCCCATTCCTCACACAGCGGCCATCATTGAGAAACTAGGGGCCATTAAATGGCTCTAAGGCTGATGAGAGTTCACTGGAAGATGCCACTAAAGCACAGAAGCTCAGCCTTGTTGTGTTTATCATTGCCCGGACTCTACAAGTTTACTATAATTAATAAATCCCCGTCCATCAGCTCAACAGTGAAGACGAGGCCGAGTGAATTCACTGTTATGGGTTCTGAACGTGCCTGGCCGCTTCAGTCATCTGTGTCCCTTTCTGTGACACGTCACTCCTGACGTTGTCTATCCAGCCCTTCCTTGATCTTCCTCAGTTTCTTGTTCCATGTCGCTCTGTGCAGCATTCTTCATTCTTTGTATCCGGGATACTTCTCATGACCCAGCACTCTGCTCCCGATAATAATGTGCGGATAAGCTTGCTTCATAAGCTCTCGCCTTATTTAAATATAATTAGCCTTCCATATCCCTTTAAACATTCCAACAGCCGTTGACCCAAGTCCAATCCTTCTTTGTTGTCATCTTCAAACTCCCAGCCACTGACACTAACCCACCGAGGTTTACAAACTGTTCCACCTGTTCAACTGCATTCCCTATACCTGTAATCCCAACATTTTCCTGGACATTCCCAATGGAATGAAGTTCATCTTTATTATGTTAATAGCTTATCGAAGTTTTCTGCTGTCCAAGAACATCTTGTGAGACAGTCAATGGTCAACAAACCTGAGATTGTTTCAAACCTGGTCAACTGAGGAGATCCTCCAATATCATCTTTCAGTGCAAGTATCATTACAGCTTCCAGTACTGGATTACATATATCAGGGGACAATGTGCATCCTTATCTCACCCCAACTGTTGGTCTAAACCATTCCCTTAGTTTCCTTCCACTCCAGCGCGCACAGGGACTTCTGCTAGATGCTTTCCATCAGTCTGACAGGTTTCCCAGGAATACCGAACATTGTCAAGATATTTCATATCCCTTCTCGCCCGACACTGTCAGAGGTCAGCTGTTTGATACCTTTGTGAAGCACCTTGCGATATTTTGGAACATAAGGCGCTATATAAATGCAAGTTGATGTTGTAAAGTGGATGTTGTGTTTATACATTTCTGCGGACCTGTCTTTGCTGCTCAGGGGAAATAATTGCGAATCTCCGGGACACCAAATGACTGTAAACCACACAAAATATTATTGGCACGAGGCCCAGGGGCCCAGCCTTGCTCTCTTTGTTACAGTGACTGCGTGGACAGGGTTACAGTCTTACATTTCAGAACGGACAGAGCATTAAACACATTCTAGCCACTGCTGGAATTTCAGGGGCCAGGGCTTATAACCTGGCTCGTATTAAAGACATTGTCATTTACTATTGGACTGAGGATGAACTCCTCTGATTCTCAGAGCCTTTAACAGGAGGAGTTTGAACAGGGATCTGTCCACCATCGGGATCACATGGAGACGATTGCAGGAGATGGGGTCTCTTGGGGGGAGGGAGGGAGTTAGATAAAATAACTATTCACCACATTCAGGTTATAAGGCGACCGCAGCATTAAAGGGACAGTGTGGAGACATAGAAACATAGAAACATAGAAAATAGGTGCAGGAGTGGGCCATTCGGCCCTTCGAGCCTGCACCACTATTCAATAGGATCATGGCTGATCCTGCAACTTCAGGACCACATTCCTGCTTTCTCTCCATACCCCTTGATCCCTTTAGCCATAAGGGCCATATCTAACTCAGTTTTGAATATATCTAATGACCTGGCCTCAACAACTTTCTGTGGTAGAGAATTCCACAGGTTCACAATTCCCTGAGTGAAGACGTTTCTCCTCATCTCGGTCCTAAATGGCTTACCCCTTATCCTTAGACTGTGACTTCTGGTTCTCGACTTTCCCAACATTGGGAACATTCTTCCTGCATCTAACCTGTCCAATCTCGTCAGAATTTTATACGTTTCTATGAGATCCCCTTTCATTCTTCTAAATTCCAGTGAATATAAGCCCAGTCGATCGAGTGGTTCTTAATATGTCAGTCCTGCCATCTCAGGAATCAGTCTGGTGAACCTTCGCTGCACACCCTCAATAGAAAGAATGTCCTTCCTCACATTAGGAGATCAAAACTATACACAATATTCAAGGTGTGACCGCACAAAAGCCTTGTACAACTGCAGTAAAAACACCCTGTTCCTATTCTCAAATCCTCTCCCTATGAAGGACAACATGCCATTTGCCTTCTTCAAAGCCTGCTGTACCTGCATGCCAACTTTCAATGACTGATGTACCATGACAGCCAGGTCTCGTTGTCCCCACTCTTTTCCGAATCTGTCACCATTCAGATAATATTCTGCCTTCCTGTTTTTGCCACGAAAGTGGATAACCTCACATGTATCTACATTATACTGCATCTGCCATGCATTTGCTCAATCACTTAACCTACCCAAGTCATCCTGCAGCCTCTTAGCATCCTCCTCATAGCTCACACTGTCACCCACCTTAGTGTCATCTGCAAACTTGGAGATATTACATTCCATTCCTTTGTCTAAACGATTAATGCACATTGTAAATAGCTGGGGTCCCAGCACTGAGCCCTGCCGTACTCCACTGGTCACTGCCTGCCATTCTGAAAACGATCCGGTTATTCCACCTCTTTGCTTCCTGTCTGCCAACCAGTTCTCCATCCACATCAATACATTACGCCCAATACCATGTGCTTTACTTTTGCACACTAAACTCTTGTTTGTGACCTTATCAAAAGCCTTTTGAAAGTCCAAATACATCACATCCACTGGTTCTCCCTTGTCCAATCTACTCGTTACATCTTCAAAAATTGTCTCTCAGACAAACAGCAGAGAGTAATGGTGAACGGTTATTTATCAGACTGGAGGGAGGTATAGAGTGGTGTCCCTCAGGGTTCGCTATTGGAACCACTGCTCTTTTGATATATATCAATGATCTGGCCTTGGGCAGACAGGGCATCATTTCAAAGTATGCAGATGGCAGCAAACTCAGAAATGTAGTAAACAATGAGGAGGATAGTAATAGAATTCAGCAGTACATAAGCAGACTGTTGAAATGGGCAGACACATGACAGATCACATTTAATGCAGAATGGTTTGAAGTGCTGCATTGTAGAAGGAAAATGAGCAACACTGAGGGAATGGGACAAATTTAAAGGGACTGCAGAAAGAGAGAGAGCTGCGGGTTTACGGACCAAAACCTTTGATGTTAATCCGGCCGTTAAACATTCAAACTGCATCCTTCACTTTATAACTAATGGAATAGAGAACAAAATCAAGGCAGTTATGGTAAACATTTATAAATCACAGTTGCATATGCACTTGAAAAGGAAAAACTTGCAGGCTATGGGGAAATATCACGGGATTGGGATTAATTTGATCTCTTTCATAGAGAGGGCACAGACACAATGGTCCGAATGGCCTTCTGTGCTGTATCATTCGATGATCCCAGGAGATGGGGTCACTGAGAGGGGTTAGGAGTGGTGCTGAATCAATGTTCCCCAATGTGCATGGGATGGAAGCAGCCTCTCTCTGCAAGCAAGTTACCGAGTGTCTCATTGACACAAACAACACTATTATCATTTACAGTTATAGGTTTCTTTAGTTAATAAGACATGATGTCTGAATTATATTAGTGCTGCCTCCATAAGAGGGGAACTTGAGGAGCTGTGCCGTTAAATGTCGATAATTGCCGATTTAAATTCAAACAACTGCACCGTTTTTAAAGGGGCACTAGCAATCAAAACCGTAACTTAACAAACACAAATTAAAAGGAAACTGAACAAATTAAATTAAAATTCTAAACGCACCCATCATGGAAGGTCTCGCATAGAGAGCTCTCCATTGGGCGCTGGGGGAACTGTCTCTTGACCTTTACTGGTTTATTAGAAACAGGCCCCATCTCCGTGTGAGCCGTGGGAATGCGCGTTGATGTTCGGGATCCCGTGGGCCGCGGACTGAGCCTGAGGCTGATTGGGACATTCATTTACTGCGGGTTAAACAGCGCTGGGATAAAAAGGGGAAGTCGGCTTTACAGCCTCACTTACCTGGGAGGGTCGCTTGTTATAATGGAGGGGCTGTGGATTCTGGGCTTGTTATTTGTGGCAATCTGTTCATCTCAACCGCCCTCTCTCCTTCTCCCAGCCGATAAATGTTGGCTGTCTCCCAAATTCCGCCAAGACTGCGGCTTTCCGGGAATTGAAGGCAGTGAGTGTGTGGGGAGAGGCTGCTGCTTTGATGCCGGGAGCCGGGATGTGCCGCCGTGTTTCTATTCACTGGACAATCTGCCAGGTGGGTGTATTCTCGGGCCGTCTATAGTGTGGGCCAGCGCTTTCCAGGACCACCTGCAATCCAGCTGCACTCGGGGATTCCCTGGACAGTATCCTCTCTCCCTGTCCTGAAATATCACGTGGCGTTTCAAACCTCTCCACTCTGCGAGTAGAACTGAGGGTGGGTCTGGGACCGTCTCCTCTGGGGATGTTGGGTTTGGGAGCTGGTACATCAGATACTGAGGGCAGCAGTTTGAATTTGACCCAGTATCTCAACTTCTAACCATTCTGTTGCCGGGTGTGACTTGGAAGTCGATGGTTGAATTCCACCCTATGTCGTTGTCCAGGATAGGAGGGCAGTGTGACGGAGCCCAGCTTCCTGCTGCTTCTAATCATTTTCTTTGATTTCTATCGATGAGATCCGGGCCCTTAAACACAACCAGACCAGTGATGAGCTGGAGCTGGTCAACGGGTTTCCATTAGACGGAGAATGGGAGGGGATGGAAACAAGACGGTGGTCCTGACCTGGGTGGAGTTTCTCGCCCTCCCGGTAACGGTTCCCTTGCCACTCCCCGTGCAGCCACTAACCACCTGTCATTGACCATCTTGTAGTGTGCACCAAGGATGGGCGGGTCCTGATCGCCATCTCCAAGGATTTGACGCTGCCTCCTGTAAACCTGACCACGGTCCATCTGAAGGATGGACACGGAGCTGAGTGCAGTCCGACCGTGGCCTCTGCAGACACTGTGCTCTTTCAGTTCGCAGTCACTGAGTGTGGAACTACTCAGCGAGTAGGTATTGTGGGCTGGGAGCCCCACCAATGGCTGTCAGTCGGGTGAGAGGGTATCTAAAGGGTAATGTGGGCCTTAAAGGCAATACATGTGATAGACAATAAGGGAATGGCAGACTTGCTCAATATCTTTACAATCTGAAAATGGAACTAAGGGGAACTAAAGTTCTATAACTTAAGGAACAGGAGTAGGCCCTACCGCCCCTCGAGCCTGCTCTGTCATTTAATATGGTCATGGCTAATTCGATAGTGGTCTCTGGTGCACTTCCCTGCCCGCTCCCCATAAACCCCTTCTTGCCTTATTGGTTAAGAAACTGTACTTCTGCCTGTGAATGTATTCAATGTTCCAGCTTCCACAGAACTGAGGCAGCGAATTCCATAGATTCACAACCCTCAGAAGAAATTCCCTTATCTCAGTTTTAAATTGGTGACTTCTAAGAGTATGCCCCAGGTTCTCATGTCCCCTCAGTGGAAGCAGCCACATTTTTTAAGCTTCCCTCATAATCTTACACGGTTTGACAAGATCACCTCTCATTCATCTGCATTCTCATGAATAGAGGTACAACCTACTCAACCTGTCATAATTCAACTCCCTCAACTCTGAAATCAACCGAGTGAACCTTCTCTGAAATGCCTCCAAAGCATGTCCTTTTCTGAATATGGAAAAACAAAACTGTATGCAGTATTCCAGGTGTGACCTCACCAATACCCTGTATAACTAGAAAGAATTCCATGCTTTTATACTCTATTCCCTTTGCACTAAAGGCCAAGATTCCATTGACCTTCCTGATCATTTGCTGCACCTGCATACTATCCTGTTTCATACACCAGTACCCCCAGGTCCTGCTGTACTGCAACACTTTGCAATTTTTCATTTTAAATAACTTGATATTGGATTTGTTTCTGATCAAGTGCATGACCTCACACTTTCCAACATTATACTCCATCTGCCAAATGTTTGCCCACTCTCTAAGCCTGTATTTCTTTTTGCAGATTTTTGTCCTGTACATGTGTTCCTGCCATCTTTGTATCGTCAGCAAACTTGGCTGTTACATTTGATCCCTTCCAAGTTAATATAGATTGTAAATAGTTGGGGTCCCGGCACTGATTCCTGTGGCACCTCACTAGTTACTGATTGCCAACTTGATGATCCATTTATCCCGACTCTGTCTTCTGTTTGTTTGCCAATCCTCTATCCATGCTAATATGGTATTGCCAACCCTGTGAACTTTTATCTTGTGCACTAACTATTTATGTGGCACCTTGTTAAATACCTTCTGCAAGTCCAAATACACCACATCCACTGGCTCCCCTTTATCCACCCTGTTCGTTACATCCTCAAAGAATTCTAGCAAATTTGTAAAGCATGACTGTCCCTGCATAAATCCATGCTGACTCTGCCTGGCAGAATTATTTTTTTCCCAATGTCCTGCTGCTTTAATAATGGGGTAAATGTTGGATCCCGATCACATGTTGGGATAACTGGTCTATATTTTCCTACTTTTTGTCTGTCTTTTAAATAACAGCGTTACACTTGCAGCTTTGCAAACAACTGGGACTGCCCCAGAATCCAGGGAATTTTGGTCAATTACAAACCATGCATTCACTATCTCAGCCACTAATTCTCAAGATGGTATGATGCAAGCCGTCAGGTTCAGGTGATTTATCTGCCTTTAGTCCCATTATTTATCAGAGTGCCACCTTTTATGATCTGTTTCCCCACCCTCTACCACATCGCGCCTTGACTATTCACTCTTGGGATATTTTTAGTGTCCTCGACTGTAAAGACTGATACAGAATATTCAGTTTCTGCCATCTCCATGTTCCCCCATCCCCATTAATTCCCCGGTCTCTTCCTCTAAGGGACCAACATTTACTTTAGCCACCCTTTTCCTTTTTTTATATACCTGAAGAAACTCTTGCTCTCTTTGTATATTTCATGCTAGTTAACTTTCATAGTCTATTTTCCCTTTCTCTTTGTTGTGTTTTGATGGCTTTTTAAAAGCTTCCCAGTCTTCTGTCCACCCACTAGTTTTGCCCACTGTGTACCTTTTTTAATTGAATACCATCCTTTAGTTAGCCACGGATGGCTATCTTTTCTCATAACTTTCTGTCTCTCTGGAATATATTCTGTTAAGAAATCTGCTTAAATTTATGCCACTGTTCATCAACCATCTGACACATTAATTTATTTTCCCAGTACACTTTAGCCAACTCTGCCCTTGTACCTTCATAGTCTCCTTTTTATTTAAGCTTGGTATGCTGGATACAGATCCAACTTTCTCTCCCTCCATCTGAATTACAAATTCAGATCATGCTATGATCACTCATTTCAAGGAGATCCTTTACTAGGAGATTTTGTTAATTCTGTCTAATTACAAAAGGACCAGATCTAAGATAGCCTGCATCGTGGTTGGTTCCATTACATACTGCTCATGGAACCTGTCCCTTATGCATTCTATGAACTTTCCTCAAGGCTACCCTGATGTAGTTGCATTGATGGGTTAGGATGAGGAAAGTTTCTCTCTGGTGGAGTCCTGATCCAGGGGGCAGAACAATAAAAAGAGCTCGGCCGGTCAGGAAGCACGTCACAAGCTTGGTGGGAATCTGGAACTCCGCTCCGAAATCGCTGAGGCTAGCTGCATTAAATTTCCGAACTGTGATTTGAGATTTGCTTGGGTATTAAGGGCTACAGAACCAAGGTAATTGGATAGTTAGTCAGCCATGATCTAACAGAGGTGGAACACTGTCAAGGGGCTGAATGGCCTGCTACTGGCCCTCTGTACTGATGGTCTTCTGTCTCTTGTAGCTGGACGGGGTGAACGCCGTCTATGAAACGGATGTGTTGGGTCAGTTTGAGATCTTGGATGGAGCTTTGGGATCGGTGACCCGGGACAGCACCTTCAGGTGAGAATGGGAGCACATTGAGCGGGGAGAGAAGGTGAGGAGCTGAATTCTCCAGCCGTGTCCGTTCTCTTGCATGCTCCATGTCCAGTGCAGTTACAAGGGAAGCCAGGAGTCGGAACTGCAGGTGAAGCCCCGAGTTTACACCCTTTCTCCGCCACTGCCTGCTACTGAGGCCGGGATCCTGGTTCTGGAGCTGAGAATAACGAGAGTTAGGGAGTGCTGCTGATGGCTAATGTCCAACTTCAGGCTCTCTGAAAATAGTGCCCGTCTTAATTTTTCTCTTCAGATGGTGGCTACCGGAGCTGGTACGTGGCCAGTGATTACCCGATCCTGAGTGTGCTCCGGGACCCCGTGTTTGTGGAGGTTCGTGTCCTGAACCGGAACGATCCGTCCCTTGTGCTGGTGCTCAATGCCTGCTGGGCGACCCCCACCCCCGAGCTGTATTCTGGGCTCCGATGGGACCTTCTGGTGGGCAGGTAAGGCAGCGAGTGAGGGAGCTTGGGGCAGGCTGGGGATTGGGGAGGGGGCGACATGGACTGGGTCGGATCGAACGGGGCAATATTACAAATCTGAAGTCAGGGTTAATTGGTTTAAATGTTCTTTAGTTTCTTTATCTAGTCTAATCTCGGGACTATCGATTGATGTACCGCTGTAAGCCTGCTCTCTTCCAGGTGCCCCCCTCCCCATATAACTCCCTCTTTCTTTGTTCCAGGTGCCCATTTGTGGGTGACAATTACAAAACCCTCCTCCTCCCGGTAGACGGCGCTTCCCATTTGTGGTTCCCAACTCACCATAACCGGTTTGTCATCAGCACTTTCGCTTTCTGGGACCGAGTTTTGGCCCGGGCTCTGACCGGGGAGGTGAGTTTCCTTCAGTGTCTCTCTCTCTGTCACTTGGTTGAACTTGTTCCCGGGGTCTCACTAACAGTGAGGAGACCCCTGTTGACCCTTTGAATGTAGAAGCATTAATCCCCTGACTGGGATCTGTGGCACTGACCAGACCGCCCTGTCTCTTTCCAGGTTTACTTCCACTGCAGTGCTGAGGTTTGCTACCCATCCACCCGAGAGAACTGCACGGCTCCCTGCAGCCCCAGTAAGTACCTGGAATCTGACTGGAAACTGAACCCTAATGGGAAGTGCTGGGCGAGGGTCATTTGGACACAGTCCTTCGGCAAGGGCCCGACAGTGGGCACAGGAGGAGTGTCGTCAATCTGCCGCCTCTGAACTGTTCACCAGTTAGTTTACAGCAGAATAGCAATCTGGCTCAGTGGGTCTGATCACATCGTGCCCTGGGTCTGAGTGGAATCCACCACTGGGGTTGGGAACAGAGAAACAAAAGAAAAATAGGTGCAGGTGTAGGCCATTCGGCCCACCGAGCCTGCACCTCGATTCAATAAGATCATGGCTGATCATTCACCTCTACCACTTTCCTGCTTTCTCTCCATACCCCTTGATCCCTTGAGCTGTAAGGGCTACATCTAACTCCCTCTTGAATATAAGCAATGAACTGGCATCAACTCTCTGTAGTAAGCAATTCCACAGGTTAACAACTGAGTGAAGTTTTGCTTCATCTCAATCCTAAAATGGCTTGCCGCTTATCCTTCGACTGTCCCCTGGTTCTGGACTTCCCCAACATCGGCAACATTATTCCTGCATCTAATCTGTCCAGTCCCATAAGAATTTTGTTTGAGATCCCTTAATCCTTGTAAACTCCAGTGAATACAGGCCCAGTCGATCCAATCTTTTCAGTGCTGCCATCCTGGGAATCAGTCTGGTGAACCTTTGCTGCACTCTCTCAATAGCAGACTAGGAGACCAAAACTGAACACAATATTCCAGGTGAGGTCTCACCAAGGCCCCGTACAACTGCAGTACGACCTCCCTGCTCCTATACTCAACCCCGTAGCTATGAAGGCCAACATAGCATGTGCTGCCTTGACTGCCTGCTGTACGTGCATGCCAACTTTCAATGAGTGATGTAGCATGACACCCAGTTCTTGTTGCACCTCCCCTTTCCCTAATCTGCCATTCAGATAATCTGTTTTCATGTTGTTGCCCCCAAAGTGGATAAACTCACATTTATCATTATCCTGCATTTGCCCACTCACCTAGCCTGTCCAAGTCACCTGCAACATTTTAGCGTCCTTCTCTCAGCTCACACCGCCACCCACCTTAGTGTCGTCTGCAAACTTGGAGATATTACTCAATTCCCTCATCCAAATCATTAATGTATATTGGAAAGAGCTCGGGTCCCAGCACTGAGCCCTGTTGCACCCAACTAATCACTGCCTGCCATTCTGAAAAGGACCCGTTTATCCTGACTCTCTGCTTCCTGTCTGCCAACCAGTCCTCTATCCACCTCAGTACATTACCCCCAATACCATGTGCTTTAATTTTGCACCAATCTCGTGTGGGACCTTGTCAAAAGCCTTTTGAAAGTCCAAATACAACACATCCACTGGTTCTCACTTGTCCACTCGAGTTACATCCTCAATATTCTAGAAGATTTGTAAAGCATGATTTCTCTTTCATAAATCTATGCTGACTTGGACCAATCCCATCACTGCTTTCCAAATGTGCTGTTCATTTTTAAGAATTGATTCCAACATTTTCCCCACTGTCAGGTTAACTGGTCTATAATTCCGTTTTCAATCCCTCAAAGTGATACATTAGCTACCTTACAGTCCATAGGAACTGATCCAGAGTCGATAGACTGTTGGAAAATGATCACCAGTGCATCCATTATTTCTAGGGCTACTTTATTAAATACTGAGATGCAGACTCAGGCCCTGGAGATTTATCTGCTTCAATCCCATCAATTTTCTGCCAAATAAGTATTTTCTTCTGTTCCTCCTCACTACACCCTCAGTCCCCTAGTATTTCCAGAAGATTAATTTCTTTCTTTCTGTTTTCACAAAGGATTTGTTTAACTGGTCTGCTATTTCTTTGTTCCACATTATAAATTCCTGAATCTGACTGCAAGGGACCTATGTCACTAATCTCTTTCTCTTCACATCAATAGAAGCTTTTGCAGTCAATTATGTTCCCATCAAGCTTCTGCTCATACATTCTTTCCCCCTTCTAATTAAACCCTCTGTCGTCCTCTGCTGCATTACAAAATTCTCCAGTCCTCGGGTTTGCTGCTTTTCTCACCAATGTATGCCTTTTCTTTGGATTTAACACTATCCTTAATTGCCCTTGTTAGTGACGGTTGAGCCACCTTCCCTATTTTATTTTTACTCAACAGGGATGTACAATTGAAGTTCATCCATGTGACCTTTGTTTGCCATTGCCTATCCACCGTCAACCCTTCAAGTATCGCTCGCCAGTCTATTCTAGCCAATTCACATCTCGTACCATCGAAGTTACTGTTCAGTTCAAGACCTTCGTCTCTGTATTAACTGTCACTACATCTTAATGAAGTCTACCATATGCTCACTCTTTTCCAAGGGGCCCCACCAAGATTGCTAATTAGTCCTTTCTCATTACACATCACCCAGTCTTGGATGGGCAGCCCTCTAGTTGGTTTCTCAACATATTGGTTGAGAAAACCATCCCTAATACACTCCAGAAATCTTCCACCACCGCCTTGCTACCAGTTTGGTTATCCCAATCTATATGTAGATTTTTATTGCACATCACTAATTTCTTTGATGCTGCTCCCAACCTCACTACGACTGTTTGGTGGTCTGTACACAACCCCACTCATTTTCTGCCATATTTTGTAGCTCCACCAATACTGATTCCAAATCATCCAAGCTAATGTCCTTCCATACTATTGCATTAATTTCCTCTAACCAGCAACGCCATCCCACCTCCTTTTCCTTTCTGTCGATCCTTCCTGGATGTTGAGTTCCTGACAAACATCCTGCTGTAACCAGGAGTTCCAGGGTGGGACCGAACCGATATCTGGGGGTGGGGGAGACCCGCCCCATGTATGGATATCCTGTAACAGCTGGTCAAATTGGTGCTTAAATCTAATCCTTCCCCAGGATATCTGACTGGCCATCACACGATCAGTGACTGCAAACTTTGCTCGGTTGCAAATGGTCTTTCTTGGAATAGGGACTGAATCTTAGTCAGAGTGAATTGTATTTAATTAAAGTCTAATCTCGAGGTTTTTCACATTTGGCCATCGGTTTGAATATTTGATTGTGGGCTTCAGGCAGCTGAACATTGAACTATCCACCTTGAGCTCTTATCTCTTTCCCTCGTCCCCCAGAGAGGCGAAGAAGCGCTGATTCCCAGCCTGGGGACTTGGTGACCGCTGATGGCCCCATCATTTTCCTGGAAGATGAGCAGAGACTGGCTGCGGGGATCCCCCAGGAAGAGAAAGGTAAAGGAGGACCCTCTAACTGTGTGCAGTGATGCAGTAACTGGTGCCCATCTAACCCTGGCTTCTCCCCACAGATACTGCTGCTGATTCCCCCTCCCGTGTCCTTCCTGGAGTAGCGATTGGGGTAGCGCTGCTCTCCATGGCCCTGTTGGTCGGGACTGTCGCCATGTGGAAAATGGATCACTGCCGCAGGCTGGGCTCCGAGTGCAGCTCTATGGAACTGTAGATGTGTCTGTTGGATAATAAACTCCTGTTATAGATGAGCCCTGGTGTCGTGTTCTTTCGAATGCTGGCTGGATTTTACTGTCCTCGGTGAGTTAATTTGTTTTGTTTGTGCTGCTTCTGTTGGGTTCCCACCAGCCAAGTCCAGGGCCAGGCTGGTGTGGGTTTGTAATAAATGTAGCGGGAGGGACCGGCACGGTTGCGGTGAACTCTCTCCCTTGCGGAGGGGCCCGGGCCCGTGTCTCTGCCATTGCCGCTTCAATGGGGCCATGGAGACACGGTTTGACAAGCCTGGCGAGTGGTGTTGGGCTGTCGCCTCCCGCACACCCTGAACATTACTGTCTGTCTCCGGCTATTTAACCTTCAGTTATCACTGAGCTGCCGGCTGCTGCGTGCTGCCGGAGTAACGCCTGTCTAGAGCTTGTTCCCGCTGTGACTGGGTTGCTGAAGATAAATGGCTGGAAATCCCCGCCCTGTCTAGGACCTAATCTCAGTGAGCTGGTCTGCAGGGAGCGGGAGGTGTCTTCCACGAGGAGCATCAGCTCCCACACACTGGGCTGTGCTCTCTCCTTGGTGGAGGCATGTCAGATGTTAAGATTACATGATCTGTAATAGGAGCCGGGCAGAGCTGCAGTTCTCCAGGGTCCCCGTGTCTCGCCGATTGGTTAAATGTGACTGGGACCCACAGGAATGATGCGCATTGAGGATTTCAATCCAAGATCCCTGGACTGGACAAAACTATCCAGACGGAGTGTCCCGGATACTGGGTAAAATGGGTCAGGGTGGGAATGGTGACTTAATACAGAAGTTTGGAATCGTATAATACGACACGAAGCCATTCTGTCCATATGTGCCGGTTGTTATCCGGCCTAATTCCAGCTCTAGGTCCGTAGCACTAGGTTTCGGCTGAGTGCACATCCAAGTACTTTTTAAATGTGATGAGGGTTTCTGAAATCATTAATGTATTCCACAAAGCAAAGGAGCGAGAACTGGGCCCTGTAGAACCCCACTGGAAGCAGCCATCCAGTCTCCAACTCTCCTCCACCATCACCCTTTGCTTCCTTCCACTTAGCCAATTTTAGATCCAATTTGCCACACTCCAATGGATCCCATGGGATTTTACTTTGTCCATCTGGGACATTTCCGCACACCTTGCTTAAAATCCATGCATCAAATGTACACTCATTAACCATCCCTGTTACCTCAAAGAACTCCAACATAGTCAAACATTACCTTCCCTTCTCAAATCCATGATGACTGACATTGCTAGATTAGTATTTCAAACTGAAGGTTTATAAAATCCCGCAGAATTGATTCCAGTCATTTGGCCACCACCGAGATTAAACTGTCCTGTAACTGCCAGCACCTGCAGTATTTTGCTTTTGTATTAGTGTTTCATTCACTGCCACTTCTCTTCCAGGTATGCCCACCTTGAAGTTCTGCTCTTCGACAGGATTTCTCTTTCATCTTTACAATCTGTTTTCCTTATGTTTGATCAAGTATCTGTCAAGACTTTCATTCACAGCTACATCTCTTCTCATTAACTGTCTGTCTCAGACTGAAAAACAAGGATATACAATTTGGCCAAAATTAGACCTGGAGGTTTTTAAAAGCCAGCAGAGAATGATTAAGGGAAAACAGTCTATGAATGTAAACTAGCACAAAATGCAATAACAGCAAGTGTTTCTATAGGTATATAAAAAGGAAAAGCGTGGTTAAAGTAAATGTTCATCCCTTGAGGACGAGACCGGAGCATTAGTAAGGGGTAACATGGAGATGGCAGAACATCTGTACAGGTATTTTGTATCCGTTTTTACAGTAGAGGACACTAACAATATTTCGACAGTAGATATTCAAGGGGCTGTGGAGGTGGGGGGTAGACTTAACATAATCACTAAGTAAGTGGTACTCAGCAAGATAATGGGACTAAAGGCAGATAAATCCATTGAATCTGATGGCTTGCATCCTAGTGTCTTAAAAGAAGTAGCGGCAGGGATTGTGGCTGCGTTGGTTGGAATTTACCAAAATGCCCTGGATTCTGGGGAGGTTGCAGCAGATTAGAAATCTGCAAATGTAAAGCGGCTATTTTTTTTAAAAGGGAGGCAGACAAAAAGCAGGACACTATAAACTAGTTATCCTCACATCTTGATTGGGAAAATGGTCGAGTCCATTTATTAAAGTAGCAGGACATTTGGAAAAGCAAAATTCAGGCAGAGTCAGCATGAATTTATGAAGGGGAAGTCATGTTTGGAAAAAAATTGCTTGTTCTTTGAGGATGTAACAAACAGGGTGGATAAAGGGCAACCAGTGGATGTGGTGTATTTGGACTTCCAGAAGGCATTTGTCAAGGTGCCACAACAGGTTACTGCACAAGATAAAAGTTCACGGGGTTGCGTGTAATATATTAGCATGGATAGAGGATTGGCTAATTGATTCGGGATAAATGGTTCATTCTCTGGTTGGCAACCAGTAACTAGTGGGGTGCTGCAGGATCAGTGCTGGGAGCCCAAATATTTACAATCTATCAATGACTGAAGAATGGACTGAGTGTAATGAAGCCAAGATGGGAGGAAAAGCAAAGTGTGAGGAGGACACACATCTGCAAAAGGACCGAGACAGGCGAAGAAAGTGGGCAGGTGGCGAATAATATGTGCGAGGTCATGCACTTGAGCAGAAAAAAAATCAAAGAGCAAGTTAATTAAATGAAGATTGCAAAGTGCCGCAGTCCAGCGGGACTTGGGGGTTCATTGTGCATGAAACACAAGGATAGTATGCAGGTACAGCAAGTGATCAGGAAGGCCAATGGTACCTTCATCTTTATTCCAAAGGGGATGGAGTATAAAAGCAGGGAAGTCTTGCTATAGTTATATAGGGTATTGGTGAGACCACACCTGGAATACTGCATGCAGTTTTAGTTTCCATATTTATGAAGTTATATACTTGCTTTTGGCAGCAGTTCAGAGAAGGTTCATTAGGTTGATTGCGTGGGTGGATTATGAGGAAAGGTTGAATAGGTTGTGCTTCTACTGGTTGGGAATCAGAAGAATGATGTGATCTTATCGAAACGTATAAGATTGAGGTGGCTTGGCAAGGTGGATGCAACGAGGATGCTTCCACGGATGGGAAAGACTATAACTGGAGGGCATGATCTTAAAATAATGGACTGCCCATTTAAAACAGATGAGGAAAAATTTCTCAGGGTTGTAAATCTGCAGAATTCGCTGCCTCAGCTGTGAAAGCTAGGACATTGTCTATTTCTGTCTTAAATAAGGGAATAAAAGGTTATAGGGAGTGGGTGGGAAAGTAGAGCTGAGTCCATAAACTGATCAGCCATGTTATTGAATGCTGGAAAAGGCTCCAGGGGATGTATGTCCTGTACTGTTCCTATCCATGTGGATTCCACCCTTCATGTTTTGGATCCACCCAGGATTAGTCATCTGATATTCAACATTCCTCCAACCACTGCTCTTGCCAGATCCTAGGATCCACGCCACATGCCCACACTCTCCCTCTCTTCAGCAGCACTGACTCACTATCTGTAAGCTATCCTGGTCCACAGTTCCATTTCATCCTTTGCCTTGTTCAACGCTTTAACTAAATAACATGCTTCCTTCCTTTCAGGTGTCAAGGATCATAAACTTCAACAACTCATGAACACCACCGCCACCCCACCCCCGAAAACGTCTTTCTCTCTTCCGCCCCACCTCCACACTTCCCTCTGATCCTTTCCCTTCTGCCAATCTCAACCTCTGCTGTACATTCATTATCCCCCTCTCTGACCCCGAACAATAAGTCCTCAGCAAAGGCTTGAGGTTCATGCCCCTACGCCCCAACATCAATGAATTATGAGCTCTGCATGATGCTGAGCTCTTTTTCCGCCAACTTTGCCTCCATGCCCATTTCTTCGACCAGGAGTCTTCCCCCACACAGCTGATCCTTTCTCCCGTGTTCATAATTCTGTCTACCTGGACATCTCCCTCTGGCCTCTTACCCTCTAGACCTCTTCATTGCAAACTGCGGACGGGGTATCTCAATTTCTCTGCTCCCCTCACTCACTCTAAACTACCTCCCTCTGAACTTGCAGTATTCCACTCGCTCAGATCTAACTCCAACATTGTCATCAAACCTGTTGACAAGAGTGGCGCTGTTGTTGTTTGGCGAACTGACATCTACTTTACAGAGGCTGATCGCCAACTCTGACATCTCCTCCGACCTCTCCCTGGACCATGACCCCACCACTGAACCTCAAGCCGCCATTTCCTTGACTGTCACTGACCTTATCTCCTGGAGATCTTCCCTCCACAGCTACCCTCAGAATTCCCTAACCCTGTGCTTCTTCCTCCTTCCCAACATCCACAAGGGCTGCCTTGGTAGACCCATTGTTTCAGCCTGTTCTTGCCCCACAGAATTATATCTTATCGATTGTTTGTTTTTTTTCTCCTTGTCCACGCTTTTTCCACCTACATGGGTGACTCCTCCGAAACCCTCCATCACCAAGTTTCCAGTTTCCTGGTACCAACGGTCTCCTTTTCACCATGGACGTCCAATCCCTCTACACTTCCATCCCTCACCAGGATGACCTGAGGGCGCTCCGCTTCTTCCTCGAGCAGAGGCCCAATATAGAAAATAGGTGCAGGAGTGGCCATTCGGCCCCTGAGCCTGCACCGCCATTCAATAAGATCATGGCTGATCAGTCCTTCAGTACCCCTCTCCTGCTTTCTCTCTATACCCCTTGATCCCTTTAGCCGTAAGGGCCACATCTAACTCCCGCTTAAATATATCTAATTAACTGGCATCAACAACTCTTTGCGGCAGGGAATTCCACAGGTTAACAACTCTGAAGAAGTTTCTCCTGAGCTCAGTCCTAAATGGCCTACCCGTTATCCTAAAACTTTGTCCCCTGGCTCTGGACTTCCTCAACATTGGGAACATTCTACCCGCATCGAACATGTCCAGTCCCATCAGAATCTTATACGTTTCTATGAGATCCCCTCTCAGTCTTCTAAACTTCAGTGAATAAAGGCCCAGAGGATCCAGTCTCTCCTCATGACAGTCCAGCCATCTCTGTAATCAGTCTGGTGAACCTTCACTACTCCCTCAATAGCAAGAACGTCCTTCCTCAGATTAGGAAACCCAAACTGAACACAATATTCCAGGTGAGGCCGCACTAAGGCCCTGTACAACTGCAGTAAGACCTCCCTGCTCCTATACTCATCCCCTAGCTATAAAGGCTAAAATACCATTTGACTGCTTTACCGCATGCTGTACCTGCATGCACAATTTCAGTGACTGATGAACCATGACACCCAGATCTCATTGCACCTCCCCTTTTTTCTAATCTGCCTTCATGTTTTCCCTTCCAAAATTGGTAACCTCACATGTATCCACATTTTACTGCATCTGCCATGCATTTGCCCACTCAGATAACCTGTCCAATTCACCCTGCAGCCTTTAGCGTCTTCCTCACAGCTCACACCGCCACCCATTTTAGTGTCCATAAACTGGGAGATATTACATTCATTTTCTTCATCTAAATCGTTAATGTATATTGAAAGAGCTGGAGTCCCACTCATCACTGCCTGCCATTCTGAAAAGGACCCGTTTATCCCGACTCTCTGCTTCCTGTCTGTCAAACAGTTCTCTATCCATGTCGGTAAATTATCCCCAAAACCATGTGCTTTAATTTTGCACACCAATCCTTGTGTGGGACCTTGTCAAAAGCCTTTTGAAAGTCCAAGTACACCACATCCACTGGTTCTCCCTTGCCCACTGTGCTAGTTACATCCTCACAAAATTCCACAAGATTTGTGAAGTATGATTTCCCTTTCATAAATCCATGCTGACTTGGTCCGATCCTGTCACTGCTTTCCAAATGCGCTGCTATTTCATAATGATTGATTCCAACATTTTCCCCACTACTGATATCAGGCTCACCAGTCTATAATTACCTGTTTTCGCTCTCCCTCTTTTTTAAAAATGGTGTTACATTAGCTGCCCTCCAGTCCATTGGAATTGATCGGGTCGATAGACTGTTGGAAATTGATCACCAATGCATACACTATTTCTAGGGCCACTTAGTCTGAATCACAGAGTAATTATCAGGCCCCGGGGATTTATCAGCCTTCAATCCCATCAATTTCCCGAACGCAATTTCCTGCCTAATAAGGAAATCCTTTAGTTCCTCCTTCTCACTTGACCTACTGTCCCTTAGAACATTCAGAAGATTATTTGTGTCTTCCTTCGTGAAGACAGAACTGAAGTGTTGGTTCAATTGGTCTGCCATTTCTTTGTTCCCCATTATAATTTCACCTGAATCTGACAGCAAGGAACATACGTTTGTCATCACTAATCTTTTTCTCTTCACATATTTATAGAAGCTTTTGCAGGCAGTATGTTCCCTGCAAGCTTCCTCTCCTACTCTCTTTTCCCCCTCTTAATTAAACCCTTAATCCTCCTCTGTTGAATTCTAAGTTTCTCCACTCCTCAGGTTTGTTGCTTTTTCTAGCCAATTTATATGCCTCTTCCTTGGCTTTAACACTATCCTTAATTTCCTTTGTTATAGAAACATAGAAAATAGGTGCAGGAGTAGGCCATTCGGCCATCCTTCAGCATGATCCCACCAAAATCCTATCTTCTCCTCCCCTCACCTCAGCATTTGGAAGGGACCACTCCCTCCGTGACAGCCTGGTCCATTCTGCAGTCACCCCCAGCAACACCCCCTCGTCCCACGGCAACTTTCTGTGCCAGCGCAGGAGATGCAACACCTGCCCTTTACCTTCTCCATTCCCACTATCCAAGTCCCCAAATAATCCTGGAAGGTGAAACAGCGATTTATTTAGTAAACTGAGTAGGCTGCTCACGATGTGGGGGTCTCTATTTTTGGGAGATCAAGCGTAGATTGGGTGACCACTTTGCTGAACACCACCATTCAGTCCATAATTTGTGATGGGGCTTCCTATTACTTTAATTCTCTGCTCCACTCCCACTCTGACCGCTCCGGCCTCGGTCTCCTAAACTGTTCCCATGAAGTTGAATGCAAGCTCGAGGAACAGCACCTCATCTTTAGTTTAGGCACTTTACAATGTTCTGGACTCAACATCAATTTCAGAGCATAGCCACTGTCAATCTTTGGCTCACTTTCTTCCCCCCAGAATCTGTTGCTTTTTTCTCCTTGTCTCTAATGGCCGGTGGTCATTATCCCGCCATTCACACCCTAACTTAACTAATGATTTTCTAACTTCTCCCCTTACCATTTCAATTTGACCCATCATCCCCTTTCTCATCTCTCCTATCTTTCACTGATCACAGACCTTCCCTTTTGTTCTTTATTCCCCTCCCCCTTTCAGTGCTTGTTAAGAATCTGTTCTTTGCGAACACACTCCAGTTCTGACGAAGGATCATTGTCTGATCAAGGATCATCGACCCAAAACTTAAAATCTGCGTTCTCTCCACAGACGCTGCCTGACCCGCTGAGATTTCCAATATTTTCTGTTTTTATTCAACATTGCAGCATCCGCAATATTTTTCTTGTGGTGTGCGACCTCTAATTGTCCAGTTTATCAAATCCTCCCTTTTTTAACAATGGTATCAAATCCTCCCTTTTTAAACAATGGTCCAACCTTAGCAATTCGCCTACCCTCCGGCACAATTCCTTTAGTCAGGGCTGAATGGAAAATGATGCTCAGAGCCTCTGCAATTTCCTTCGTGGCGAGCATCTCCATGGGCCACTGAATGTGGTGGGACAAGTATTATGATTGTGTAAAATACAAAAGGTTGTAAATCAGCTGCCCGGGGCTCCTGACTGGAACTCTGGTCCTAAAACACTGAGCCCCTCTCCTGTTGTCTCCGTATTTCAGACTCATCCTATTATTGACAAAACATTACTCTACTTAATCTCCTTTCGTGGTTTCTATAAACAAAATGCCCCAAGAGTGGCCTGACCTACCCTCCCAATGGAAAACCTGCATCAACGCTAATTAAACAGTGAGCGCCTGTGTAAATGAAGGATTCCCTGCCATTGTGGAGGGTACAAGACACCAAGGCCGCAGACAGAAGCTGACCGATCGGGATTTACAGGCTTCGTTCGCTTGAGGTCATCTGCAGTACCCTCAGGGCTGTTTCAGTTTCTGCAGATCACTCTGGATGTTGATGGAATGGAGGAGGACATTCATTTCACAACATGCTGCTGTTTCGGCTCTCCAGCAATTGTACAGCAGGAGCTCGGTGGGGTTGAACTGAGAAACCTGTTATACGTCCTTCGAGTATGGAGAGGGCGCTGGGCATTTCCAGACAATTCACCCCGTGTGGTGAGAGAGCTTCTGTTGTTTGAATGTTTATAGTGACACCGGGGAGTCAGTGAGTTTCCTGAAGAGCGAGGGAGATGAGGTTGAAGACCGTTTCCTCTGGAAAAGAAAGGTCTGGCTGGAAATCGTGAGTTTTCCCAGGAGCAGAGCATCCAATAATAATGCTCAGAATCTTCATCTGAATGTTCATCAATGCTCTGTCGAGGCTGCACCCTTGAATATATCTCTGATCCTAATTGCGGGCTTATAGTCTAGGTTCTATCCAGCAGACTAGCTCTCTAATATCAAAGGGTGTTAACTTATCAGTTACCTGACGAGGCTGATAGTAAATTTTTGTCCTAATATATTAAGTCAAAATTACTAATCTCAACTGCAAATTTATAATCGAACTGGATTATGGTGAATCACTGTGCTATAATTGGACGGCCTAGCGAACTTACGGATTCGTTGGTACTAGAAATACTCAACTAATCTGACGCAATCCATGTAGGACACTTTGGCAAACCAAATAACGATCGATCCCTCCCAGACACTGCCTGTAGTGGGGAACGGGGTTGAACGTGGATGAGGTTAAGGATCCGTCTGTCCTTGATCAATATTCAGGTCAAGTTACCAATCCCACTGTTGTCGTTTGGTGTCTGCTGCCCCTATATATTGCCATTTCAGGTGCCTGATATATTGCAGAGGTGCTATGTTATAACATGTTTTCCCCTTCAATGAAACTGATGGTGGCCTTGACTGAGAAAGCACAACGAACTATCTCTGCCCTTAAATAGTACCACTAGTAGTGGGACCCCCACCCTCAGTAATTGACCAGTATTGTTACTCGACCAGCCACACTAACTCTGGCTAGCAGTGCCGACGCTGGATAGTCTGACGAGTCTTTCACCCACTGACCGATCAAAGTCTCTCCAGGTACAACGCTCACACCAGGAGTGTGATGGAACACCCGCCTGGGTAGAATAAGCTGTGGCTTCAAAAACAATTGTTCAAAACTATCCAGCACAGGTGGGTTTGCTTGACACCCCCTGGGTTACCTATTCACTCCTCCATTACAGAAACAGCGTGGCTGCAGTATCCATGGTCTATACAGGGCACTGCAGCAACTCCCCAATGTAACTTCTTCAGCACTTCCCTCCTCTGCTACCTCCATCAGTGAAAGGACAAGTGCAGCAATGTTCCTGGGACACCAGTCCCTCCATGTCACACACAGCCCTGAATAAAACACATATAGCTGTTCCCTCATTGTCCCTGGGTCAATGTCTTGGAATTTCCTGCTGACCTGCAATACTGCAACACCATCACCACAAGGACTGCAGTGGTTCAAGGAGAAGGCCCATCACCCCCACCGGTCTCAGGGCAACTAGGGATGGGCAATAAATATAACTGTATCATCACTCAATGCTGACACCACAACAATCTATAGAGAAACGCAAGGTATTCTGTAACAGGCTTTATCTGGGCCTTCCTACAAGCAGCCTCTCCACCGATACCAGTTGTCAAGAAAGATATATTGCTCTAAATCAATTTCCAAGATCTCAGGTCCTATAACAGAAGCTGACATCTGTCCCATTCCTCACACAGCGGCCATGATTGAGAAACTAGGGGACATCATATGGCTCTAACGCTTATGAGAGTTCACTCGGAGTTGTCACTAAAGCACAGAACCTCAACTTTGTTGTGTTTGTCTTTGCCCGGACTCTACAAGTTTACTATAATTAATAAATCGCCATCCACCAACTCAGCAGTGAGGACGAGGCCGAGTTAATTCACTGTTGAGGGTTCTGCACGCGCCTGGCGCATCAGTCATCTGTTTCCCTTTCTGTGACACCTCACTCCTGACATTGTCTATCCAGCCCTTCCTTGGTCTTCCTCAGCTTCTTGCTCCATGTCGCTCTGTGTGCAGCATTCTTCATTCTTTGTATCCCGGAAACTTCTCGTGACCCAGCACTCTTCTCCCGATAATAATGTGCGGATAACTTTGCTTCATAAGCTCTCGACTTATTTAAATATAGCTATCCTTCCATATCCCTTTAAACATTCCAACAGCAGCTGACCCAAGTCCAATCCTTTTTTGTTGTCATCTTCACAACTCACAGTCACTGACACTAACCCACCGAGGTGTACAAACTGTTCCACCTGTTCAACTGCATCCCCTCTACTTGTAATCGCAACATCTTCCTGAGAATTCCCAAATTAAATGACTTTCATCTTTATTATGTTAATTGTTTATCGAACTTTTCTGCTGTCCAAGCAAAGCTTGTGAGCCTTATGCACTGGTAGAGTGCATGAGGGAGAACCAGTAGATGTGGTGCATTTGGACTTTCAAAAGGCTTTTGCCAAGGTCGCGCAAGAGATTAGTGTGCAAAGTTAAGGCACATGCTATTGGGGGTAATGTATTGACGTGCATAGAGAAAAGGTTGGCAGACAGCATGAGTGGGAAAAACGGGTCATTTTCAGAATGGCAGGTAGTGACGCGTGGGGTGTCCACAGGGTTCAGTGCTGGGACCGCAGCTATTTACAATATTCATTAATGATTTAGACGAAGGAATTTAATGTATTATCTCCAAGTTTGCAGATGACACTAAGCTGGGAGGCAGTGCGAGCTGCAAGGAAGATGCTAAGGGGCTGCAGGGGGACTTGGACAAGTTAGGTGAATGGGCAACTCATGGCAGATGCAATATAATGTGGATAAATGTGAGGTTATCCACTTCGGTGGCAAAAACAGGAAGGCAGCTGATTATCTGAGTGGTGACAGGTAAGTAAATGGGGGGGTGCAACGAGACCTGGGTGTCATGGAACATCAGTCATTGAAGTTAGGTATGCAGGTACAGCAAGCAGTAAAGAAAGCAAATGGCATGCTGGCCTTCATAGCGAGCGGGTTTGAGTATAGGAGCAGGGAGGACTTGCTGCAGTTATACAGGGCCTTGGTGAGACCACACCCTGAGTATTGTGTGCAGTTTTGGTCTCCTAATCTGAGGAAGGACATGCCTTCTATTGAGGGAGTGCAGCGAAGGTTCACCCGACTGATTTCCGGGATTGCAGGACTGACATATGAGGAAAGACTGGCTCGACTCGGCATATACTCACTGGAATTTAGTAGAATGAGAGGGGAATCTCATAGAAACGTGCAAAATTCTAATGGGCCTGGACACGTAAGATACACGAAGAATGTTCCCAATGTTGGGTAAGTTCAGAACCGGGGACTCAGTCCACGGATAAGGGGTAAGCCATTTTCGACCGAGATGAGGAGAAACTTTTTCACCCAGAGGACTGTGAAACTGTGGAATTCTCTGCCACAGAGAGTTGTTGAGTCCAGTTCGTTAGATATATTCAAAAGGGAGTTAGATGTGGCCCTTACGGCTAAGGGGATCGGGGGTATGGAGAGAAGGCTGGGGTGGGGTACTGAGGTTGAATGATCAGCCATGATCATATTCAATGATGGTGCAGGATCGAAGGGCTGAATGGCCTGCTTTTGCACCTATTTTCTATGTTTCTATGAGCCAGTCAATGGTCAGCGAACTTGAGATTGTTTCAAACCTGGTCACCTGAGGTGATCCTCCAATATCACCTTTCAGTGCAAGGATCATTACAGCTTCCATTACTGGATTACATATATCAGGTGACAATGTGCATCCTTATCTCAGCCCAACTGTTGGTCGAACCCATTCTATTTGTGTCCTTCCACTCCAGCGCAAACAGCGACATCTGCTGGACGCTTTCTATCAGTTTCACAAGTTTCCCAGGAATACCGAACATCGTCAAGATATTCCAAATGCTTTCTCGCCTGACACTGTCAAAGGACAGCTATTTGATAGTTTTGTGAAGCGCCTTGCGACATTTTCGGACATAAGCGCTATATAAATACAAGTCGATACTGTAACGTGGATGTTGTGTAATATGTATTTCACCGGAACCTGTCTTGCTGCTCAGGGGAAATCATTGAGAATCTCCGGGGCACCAAATGACTGTAAACCATATAAAAGATTATTGGCACTAGGCCCAGGGGCCCATCCGTGCTCTGTGTGTGTTACAGTGACCGGGCTGGACAGGGTTACAGTCTTACATTTCAGAACGGACAGAGCACCAAACACATTCTGGCCACTGTTGGAATTCCAGGGCCCAGGGCTTACAACCTGGCTAGTATTAAAGACATTGTCATTTCCTGTTGACTGAGGATGAACCCCTCTGATTCTCAGAGCCTTTAACAGGAAGAGTTTGAACAGGGATCTGTCCACCACAGGGATCACATGGGAAACATCCCAGGAGATGGGTCTCTGGGGGTAGTTAGATAATATAACAATTCACCACATTCAGGTTATAAGTTGACTGCGGGATTAAAGGGAGGTGTGGAAACTGAATTGGCTCTCAGACAAACAGCAGAGAGTAGCGGTGAACAGATATTTATCGGACGGGAGGGTGGTATACAGTGCTGTCCTCCAGGTATCAGTATTGGAACCAGTGCTCTTTTGATATATATCAATGATCTGGCCTTGGGGCGACTGGGCATCATTTCAAAGTATGCAGATGGCAGCAAACTTAGAAATGCAGTAAACAGTGAGGAGGATAGTAATAGAAATCAGGAGTAGATTATCAGACTAGTGAAATGGGCAGACACATGGCAGATCACATTTACTGCAGAATAGTTTGCAGTGATGCATTTTAGAAGTAAAATGAGCAAAAATGAAGGAAATGGGAGAAGTTTAAAGGGACTGCAGGAAGAGAGAGAGCTGTGGGTTCACGGACACAAATCTTTGAAGTTAAACATTCAAACTGCACCCTTCGCTTTGTAACTAATGGAATAGAGAACGAAATCAAGGCAGTTATGGTAAACATTTATAAATCACGGATGCATATGTACTTGAAAAGGAGCACCTTGCAGGCTATGGGGAAATATCACTGGATTGGGATTAATTTGATCGCTCCTTCATAGAGAGGGCACAGACACAATGGTCCGAATGGCCTTCTGTGCTGTATCATTCGATGATCCCAGGAGATGGGGTCACTGAGAGGGGTTAGGAGTGGTGCTGAATCAATGTTCCCCAATGTGCATGGGATGGAAGCAGCCTCTCTCTGCACCGCAAGGTACCGAGTGTCTCATTGACACAAACAACACTATTATCATTTACAGTTATAGGTTTCTTTAGTTAATGAGACATGATATCTGAATTATATTAGTGCTGCCTCCATAAGAGTGGAACTTGAGGAGCTGTGCCGTTAAATGTCGATAATTGTCGATTTAAATTCAAACATCTGCACCGTTTTTAAAGAGGCACAAACAATAAACACCGTAACTTGACAAAAACAAATTAAAAAGAAACGAAACTAATTAAATTAAAATTTTAAACGCATCCTTCATGGAAGGACTCGCGGAGGGAGCTCTCCATTGGGCGCTTGGGGAACTGTCTCTCGACCCAGGGTCACATTTATTCGTTTATTGGAAACAGGCCCCATCTCCGTGTGAGCCGTGGGAATGCGGGTTGATGTTCGGGAGCCCGTGGGCCGCGGACTGAGCCTCAGGCTGATTGGGACATTCATTTACTGCGGGTTAAACAGCGCTGGGATAAAAAGGGGAAGTCGGCTCTACAGCCTCACTTACCTGGGAGGGTTCGCTTGTTATAATGGAGGGGCTGTGGATTCTGGGTTTGTTGTTTGTGGCAATCTGTTCATCTCAACCGCCCTCTCTCCTTCTCCCAGCCGATAAATGTTGGCTGTCTCCCAAATTCCGCCAAGACTGCGGTTTTCCGGGAATTGAAGGCAGTGAGTGTTTGGGGAGAGGCTGTTGCTTTGATTCCGGGAGCTGGGATGTGCCGCCGTGTTTCTATTCACTGGACAATCTGCCAGGTGGGTGTATTCTCGGGCCGTCTGTATTGTGGGCCAGCGCTTTCCAGAACCACCCGCAGTCCAGCTGCACTCGGGGATTCCCTGGACAGTATCCACTTCACCCTGTCCTGAAACATTAGGTTGAGTTTCAAACCTTTCCACTCCGGGAATAGAACTGAGGGTGGGTCTGGGACCCTCTCCACTCGGGGGATGGTGGGTTTGGGAGCTAGTACATCAGATACTGAGGGCAGCAGTTTGACCCTGGCCCAGTATCTGAACTTCTAACCATTCTGTTGCCGGATGTGACTTGAAAGTCGATGGTTAAATCCCGCCCTATGTAGTTGTCCATGATAGGAGGGCAGTGCGAAGGAGCCCAGCTTCCTACTGCCTCTGACCATTTACATTGCTTTCTATCGATGAGATCCGGGCCCCTTAAACACAACCAGACCAGTGATGAGCTGGAGCTGGTCAACGGGTTTCCATTAGACGGAGAATGGGACGGGATGGAAACCAGACGGTGGTCCTGACCTGGGTGGAGTTTCTCGCCCTCCCGGTAACCGTTCCCTTGCCACTCCCCGTGCAGCCACTAACCTCCTGTCATTGACCATCTTGCAGTATGCACCAAGGATGGGCGGGTCCTGATCGCCATCTCCAAGGATTTGACGCTGCCTCCTGTAAACCTGACCACGGTCCATCTGAAGGATGGACACGGAGCTGAGTGCAGTCCGACCGTGGCCTCTGCAGACACTGTGCTCTTTCAGTTCGCAGTCACTGAGTGTGGAACTACTCAGCGGGTAGGTATTGTGGGCTGGGAGCCCCACCAATGCCTGTCAGTCGGGTGAGACGGTGTCTAAAGGGTAATGTGGGCCTTAAAGGCAATACATGTGATAGATAATAAGGAAATGGCAGACTTGCTCAATGTCTTTGCAATCGGTCTTCACAGTAGAGGAAGAGGATACAGTACCAGAGATACTAGAAATAATAAATCAATGAGGAGCTTGCTGGATTTAATACCAGTCGAATACTGAGACGGAACAAATGTAGGTCTCCGGGACATGGTCTCCATCCCTTGGTATTAAAAGATGTAGGTGACGATATTGCTGGAAGTTTAGTTATGAACTTGCAAAACTCTTAATTTTGCAATTGTCTCCTTGGAGTAGCACATTGAAAATATAAACTTCAGGTTGGGGAAAGTGGAATCCGGAAACCAAAATCCGTGGTCTAATGTCTGTCGTGGGGATGTTGCTGGAATATATCGGGGCAGTGACTGAGCATCTGGGTGGATATGAACTGATGGTTTCTGGATCGGTCAGTGAAAGGCCAATCACATCTATCGCACCGACTTGCATTGGTTTCAGGACGTCACTGGCTGATACGGGCGTGTTTATGAATCTATGTATCTGCAGAAGTTGTTTGAGGTTCCAGAGAATTGACCAAGTGCCTTGAAGGCAACTTATTGACAAGGTTATGGAATTGGATAGCGGGTAAACATCACAAATGATATTGGAGATGTACTTCAAGTGTTAAGATATGACTCGTGCTTTTCCCTTGGGATCTATACTAGGAGGTGGGACTCTGCTTTACACTATATCACTGACTTGGATAAAAGAATAGTGGGCTGTATAATCCATGTTTGCTGTCAGCACTAAGTGAGGTGGCAGTGAGTTGTGTAGATGGGGGGGCTGAGGTTGCAGAGAGATGGGCATAGGTTAAGTAAGTGATCTCCCCTCTGGAAGAGATTTAAACAATGTGGGGCAGTGAGGTCATCCATTTTTGGGGCTAATGATCGATCAGTAATTTATAATGGTCAGCTTGGAATTGTGTGGGGATTTGGGATAGCAATCACTACAAGCCGCTGGGCAGCTGCAAACCATGATTGAATAGACTAATGGAATGTTCAGTATCTCCGGGTATGGAATACAAAGTGGTTGGATAATGGGAGCTATAAAGTTCTAGTTAGACTGCATCAGTTCGGGGCAGCACACCTCGAAGGAGATATTGGCCTTGGAGGCGATGCAGTGCAGATTGACCAGAATGATCGCGGAGCTAAAAGGGTTAAATTGAGGACAAGTTCCATAGACTCGGCTTGTGTTCTCTCCAGGATAGAAGATTAAGGGGTGATCTAGGTGCTTTGATCGTGTAGGCCTGGAAAAGTTTATCTCCAGTGCACAGGTCACTACAAGGGGCATATCAATAAATAGAGCACGGCCGGTCGGTGATGTCAGGACGCACGTCACAAGCTTGGTGGGAATCTGGAACTGTCTCAAATAGCTGAGGCTAGGGCCATTCAATTTCCGAACTGAGATTTCCTTCTTTGGGAAGGGTATTAACGCTAACAGAACCAAGGCAATAGGATGGAGTTAGTCAGCCATGGTCTAATTGGAAGGCGGAACATTCTGGACGGACTGCATGGCCTACTCCTGTCCCTCTGTACTGATGGTCTTCTGTCTCTTGTCGCTGGACGGGGTGAATGCCGTGTATGAAACGGATGTGTTGGGTCAGTTTAAGACCTTGGATGGAGCTTTGGGATCGGTGACCCGGGACAGCACCTTCATGTGAGAATGGGAGCACATTGAGCAGGGAGAGAAGGTGAGGAGATGAATTCTCCAGCCGTGTCCGTTCTCTTGCAGGCTCCATGTCCAGTGCAGTTACAAGGGAAGCCAGGAGTCGGAACTGCAGGTGAAGCCCCGAGTTTACACCCTTTCTCCACCACTGCCTGCCACTGAGGCCGGGATCCTGGTTCTGGAGCTGAGAATAGCGAGAGGTAGGGAGTGCTGCTGATGGCTAGTGTCCAACTTCAGGCTCTCTGCAAATAGTGCCCGTCCTTCATCTTTCTCTTTGCAGATGGTGGCTACCGGAGCTGGTACGTGGCCAGTGACTACCCGATCCTGAGTGTGCTCCGGGACCCCGTGTTTGTGGAGGTTCGTGTCCTGAACCGGAACGATCCGTCCCTTGTGCTGGTGCTCAATGCCTGCTGGGCGACCCCCACCCCCGAGCCGTATTCGGGGCTCCGATGGGACCTCCTGGTGGGCAGGTAAGGCAGTGAGTGAGGGAGCTTGGGGCAGGCTGGGGATTGAGGAGGGGGCGACATGGACTGGGTAGGATCGAACGGGGCAATATTACAAATCTGAGGTAATGATTAATTGGTTTAAATGTTCTTTGGGATGTACTCCAGTTTCTTTATCTAGTCGAATCTCAGGACTTTGGTTTGATCTACCGCTATAACTCTGTCGTTCTGTTCCAGGTGCCCCCCTCCCCATATAACCCCCCCCTCTTTCTCTGTTCCAGGTGCCCATTTGTGGGCGACAATTACAAAACCCGCCTCCTCCCGATAGACGCCGCTTCCCATTTGCGGTTCCCAACTCACCATAACCGGTTTGTAGTCAGCACTTTCGCTTTCTGGGACCGAGTTTCGGGCCGGGCTCTGACCGGGGAGGTGAGTTTCCTTCAGTGTTTCTCTCGGTCACTTGGTTGAACTTGTTCCCGGGGTCTCGCTAACAGTGAGGAGACCCCTGTTGACCCTTTGAATGTAGAAGCATTAATCTCCTGACTGGGAGCTGTGGGACTGACCAAACTGCACTGTCTCTTTCCAGGTTTACTTCCACTGCAGTGCTGAGGTTTGCTACCCATCCACCCGAGAGAACTGCACGGCTCACTGCAGCCCCAGTAAGTACCTGGGATCTGACTGGAAACTGAACACTGATGGGGAAGGGTGGGTGAGGGACATTTGGACACTGTCATTCAGCAAGGTCCCAACACTAGGCACAGGAGGAGTGTCGCCAATCTGCCGGCTCTGAACTGTTCGCCAGTTACAGTTTGCAGCAGAATAGCAATCTGGCTCAGCCGGTCTGATCACATCGTGTCCTGGGTCTGAATGGAATCCACCCCTGGGGTTCAGGAACATTTATCCAGCATCCTGCTTTAACCGGGAGTTCCAGAGTGTGACAGACCCGATATCTGGGGGCGGGGGGGGGGACTGGGCAACGTGTGGATGTCCAGTGAAACCGCTGATCAAACTGGTGCTTAAATCTAGTCTCCTTCACCAGGAGACCAGTCTGGACATTGCATCGACAACAACTGCAAATTATGCTCGGTTTAAAAAGGTTCCTCCTGGGATTGGGGCGGGTATCTTGCTCTGACGAGTAGGGAACTGTATTTAACTACAAGCTAATCTCTGGTGCCTGAGGTTTTATTCATTGGTCCATCGCATTGAACATCTGATTGGGGACTTCGGGCAACTGAACATTGAATGATCCACCTTGAACTGTGTCTTTCCCTTTCCGCCCAACCCCCAGGGAGGCGAAGAAGCTCCGATTCCAGGCCTGGGGCCTTGGTGACTGCTGAAGGACCCATTATTTTCCTGGAAGATCAGCAGAGATTGTCTGCAGGGATCCCCCAGGAAGAGAAAGGTAAAGGAGGACCCTCTAACTATGTGCAGTGATGCAGTAACTGGTGCCCATCTAACCCTGGCTTCTCCCCACAGATACTGCTGCTGATAGCCCCTCCCGTGTCCTTCCTGGAGTAGCGGTTGGGGTAGCGCTGCTCTCCATGGCCCTGTTGGTCGGGACTGTCGCCATGTGGAAAATGGACCATCGCCGCAGGGTGAGCTCCGAGTGCAGCTCTATGGAACTGTAGATGTCTGTTGGATAATAAACTGTTATAGATGAGCACTGGTGGCGTGTTATCTTTCAAATACTGGCTGGCTTTTACTGTCCTCGTCGGTGAGTTAATTTGTTATCCGGTTTGGCAATCGGTTGTGCCGTTTCTGTTGGTCCTCACCAGCCAATTTCAGGGCAAGGCTCGTGTGGGTTTGTAATAAATAGTGTCAGGCGGGAGGGACCGGTGCGCTTGCATTGAACTCTGTTCCTTGGGTGGGTCCCGGGTCTGTCTCTGCCATTGCTGCTACCATGAGACCCTGGAGACGAGGTGTGTGCTCTCG
Source organism: Pristiophorus japonicus (assembly GCF_044704955.1). Classification (NCBI taxonomy): domain Eukaryota; kingdom Metazoa; phylum Chordata; class Chondrichthyes; family Pristiophoridae; genus Pristiophorus; species Pristiophorus japonicus. The sequence goes on from NC_091981.1 coordinate 301,184,194, forward strand.
CCTCTGGTGTGTTAAAGCCCCGATGCAGTAGCCCTTTGACGGGAGCCGGGCAGAGCTGCAGGTCTCCAGGGTCCCAGTGTCTCACCTGTCTCGGTAAATGTGACTGGGACCCACAGGAATGATGTGGATTGAGAATTTCAATTCAAGCTGCTGAAGCTGTGTATTTGGCAAACTGCTCCGGACCACGGAGTGTCCCGGCTGATGGGTTAGGTGCCCAGGTGGTGTAGTGTGGGAAATTATGTATTACATCTTAAAGGAGTGGCGAGCAGCTCTATGGGTCACTGAATGTGGCAGGACAAGTACAATCTTTTTATTTATACATCAGCTGCTTGGACCTCCTCAGTCGCAATTTGACCCTAAAACACTAACCCCTCCCCATCCCCCCCCACCCCCCTCTCCTGGTATCTCCGTAGTTCAAACTCGCCCTATTATTGACAAACTGTAACTCTCAATTTCCCTTCGTGGTTTCTGTAAATACAATGCCCCGAGAATGTCCTGACATGCCCTCCCAATGGAAAACCAGCGTAAAGGCTAATTAAACAGAGAGCCTGTGTAAATGAAGGATTCCTTGCCACTGTGGAAGGTACAAGACACCAAGGCCAGAGCTAGAAGCTGATCAATCGGGATTTACAGGCTTCATTCGCTTGAGGTCATCTGCAGTACTCCCCGGGCTGTTTCAATGATGGACACCTGAAGGCTGATCTTCTGCAGATCATTCTGTTTGTTGATGGAATGGAGGAGGATAATCATTTCACAACAAACACTTTACTCGTTGGAGTTCAGCAGCATGAGAGGTGATCTTATAGAAACATTTAAAATAATGAAAGAGGGAGAGAGGTTGTTTCCACTTGTCGGGGAGACTAAAACTAGGGGGGCACAGCCTCAAAATACGGGGCAGTCAATTTAAAACCTAGTTGAGATGGAATTTCTTCTCCCATAGCGTTGTGAATCTGTGCCATTCTCTGCCCAGGGGAGCAGTTGAGGTTAGCTCATTGACTGTATTCAAATCACGGATAGATTTTTAACCATTAAGGGTCATGGGGAGCGGGTGGGTAAGTGGAGCTGAGTCCACAGCCAGATCAGCCATGATCTTATTGAGTGGTGGAGCGGGCTAGATGGCCTACTCCTGTTCCTAATTCTTATGTATGCTGCTGTTTCGGCTCTCCAGTAATTGTACAGCAGGAGCTCGGGGGGTTTGTACTGAAACTTATTAGACGTCCTTCAAGTATGTGGAGTGGGCTGGGCATTTCCAGACAATTCGCCCATTGTGCTGTGAGAGCTTCCATTGGTTAAATGTTTATAGTGACATCAGTTGGAGTCAGTGAATTTCCTAAAGAGAGAGCGACGTAAGGTTGAAGAGTTTCCTCTGTAAAAGAACGTCCTTGCTGGAGAAATAGTGAGGTTTCCCAGAAGCAGAGCATCCCATAATAACCAGAGTCTTCATTTGAATGCCCATCACTGACCTGTCGAGGGCGCACCTTCTTCAGTCTAACTGGGAGAGCCCAAATGCGAGCTTATAGTCTAGCTTCCATCCAGCTCTCCAATATTAAAGGATGTTAGCTTGTCAGCTACCTGAGGAGCCCGATAGTAAACTAATTTCCCAGTATATTAAGATAAAATTAATAACCTCAACCGTAAATTTAGAAACAACCTGGATTATGATAAATTACGGTGCTGTAATTGGAAAGCGTGGCTAACCTCAGGGTTCCCTGGTAGTGGAAATACTTGACTAATCAGACCTTGTTCATGTCGGACACTTTGCAAAACCAAATAAGAATGGATATCTCCCAGGCACCGCTTGTACGGAGAAGCGGGGCAGAAAGTTGATGAGGTTAAGGAACTGTCTGTTCTTGATCAATATTCAGGTCAAATTACCAATCCCACTGTTGTCCATTGGGTCTGCTGCCCCCTACATATTTCCATTGCAGGTGCCTGAACATATTGCAGAGGTGCTATGCTGTAATATGTTTGCCCCCTTCAATGCAACTGATGGTCGCCTTGACTGAGAAAGCACAGCGAACTATCTCTGCCCTTCAATATGTACCACTAAAAGTGAGACCCCCACCCTCAGTAATTGACCAGTATTGTTACTGGACCAGCCACACTAACTCTGGCTGGCAGGGCCGACGCTGGGTACTCTGACGAGTCTTTCACCCACTGACCGATCAAAGTCTCTCCAGGAACAACGTTCACACCAGGAGTGTGATGGAACACCCGCCTGGATTGATAAAGCTGCGGCTTCAAAAACAATTGTTCAATACTGTCCAGCACAGGTGGGTTTGCTTGACACCCCCTGGGTTACCTATTCACCTCTCCGTTACAGAAACACCGTGGCTGCAGCATCCATGGTCTATACAAGGTACTGCAGCAACTCCCCAACGTAACTTCATTAGCACCTCCCTCCTCTGCTACCTCCATCAGTGAAAGGACAAGTGCAGCAATGTTCCTGGGACACCATTCCCTCCATGTCACACACAGCCCTGAATAAAACACATATAGCTGTTCCCTCATTGTCCCTGGATCAATGTCTTGGAATTTCCTGCTGACCTACAATACGGCAACACCATCACCACAAGGACGGCAGTGGTTCAAGGAGAAGGCCCATCACCCCCACCGTCTCAGGGCAACTAGGGATGGACAATAAATACAACTGTATTATCACTCAATGCTGACACCACAACAATCAAAAGAGAAACGTGAAGTATTCTGGAACAGGATCTAGCTGGGACTTCCCACACTCACTCTCTCCACAGATACCGAATGCCAAGAAAAACATATTGCTCTAAATCAACTTTCAAGATCTCAGGTTCTGTAACAGAAGCTGACATCTATCCCATTCCTCACACAGCGGCCATCATTGAGAAACTAGGGGCCATTAAATGGCTCTAAGGCTGATGAGAGTTCACTGGGAGATGCCACTAAAGCACAGAAGCTCAGCCTTTTTGTGTTTATCATTGCCCTGACTCTACAAGTTTACGATAATTAATAAATCCCCGTACACCAGCTCAACAGTGAGGACGAGGCCAAGTGAATTCACTGTTATTTGTTCTGAACGTGCCTGGCCGCTTCAGTCATCTGTGTCCCTTTCTGTGACACGTCACTCCTGACGTTGTCTATCCAGCCCTTCCTTGATCTTCCTCGGCTTCTTGTTTCATGTCGCTCTGTGTGGCAATCTTCATTTTTTATATCCAGGATACTTCTCATGACCCAGCACTCTGCTCCCGATAATAATGTGCGGATAAGCTCTCGCCTTCTTAAATATAGTTAGCCTTCCATATCCCTTTAAACATTCCAACAGGCGTTGAACCAAGTCCAATCCTTCTTTGTTGTCATCTTCACAACTCCCAGCCACTGACACTAACCCACCGAGGTTTACAAACTGTTCCACCTGTTCAACTGCATTCCCTATACCTGTAATCCCAACATTTTCCTGAACATACCCAATCGAATGAAGTTCATCTTTATTATGTTAATAGTTTATCGAAGTTTTCTGCTGTCCAAGCACATCTTGTGAGCCAGTCAATGGTCAACAAATCTGAGATTGTTTCAAACCTGGTCACCTGAGGAGATCCTCCAATATCACCTTTCAGTGCAAGGATCATTGCAGTTTCCAGTACTGTATTACATATATCAGGTGTCAATGTGCATCCTTATCTCACCCCAACTGTTGGTCTGAACCATTCCCTTAGTTTCCTTCCACTCCAGCACGCACAGGGACTTCTGCTAGATGCTTTCCATCAGTCTGACAAGTTTCCCAGGAATACCGAACATTGTCAAGATATTCCATATCCCTTCTCGTCCGATACTGTTAAAGGTCAGCTGTTTGATACCTTTGTGAAGCACCTTGCGACATTTTGGAACATAAGGCGCTATATAAGTGCAAGTTGATGTTGTAAAGTGGATGTTGTGTTTACACATTTCTCCGGACCCTGTCTTGCTGCTCAGGGGAAATCATTGAGTATCTCTGGGGCACCAAATGACTGTAAACCATATAAAATGTTATTGGCACTAGGTCCAGGGGCCCAGCCGTGCTCTGTGTGTTATCGAGACGGCGCTGGACAGGTTTACAGTCTTACATTTCAGAACGGACAGAGCACCAAACACATTCTGGCCACTGCTGGAATTACAGGGGCCAAGGTTTATTAGCTGGCTCGTATTAAAGACATTCTCATTTACTGTTGGACTAAGGATGAACCCCTCTGATTCTCAGAGCCTTTAACAGGAGGAGTTTGAACAGGGATCTGTCCACCATAGGGATCACATGGAGACCATTCCAGGAGATGAGGTCTCTTGGGGTGGGGGGAATTAGATAATATAATTATTCACCACATACAGGTTAAAACGCGACCGCGGGATTAAAGGGACAGTGTGGAGACATAGAAACATAGAAACATAGAAAATAGGTGCAGGAGTGGGTTATTCGGCCCTTCGAGCCTGCACCACCATTCAATATGATCATGGCTGATCGCGCAACTTCAGGACCACATTCCTGCTTTCTCTCCATACCCCTTGATCCCTTTAGCCGTAAGCGCCATATCTAACTCAGTTTTGAATATATCTAATGAACTGGCCTCAACAACTTTCTGTGGTCGAAAATTCCATAGGTTCACAATTCCCTGAGTGAAGAAGTGTCTCCTCATCTTGGTCCTCAATGGCTTACCCCTTATCCTTAGACTGTGACCTCTGGTTCTCGAATTTCCCAACAACAGAAATATTCTTCCTGCATCTAACCTGTCCAATCCCGTCAGAATGTTATATGTTTCTATGAGATCCCCTCTCATTCTTCTAAATTCCAGTGAATATAAGCCCAGTCGATCGAGTGGTCCTTCATATGTCAGTCCTGCCATCTCGGGAATCAGTCTTGTGAACCTCCGCTGCACACCCTCAATAGAAAGAATGTCCTTCCTCAGATTAGGAGATCAAAACTATACACAATATTCAAGGTGTGACCGCACCAAGGCCTTGTACAACTGCAGTAAGACCTCCCTGTTCCTATTCTCAAATCCTCTCGCTATGAAGGACAACATACCATTTGCCTTCTTCACCGCCTGCTGTACCTGCATGCCAACTTTCAATGACTGATGTACCATGACACCAAGGTCTCGTTGTACCCCCTCTTTTCCTAATCTGTGACCATACAGATAATATTCTGCCTTCCTGTTTTTGCCACCGAAGTGGATAACCTCACATGTATCTACATTATACTGCATCTGCCATGCATTTGCTCAATCACTTAACCTGTCCAAGTCATCCTGCAGCCTCTTAGCATCCTCCTCATAGCTCACACTGCCACCCACCTTAGTGTCATTTGCAAACTTGGAGACATTCCATTCCATTCCTTTGTCTAAACGATTAATGCATATTGTAAATAGCTGGGGTCCCAGCACTGGGCCCTGCCGTACCCCACTGGTCACTGCCTGCCATTCTGAAAACGATCAGGTTATTCCACCTCTTTGCTTCCTGTCTGCCAACCAGTTCTCCATCCACGTCAATACATTACGCCCAATACCATGTGCTTTAATTTTGCACATTAACCTCTTGTTTGTGACCTTATCAAAAGCCTTTTGAAAGTCCAAATACATCACATCCACTGGTTCTCCCTTGTCCAATCTAGTCGTTACATTTTCAAAAATTGTCTCTCAGACAAACAGCAGAGAGTAATGGTGAACGGTTATTTATCAGACTGGAGGGAGGTATAGAGTGTTGCCCCTCAGGGATCGCTATTGGAACCACTGCTCTTTTGATATATATCAATGATCTGGCCTTGGGCAGACAGGGCATCATTTCAAAGTATGCAGATGGCAGCAAACTCAGAAATGTAGTAAACAATGAGGAGGATAGTAATAGAATTCAGCAGTACATAAGCAGACTGTTGAAATGGACAGACACATGACAGATCAAATTTAATGCAGAATGGTTTGAAGTGCTGCATTGTAGAAGGAAAATGAGCAACACTGAGGGAATGGGACAAATTTAAAGGGACTGCAGAAAGAGAGAGAGCTGTGGGTTTACGGACCAAAACCTTTGATGTTAATCCGGCCGTTAAACATTCAAACTGCATCCTTCACTTTATAACTAATGGAATAGAGAACAAAATCAAGGCAGTTATGGTAAACATTTATAAATCACAGTTGCATATGTACTTGAAAAGGAGTAACTTGCAGTGCTATGGAGAAATATCACGGGATTGGGATTAATTTGATCTCTTTCAGAGAGAGGGCACAGACACAATGGTCCGAATGGCCTTCTGTGCTGTATCATTCGATGATCCCAGGAGATGGGATCACTGAGAGGGGTTAGGAGTGGTGCTGAATCAATGTTCCCCAATGTGCATGGGATGGAAGCAGCCTCTCTCTGCATCGCAAGTTACCGAGTGTCTCATTAACACAAACAACACTATTATCATTTACAGTTATAGGTTTATTTAGTTAATGAGACATGATGTCTGAATTATATTAATGCTACCTCCATAAGAGGGGTTCTTGAGGAGCTGTGCCGTTAAATGTCGATAATTGCCGATTTAAATTCAAACATCTGCACTGTTTTTAAAGGGGCACAACCAATAAACACCGTAAATTAACAAACACAAATTAAAAGGAAACTGAACAAATTAAATTAAAATTCTAAAATCATGGAAGGTCTCGCATAGAGAGCCCTCCATTGGGCGCTGGGGGAACTGTCTATTGACCCAGGGTCACCTTGATTGGTTTATTAGAAACAGGCCCCATCTCCATGTGAGCCGTGGGAATGCGAGTTGATCTTCGGGAGCCCGTGGGCCGCGGACTGAGCCTTGGGCTGATTGGATCAACGATTTACTGCGGGTTAAACAGCGCTGGGATAAAAAGGGGGAGTCTGCTTTACAGCCTTACTTACCTGGGAGGGTTCGCTTGTTATAATGGAGGGGCTGTGGGTTCTGGGTTTGTTATTTGTTGCAATCTGTTCATCTCAACCGCCCTCTCTCCTTCCACCATCCGACAGATGTTGGTTGTCTCCCAAATTCCGCCAAGACTGCGGCTTTCCGGGAATTGAAGGCAGTGAGTGTGTGGGGAGAGGCTGCTGCTTTGATGCCGGGAGCCGGGATGTGCCGCCGTGTTTCTATTCACTGGACAATCTGCCAGGTGGGTGTATTCTCGGGCCGTCTGTATTGTGGGACAGCGCTTTCCAGGGCCACCCAGCAATCCAGCTGCACTCGGGGATTTCCCTGGACAGTATCCTCTCCCTGTCCTGAAATATCACGTAGCGTTTCAAACCTCTCCACTCTGCGAGTAGAACTGAGGATGGGTCTGGGACCGTCTCCTCCGGGGATGGTGTGTTTGGGAGCTGGTACGTCAGATACTGAGGGCAGCAGTTTGAATTTGACCCAGTATCTAAACTTCTAACCACTCTGTTGCCGGGTGTGACTTGGAAGTCGATGGTTGAATCCTACCCGATGTAGTTATCCACGATAGGAGGGCAGTGTGGAGGAGCCCAGCTTCCTGCTGCTTCTAACCATTTTCGTTGATTTCTATCGATGAGATCCGGGCCCTTAAACACAACCAGACCAGTGATGAGCTGGAGCTGGTCAACGGGTTTCCATTAGACGGAGAATGGGAGGGGATGGAAACAAGACGGTGGTCCTGATTGGGTGGAATTTCTAGCCCACCTGGTAACGGTTACCTTTTCAGCCACTAACCGCCTGTCGTTGATCATCTTGCAGTGTGCACCAAGGATGGGCGGGTCCTGATCGCCATCTCCAAGGATTTGACGCTGCCTCCTGTAAACCTGACCACCATCCATCTGAAGGATGGACACGGAGCTGAGTGCAGTCCGACCGTGGCCTCTGCAGACACTGTGCTCTTTCAGTTCGCAGTCACTGAGTGTGGAACTACTCAGCGGGTAGGTATTGTGGGCTGGGAGCCCCACCAATGGCTGTCAGTCGGGTGAGGGTATCTAAAGGGTAATGTGGGCCTTAAAGGCAATACATGTGATAGACAATAAGGGAATGGCAGACTTGCTCAATATCTTTACAATCTGAAAATGGAACAAAGGGGAACTAAAGTTCTATAACTTAAGGAACAGGAGTAGGCCGTACCGCCCCTCGAGCCTGCTCTGTCATTTAATGTGGTCATGGCTAATCCGATAGTGGTCTCTGGTGCACTTCCCTGCCCGCTCCCCATAAACCCCTTCTTGCCTTATTGGTTAAGAAACTGTACTTCTGCCTGTGAATGTATTCAATGTTCCAGCTTCCACAGAACTGAGGCAGCGAATTCCATAGATTCACAACCCTCAGAAGAAATTCCCTTATCTCAGTTTTAAATTGGTGACTTCTAAGAGTATGCCCCAGGTTCTCATGTCCCCTCAGTGGAAGCAGCCACATTTTTTAAGCTTCCCTCATAATCTTACACGGTTTGACAAGATCACCTCTCATTCATCTGCATTCTCATGAATAGAGGTACAACCTACTCAACCTGTCATAATTCAACTCCCTCAACTCTGAAATCAACCGAGTGAACCTTCTCTGAAATGCCTCCAAAGCATGTCCTTTTCTGAATATGGAAAAACAAAACTGTATGCAGTATTCCAGGTGTGACCTCACCAATACCCTGTATAACTAGAAAGAATTCCATGCTTTTATACTCTATTCCCTTTGCAATAAAGGCCAAGATTCCATTGACCTTCCTGATCATTTGCTGCACCTGCATACTATCCTGTTTCATACACCAGTACCCCCAGGTCCTGCTGTACTGCAACACTTTGCAATTTTTCATTTTAAATAACTTGATATTGGATTTGTTTCTGATCAAGTGCATGACCTCACACTTTCCAACATTATACTCCATCTGCCAAATGTTTGCCCACTCTCTAAGCCTGTATTTCTTTTTGCAGATTTTTGTCCTGTACATGTGTTCCTGCCATCTTTGTATCGTCAGCAAACTTGGCTGTTACATTTGATCCCTTCCAAGTTAATATACATTGTAAATAGTTGGGGTCCCGGCACTGATTCCTGTGGCACCTCACTAGTTACTGATTGCCAACTTGATGATCCATTTATCCCGACTCTGTCTTCTGTTTGTTTGCCAATCCTCTATCCATGCTAATATGGTATTGCCAACCCTGTGAACTTTTATCTTGTTCACTAACTATTTATGTGGCACCTTGTTAAATACCTTCTGCAAGTCCAAATACACCACATCCACTGGCTCCCCTTTATCCACCCTGTTCGTTACATCCTCAAAGAATTCTAGCAAATTTGTAAAGCATGACTGTCCCTGCATAAATCCATGCTGACTCTGCCTGGCAGAATTATTTTTTTCCCAATGTCCTGCTGCTTTAATAATGGGGTAAATGTTGGATCCCGATCACATGTTGGGATAACTGGTCTATATTTTCCTACTTTTTGTCTGTTTTTTAAATAACAGCGTTACACTTGCAGCTTTGCAAACAACTGGGACTGCCCCAGAATCCAGGGAATTTTGGTCAATTACAAACCATGCATTCACTATCTCAGCCACTAATTCTCAAGATGGTATGATGCAAGCCGTCAGGTTCAGGTGATTTATCTGCCTTTAGTCCCATTATTTATCAGAGTACCACCTTTTATGATCTGTTTCCCCACCCTCTACCACATCGTGCCTTGACTATTCACTCTTGGGATATTTTTAGTGTCCTCGACTGTAAAGACTGATACAGAATATTCAGTTTCTGCCATCTCCATGTTCCCCCATCCCCATTAATTCCCCGGTCTCTTCCTCTAAGGGACCAACATTTACTTTAGCCACCCTTTTCCTTTTTTTATATACCTGAAGAAACTCTTGCTCTCTTTGTATATTTCATGCTAGTTAACTTTCATAGTCTATTTTCCCTTTCTCTTTGTTGTGTTTTGATGGCTTTTTAAAAGCTTCCCAGTCTTCTGTCCACCCACTAGTTTTGCCCACTGTGTACCTTTTTTAATTGAATACCATACTTTAGTTAGCCATGGATGGCTATCTTTTCTCATAACTTTCTGTCTCTCTGGAATATATTCTGTTAAGAAATCTGCTTAAATGTATGCCACTGTTCATCAACCATCTGACACATATTAATCTATTTTCCCAGTACACTTTAGCCAACTCTGCCCTTGTACCTTCATAGTCTCCTTTTTATTTAAGCTTGGTATGCTGGATACAGATCCAACTTTCTCTCCCTCCATCTGAATTACAAATTCAGATCATGCTATGATCACTCATTTCAAGGAGATCCTTTACTAGGAGAATTCGTTAATTCTGTCTAATTACAAAAGGACCAGATCTAAGATAGCCTGCATCGTGGTTGGTTCCATTACATACTGCTCAAGGAACCTGTCCCTTATGCATTCTATGAACTTTCCTCAAGGCTACCCTGATGTAGTTGCATTGATGGGTTAGGATGAGGAAAGTTTCTCTCTGGTGGAGTCCTGATCCAGGGGGCAGAACAATAAAAAGAGCTCGGCCGGTCAGGAAGCACGTCACAAGCTTGGTGGGAATCTGGAACTCCGCTCCGAAATCGCTGAGGCTAGCTGCTTTAAATTTCCGAACTGTGATTTGAGATTTGCTTGGGTATTAAGGGCTACAGAACCAAGGTAATTGGATAGTTAGTCAGCCATGATCTAACAGAGGTGGAACACTGTCAAGGGGCTGAATGGCCTGCTACTGGCCCTCTGTACTGATGGTCTTCTGTCTCTTGTAGCTGGACGGGGTGAACGCCGTCTATGAAACGGATGTGTTGGGTCAGTTTGAGATCTTGGATGGAGCTTTGGGATCGGTGACCCGGGACAGCACCTTCAGGTGAGAATGGGAGCACATTGAGCGGGGAGAGAAGGTGAGGAGCTGAATTCTCCAGCCGTGTCCGTTCTCTTGCAGGCTCCATGTCCAGTGCAGTTACAAGGGAAGCCAGGAGTCGGAACTGCAGGTGAAGCCCCGAGTTTACACCCTTTCTCCGCCACTGCCTGCCACTGAGGCCGGGATCCTGGTTCTGGAGCTGAGAATAGCGAGAGGTAGGGAGTGCTGCTGATGGCTAGTGTCCAACTTCAGGCTCTCTCCAAATAGTGCCCGTCCTTCATCTTTCTCTTTTCAGATGGTGGCTACCGGAGCTGGTACGTGGCCAGTGACTACCCGATCCTGAGTGTGCTCCGGGACCCCGTGTTTGTGGAGGTTCGTGTCCTGAACCGGAACGATCCGTCCCTTGTGCTGGTGCTCAATGCCTGCTGGGCGACCCCCACCCCCGAGCCGTATTCGGGGCTCCGATGGGACCTCCTGGTGAGCAGGTAAGGCAGTGAGTGAGGGAGCTTGGGGCAGGCTGGGGATTGGGGAGGGGGCGACATGGACTGGGTCGGATCGAACGGGGCAATATTACAAATCTGAAGTCAGGGTTAATTGGTTTAAATGTTCTTTAGTTTCTTTATCTAGTCTAATCTCGGGACTATCGATTGATGTACCGCTGTAAGCCTGCTCTCTCCCAGGTGCCCCCCTCCCCATATAACTCCCTCTTTCTCTGTTCCAGGTGCCCATTTGTGGGTGACAATTACAAAACCCTCCTCCTCCCGGTAGACGGCGCTTCCCATTTGCGGTTCCCAACTCACCATAACCGGTTTGTAGTCAGCACTTTGGCTTTCTGGGACCGAGTTTCGGCCCGGGCTCTGACCGGGGAGGTGAGTTTTCTTCCGTGTGTGTGTCTCTCTCTCGGTCACTTGGTTGAACTTGTTCCCGGGGTCTCACTAACAGTGAGGAGACCCCTGTTGACCCTTTGAAGGTAGAAGCATTAATCTCCTGACTGGGAGCTGTGGGACTGACCATACCACACTGTCTCTTTCCAGGTTTACTTCCACTGCAGTGCTGAGGTTTGCTACCCATCCACCCGAGAGAACTGCACGGCTCCCTGCAGCCCCAGTAAGTACCTGGGATCTGACTGGTAACTGAACCCTGATTGGGAGTGCTGGGCGAGGGTCATTTGGACACAGTCCTTCAGCAAGGGCCCGACAGTGGGCACAGGAGGAGTGTCGTGAATCTGCCGCCTCTGAACTGTTCACCAGTTAGTTTACAGCAGAATAGCAATCTGGCTCAGTGGGTCTGATCACATCGTGCCCTGGGTCTGAGTGGAATCCACCACTGGGGTTGGGAACAGAGAAACAAAAGAAAAATAGGTGCAGGTGTAGGCCATTCGGCCCTTCGAGCCTGCACCTCGATTCAATAAGATCATGGCTGATCATTCACCTCTACCACTTTCCTGCTTTCTCTCCATACCCCTTGATCCCTTTAGCTGTAAGGGCTACATCTAATTCCCTCTTGAATATAAGCAATGAACTGGCATCAACTCTCTGTAGTAAGCAATTCCACAGGTTAACAACAGTGAAGTTTTGCTTCATCTCAATCCTAAAATGGCTTGCCCCTTATCCTTCGACTGTCCCCTGGTTCTGGACTTCCCCCAACATTGGCAACATTATTCCTGCGTCTAACCTGTCCAGTCACATAAGAATTTTGTTTGAGATCCCTTAATCCTTGTAAACTCCAGTGAATACAGGCCCAGTCGATCCAATCTTTTCAGTGCTGCCATCCTGGGAATCAGTCTGGTGAACCTTTGCTGCACTCCCTCAATAGCAGACTAGGAGACCAAAACTGAACACAATATTCCAGGTGAGGTCTCACCAAGGCCCTGTACAACTGCAGTACGACCTCCCTGCTCCTATACTCAACCCCGTAGCTATGAAGGCCAACATAGCATGTGCTGCCTTGACTGCCTGCTGTACGTGCATGCCAACTTTCAATGACTGATGTACCATGACACCCAGTTCTTGTTGCACCTCCCCTTTCCCTAATCTGCTGCCATTCAGATAATCTGTTTTCATGTTGTTGCCCCCAAAGTGGATAAACTCATTTATCATTATCCTGCATTTGCCCACTCACCTAACCTGTCCAAGTCACCTACAACATTTTAGCGTCCTTCTCTCAGCTCACACCGCCACCCAGCTTAGTGTCGTCTGAAAACTTGGAGATATTACTCAATTCCCTCATCCAAATCATTAATGTATATTGGAAAGAGCTCGGGTCCCAGCACTGAGCCTTGTGGCACCCAACTAATCACTGCCTGCCATTCTGAAAAGGACCCGTTTATCCTGACTCTCTGCTTCCTGTCTGCCAACCAGTCCTCTATCCACCTCAGTACATTACCCCCAATACCATGTGCTTTAATTTTGCACCAATCTCGTGTGGGACCTTGTCAAAAGCCTTTTGAAAGTCCAAATACAACACATCCACTGGTTCTCCCTTGTCCACTCTGCTAGTTACATCCTCACAAAATTCCAGAAGATTTGTCAAGCATGATTTCCCTTTCATAAATCCATGCTGACTTGGTCCGATCCTGTCACTGCTTTCCAAATGCGCTGCTATTTCATCATCATTGATTCCAACATTTTCCCCATTACTGATATCAGGCTCACCAGTCTATAATTACCTGTTTTCGCTCTCCCTCTTAAAAATGGTGTTACATTAGCTGCCCTCCAGTCCATTGGAACTGATCGAGTCGATGGACTGTTGGAAAATGATCACCAATGCATACACTATTTCTAGGGCCACTTAGTCTGCATCACAGAGTAATTATCAGGCCCCGGGGATTTATCAGCCTTCAATCCCATCAATTTCCCGAACACAATTTCCTGCCTAATAAGGATATCCTTCAGTTCCTCCTCACGAGACCTACTGTCCCTTAGTACATTCGGAAGGTCATTTGTGTCTTCCTTCGTGAAGACAGAACTGAAGTATTGGTTCAATTGGTCTGCCATTTCTTTGTTCCCCATTATAAATTCACCTGAATCTGACAGCAAGGAACATACGTTTGTCTTCACTAATCTTTTTCTCTTCACATATTTATAGAAGCTTTTGCAGTCAGTATGTTCCCTGCAAGCTTCCTCTCGTACTCTATTTTCCCCCTCTTAATTAAACCCTTAATCCTCCTCTGTTGAATTCTAAGTTTCTCCCAGTCCTCAGGTTTGTTTTTTCTAGACAATTTATATGCCTCTTCCTTGGCTTTAACACTATCCTTAATTTCCCTTGTTATAGAAACATAGAAACATAGAAAATAAGTGCAGGAGTAGGCCCTTCGGCCATCCTCCAGCATGATCCCACCGCAAATCCTATCTTCTCCTCCCCTCACCACAGCATTTGGAAGGGACCACTCCCTCCGTGACAGCCTGGTCCATGCTGCAGTCACACCCAGCAACACCCCCTCGTCCCACGGCAACTTTCTGTGCCACCTGCCCTTTTACCTTCTCCATTCCCACTATCCAGGGCCCCAAATACTCCTGGAAGATGAAACAGCGATTTACTTAGTACCATCAATTTAGTAAACTGAGTAGGCTGCTCACGATGTGGTGGTCTCTATTTTGGGGAGATCAAGCGTAGATTGGGTGACCACTTTGCTGAACACCTCCATTCAGTCCATAATTTGTGATGGAGGTTCTTATTACTTTAATTGTCTGCTCCACTGCCACTCTGACCTCTCCAGCCTCGGTCTCCTAAACTGTTCCAACAAAGTTGAATGCAAGCTCGAGGAACAGCACCTCATCTTTAGTTTAGGCACTTTACAATGTTCTGGACACAAGATCAATTTCAGAGCATAGCCACTGTCAATCGTTGGCTCACTTTCTTCCCCCATCCCCCCACCCCCCGAAATATTTTTTTTCTCCTTGTCTCTAATGGCCGTTGGTCGTTATCCCGCCATTCACACCGTAACTTAACTAATGATTTTCTAACTTCTCCCATTACCATTTCAATTTGACCCATCATCCCCTTTCTCATCTCTCCTGTCTTTCACCCTATAACAGACCTTCCCTTTTGTTCTTTATTCCCCTCCACCTTTCAGTGCTTAAGAATCTGTTCTTTGCGAACACACTCCAGTTCTGACGAAAGATCATTGTCTGATGAAGGATCATCGACCCGAAACGTTAAATCTGCGTTCTCTCCACAGACGCTGCTTGACCCGCTGAGATTTCCAGTATTTTCTGTTTTTATTCAACATTGCAGCATCCGCATTATTTTTCTTGTGGTGTGCGGTCTCTAATTGTCCGATTTATCAAGTCCTCCCTTTTTAAACAATGGTCCAACCTTAGCAATTCGCCTACCCTCCGGCACAACTCCTTTAGTCAGGGATGATTGGAAAATGATGCTCACAGCCTCTGCAATTTCCTTCGTGGCGAGCAGCTCCATGGGTCACTGAATGTAGTGGGACAAGTATTATGTTGGTGGAAAATACAAAATGTTGTAAATCAGCTGCCCGGGGCTCCTGACTTGAACTCTGGTCCTAAAACACTGAGCCCCTCCCCTGTTGTCTCCGTATTTCAAACTCATCCTATTATTGACAAAACGTTACTCTACTTAATCTCCTTTCGTGGTTTCTATAAACAAAATGCCCCAAGAGTGGCCTGACCTACCCTCCCAATGGAAAACCTGCGTCAACGCTAATTAAACAGTGAACGCCTGTGTAAATGAAGGAGTCCCTGCCATTGTGGAGGGTACAAGACACCAAGGCCGCAGACAGAAGCTGACCGATCGGGATTTACAGGCTTCATTCACTTGAGGTCATCTGTAGTACCCTCGGGGCTGTTTCAGTTTCTGCAGATCACTCTGGATGTTGATGGAATGGAGGAGGACATTCATTTCACAACATGCTGCTGTTTTGGCTCTCCAGCAATTGTACAGCAGGAGCCCGGTGGGGTTGTACTGATAAACCTGTTATACGTCCTTCGAGTATGTAGAGGGCGCTTGGCATTTCCAGACAATTCACCCCGTGTGCTGAGAGAGCTTCTGTTGTTTAAATGTTTATAGTGACACCAGGGAGTCAGTGAGTTTCCTGCAGAGCGAGGGAGATGAGGTTGAAGACCGTTTCCTCTGGAAAAGAAAGGTCTGGCTGGAAATCGTGAGTTTTCCCAGGAGCAGAGCATCCAATAATAATACTCAATCTTCATCTGAATGTTCATCACTGCTCTGTCGAGGCTGCATCCTTGAATATAATCTGTGATCCTAATTGCGAGCTTATAGTCTAGGTTCTATCCAGCAGATTAGCTCTCCAATATCAAAGGGTGTTAACTTACCAGTTACCTGAGGAGGCTGATAGTAAATTTTTGTCCTAATATATTAAGTCAAAATTACTAATCTCAACAGCAAATTTATAATCGAATTGGATTATGGTGAATCACTGTGCTATAATTGGATGGCCTAGCGAACTTGGAGATTCGTTGGTACGCGAAATACTCAACTAATCTAACGCAATCCATGTAGGACACTTTGGCAAACCAAATAACGATCAATCCCTCCCAGACACTGCCTGTAGTGGGGAACGGGGTTGAACGTGGATGAGGTTAAGGATCCGTCTGTCCTTGATCAATATTCAGGTCAAGTTACCAATCCCACTGTTGTCGTTTGGTGTCTGCTGTCCCTATATATTGCCATTTCAGGTGCCTGGATATATTGCAGAGGTGCTATGTTCTAACATGTTTTCCCCTTCAATGAAACTGATGGTGGCCTTGACTGAGAAAGCACAACGAACTATCTCTGCCCTTAAATAGTGCCACTAGTAGTGGGACCCCCACCCTCAGTAATTGACCAGTATTGTTACTCGACCAGCCACACTAACTCTGGCTAGCAGTGCCGACGCTGGATAATCTGACGAGTGATTCACTTACTGACCGATCAAAGTCTCTCCAGGTACAACGCTCACACCAGGAGTGTGATGGAACACCCGCCTGGGTAGAATAAGCCGTGGCTTCAAAAACAATTGTTCAAAACTATCCAGCACAGGTGGGTTTGCTTGACACGCCCTGGGTTACCTATTCACTCCTCCATTACAGAAACACCGTGGCTGCAGTATCCATGGTCTATACAGGGCACTGCAGCAACTCCCCAAGGTAACTTCTTCAGCACTTCCCTCCTCTGCTACCTCCATCAGTGAAAGGACAAGTGCAGCAATGTTCCTGGGACACCATTCCCTCCATGTCACACACAGCCCTGAATAAAACACATATAGCTGTTCCCTCATTGTCCCTGGGTCAATGTCTTTGAATTTCCTGCTGACCTACAATACTGCAACACCATCACCACAAGGACTGCAGTGGTTCAAGGAGAAGGCACATCACCCCCAGCGTCTCAGGGCAACTAGGGATAGACAATAAATACAACTGTATCATCACTCAATGCTGACACCACAACAATCTATAGAGAAACGCAAGGTATTCTGTAACAGGCTTTATCTGGGCCTTCCTACACGCAGCCTCTCCACCGATACCAGTTGTCAAGAAAGACATAGTGCTCTAAATCAGTTTCCAAGATCTCAGGTCCTATAACAGAAGCTGACATCTGTCCCATTCCTCACACAGCGGCCATGATTGAGAAACTAGGGGACATCATATGGCTCTAACGCTTATGAGAGTTCACTCGGAGCTGTCACTAAAGCACAGAACCTCAACTTTGTTGTCTTTGTCTTTGCCCGGACTCTACAAGTTTACTATAATTAATAAATCGCCGTCCACCAGCTCAGCAGTGAGGACGAGGCCGAGTTAATTCACTGTTGAGGGTTCTGCACGCGCCTGGCGCATCAGTCATCTGTGTCCCTTTCTGTGACACCTCACTCCTGACATTGTCTATCCAGCCCTTCCTTGGTCTTCCTCAGCTTCTTGTTCCATGTCGCTCTGTGTGCAGCATTCTTCATTCTTTATATTCCGGAAACTTCTCGTGACCCAGCACTCTTCTCCCGATAATAATGTGCGGATAACTTTGCTTCATAAGCTCTCGACTTATTTAAATATGGCTATCCTTCCATATCCCTTTAAACATTCCAACAGCAGCTGATCCTTCTTTGTTGTCATCTTCACAACTCACAGTCACTGACACTAACCCACCGAGGTGTACAAACTGTTCCACCTGTTCAACTGCATTCCCTATACCTGTAATCGCAACATCTTCCTGAGAATCCCCAAATTAAATGACTTTCATCTTTATTATGTTAATTGTTTATCGAAGGTTTCTGCTGTCCAAGCAAAGCTTGTGAGCCTTATGCACTGGTAGAGTGCATGAGGGAGAACCAGTAGATGTGGTGCATTTGGAATTTCAAAAGGCTTTTGCCAAGGTCGCGCAAGAGATTACTGTGCAAAATTAAGGCACATGGTATTGGGGGTAATGTATTGACGTGCATAGAGAAAAGGTTGGCAGACAGCAAGAGTGAGTGGGAAAAACGGGTCATTTTCAGAATGGCAGGCAGTGACTAGTGGGGTGTCACAGGGTTCAGTGCTGGGACCGCAGCTATTTACAATATTCATTAATGATTTAGACGAAGGAATTTAATGTAATATCTCCAAGTTTGCAGATGACACTAAGCTGGGAGGCATTGCGAGCTGTAAGGAAGATGCTAAGGGGCTGCAGGGGGACTTGGACAGGTTAGGTGAATGGGCAACTGCATGGCAGATGCAATATAATGTGGATAAATGTGAGGTTATCCACTTCGGTGGCAAAAACAGGAAGGCAGCTGATTACCTGAGTGGTGACAGATTAGTAAATGGGGAGGTGCAACGAGACCTGGGTGTCATGGTACATCAGTCATTGAAGTTAGGTATGCAGGTACAGCAAGCAGTAAAGAAAGCAAATGGCATGCTGGCCTTCATAGCGAGCGGGTTTGAGTATAGGAGCAGGGAGGACTTGCTGCCGTTATACAGGGCCTTGGTGAGACCACACCCTGAGTATTGTGTGCAGTTTTGGTCTCCTAATCTGAGGAAGGACATGCCTTCCATTGAGGGAGTGCAGCGAAGGTTCACCAGACTGATTCCCAGGATAGCAGGACTGACATATGAGGAAAGACTGGCTCGACTGGGCTTATACTCACTGGAATTTAGTAGAATGAGAGGGGAATCTCATATTCACGTGCAAAATTCTAATGGGCCTGGACACGTAAGATACAAGAAGAATGTTCCCAATGTTGGGGAAGTTCAGAACCGGGGACGCAGTCTAAGGATAAGGGGTAAGCCATATACGACCGAGATGAGGAGAAACTTTTTCACCCAGAGGAATGTGAAACCGTGGAATTCTCTGCCACAGAGAGTTGTTGAGTCCAGTTCGTTAGATATATTCAAAAGGGAATCGGGGGGTATGGAGAGAAGGCTGGGGTGGGGTACTGAGGTTGAATGATCAGCCATGATCATATTCAATGATGGTGCAGGATCGAAGGGCTGAATGGCTCGCTTTTGCACCTATTTTCTATGTTTCTATGAGCCAGTCAATGGTCAGCGAACTTGAGATTGTTTCAAACCTCGTCACCTGAGGTGATCCTCCAATATCACGTTTCAGTGCAAGGATCATTACAGCTTCCAGTACTGGATTACATATATCAGGTGACAATGTGCATCCTTATCTCAGCCCAACTGTTGGTCTAACCCATTCTATTTGTGTCCTTCCACTCCAGCGCAAACAGCGACATCTGCTGGACGCTTTCTATCAGTTTCACAAGTTTCCCAGGAATACCGAACATCGTCAAGATATTCCAAATGCTTTCTCGCCCGACACTCTCAAAGGCCAGCTACTTGATAGTTTTGTGAAGCGCCTTGCGACATTTTCGGACATAAGTGCGATATAAATACAAGTTGATACTGTAACGTGGATGTTGTGTAATATGTATTTCACCGGAACCTGTCTTGTTGCTCAGGGGAAATCATTGAGAATCTCCGGGGCACCAAATGACTGTAAACCATATAAAAGATTATTGGCACTAGGCCCAGGGGCCCATCCGTGCTCTGTGTGTGTTACAGTGACCGCGCTGGACAGGGTTACAGTCTTACATTTCAGAACGGACAGAGCACCAAACACATTCTGGCCACTGTTGGAATTCCAGGGCCCAGGGCTTACAAGCTGGCGAGTATTAAAGACATTGTCATTTCCTGTTGACTGAGGATGAACCCCTCTGATTCTCAGAGCCTTTAACAGGAGGAGTTTGAACAGGGATCTGTCCACCACAGGGATCACATGGGAATCATCCCAGGAGATGGGTCTCTGGGGGTAGTTAGATAATATAACTATTCACCACATTCAGGTTATAAGTTGACTGCGGGATTAAAGAGACAATATGGAAACTGAATTGGCTCTCAGACAAACAGCACAGAGTAGCGGTGAACGGATATTTATCGGACGGGAGGGTGGTATACAGTGCTGTCCCCCAGATATATATCAATGCTCTGACCTTAGGGAGACTGGGCATCATTTCAAAGTATGCAGATGGCAGCAAACTCAGAAATGCAGTAAACAGTGAGGAGGATAGTAATAGAAATCAGGAGTAGATAATCAGACTAGTGAAATGGGCAGACACATGGCAAATCACATTTAATGCAGAATAGTTTGCAGTGATGTATTTTCGAAGTAAAATGAGCAAAAGTGAAGGAAATGGGAGAAATTTAAAGGGACTGCAGGAAGAGAGAGAGCTGTGAGTTCACGGACACAAATCTTTGAAGTTAATCCGGCCGTTAAACATTCAAACTGCCCACTTCGCTTTATAACTAATGGAATAGAGAACGAAATCAAGGAAGTTATGGTAAACATTTATAAATCACAGTTGCATATGTACTTGAAAAGGATCACCTTGCAGGGCTATGGGGAAATATCACGGGATTGGGATTAATTTGATCGCTCGTTCATAGAGACGGCACAGACTCAATGGTCCGAATGGCCTTCTGTGCTGTATCATTCGATGATCCCAGGAGATGGGGTCACTGAGAGGGGTTAGGAGTGGTGCTGAATCAATGTTCCCCAATGTGCATGGGATGGAAGCAGCCTCTCTCTGTAGAGCAAGGTACCGAGTGTCTCATTGACACAAACAACACTATTATCATTTACAGTTATAGGTTTCTTTAGTTAATGAGACATGATGTCTGAATTATATTAGTGCTGCCTCCATAAGAGGGGAACTTAAGGAGCTGTGCCGTTAAATGTCGGCAATTGCCGATTTAAATTCAAACATCTGCACCGTTTTTAAAGGGGAACAAACAATAAACACCGTAACTTGACAAAAACAAATTAAAAAGAAACGAAACAAATTAAATTAAAATTCTGAACCCACCGATCATGGAAGACCTCGCGTAGAGAGCGCTCCATTGGG
This sequence comes from Pristiophorus japonicus, assembly GCF_044704955.1. Taxonomy (NCBI): domain Eukaryota; kingdom Metazoa; phylum Chordata; class Chondrichthyes; family Pristiophoridae; genus Pristiophorus; species Pristiophorus japonicus. Next base: position 301,205,311 of record NC_091981.1, read on the forward strand.
CGATTGTGGAACTGTCCCTGGACCCAGGGTCACATTTATTGGTTTATTAGAAACAGGCCCCATCTCCGTGTGAGCCGTGGGAATGCGGGTTGATGTTCGGGAGCCCGTGGGCCGCGGACTGAGCCTCAGGCTGATTGGGACATTCATTTACTGCGGGTTAAACAGCGCTGGGATAAAAAGGGGGAGTCGGCTCTACAGCCTCAGTTACCTAAGAGGGTTCGCTTGTTATAATGGAGGGGCTGTGGGTTCTGGGCTTGTTATTTGTGGCAATCTGTTCATCTCAACCGCCCTCTCGCCTTCTCCCCGCCGATAAATGTTGGCTGTCTCCCAAATTCCGCCAAGACTGCGGCTTTCCGGGAATTGAAGGCAGTGAGTGTTTGGGGAGAGGCTGCTGCTTTGATGCCGGGAGCCGGGATGTGCCGCCGTGTTTCTATTCACTGGACAATCTGCCAGGTGGGTGTTTTCTCGGGCCGTCCGTATGGTGGGCCAGGGCTTTCCAGAACCACCCGCAATCCAGCTGCACTCGGGGATTCCCTGGACAGTATCCACTCTTTCCCCCTGTCCTGAAACATCAGGTCGAGTTTCAAACCTTTCCACTTCGGGAGTAGAACTGAGGGTGGGTCTGGGACCCTCTCCACTCGGGGAATGGTGGATTTGGGAGCTGGTACATCAGATACTGAGGTCAGCAGTTTGACCCTGACTCAGTATCTGAACCTCTAACCATTCGATGATTAAATCCCGCCCTATGCAGTTGTCCAGGATCGGAGGGCAGTGTGAAGGAGCCCAGCTTCCTGCTGCCTCTGACCATTTGCTTTGATTGATTTCTATCGATGAGATCCGGGCCCCTTAAACACAACCAGACCAGTGATGAGCTGGAGCTGGTCAACGGGTTTCCATTAGACGGAGAATGGGAGGGGATGGAAACAAGACGGTGGTCCTGACCTGGGTGGAGTTTCTCGCCCTCCCGGTAACGGTTCCCTTGTCACTCCCCGTGCAGCAACTCACCGCCTGTCGTTGATCATCTTGCAGTGTGCACCAAGGATGGGCGGGTCCTGATCGCCATCTCCAAGGATTTGACGCTGCCTCCTGTAAACCTGACCACGGTCCATCTGAAGGATGGACACGGAGCTGAGTGCAGTCCGACCGTGGCCTCTGCAGACACTGTGCTCTTTCAGTTCGCAGTCACTGAGTGTGGAACTACTCAGCGGGTAGGTATTGTGGGCTGGAAGCCCCACCAATGCCTGTCAGTCGGGTGAGACGGTGTCTAAAGGGTAATGTGGGCCTTAAAGGCAATACATGTGATAGATTATAAGGAAATGGCAGACTTGCTCAATGTCTTTGCAATCGGTCTTCACAGTAGAGGAAGAGGATACAGTACCAGAGATACTTGAAATAAATCAATGAGGAGCTTGCTGGATTTAATACCAGTCGAATACTGAAACGGAACAAATGTAGGTCTCTGGGACATGGTCTCCATCCCTTGGTATTAAAAGATGTAGGGGTGACGATATTGCTGGAAGTTTAGTTATGAACTTGCAAAACTCTTCTGCAATTGTCTCCTTGGAGTAGCACATTGAAAATATCAACTTCAGGTTGGGAAAGTGGAATCCGGAAACCATAATCCGTGGTCTAATGCCTGTCGTGGGGAAGTTGCTGGAATATATTGGGGCAGTGACTGAGCATCTGGGTGGATATGAACTGATGGTTTCCGGATCGGTCAGTGAAAGGCCAATCACGTCTATCTAACCGATTTGCATTGGTTTCAGGACGTCACTGGGTGATGAGGGCGTGTTTATGAATCTATGTATCTGCAGAAGTTGTTTGAGGTTCCAGAGAATTGACCAAGTGCCTTGAAGGCAATTTATTGACAAGGTTATGGAATTGGATAGCGGGTAAACATCACAAATGATATTGGAGATGTACTTCAAGTGTTAAGCTATGACTCGTGGATTTCTCTTGGGTTCTATACTGGGAGGTGGGACTCCGCTTTACACTATTTCATGACTTGGATAAAAGAATAGTGGGCTGTATAATTCATGTTTGCTGTCAGCACTAAGTGAGGTGGCAGTGAGTTGTGTAGATGGGGGCTGAGGTTGCTAAGGGATGGGCCTAGATTAAGTGAGTGATCTCTCATCTGGCAGAGATTTAAACAATGTGGGGCAGTGAGGTCATCCATTTTTTGGGACTATAGATCGATCAGTAATTTATAAATGGTCAGCTTGGAATTGTGTGGGGATTTGGGATAGCAATTCTTGGGGTGGGGGGGGGGGAACAAAATAGACATTAGATCAAGTGCCCCCCGATCTGGGGACACTCGACACTTAACTGCCCCACAATATCTCCGCGTCTGGAATACAAAGTGGTTGGATAATGGGAGCTATAAAGTTCTAGTTAGACTGCATCAGTTCGGGGCACCACACCTCGGGAAGGAGATATCGGCCTTGGAGGCGATGCAGTGCAGATTGACCAGAATGATCGCGGAGCTAAAAGGGTTAAATTGAGGACAAGTTCCATAGACTCGGCTTGTGTTCTCTCCAGGATAGAAGATTAAGGGGTGCTTTGATGGTGTAGGCCTGGAAAGGTTTATCTCCAGTGGACAGGCCACTACAAGGGGCATATCAATAAATAGAGCACGGCCGGTCAGGGTGATGTCAGGAATCACGTCACAAGCTTGGTGGGAATCTGGAACTGTCAGTGATAGCTGAGGCTAGGGCCATTAAATTTCCGAACTGAGATTTTCTTTGGAAAGGGTGTTAAGGCTTAGAGAACCAAGGCAATAGGATGGAGTTAGTCAGTCATGGTCTAATTGGAAGGTGGAACATTATGGAAGGGCTGCATGGCCTACTCCTGTCCCTCTGTACTGATGGTCTTCTGTCTCTTGTAGCTGGACGGGGTGAATGCCGTGTATGAAACGGATGTGTTGGGTCAGTTTGAGATCTTGGATGGAGCTTTGGGATCGGTGACCCGGGACAGCCCCTTCAGGTGAGAATGGGAGCACATTGAGCGGGGAGAGAAGGTGAGGAGCTGAATTGTCCAGCCGTGTCCGTTCTCTTGCAGGCTCCATGTCCAGTGCAGTTACAAGGGAAGCCAGGAGTCGGAACTGCAGGTGAAGCCCCAAGTTTACACCCTTTCTCCACCACTGCCTGCCACTGAGGCCGGGATCCTGGTTCTGGAGCTGAGAATAGCGAGAGGTAGGGAGTGCTGCTGATGGCGAGTGTCCAACTTCAGGCTCTCTGCAAATAGTGCCCGTCCTTCATCTTTCTCTTTTCAGATGGTGGCTACCGGAGCTGGTACGTGGCCAGTGACTACCCGATCCTGAGTGTGCTCCGGGACCACGTGTTTGTGGAGGTTCGTGTCCTGAACCGGAACGATCCGTCCCTTGTGCTGGTGCTCAATGCCTGCTGGGCGACCCCCACCCCCGAGCCGTATTCGGGGCTCCGATGGGACCTCCTGGTGGGCAGGTAAGGCAGCGAGTGAGGGAGCTTGGGGCAGGCTCGGGATTGGGAGGGGGCGACATGGACTGCGTAGGATCGAACGGGGCAATATTACAAATCTGAGGGCCTGGTTAATTGGTTTAAATGTTCTTTGGACTGTACTCTAGTTTCTTTATCTAGTCTAATCTCAGGAGTTTGGTTTGATGTACCGCTATAACCCTATCATTCTGTTCCAGGTGCCCCCCTCCCCATATAACCCCCTCTTTCTCTGTTCCAGGTGCCCATTTGTGGGCGACAATTACAAAACCCGCCTCCTCCCGGTAGACGGCGCTTCCCATTTGCGGTTCCCAACTCACCATAACCGGTTTGTAGTCAGCACTTTCGCTTTCTGGGACCGAGTTTCGGGCCGGGCTCTGACCGGGGAGGTGAGCTTCCTTCCGTGTTTCTCTCGGTCACTTGGTTGAACCTGTTTCCGGGGTCTCGCTAACAGTGAGGAGACCCCTGTTGACCCTTTGAATGTAGAAGCATTAATCCCCTGACTGGGAGCTGTGGCACTGACCATACCGCCCTGTCTCTTTCCAGGTCTACTTCCACTGCAGTGCTGAGGTTTGTTACCCATCCACCCGAGAGAACTGCACGGCTCCCTGCAGCCCCAGTAAGTACCTGGGATCTGAATGGGAACTGAGCCCTGATGGGGAGGCGTGGGTGAGGGACATTTGGACACTGGGCACAGGAGGAGTGTCGCCAATCTGCTGGATCTGAACTATTCGCCAGTTAGTTTACAGCAGAATAGTTACCTGGCTCAGCGGGTCTGATCACATCGTGCCCTGGGTCTGAATGGAATCCACCCCTGGGGTTCGGCAACATTTATTCTGCATCCGAGAGTTCCAGGGCGGGAACTGAACCGATATCTGGTGGTGGGGGAGACCTGGGCAATGTGTGGATGTCCAGTGTAATCGCTGGTCAACCTAGTGTTTAAATCTAATCTCCTTCCCCAGGAGATCAGTCCGGCCATTATACTGTCAGCGACTGCAAATGTTGCTCGGTTGAAAAGGGTCTTTATGGGAATAGGGAGTGAATCTTGGTCTGACGGAGTGAACTGTATTTAACTACAGTCTGATCTCGTCTCTTTGGTGCCCGACGATTTTTGCATTCGGCCATCGGTTTGAACACCTGATTGGGGGCTTCAGGCAGCTCAGCAGTAAATCATCCACCTTGAAGTCTTGTCTCTTTCCCTTATCCCTAGGGAGGCGAAGAAGCACCGATTCCCGGCCTGGGGACTTGGTGACTGCTGATGGACCCATCATTTTCCTGGAGGATGAGCAGAGACTCTCTGCGGGGATCTCCCAGGAAGAGAAAGGTAAAGGAGGACCCTCTAACTGTGTGCAGTGATGCAGTAACTGGTGCCCATCTAACCCTGCCTTCTCTCCACAGATACTGCTGCTGATTCCCCCTCCCGTGTCCTTCCTGGAGTAGCGGTTGGTGTAGCGCTGCTCTCCATGGCCTTGTTGGTCGGGACTGTCGCCATGTGGAAAATGGACCATCGCCGCAGGGTGGGCTCCGAGTGCAGCTCAATGGAACTGTAGATGTGTCTGTTGGATAATAAACTCCTGTTTTTGGTGAGCCTTGGTCTCGTGTTATCTTTCAAATACTGGCTGGATTTTACTGCCCTTTCCAGTGAATTAATTTGTTACCTGGTTTAACAATCGCTGGTGCCTCTTTTGTATATCCACCCCCCCGCCCCTCCGCGCCAGCAGCCAAGTTCAGGGCAAAGCAAGTGTGGGTTTGTCATATCGAGCGGGAAGGACTGGCACGCTTGCATTGAACTCTGTCCCTTGGGATGGGTCCCGGGTCCGTCTCTCTGCCATTGCCGCTTCCATGAAACCGTGGAGGCACGATGTGGGCTCTCCTTGGGGTGGAGGCAAGAGGCAGAACGTCGGGTGTGTTGAAGCCCAGATGCTGTTGCCCTTTGACGGGAGCCGGGCAGAGCTGCAGCTCTCCAGGTTCCCAGTGTCTCTCCGGTCTGCGTAAATGTAACTGGCACCCACAGGAATGATGCGGATTCAGAATTCCAATCCAAGCTCTCCAAACTGGGACAGTTGGCAAATTCTTCTGGACCATGGATTGTCCCGGATGATGGGTCAGCAGCCCAGGCAGTGTCGGGTGGGATATGGTGACTTATTGCATCTTCAGCGAGTGGTGAGCAGCTCCATTGGTCACAATGTGGGGGACAAGTATAATGTTGTAAAATACAAAAGATTGTAAATCAGCTGCCAGGGCTTCCTCACTTGAACTCTGAACCAAAAACTACAGTGGGTCTAGTGAGGAGGAACTGAAGGTGATCCTTATTGGGCGGGAATTTGTGTTAGAGAAATTGATGCGATTGAAGGCTGATAAATCCCCGGGGCCTGCTTGTCTGCATCCCAGAGTACTTAAGGACGTGGCCCCAGAAATAGTGCATGCATTGATGATTTTCCAACAGTCTATTGACTCGAACAGTTTTTTTTAAAGGAGGGAGAGAGAGAAAATGGTAATTATAGACCAGTTAGCCTGACATCAGTCGTGGCGAAAGATGATATAGCAGCGCATTTGGAAAGCAGTGCCTAGCTCTGACCAAGTTAGCATGGATTTTTTTTTAGGGGAAATCATACTTGCCAAATCTTCTGGAATTTTTTGAGGGTGTAACTAGTAGAGTGGACAAGGGAGAACCAGTGGATGTTTATTGGGACTTTCAAAAGGCTTTTGACACGGTCCCACGAGATTGGTGTGCAAAATGTAGATAATGGGGATAATGTAGTGATAGGGAGCAAGAACTGGTCGGCAGACAGGAAGCAGAGTCGGGATAAACGGGTCCTTTTTAAAATGGCAGGCAGTGAATAGTGGAGGGCCGCAGGGCTCAGTGCAGGGACCCCAGAGCTTTACAATATACATTAACGATTTACATGAAGGAATTGACTGTCTGACTAATATCACCAAGTTTACTGATGGCACTAAACGGGGTGGCGTTGTGAGGAGGACGGTAAGAGGCTGCAGGGTGACTTGGACCGGTTAGGTGAGTGGGCAAATGCATGGTAGCTGAGTATAATGTGGATAAATGTGAGGTTATCCACTTTTGGGTCAGAAACACGAAGGCAGAATATTATGTGAATGGTGGCAGATTAGGAAAAGGGGAGGGGCAACGAGAGCTGGGTGTCATGGTTCATCAATCACAAAGTAGGCAGACAGGTACAGCAGGCAGTGAAGAAGGCAAATGGTATGTTGGCCTTCAGAGCTCTGGGATTTGAATAGAGGAGCACGGTGGCCTTACTGCAGTTGTACAGGGCCTTGGTAAGGCTTCACCTGGAATATTGTGTTCAGTTTTGGTCTCCTAATCTGAGGAAGAACCTTCTTGCTATTGGAGTGCACCAAAGGTTCACCGGACTGAGTCCAGAGATGGCTGAACTGTCATGAGACTGGACCAACTGGCCATTTATTCACTTGAGTTTAGAAGGATGAGAGGGATCTCATAGAAACGTGTTAGATGTGGGAAGAATGTACCAGATTTGTGGAAGTCTAGAACCCGGGGACATAGTCTTAGGATAAGGGTTAGGCCACTTAGGACTGAGATAAGGAGAAACTTCTTCACTGAGTTGTTAATCTATGGAATTCCCTGCTGCAGCGAGTTGTTGGTGTCAGTTCAGTGTATATATTCAAGGGGGAGTTAGATATGGCTAAGGGGACCAAGCGGTATGGAGAGAAAGCAGGAAATGGGTACTGAGGGAATGACCAGCCATGATATTGAATGGTGCTGCAGGTGCAAAGGTCTGCAGGGCCTACTCCTGCATGTATTTTCTGAGTTTCTAACCCTGGGCCCTTCCCCTGGTGTCTCCGTATTTCAAACTCGTCCTATTATTGACATTTTTATACATAATCTCCTTTCATGATTTCGGTAAACAAAACCCCAAAAATGGTTTGACATGCCCTTCCAATGGTAATCTAGCACAAACACTAATTAAACAGTGAGGGCCTGTGTAAATGAAGTATTCCTTGCCACTGTGGCAGGTACAATACACCAAGGCCACAGACTGAAGCTGATCGATCGGGATTTACAGGTTTCATTCGCTTGAGGTCACGTTAAGTACCCCCTGGGATGATTCAGTGATGGACACATGAAGGCTGGTCTTCGACAGATCACTCTGGTTGTTGATGGAATGGAGGATGACATTCATTTCACAACAAGCTGCTGTTTTGACTCTCCAATAACTGTACAACAGGAGCCCGGGGGGGGGAGGAGTTGTACTGGGAAATGTGTTGATGTCCTTCGAGTATGGAGAGGGCGCTGGACATTGGGAGACAATTCGCCCCTTGTACTGTAAGAGCTTCCATTGCTTAAATGTTTATAGTGACATCAGTTAGGTTCAGAGTTGAAGAGCTGGAGTCCGAGCTTCAGACCCTGATACAGCAGGGAGTGGGAGAGTTATCTGGCCACTGTGTTCCAGGAGGCAGTCACACCCCTTAGGTGAAATAATTAAAAATTGGTCCGTGGTCAGTGAGAGTTGGGCGATGGAGCCTCCACGCTCGCTCTTGTCCGACACGTTCAATTTACTTGCTCCGTATGGACGAGGGCAGGGACTGCAGGGCGAATGGGCAAATTGACCACAGCACCGTGCTACAGGGGCCGTTCAAGTGGTGAAAGTAAAAAGGAATATTAGTGGTGGAGGGCAGTAAATTTAGGGGGATAGATACTGTTCTCTGCAACGGAGAGAGTGAGTCCCGAAGGTTCTGTTGCCTGCCTGGTGCCAGGCTTAAGGACATCTCCTCTGGGCTGGAGAGGAATTGGAGTGGAGGGGAAGATCCCGTTGTCGTGGTCCACGCAGGTAGCAATGATATAGCTAAAGCAAAAAGGAGGTTCTGCTGAGAGAGTATGAGCTGTTAGGCGCTATCTTAATACATAGAACCACAAACGTAATAATCTCTGGGTTACTACCTGAGCCATCAGCAAATGTGCATAGGGCACATGAGATCAGAGAGATGAACGCGTGGCTCAAAGATTGGTGCGGGAGGAATTGCTTTTTATTTCATGGGGCATTGATTCATGGGTGAGAACGAGTTGTTTTGTTGGGATGGGCTTCACTTGAATCAGGCTGGGACCAGTGGTGAATTGATTAACTCGGGCTGTAGAAAAAGCTTCAAATCAAATAGGTGTAGGAGGTTTCAGGTGATGGGAACATTTTCGAAAGTCAGAGGCAGCAGAAGGCAATAAAGCAGGGTAACGATGGGGCTAATGATAACTGGAGTGCAACAGGAAGGAGCAGAATGTTTAAAATTGAGTGCAACAGGAAGGAGCAGAATGTATAAAATTGAGTGCATCAGAGAGTGGGGTCAAAGCCGGGAAAAATAGTGACAAGACAAAATTAAAAGCTCTTTATCTGAATGCACGCAGCATTCTTAACATGACATGAGTTGACAGCACAAATAGATATACATGGGTTATGATCTGATAGCCATTACAGAGTTGCGCTTGCAAGGTGACCAAGGCTGGGAACTGAATATTCGGAAGTATTTGACAATTGGGTCGCATCAACAAAAAGGAAAAGGAGGTGGGGTAGCAGCGTTAATAACGGATGAGATCAGTGCAGTAGTGAGAAATGATAATGGATTAGAAGATAAGGATGGGGTGGAGATAAGAAATAAAAAGGGGAATAATTCCCTGGTGGGTGTTGTCTATAGGACCCTAACGGTAGCTACACTGTTGGGCAGAGAATAAATCAACAAATAATGTAAGATCGGTCGCACCCCTTCTCGCCCGACACTGTCAAAGGCCAGCTGGTTGATCACTTTGTGAAGCACGTTGGGACATGTAGTTGAGTTAAGCCGCTATATAAATGCCAGCTGGCCTTTGACAGTTCCGGGCGAGGAGGGGTATGTTATGTTTTATGAGCCTCCATTATCATTTTTGTAAAATGTCTTGCTGCACAGGGGAAATCATTGAATAACTCCGGGCTAACAAATGACTGTAAACCAGATAAAAGGTTTTTGGGACTAGGTCCACGCGCCCAGCTGTGCTCTGTCTTTGTTACATTGACTGCGCTGGACAGGGTTACAGTCTGACATTTCAGAACAGTCAGAGCACCATACACATTCTGGCCACTGCTGGAATTACAGGACGTAGGGCTTACAACCTGACTCGGATGAAAGACATTGTCATTTCTGTTATGTTCATAATAAAGTAATGCAACTGAGTACTGTAGACAATGAGTAAGTGTTATAGTTGTTCCTTTATTCAAACTCCAGATTGCTGGCATAGCGTGGGAGGCCTGCTTATATACATTGCTCACAAGGGATGCTGGGATCCCTTTGGACTCCAGCAGATACGCCCTTTAGTGGCAGTTTTATACAGGTTGCCTGGGGTTGCATACATAACATCACTCCCTCCCAAAGTCAATAGTAAACTTATTTACACGGTGAGACTGTCTGGGTCTTTTCGGGCCCTTGTCAATCATCTCGGTACACATGCGGCTGTGGGTGAGTTCGTTGGTGCTTTGCTGGGATGGTGAGTTCAGTTTCGTGATCAACCGTGATTTCGGTTGCCACATCTATGTATCTTAGAGGGCAGAAGTTGATGGTGTCATCAGCGGGATGCTCGTGACAATTTGGTTTGGTCCAAATGCTTTCTGCAAGTTAGTCCATTGGCAAGTTTGACCTGAAACACCCGACTCCCTTCTTTGGCTATGACAGTGCCATCAAGCCATTTGGGACCAAGTCCATAATTGAGTACAAATACAGGGTCATTGACTTCAATGTTGCGTGTCAAGTTTGTGCAATCATGATACCTGCTTTGTTGATGCCACCTGCCCTCGACGTGATCAGGGTGGACAAGAGAGAGCCTTGTTTTGAGCACCTCTTTCATGAGCAGCTTGGTTGGGGGAACCTAGGTGAGCGAGTAGGGTCTGGTGTGGTAGCTGAGCAGGACTCGGGACAGTCAGGTCTGTAGGAAACCTTCCGATACGCATTTCAAACTTTGCTTGATGGTTTGAACTGCCCGTTCTGCCTGACCGTTGGATGCAGGCTTGAACGTGGAGTTGTGGCATGCTTCATCCCATGTCGGGTCATGAATTCTTTCAATTCAACACTGGTGAAGGACGGCCCATTGTTGCTGACAAGGAGATCGGGCAGGCCATGCATGGCAAACATGACTCTTAGGCTTTTGATGGTGGCAGTGTGCGTGCTTACAGGCATTATTACACGTTCAATCCATTTTGAATAAGCATTTACAACAACCAAAAACATCTTGCCTAGAAACGGGCCCACAACGTCAACGTGGATTCTCGACCACGGTTTGGAGGGCCATGACCACAAACTTAGCAGTGTCTCTCTGGGTGCATTGTTCAGTTGCGAGCAACTGTTGCATTGGCGCATGCACGACTCTAAGTCTGAGTCGATGCCCGGCCACCACACATGGGATCTGGCTATAGCTTTCATCATTACTATGTGGGGGTGGGTACTGTGTAGCTCGCGTATGAAAGTTTCAATGTCTTTCTTCGGCCAAACTACGCGATTACCTGAGAAAGACAGTCCGCCTGTGTAGACATTTTGTCTTTGCAGCGCTGGAACAGCTGGATCTCTTCATGCATCTCCGCTGGGATGCTGGACCAGCTCCCATGCAGGACACCGTTTTTTTTTTAGAAGTGACGGTAAAGGATCCTGGCTGGTCCAGATCCTGATTTGGCGGGCCGTAACGGGTGACTTTTTGTTTTCGAATGCATCCTGCAGCAAGAGCAAGTCTGCAGGCTGTACCATTTCCACCCTGGTGGTGGGCAATGGTAGACGACTGTGATCATCAGCACAGTTCTCTGTCCCGGTCTGTGGTGGATTACACAGTTGAATGCAGCCACCGTGAGCGCCCATTTTTGGATGCGGGCAGAGGCATTGGTATTAATCCCTTTGCTCTCTGAGAATAGCGATAGTAGGGGCTTATGGTCAGTTTCTAGCTCAAACTTGAGACCAAACAGATACTGGTGCATTTTTACACCCCATAAACGCATGCCAGAGTTTCTTTATCAAACATGCTATAGGGCATTTCGCCCTTAGAAAAACTCCTGGATGCATAGGCGACCGGTTGCAATGGTCCCAATTCGTTAGCTTGTTGTAACACGCACCTGACCCCAGATGAAGACGCATCACAAGCTAGCACTAAATGTTTTCATGGGTCATACAGGACAAACAGTTTGTTGGAATATAACAGATTTCAGGCTTTCACAAAAGCAGCCTCTTTTGATTTCCCTCTTATCCAGTTGTCTCCCTTGCATAGCAGCGCATGTCGGGGTTCTAACAAGATGCTTAACGTGGGTAAGAGATGAACAAAATAGTTGAGTCCCAGGAACGGCCGCATCTCCATAACAGTCTGTGATCTTGGCGCTTTCTTGATGGCCTCCGTCTTGGCGTCAGTGGGTCTGATGCCATCTGCTATGAATCTTCTCCCTAAGAACTCGACCTCTGGCGCCAGGAAAACAAACTTCGAGTATTTCAATGTGAGTTTTCACATGATCTAGCCGACTTAGAACCTCTTTCAGGTACTTCAAGTGTTCGATGCTGTCCTGACCTTGACTAATAAGTCGTCGTGGAAAACCACAGTGCCTGGAACAGATTTTAGTAGGCTCTCTATGTTTCTTTGGAAAATTGCCGCGGCCGTTCACTTCCCAAATGGGCATCTATTGTAGATGAACAGACCTTTGTGCGTGTTAATGCAGGTGAGTTCTTTCGAAGATTCTGCCAGCTCCTGCGTCATGTAGGCCGAGGTCAGGTCCAGCTTGGTGAACATCTTTCCTCCAGCCAGGTTCGCAAATAGGTCGTCTGCCTTGGGTAGCGGGTACTGGTCCTGTAGGGAAAAATGGTTAATCGTTAGAAACATATAACATTCTGATGGGACTGGACAGGTTTGATGTAGGAAGAATGTTCCCGATGTTGGGGAAATCCAGAACCAGAGGACACAGTCTAACGATAAGGGGTAAGGCATTTAGGACTGATATGATGAGACACTTCTTCACTCAGAGTTGCTAACCTGTGAAATTCTCTACCGCAGTGAGATGCCAGCTCATTGGATATATTCAAGAGGGAGTTAGATATGGCCCTTATGGCTAAAGGGATCAAGGGGTATGGAGTGAAAGCAGGAAAGAGGCACTGAGGTGAATGATCAGCCATGATCTTATTGAATGGTGGTGCAGGCTCGAAGGGTCGAATGTCCTACTCCTGTACCTATTTTCGATCTTTCTATGTTACTTTATAGTCCCCTCAAATTCTGACCGAGCCGTTGCCTTTGAGAACTGGAACAATAGGACTGGCCTACTCGTTGAACTGCACCGGCGATGATGTCTTCTTGCTGCAGCTCAATTTCCACTTTCTCTTGCATCATATATGGCACTGCCCGTGCCTTGTGGTGGATGTGTCATGTACTGGGAACCAAGTCGATCTGCACCTTTGCCCCTGAAAAACTTCCGATGCCTGGCTCAAACAACGATGGGAAATTGCTCAGAACCTGGGTGACATGAGGCATCGTCAACGGATGAGCGTGCTCGGATGTCGGCCCAGTTCTAGCCGATTTTTTTTCGAGCCAGGTTCAGCCGAGCAGTGTGGGACCATCTCCCAGTACAATCCATAGTGGAAGTTCGTGCACTGCTCCATCATAGGAGACTTTTACTGCTGCACTGCCAATTAAAGGGATTAGCTCTTTAGTGAAAGTTCTGAGCTTGCTATGAATACGGCTCAGCTTGGGCCTGTGTGCCTTGTTGCACCACAGCCTGTCGAAGGCCTTTTTGCTCATGTTTGACTGACTTGCATCCGTGTCCAGTTCCCGGGATATTGGAAATCCTTCCAATTCGACTTTTAGCATGATCGGTGGATATTTCGTGGTGAAGGTGTGTACCCCGTACACTTCTGTCTCCTTGGTTCGAGTCTCCAGTTCAGCCTGATTCACCATGGATCTGCCCTCTTCTGCAACTGGTGCTTTGCAGGGTTTGCAGCTTGTCTGCACATTCACTGGAGGTGTCACATTGTTCCACAGCCTTTACACACAGTTTAAAGCGGCATTGATGGGCTTGATGATGACCTCCACAGCACCAACAAAATCATGCTTGACAAATCTTCTGGAATTTTTGAGGATGTTTCCAGTAGAATGGACAAGGGAGAACCAGTTGATGTGGTATATTTGGACTTTCAGAAGGCTTTCGACAAGGTCCCACACAAGAGATTAATGTGCAAAGTTAAAGCACATGGGATTGGGTAGTGTGCTGACATGGATTGAGAACTGGTTGTCAGACAGGAAGCAAAGAGTAGGAGTAAATGGGGACATTTCAGAATGGCAGGCAGTGACTAGTGGGGTACCGCAAGGTTCTTTGCTGGGGCCCCAGCTGTTTACACTGTACATTAATGATTTAGACGAGGGGATTAAATGTAGTATCTCCAAATTTGCGGATGACACTAAGTTGGGTGGCAGTGTGAGCTGCGAGGAGGATGCTATGAGGCTGCAGAGCGACTTGGATAGGTTAGGTGAGTGGGCAAATGCATGGCAGATGAAGTATAATGTGGATAAATGTGAGGTTATCCACTTTGGAGGTAAAAACAAAGTATGCAGATGGCAGCAATCTCAGAAATGAAATAAACAGTGAGAAGGATAGTAATAGAAATCAGGAGTACATAAACGATTGGTGAAATGGGCAGACACATGGCAGACTAAATTTAATGCAGAATGGTTTGAAGTGATGCATTTTAGAAGGAAAAATGAGCAAAATTGAATGTAATAGGACAATTTTAAAAGATCTGCAGTAAGGGAGAGAGCTGTTGGTTTACGGATGCAAATCTTTCATGTTATTATTATCATCATCATAGCCAGTTCCTCGGAATCGAGGACGTCATGCTTCCACTCCCAAAGTGAGTTTTTTTGGTGGCTGAACAGTCCAATACGAGAGCCACAGACCCTGTTCCAGCTGGGACAGACATTCGTTGAGGGAAGTGTGGGTGGGGCTGGTTTGCAATGTGCTCCTCCACCAGCCTGTTCCCACCGCACAGCACTGCCCTCCAATCATCAAGATTCACAGCGCATCCCTCGACAATATGGACCATTTCCCATCTCTCGGGAGCCTCTTATCAACAAAGGCAGACATTGATGCGGAGATTCAACATCGCCTCCAGTGCACCAGGGCAGCTTTCGGCCGTCTGAGGAAAAGAGTGTTTGAAGATCAGGCCCTCAAATCGTTCATGTTAATACGGCTGTTAAACATTCAAACTGCAGCCTTCGCTTTATAGCTAATGGAATAGAGAACAAAAGCAAGGAAGTTTTGTTAAACATTTATAAATCATTGGTTGGGCATTAGCTAAAGTACTGTGACCAATTCTGGGCACCACACTTTAGTAAGGATGTCAAGGCCAGAGAGAGGGTGCAGACAAGATTTACCAGAATGGGACCAGGGATGAAATATTCATTTATGTTGCGAGACTAGAGAAGCTGGGGTTGTGCTACTTGGAGAAGAGAAGTTTAAGGGGAGATTTAATAGTGGTGTTCAAAACCATGTAGGGTTTTGACAGAGCAGATCATTAAAAACTGTTCCCATTGCAAGGATGCAAGGAGGGTGGGTAACCAGAGGACACAGATTTCAGATAATTGGAAAAAGAACCAGCGGGGAGATGAGCTGAATGTATTTTTCTGCGAGTTGTGGTCTGGAATACACTGCCTGAAAGGCTGGTGGATTAAGTTCAAATAATGACTTTCAAAAAGCAATTGCATATGTACTTGAAAAGGAGTAACTTGCAGGGCTATGGGGAAATATCACGGGATTGGGATTGATTTGATCGCTCTTTCATAGAGAGGGCACAGACACAATGGTCCGAATGGCCTTCTGTGCTGTATCATTCGATGATCTCAGGAGATGGGGTCACTGAGAGGGGTTAGGAGTGGTGCTGAATCAATGTTCCCCAATGTGCATGGGATGGAAGCAGCCTCTCTCTGTACAGCAAGTTACTGAGTGTCTCATTGACACAAACAACACTATTATCATTTACAGTTATAGGTTTCTTTAGTTAATGAGACATGATGTCTGAATTATATTAGTGCTGCCTCCATAAGAGGGGAACTTGAGGAGCTGTGCCGTTAAATGGTGACAATTGCCGATTTAAATTCAAACATCTGCACTGTTTTTAAAGGAACACTAGCAATCAAAACCGTAACTTGACAAAAACAAATTAAAAGGAAACTGAACAAATTAAATTAAAATTCTAAACGTACCCATCATGGAAGGCCTCGCGTAGGGAGCCCTCCATTGGGCGCTTGGGGAACTGTCTGTTGACTCAAGGTCACATTTATTGGTTTATTAGAAACAGGCCCCATCTCCGTGTGAGCCGTGGGAATGCGGGTTGATGTTCGGGAGCCCGTTGGGCCGCGGACTGAGCCTCAGGCTGATTGGGACATTCATTTATTGCGGGTTAAACAGCGCTGGGATAAAAAGGGGGAGTCGGCTCTAAAGCCTCACTTATCTGGGAGGGTTCGCTTGTTATAATGGAGGGGCTGTGGGTTCTGGGCTTGTTATTTGTTGCAATCTGTTCATCTCAACCGCCCTCTCCTTCTCGCTGCGGATAAATGTTGGTTGTCTCCCAAATTCCGCCAAGACTGCGGCTTTCTGGGAATTGAAGGCAGTGAGTGTGTGGGGAGAGGCTGCTGCTTTGATGCCGGGAGCCGGGATGTGCCGCCGTGTTTCTATTCACTGGACAATCTGCCAGGTGGGTGTATTCTCGGGCCGTCGATAATGTGGGCCAGCACTTTCCAGGACCATACGCAATCCAGCTGCACTCGGGGATTCCCTGGACAGTATACTCTCTCCCCCTGTCCTGAAACATCAGGTGGCGTTTCAAACCTCTCCACTCTGCGAGTAGAACTGAGGGTGGGTCTGGGACCCTCCCCTCGGGGGATGGTGGGTTTGGGAGCTGGTGCATCAGATACTGAAGGCAGCAGTTTGACCCTGACCCAGTATCTGAACCTCTAACCATTCTGTTGCCGAATGTGACTTGGAAGTCGATGGTTGAATCGCCTTGTGTAGTTGTCCAGGATAGGAGGGCAGTGTGAAGGAGCCCAGATTCCTGCTGCCTCTAACCATTTGCTTAGATTAATTTCTATCAATGAGACCTGGGCCCTTTAAACACAACCAGACCAGTGATGAGCTGGTCAACGGGTTTCTATTAGATGGAGAATGGGAGGGGATGGAAACAAGACGTTGGTCCTGACCTGGGTGGAGTTTCTCGCCCTCCCGGTAACGGTTCCCTTGCCACTCCCCGTGCAGCAACTAACTGCCTGTCATTGACTATCTTGCAGTGTGCACCAAGGATGGGCGGGTCCTGATCGCCATCTCCAAGGATTTGACGCTGCCTCCTGTAAACCTGACCACGGTCCATCTGAAGGATGGACACGGAGCTGAGTGCAGTCCGACCGTGGCCTCTGCAGACACTGTGCTCTTTCAGTTCGCAGTCAGTGAGTGTGGAACTACTCAGCGGGTAGGTATTGTGGGCTGGGAGCCCCACCAATGGCTCAGTCGGGTGAGGGTATCTAAAGGGTAATGTGGGTCTTAAAGGCAATACATGTGATAGACAATAAGGGAATGGCAGACGTGCTCGATGTCTTTACAATCTGAAAATGGAACGAAGGGGAACTAAACTTCTATAACTTAAGAAATGGGAACAGGAGTAGGCCCTATGGCCCCTCGAGCCTTCTGTCATTTAATATGATCATGGCTAATCCGATAGTGGCCTCTGGTGCACTTCCCTTCCCGCTCCCCATAATCCCTTCTAGCCTTATCGGTTACGAAACTGTACTTCTGCCTGTGAATGTATTCAATGTTCCAGCTTCCACAGCTCTGAAGCAGCGAATTCCATAGATTCATGACCCTCAGAAGAAATTCCTCCTCATCTCAGTTTTAAATTGGTGTCTTAGATTATGCCCCCCTAGTTCTCATGTCCCCTCAGTGGAAGGATCCACCTTTTCAAGCTCTCTCATAATCTTACACGGGTTGACAAGATCACCTCTCATTCATCTGCATTCTGATGAGTAGAGGCCCAACCTACTCAACCTGTCATAATTCAACTCCCTCAACTCTGAAATCAACCGAGTGAACCTTCTCTGAAATGCCTCCAAAGCAAGTATGTCCTTTTCTGAATATGGAAATACAAAATTCTATGCAGTATTCCATGTGTGACCTCACAAATACCCTGTATAACTAGAAACGAATTCCCTGCTTTTATACTCTATTCCCTTTGCAATAAAGGCCAAGATTCCATTGGCCTTCCTGATCACTTGCTGTACCTGCATACTATCCTGTGTTTCATGCACCAGTACCCCCAGGTCCCGCTGTACTGCAACACTTTGCAATTTTTCATTTTAAATAACTTGATATTGGATTTGTTTCTGATCAAGTGCATGACCTCACACTTTCCAACATTGTACTCCATCTGCCAAATGTTTGCCCACTCTCTAAGCCTGTATTTCATTTTGCAGATTTTTGTCCTGTACATGTGTTCCTGCCATCTTTGTATCGTCAGCAAACTTGGCTCTGTTACATTTGGTCCCTTACAAGTTAATATAGATTGTAAATAGTTGGGGTCCCGGCACTTATTCCTGTGGCACCTCACTAGTTACTGATTGGCAACTTGATGATGATCCATTTATCCCGACTCTGTTTTCTGTTCGTTTGCCAATCCTCTATCCATGCTAATATGGTATTGCCAACCCCTTGAACTTTTATCTTGTGCACTAACTATTTATGTGGTACCTTGTCAAATACCTTCTGCAAGTCCAAATCCACTGGCTCCCCTTTATCCACCCTGTTCGTTACTTCCTCAAAGAATTCTAGCAAATTTGTCAAACATGACTGTCCCTTCATAAATCCATGCTGACTCTGCCTGACAGAATTATTTTTTCCCAATGTCCTGCTGCTTCTTTAATAATGGGGAAAATGTTGGAGTCCAATCACATGTTAGGTTAACTGGTCTACATTTTCCTACTTTTTGTCTGCCTCCTCTTAACTAAGAGCGTTACACTAGCAGCTTTCCAATCTACTGGGACTGCCCCAGAATCCAGGGAATTTTGGTAAATTACAAACTATGCATTCACTATCTCAGCCATTAATTCTCAAGACGGTATGATGCAAGCCGTCAGGTCCAGGTAATTTATCTGCCTTTAGTCCCATTATTTAACAGAGTACCACCTTTTGTGATCTGTTTTCCCCACCCTCTACCACATGGCACCTTGACTATTCACTCTTGGGATATTTTTAGTGTCCTCTACTGTAAAGACTGATACAGAATATTCAATTTCTGCCAACTCCATGTTTTCCCCCATCCCCATTAATTCCCTGGACTCTTCCTCTAAGGGACCAACATTTACTTTCGCCACCCTTTTCCTTTATTATATACCTGAAGAAACTCTTGCTCTTTGTATATTTCATGCTCGTTAACTTTCATAGTCTATCTTCCCTTTAGTCTATCTTCCCTTTCTCGTTTAGTTATTTTTTTGCTGGCTTTTTAAAAGCTTCCCAGTGTTCTGTCCACCCACTAGTTTTGCCCAGTGTGTACCTTTTTTTTTCAATTGAATACCATCCTTTAGTTAGCCACGGATGACTATCTATTCTCATACCCTTTCTGTCTCACTGGAATATATTCTGTTAAGAAATCTGCTTAAATGTACGCCACTGTTCATCAACCATCCTACACATTAATCTATTTTCCCAGTCCACTTTAGCCAACTCTGCCCTTGCACCTTCATAGTCTCCTTTTTTAATTAAAGCTTAGTATGCTGTATAGAGATCCAACTTTCTCACCCTCCATCTGAATTACAAATTCAGATCATGCTATGATCACTCATTCCAAGGAGACCCTTTATGAGGAGATTTTGTTAATTCTGTCTAATTACACAAGGACCAGATCGAAGATAGCCTGCATCGTGGTTGATTGTTACATACTGCTCAAGGAACACGTTCCTTATGCATTCTATGATCTTTCCTCAAGGCTACCCTGATGTAGTTGCATTGATGTGTTAGGGATGAGGAAAGTTTCTCTCTGGTGGAGTCCCGATCCAGGGGGCATAGCAATAAAAATAGAGCTCGGTCGGTCAGGGTGATGTCAGGAAGCACGTCACAAGCTTGGTGGGAATCTGGAACTCTGCTCCGAAATCGCTGAGGCTTGGTCCATTAAATTTCCTAACTGTGATTTGAGATTTTCTTGGGCTTGGGTATTAAGGGCTACAGAACCAAGGTAATTGGATAGTTAGTCAGCCATGATCTAATTGGGAGGTGGAATACTGTCCAGGGGCTGAATGGCCTACTCCTGTCCCTCTGTACTGATGGTCTTCTGTCTCTTGTAGCTGGACAGGGTGAACGCCGTGTATGAAACGGATGTGTTGGGTCAGTTTGAGATCTTGGATGGAGCTTTGGGATCGGTGACCCGGGACAGCCCCTTCAGGTGAGAATGGGAGCACATTGAGCGGGGAGAGAAGGTGAGGAGCTGAATTCTCCAGCCGTGTCCGTTCTCTTGCAGGCTCCATGTCCAGTGCAGTTACAAGGGAAGCCAGGAGTCGGAACTGCAGGTGAAGCCCCGAGTTTACACCCTTTCTCCGCCACTGAGGCCGGGATCCTGGTTCTGGAGCTGAGAATAGCGAGAGGTAGGGAGTGCTGCTGATGGCTAGTGTCCAACTTCAGGCTCTCTCCAAATAGTGCCCGCCCTTCATCTTTCTCTTTTCAGATGGTGGCTACCGGAGCTGGTACGTGGCCAGTGACTACCCGATCCTGAGTGTGCTCCGGGACCCCGTGTTTGTGGAGGTTCGTGTCCTGCACCAGAACGATCCGTCCCTTGTGCTGGTGCTCAATGCCTGCTGGGCGACCCCCACCCCCGAGCCGTATTCTGGGCTCCGATGGGACCTCCTGGTGGGCAGGTAAGGCAGTGAGTGAGGGAGCTTGGGACAGGCTGGGGATTGGGGAGGGGGCGACATGGACTGTGGAGGATCGAACGGGGCAATATTACAAATCTCAGGTCCGGGTTAATTGGTTTAAATGTTCTTTGGAATGTACTTTAGTTTCTTTATCTGGTCTAGTCTCGGGACTTTGGTTTGATGTACCGCTATAAGCCTCGTTCTCTGTTCCAGGTGCTCCTCTCCCCAAATGACCCCCTCTTTCTCTCTCCCAGGTGCCCATTTGTGGGTGACAATTACAAAACCCTCCTCCTCGGCACTTCCCATTTGCGGTTCCCAACTCACCATAACCGGTTTGTAGTCAGCACTTTCACTTTCTGGGACCGAGTTTCGGGCCGGGCTCTGACCGGGGAGGTGAGTTTTCTTCAGTGTCTCTCTCTCGGTCACTTGGTTGAACTTGTTCCCGGGGTCTCGCTAACAGTGAGGAGACCCGTGTTGACCCGTTGAATATAGAAGCATTAATCTCCTGACTGGGAGCTGTAGGACTGACCAGACCGCACTCTCTTTCCAGGTTTATTTCCACTGCAGTGCTGAGGTTTGCTACCCATCAACCCGAGAGAACTGCACGGCTCCCTGCAGCCCCAGTAAGTACCTGGGATCTGACTGGTAACTGAACCCTGATGGGGAGTGCTGGGCGAGGGTCATTTGGACAAGGTCCTTCAGCAAGGGCCCGACAGTGGGCACAGGAGGAGTGTCGTCAATCTGCCGCCTCTGAACTGTTCACCAGTTAGTTTACTACAGAATAGCAATCTGGCTCAGTGTGTCTGATCACATCGTGCCCTGGGTCTGAGTGGAATCCACCACTGGGGTTGGGAACATAGAAACAAAAGAAAAATAAGTGCAGGTGTAGGCCATTCGAGCCTGCACCACCTTTCAATAAGATCATGGCTGAACATTCACCTCTGTACCCCTTGATCCCTTTAGCCATAAGGGCTACATCTAACTCCCTCTGGAATATATGCAATGAACTGGCATCAACAACTCTCTGTGGTAGGGAATTCCACAGGTTAACAACTGAGTGAAGAAGTTTTGCCTCATCTCAATCCCAAAATGGCTTGCCCCTTTTCCTTCGACTGTCCCCTGGTTCTGGACATCCCCCAACATCGGCAACATTATTCCTGCATCTAACCTGTTCAGTCCCATAGGAATTTTATGTTTGAGATCTCCTCATCCTTGTAAACTCTAGTGAATACAGGCCCAGTCGATCCAGTCTCGTCAATCCTGCCATCCCGGGAATCAGACTGGTGAACCTTTGCTGCACTCTCTCAATAGGAGACCAAAACTGCACACCATATTCCAGATGAGGCCTCACCAAGGCTGTGTACAACTGCAGTAAGACCTCCCTGCTCCTCTACTCAACCCCTAGCTATGAAGGCCAACATAGCATTTGCTGCCTTGACTGCTTGCTGTACATGCATGCCAACCTTCAATGACTGATGTACCATGGCACCCAGGTCTTGTTGCACCTCCCCTTTTCCTAATCTGCTGCCATTCAGATCATCTGTTTTCATGTGTTTGCCCCAAGTGGATAAACTCACGTTTATCATTTTCCTGCATTTGCCCACTCACCTAACGTGTACAAGTCACCTGCAGCCTTTTAGCGTCCTCCTCATAGCTCACACTGCCACCCAGCTTAGTGTCATCTGCAAACTTGGAGATATTACTCAATTCCCTCATCCAAATCATTAATGTATCTTGTAAAGAGCTGGGATCCCAGCACTGAGACCTGTGGCTCCCCACTAATCACTGCCTGCCATTCTGAAAAGGACCCGTTTATCCTGACTCTCTGCTTCCTGTCTGCCAGCCAGTTCTCTATCCATCTCAGTACATTACCCCCAATACCATGTGCTTTAATTTTGCACACCAATCTCTTGTGTGGAACCTTGTCAAAAGCCTTTTGAAAGTCCAAATACACCACATCCACTGGTTCTCCCTTATCCACTCTACTAGTTACATCCTCAATATTCCAGAAGATTTGTGAAGCACGATTTCCCTTTCATAAATCCATGCTGACTTTGACCAATCCCATCACTGCTTTCCAAATGTGCTGTTTCATTTTTAATAATTGATTCCAACATTTTCCCCACTGTCAGGTTAACTGGTCTATAATTCCCTGTGTTTTCTATCGCTCCTTTCTTAAAGTAATGTTACATTAGCTACCTTACAGTCCATAGGAACTGATCCAGAATCGATAGACCGTTGGAAATTGATCACCGGTGCATCCACTATTTCTAGGGCTACTTCAATAAATACTGAGATGCAGACTCAGACCCTGGGGATTTATCTGCTTCAATCCCATCAATTTTCCTAAAACAATTTCCTGCCAAATAAGGATTTCCTTCTGTTCCTCCTTCTCACTAGACCCTCAGTCCCCTAGTATTTCCGGAAGATTATTTGTCTTCCTTTGTGAAAACAGAATCGAAGTATTTGTTTAACTGGTCTGCTATTTCTTTGTTCCACATTATACATTTCTGGGTCTGACTGCAAGGGACCTATGTTTGTCACTAATCTTCTTTCTCTTCACACATCTATATTGAAGCTTTTGCAGTCAATTATGTTCACAGCAAGCTTCCCCCTCATACTCTATTTTCCCCCTTCTAATTAAACCCTTTGTCCTCCTCTGCTGCATTACAAAATTCTCCCAGTCCTCAGGTTTGTTGCTTTTCTCGCCAATTTATAAGCCTTTTCTTTGGATTTAACACTATCTTTAATTTCCCTTGTTAGTGACGGTTGAGCCACCTTCTCCGTTTTATTTTTACTCGACAGGGATGTACAATTGAAGTTCATCCAGGTGATCTTTGTTTGCCATTGCCTATCCACCATCAACCCTTCAAGTATCGCTCGCCAGTCTATTCTAGCCAATTCACATCTCATTCCATCGAAGTTACCGTTCCTTGAGTTCAAGACCCTCATGTCTGTATTAACTGTCACTCCATCTTAATGAAGTCTACCATATGCTCACTCTCTTTTCCAAGGGGCCTCACCAAGATTTCTAATTAACCCTTTCTCATTACACATCACCCTGTCTTGGATGGCCAGCCCTCTAGTTGGTTCCTCAACATATTGGTCGAGAAAACCATCCCTAATACGCTCCAGGAAATCCTGCACCACCGCATTGCTACCAGTTTGGTTGGCCAATCAATATGTAGATTAAAGTCGCCCATAACTGCTGTACCTTTTTATTGCACACATCCCTAATTTCGTTGATGCTGCCCCCAACCTCACTGCTACTGTTTGGTGGTCTGTACACAACCCCCCACTCATTTTCTGCCGTATTCTGTAGCTCACCCATACTGATTCCACATCATCCAAGCTAATGTCCTTCCATACTATTGCATGAATTTCCTCTTTAACCAGCAACGCCACCCCACCTCCTTTTCCTTTGTCTATCCTTCCTAAATGTTGAATACCTCTGGATGTTGAGTTCCTGACCAGCATCCTGCTGTAACCAGGAATTCCAGGGTGGGACCGAACCGATATCTGGGGGTGGGGGAGACCTGCCCCATGGGTGGATATCCTGTAACAGCTGGTCAAATTAGTGCTTAAATCTAATCCTTCCCCACGACATCTGACTAGCCATTGCACGGTCAGCGACTGCAAACTTTGCTCGGTTGAAAAGGGTCTTTCTTGGAATAGGGACTGAATCTTAGTCACAGAGTGAACTGTATTTCAAGTCTAATCTTTCTCTGGTGGACGAGGTTTTTCGCATTTGCCATCGGTTTGAACACCTGATTGGGGGCTTCAGGCAGCTGAACATTGAACCATCCACCTTGAGCTCTTGTCTCTTTCCCTTGTTACCCAGAGAGGCGAAGAAGCGCTGATTCCCGGCCTGGGGACTTGGTGACCGCTGATGGCCCCATCATTTTACTGGAAGATGAGCAGAGACTGGCTGCAGCGATCCCCCAGGAAGAGAAAGGTAAAGGAGGACCCTCTGTGTGCAGTGATGCAGTAACTGGTGCCCATCTAACCCTGCCTTCTCCCCACAGATACTGCTGCTGATTCCCCCTCCCATGTCCTTCCTGGAGTAGCGGTTGGGGTAGCGCTGCTCTCCGTGGCCCTGTTGGTCGTGACTGTCGCCATGTGGAAAATGGACAATCGCCACAGGGTGAGCTCCGAGTGCAGCTCTATGGAACTGTAGATGTGTCTGTTGGATAATAAACTCCTGTTCTAGATGAGCCCTGGTCTCGTGTTATCTTTCAAATCCTGGCTGGATTTTACTGTCCTCGGTGAGTTAATTTGTTTGGTTTGACAATCGTTTGTGCCGCTTATGTTGGGTCCCCACCAGCCAAGTTCAGGGCCAGGCTGGTGTGGGTTTGTAATAAATGTATCGGGTGGGAGGGACCGGCACGCTTGCGGTGAACTGTGTTCCTTGCGGAGGGGCCCTGGCCCGTGTCTCTGCCATTGCCGCTTCAGTGGGGTCATGGAGACACGGTTTGACAAGCCTGGCGAGTGGTATTAGGCTGTCGCCTCCCGCACCCCCTGAACATTACTGTCTGTCTCCGGCTATTTAACCTTCAGTTATCACTGAGCTGCCGGCTGCTGCGTGCTGCCGGAGTAACGCCTGTCTAGAGCTTGTTCCCGCTGTGACTGGGTGGCTGAAGATAAATGGTTGGAGATCCCCGCCCTGTCTAGGACCGAATCTCCATGAGCTGGTCTGCAGGGAGCGGGAGGTGTCCTCCACGAGGAGCATCAGTTCCCACACGCACTGGGCTGTGCTCTCTCTCCTTGCTGGAGGGAGGTCAGATGTTCGGAGATAACATGATCTGTAATAGGAGCGGGACAGAGCTGCAGTTCTGCAGGGTCCCCCTGTCTCACCGGTTGGATAAATGTGACTGGGACCCACAGGAATGATGCGCATTGAGAATTTGCATTCAAGATCCCCGGACTGGGCAAAATTATCCAGACCACGGAGTGTCCCGGATAATGGGTAAAATGGGTCAGGGCCCTGGCGGGGCAGGGTGAGAATGGTGACGTAATACATAAAGAAGCTTTGAATCGTAGCATATGATACGTGGTCATTCTGTGCCGGTTCTTATCCGGCCTAATTCCAGCTCGGTCCGTCGCCCTGTAGGTTGCGGCTGAGTGCACATCCAAGTACTTTTTAAATGTGAAGGTTTCTGAAATCATTAATGTATTCCACAAAGCAAGGGAGCGAGAACTGGGTCCCATACAGCCCCACAGGAAGCAGCCATCCAGTCTCCAACTCCCCTCCATCATTACCCTTTGCTTCCTTAGATCCAATTTGCCACACTCCAATGGATCCAATGGGCTTTTACTTTGCCCATCTGGGACATTTCCGCACATCTTGCTAAAATCCATGCAAACTGCATCAAACGTGCACTCATTAACCATCCCTGTTATCTCAAAGAACTCAATCAACGTAGTCAAACATGACCTTCCCTTCTCAAATCCATGCTGACTGACATTGCTTGATCAGTATTTCTAACTGAAGGTTTATAAAGTCCCGCAGAATTAATTATAGTCATTTGGCCATCACCGAGATTAAACTGTCCTGTAACTGCCAGCACCCGCAGTATTTTGCTTTTGTATTAGTGTTTCATTCACTGCCACTTCTCTTCCAGTTATGCCCACCTTGAAGTTCTGCTCTTCTCTCGGATAGGATTTCCGTTTCATCTTTACAATCTGTTTTCCTTATGTTTGATCAAGTATCTGCCAAGACTTGCATTCACAGCAACATCTCTTTTCTCATTAACTCTCTCTGTCTCAGACTGAAAAACAAGGATATATAATTTGGCCAAAATTAGAAGACTGGGAGGTTTTTAAAAACCAGCAAAGAATGACTATAAATGATTAAGGGAAGATAGTCTTTGAAAATAAACCAGCACAAAATGCAAAAACAGCAAGTGTTTCTATAGGTATCTAAAAAGGAAAAGCATGGTTAAACTAAATGTTGGTCCCTTGGAGGACGAGACTGGGGCATTAATAAAGGGTAACATGGAGATGGCAGAAACTCTAAATGGGTATTTGGTATCAGTTTTTACAGTAGAGGACACTAACAATATTTCAACAGTGGATATTCAAGGGGCTGTGGAGGTGGGGGGTAGACTGACCACAATCACTAAGTCGGTGGTACTCAGCAAGATAATGGGACTAAAGGCAGACTAAATCCCTTGAATCTGATGGCTTGCATCCTAGTGTCTTGAGAAGTAGCAGCAGGGATTGTAGCTGCGTTGGTTGTAATTTACCAAAATTCCCTGGATTCTGGCGAGGTCACTGCAGATTGGAAATCTACAAATGTAAAGCGGCTATTTAAAAACAAGAGGCAGACAAAAAGCAGGAAACTATAGACCAGTTATCCTAACATCTTGGTTGGGAAAATGGTCGAGTCCATTTATTAAAGTAGCAGGACATTTGGAAAAGCAAAATTCAGGCAGTCAGCATGAATTTATGAAGGAGAAGTCATGTTTGGAAAAAAATTACTGGAGTTCTTTGAGGATGTAACGAACAGGGTGGATAAAGGGGAACCAGTGGATGTGATGTATTTGGACTTCCAGAAGGCATTTGTCAAGGTGCCACATAAAAGGTTACTGCACAAGATAAAAGTTCATGGGGTTGCGGGTAATATATTAGCATGGATAGAGGATTGGCTAATTAAGAGTGTTGGGATAAATGGTTCATTCTCTGGTTGGCAACCATTAACTAGTGGGGTGTTGCAGGATCAGTGCTGGGAGCCCAAATATTTACAATCTATTAATGACTAAAGAATGGACTGAGTGTAATGAAGCCAAGTGTGCTGACGATACAAAGTAGGGAGGAAAAGCAAATTGAGGAGGACACAATCTGCAAAAGGACCGAGACAGGCGAAGAAAGTGGGCAGGTGGCGAATAATGTTGGAAATTGTGAGGTCATGCACTTGGGCAGAAGAAAAAGCAAAGAGCAAGTTGTTAATTAAATGAAGATTGCAAAGTGCCGCAGTACAGCGGGCCCTGGGGGTTCATTGTGCATGAAACACAAGGATAGTATGCAGGTACAGCAAGTGATCAGGAAGGCCAATGGTACCTTGATCTTTATTCCAAAGGGGATGGAGTACAAAAGCAGGGAAGTCTTGCTACAGTTATATAGGGTATTGGTGAGGCCACACCTGGAATACTGCATGCAGTTTTAGTTTCCATATTTACGAAGTTATATACTTGCTTTTGGAGGCAGTTCAGAGAAGGTTCACTAGGTTGATTGCAGGGGTGGCTTATGAGGAAAGGTTGAATAGATTGGGCTTCTACTGATTGGGATTCAGAAGAATGAGATGATCTTATCGAAACGTATAAGATTAAGGTGGATGCAGCGAGGATGCTTCCACTGATGGGAAAGACTAGAACTAGAGGGCATGATCTTAAAATAAGGGACTGCCCATTTAAAACGGATGAGGAAAAATTTCTTCTGAGGTTTGTAAATCTGTAGAATTCGCTGCCTCAGAGCTGTGAAAGCTAGGACATTATCTATTTCTGTCTTAAATATATTCAGTTTCTGAAATGATAAGGGAATAAGAGGTTATAAGGAGTGGGTGGGAAAGTAGCGCTGAGTCCATAAACTGATCAGCCATGATCTTATTGAATGCTGGAGCAGGCTCCAGGGGCTCTATGTCCTATACTGTTCCTATGTTCCTATCCACGTGGATTCCACCCTTCATGTTTTGGATCCACCCAGGATTACAGACAACTGATATTCAACATTCCTCCAACCACTGCTCTTGCCGGATCCACGCCACATGCACACTCTCGCTCGCTTCAGCAGCACTGACTCACTATCTGTAAGCTGTCCTGGTCCACAGTTCCATTTCATCCTTTGCCTCGTCCAACGCTTCAACTAAATAACATGTTTCCTTCCTTTCAGGTGTCAAGGATCGTAATCTTCAACTCATGAACACCAACGCCCCCCACCCCCGAAAACGTCTCTCTCTCACCCCAATCTCAACCTCTGCTGTACATTCATTACCCCCTCTGTCCTTTCCCCTCTCTGACCCTGAACAATAAGTCCTCAGCAAAGGCTTGAGCTTCATGCCATTACGTCCCAACCTCAATGAATTATGAGCTCGGCACGATGCTGAGCTCTTTTTCCGCCAACTTTGCCTCCATGCCCATTTCTTCGACCAGGAGTCTTCCCCCACACAGCTGATCCTTTCTCCAGTGTTCAGAATTCTGTCTACCTGGACATTTCCCTCTGGCCTCTTACCCTCTGTTGACCTCTCCATTGCAAATGGTGGATGGGACATCTCAATTTCTCTGCTCCCCTCACTCTAAACTACCTCCCTCTGAACTTGCAGCATTCTGCGCACTCAGATCTAACCCCAACCTTATCATCAAACCTGTTGACAAGAGTGGCGCTGTTGTTGTTTGGCGAACTGACACCTACCTTACAGAGGCTGATCGCCAACTCTCTGACATCTCCTCCTACCTCTCCCTGGACCATGACCCCACCACTGAACCTCAAGCCGCCATTTCCTTGACTGTCACTGACCTTATCTCCTGGAGATCTTCCCTCCACAGCTACCCTCATCGTTCCCCAACCCCGCACAGCGCGCTTCTTCCTCCTTCCCAACATCCACAAACAAGATTGCCTTGGTAGACCCATTGTTTCAGCCTGTTCTTGCCCCACAGAATGATTTCTAATCGACTGTTTTTTTTTTTTCTCCTTGGTCACACTTTTTCCACCTACATGCGTGACTCCTCTAACGCCCTCCATCACCAAGTTTCCAGTTTCCTGGCCCCAACCATCTCCTTTTCACCATGGACGTCCAATCACTTGACACGTCCATCCCTCACCAGGATGATCCGAGGGCGCTCCGCTTCTTCCTCGAGCAGCGGCCCAATATAGAAAATAGGTGCAGGAGTGGCCATTCGGCCCCCCGAGCTTGCACTGCCTTTCAATAAGATCATGGCTGATCATTCCTTCAGTACCCCTCTCCTGCTTTCTCTCCATACCCCTTTATCCCTTTAGCTGTAAGGGCCATATCTAACTCCCTCTTAAATATACCCAATTAACTGGCATCAATAACTCTCTGCGGCAGGGAATTCCACAGGTTAACAACTCTGAAGAAGTTTCTCCTGCGCTCAGTCCTAAATGGCCTACCCGTTATCCTAAAACTTTGTCCCCTGGCTCTGGACTTCCTCAACATTGGGAACATTCTACCTGCATCGAACCTATCCAGTCCCATCAGAATCTTATGCATTTCTATGAGATCCCCTCTCATTCATCTAAACTCCAGTGAATAAATGCCCAGAGGATCCAGTCTCTCATGACAGTCCAGCCATCCCTGGAATCAGTCTGGTGAAACTTCGCTGCACTCCCTGAATAGCAAGAACGTCCTTCCTCAGATTAGGAGACCCAAACTGAACACAATATTCCAGGTGAGAAAGCACTAAGGCCCTGTACAACTGTAGTAATACCTCTCTGCTCCTATACTGAAATCCCCTAGCTATGAAGGCTAAAATACCATTTGCCTGCTTTACCACATGCTGTACCTGCATGCTCAATTTCAGTGACTGATGAACCATGACACCCAGGTCTCGTTGCACCTCCCCTTTTTCTAATCTGCCGCAATTCAGATAATCTGCCTTCGTGTTTTTGCCCCCAAAATTGCTAACCTCACATGTATCCACATTATACTGCATCTGCCATGCATTTGCCCACTCAGATAACGTGTCCAATTCACCCTGCAGCCTTTAGCATCCTCCTCACAGCTCACACCGCCACCCACTTTAGTGTCATCCACAAACTGGGAGATATTACACTCAATTTCTTCTTCCAAATCGTTAATGTATATTGAAAGAGCTGGGGTCCCAGCACTGAGCCCTGCGGCACCCCACTCATCACTGCCTGCCATTCTGAAAAGGACCCGTTTATCCCAACTCTCTGCTTCCTGTCTGCCAACCAGTTCTCTATCCATGTCGGTCCATTACCCCCAATACCATGTGCTTTAACTTTGCACACCAATCCTTGTGCGGGACCTTGTCAAAAGCTTTTTGAAAGTCCAAGTACACCACATCCACTGTTTCTCCCTTGTCCACTTTGCTAGTTACATCCTCACAAAATTCCAGAAGATTTGTCAAGCATGATTTCCCTTTCATAAATCTATGCTGACTTGCTCCGATCCTGTCACTGCTTTCCAAATGCGTTGCTATTTCATCCTTCATGATTGATTCCAACATTTTCCCCACTACTGATATCAGGCTCACCGGTCTATAATTACCTGTTTTTGCTCTCCCTCCTTTTTTTAAAAAAATGGTGTTACATTAGCTACCCTCCAGTCCATCGGAACTGATCGAGTCGATAGACTGTTGGAAAATGATCACCAATGCATACACTATTTCTAGGGTCACTTAGTCTGCATCACAGAGTAATTATCAGGCCCTGGGGATTTAGCAGCCTTTAATCCCATCAATTTCCCGAACACAATTTCCTGCCTAATAAGGATATCCTTCAGTTCCTCCTTCTCACTAGACCGACTGTCCCTTAGTACATTCGGAAGGTTATTTGTGTCTTCCTTCGTGAAGACAGAACTGAAGTATTGGTTCAATTGGTCTGCCATTTCTTTGTTCCCCACTATAAATTCACCTGAATCTGACAGCAAGGGACATATGTTTGTCTTCACTAATCTTTTTCTCTTCCCTATTTATAGAAGCTTTTGCAGTTAGTTTTTATGTTCCCTGCTAGCTTCCCCTCGTATCCTATTTTCCCCCTCCTTAATTAACCCCTTAGTCGTCCTCCTGTTGAATTCTAAATTTCTCCCAGTCCTCAGGTTTACTTTTTTTAGACAATTTATATGCCTCTTCCTTGGCTTTAACACTATACTTAATTTCCCTTGTTAGCCATGGTTGAACCACCTTCCCCGTTTTATTTTTGCTCCAGACAGGATGTACAATTGCTGAAGTTCATCCAAGTGATCTTTAAATGTTTGCCATTGCTTATCCACTGTCAACCGTTTAAGTATCCTTTGCCAGTCTATTCTAGCCAATTCACACCTCAAATCGTCGAAGTTACATTTCCTTACGTTCAGGACCCTAGTTTCTGAATTAACTTTGTCACTCTCCATCTTAAGGAATTCAAATATGTTCACTCTTCCCCAAGGGGCCTCGCACAACAAGATTGCTAATTAGTCCCTTCTCATTACACATCACCCAGTCTAGGATGGCCAGCTCTCTGGTTGGTTCCTCGACATATTGGTCTCTCAAAACATCTCTAATACACTCCAGGAAATCCTCCTTCAGTATATTGCTATCAGTTAGGTTAGTTTAATCAAAATGTAGATTAAAGTCGCCCATGATTACTGCTGTACCTTTATTGCACATCTCCCTTATTTCTTGTTTGATGCTGTCCCCAACCTCACGACTACTATTTGGTGGCCTGTACACCACTCCAACTAACGCTTTCTGCACATTGGTATTCCGTAGCTCCACCCATACCGATTCCACATCCAAGCTAATGTCCTTCCTTACAATTGCATTGAGTTCCTCTTTAACCAGCAATGACAACCCGCCTCCTTCTCCTTTCTGTCTATCCTTCCTAAATGTTGAATACGCCTGGATGTTGAGTTCCCAGTCTTGGCCCCCTGGAGCCATGTCTCCGTGATGCCAATCACATCGTATCCATTAACTGCTATCTGCGCAGTTAATTCATCCACTTTTTCCGAATACTCCTCGCATTGAGGCACAGAGCCTTTCGGCTTGTCTTTTTAACACACTTTGCCCCTTTAGTCCCCATCTGCCTGGCTGAACCTTTCTCACATTGAACAACTTCTCCTTTAACTCCACTCACTTCCTCCAAATTAAAGGTTTTGATATCGAAATCCGCATGGGTTTTCGTGGAATATTCTTTGTTCCAGTCCTATTCGGGTCCCCTCACTCATCTCTTATTCGTGTACATTGATGAGTGCATCAGTGCCGTTTTCTGCTCTCGCCCTGAACTTGAACATTTCATTCACTTTGCATCCAAGTTTCACTCCTCCATCACCTTTGCATGGTCCATCTCTGACTCTTCCCTCCCTTGCCTTATCCATGTCCATCTCTGGGGATAGGCTTTAGACCAGTATCCACTCTAAGCCCACTGACTCCCACAGCTACCTGGACTATACTTCCTCCCACATCGCATGCGCGAAGGACTCCATTCCATTCTCCCAGTTTCTCCATCTCCATTGCATCTGCTCTGACGCCACCTTTCACACTTGTGCCCCTGACATGTCTTCCTTTTTCCTCAACAGAGAATGCCCCTCCGCTGTGGTTAGCTTGGCCCTCGAAAGTGTCCATTCTATATCCCGCACCGCTGCTCCCATCCCATCCTCCTCACTCCTGAACCATAAAAGGGGTCAGAGGTTCTAGTAAGATGGAGGAAATGAGGGAAATCCTTATTAGTCGGGAAATTGTGTTGGGGAAATTGTGGGGTTGAAGGCCGATAAATCCTCAGGGCCAGATGGAATGCATCCCAGAGTCTTTAAGCAGGTGGCCTCTGAAATAGCGGATGCATTGACAGTCATTTTCCAACATTCCATTGACTCTGGCTACCCTCCATTCCACAGGAACTGATCCAATGCAACCCCACTTTTTTAAAAAAGGAGAGAGAGAGAAAACAGGGAATTATAGACCGGTCAGCCTGACATCAGTAGTGGGTAAAATGATGGAATCAATTATTAAGGATGTCATAGTTGCGCATTTGGAAAGAGATGACATGATAGGTCCAAGTCAGCATGGATTTGTGAAAGGGAAATCATGCTTAACAAATCTTCTGGAATTTTTTGAGGATGTTTCTAGTAGAGTGGACAAGGGAGAACCATTTGGTGTGCTGTATTAGGACTTTCAGAAGGCTTTCGACAAGGTCGTACACAAGAGATTAATGTGCAAAGTTAAAGCACATGGGATTGCGGGTAGTGTGCTGATGTGGATTGAGAACTGGTTGGCAGACAGGAAGCAAAGAGTAGGAGTAAATGGTTACTTTTCAGAATGGCAGGCAGTGACTACTGGGGTACTGCAAGGTTCTGTGCTGGGGCCCCAGCTATTTACATTGTACATTAATGATTTAGACGAGGGGATTAAATGTAGTATCTCCAAATTTGCTCTAAGTTGGGTGGCAGTGTGAGCTGCAAGGAGGATGCTATGAGGCTGCAGAGTGACTTGGATAGGTTAGGTAAGTGGGCAAATGCATAGCAGATGAAGTATAATGTGGATAAATGTGAGGTTATCCACTTTAGTGGTAAAAACAGAGACAGACTATTATCTGAATGGTGCCAGATTAGGTAACGAGACCTGGGTGTCATGGTACATCAGTCATTGAAGGTTGGCATGCAGGTACAGCAGGTGGTTAAGAATGCAAATGGCATGTTGGCCTTCATAGCAAGGGGATTTGAGTACAGGGGCAGGGAGGTGTTACTACAGTTGTCCAGGGTCTTGTTGAGGCCACACCTGGAATATTGTGTACAGTTTTGGTCTCTTAACTTGAGGAAGGACATTCTTGCTATTGAGGGAGTGCCGCCAAGGTTCACCAGACTGATTCCCTGGATGGCGGGACTGACAATCAAGAAAGACTGGATCAACTGGGCTTGTATTCACTGGACGGGTTTAGACAGGTTAGATGCAGGAAGAATGTTCGCAATGTTGGGGAAGTCCAGAACCAGGGGTCACAGTCTAAGGATAAGGGGTAAGCCATTTAGGACCAAGATGAGGAGAAATTGCTTCACCCAGAGAGTGGTGAACCTATGGAATTCTCTACCACAGAAAATTGTTGAGGCCAATTCATTAAATATATTCAAAAAGGAGTTTGATGTCGTCCTTACTACTAGGGCGATCAAGGGGTATGGGGAGAAAGCGGGAATGGGGTACTGAAGTTGTATGTTCAGCCATCAACTCATTGAATGGCGGTGCAGGCTAGAAGGGCCGAATGGCCTACTCCTGCACCTATTTTCGATGTTTCTATGTCCTCACCTCTCAACCTACCAGCCAGCACATTCAATGGATCATCCTCCAGCATGATCCCACCGCAAATCCTATCTTCTCCTCCCCTCACCTCAGCATTGGGAAGGGACCACTCCCTCCATGGCACCTTGGTCCATTCTGCAGTCACCCCTAGCAAAACCCCCTCGTCCCATGGCAACTTTCTGTGCCAGCGCAGGAGATGTAACACCTGCCCTTTTACCTTCTCCATTCCCACTATCCAGGGCCCCAAATACTCCTGGAAGGTGAAACAGCGATTTACTTAGTACCATCAATTTAGTAAACTGAGTAGGCTGCTCACGATGTGGTGGTCTCTATTTTGGGGAGATCAAGCGTAGATTGGGTGACCACTTTGCTGAACACCTCCATTCAGTCCATAATTTGTGACGGAGGTTCTTATTACTTTAATTCTCCGCTCCACTCCCACTCTGACCTCTCCATCCTCGGTCTCCTAAACTGTTCCAACGAAGTTGAATGCAAGCTCGAGGAACAGCACCTCATCTTTACTTTAGGCACTTTACAATGTTCTGGATTCAACATCGAATTCAACAATTTCAGAGCATAGCCGCTGTCAATCTTTGGCTCACTTCCTTCCCCCCAGAATCTGTTTCTTTTTTCTCCTTCATTATCTGGTCATTATCCCGCCATTCACACCCTAACTTAACTAATGATTTTCTAACTTCTCCCCTTATCATTTCAATTTGACCCATCATCCCCTTTCAGTGCTTGTTACGAATCTGTTCTTTGCGAACACACTCCTGTTCTGATGAAGCATCATCGTCTGACGAAGGATCATCGACCCGAAACGTTAAATCTGCGTTCTCTCCACAGATGCTGCCTGACCCGCTGAGATTTCCAGTATTTTCTGTTTTTATTCAACATTGCGGCATCCGCATTATTTTTCTTGTGGTGTGCGGCCTGTAATTGTCCGGTTTATCAAGTCCTCCCTTTTTAAACAATGGTCCAACCTTAGCAATTCACCTACCCTCCGGCACAACTCCTTTAGTCAGGGATGATTGGAAAATGATGCTCAGAGCCTCTGCAATTTCCTTCGTGGCGAGCAGCTCCATGGGTCACTGAATGTGACGGGACAAGTATTATGTTGGTGTAAAATACAAAAGGTTGTAAATCAGCTGCCCGGGGCTCCTGATTTGAACTCTGGTCCTAAAACACTGAGCCCCTCCCCTGTTGTCTCCGTATTTCAAACGCATCCTATTATTGACAAAACGTTACTCTACTTAGTCTCCCTTCATGGTTTCTGTTAACAGAAGGCCCCAAGAATGGCCTGACCTACCCTCCCAATGGAAAACCAGCGTCAACGCTAATTAAACAGTGAGCGCCTGTGAAAATGAAGGATTCCCTGCCACTGTGGCACGTACAAGACACCAAGGCCGCAGACAGAAGCTGACCGATCGGGAGTTACAGGCTTCATTCGCTTGAGGTCGTCTGCAGTACCCCCACGGCTGTTTTAGTGATGGACACCTGAAGGCTGAACTTCTGCAGATCACTCTGGATGTTGATGGAATGCAGGAGGACATTCACTTCACAACATGCTGCTGTTTCGGCTCTCCAGTAATTGTACAGCAGGAGCTCGGGGTGGTTGTACTGAGAAACCTGTTATACGTCCTTCGAGTATGGAGAGGGCGCTGGGCATTACCAGACAATTCATCCCGTGTGCTGAGAGAGCTTCTGTTGTTTAAATGTTTATCGTGACACCACGGAGTCAGTGAGTTTCCTGA
Organism: Pristiophorus japonicus; assembly: GCF_044704955.1. Taxonomy (NCBI): domain Eukaryota; kingdom Metazoa; phylum Chordata; class Chondrichthyes; family Pristiophoridae; genus Pristiophorus; species Pristiophorus japonicus. The sequence continues at coordinate 301,241,396 of NC_091981.1, forward strand.
AGAGCGAGGGAGATGAGATTGAAGACCGTTTCTTCTGGAAACGAAAGGTCTGGCTGGAAATCGTGAGTTTTCCCAGGAGCAGAGCATCCAATAATAATAATCAGAATCTTCATCTGAATGTTCATCAATGCTCTGTCGAGGCTGCACCCTTGAATATATCTGTGATCCTAATTGCGAGCTTATCGTCTAGGTTCTATCCAGTAGACTAGCTCTCCAATATCAAATGGTGTTAACTTACCAGTTACCTGAGGAGGCTGGTAGTAAATTTTTGTCCTCATATATTAAGTCAAAATTATTAATCTCAACTGCAAATTTATAATCGAACTGGATTATGGTGAATCACTATGCTATAATTGGACGGCCTAGTGAACTTACGGATTCGTTGGTACTGGAAATACTCAACCAATCTGACCCAATCCATGTAGGACACTTTGGCAAACCAAATAACGATCGATCCCTCCCAGACACTGCCTGTAGTGGGGAACGGGGTTGAACGTGGATGAGGTTAAGGATCCGTCTGTCCTTGATCAATATTCAACTCAAGTTACCAATCCCACTGTTGTTGTTTGGTGTCTGTTGCCCCTATATATTGCCATTTCAGGTGCCTGGATATATTGCACAGGTGCTATGTTGTAACATGTTTGCCCTTCAATGCAACTGATGGTTTCCTTGACTGAGAAAGCACAACGAACTATCTCTGCCCTTCAATAGTACCACTAGTAGTGGGACCCCCACCCTCAGTAATTTACCAGTATTGTTACTCGACCAGCCACACTAACTCTGGCTAGCAGGGCCGACGCTGGGTACTCTGACGAGTGGCTCACCTACTGACCGATCAAAGTCTCTCCAGGTACAACGCTCACACCAGGAGTGTGATGGAACACCCGCCTGGGTAGAATAAGCTGCGGCTTCAAAAACAATTGTTCAAAACTGTCCAGCACAGGTGGGTTTGCTTGTCACGCCCTGGTTACCTATTCACCCCTCCGTGGCTGCAGTGTCCATGGTCTATACAGGGCACTGCAGCAACTCCCCAAGGTAACTTCATCAGCACCTCCTTCCTCTGTGACCTCCATCAGTGAAAGGACAAGTGCAGCAATGTTCCTGGGACACCATTCCCTCCATGTCACACACGGCCATGAATAAAACACATATAACTGTTCCCTCATTGTCTCTGTGTCAATGTCTTGGAATTTCCTGCTGACCTACAATAGGGCAGCACCATCACCACAAGGACTGCAGTGGTTCAAGGAGAAGGTCCATCACCCCCACCGTCTCAGGGCAACTAGGGATAGACAATAAATACAACGGTATCATCACTCAATGCTGACACCACAACAATCTATAGAGAAACGCAAGGTATTCTGGAACAGGCTCTATCTGGGCCTTCCTACACGCAGCCTCTCCACAGATACCGATCGCCAAGAAAGACATAGTGCTCTAAATCACTTTTCAAGATCTCAGGTCCTGTAACAGAAGCTGACATCTGTCCCATTCCTCACACAGCGGCCATGATTGAACATAAGAACACAAGAACATAAGAATTAGGAACAGGAGTAGGCCATCTAGCCCCTCGAGCCTGCTCCGCCATTCAACAAGATCATGGCTGATTTGAGAAACTAGCAGACATCACATAGCTCTAACGCTTATCAAAGTTCACTCGGAGCTGTCACTAAAGCACAGAACCTCAAACTTGTTGTGTTTGTCTTTGCCTGGACTCTACAAGTTTACTATAATTAAAAAATCGCCGTCCACCTGCTCAGCAGTGAGGACGAGGTCGAGTGAATTCACTGTTGAGGGTTCTGCACGCACCTGGCGTATCAGTCATCTGTATCCCTTTCTGTGACACCTCACTCCTGACATTGTCTATCCAGCCCTTCCTTGGTCTTCCTCAGCTTCTTGCTCCATGTCGCTCTGTGTGCAGCATTCTTCATTCTTTGTATCCCGGAAACTTCTCGTGACCCAGCACTCTTCTCCCGATAATAACGTGCAGATAACCTTGCTTCATAAGCTCTCGACTTATTTAAATATAGCTATCCTTCCATATCCCTTTAAGCATTCCAACAGCAGCTGACTCAAGTCCAATCCTTCTTTGTTGTCATCTTCACAATTCCCAATCACTGACACTAACCCACCGAGGTGTACAAATTGTTCCACCTGTTCAACTGCATCCCCTATACTTGTAATCACAACATCTTCCTGAGAATTCCCAAATTAAATGACTTTCATCTTTATTATGTTAATTGTTTATCGAAGTTTTCTGCTGTCCAAGCAAAGCTTGTGAGCCTTATGCACTGGTAGAGTACATAAGGGAGAACCAGTAGATGTGGTGCATTTGGACTTTCAAAAGGCTTTTGCGAAGGTCCCGCAAGAGATTAGTGTGCAAAATTAAGGCACATGGTATTGGGGGTAATGTATTGACGTGCATAGAGAAATGGTTGGCAGACAGCAAGAGTGAGTGGGAAAAACGGGTCATTTTCAGAATGGCAGGCAGTGACTAGTGGGGTGTCACAGGGTTCAGTGCTGGGACCGCAGCTATTTACAATATTCATTAATGATTTAGATGAAGGAATTTAAAGTAATATCTCCAAGTTTGCAGATGACACTAAGCTGGGAGGCAGTGCGTGCTGCAAGGAAGATGCTAAGAGGCTGCAAGGGGACTTGGACAGGTTAGGTGAATGGGCAACTGCATGGCAGATGCAATATAATGTGGATAAATGTGAGATTATCCACTTCAGTGGCAAAAACAGGAAGGCAGCTGATTATCTGATGGTGACAGATTAGTAAATGGGGACGTGCAACGAGACCTGGGTGTCATGGTACATCAGTCATTGAAGTTAGGCATGTAGGTACAGCAAGCAGTAAAGAAAGCAAATGGCATGCTGGCCTTCATAGCGAGCGGGTTTTAGTATAGGAGCAGAGAGGACTTGCTGCAGTTGTACAGGGCCTTGGTGAGACCACACCCTGAGTATTGTGTGCAGTTTTGGTCTCCTAATCTGAGGAAGGACATGCCTTCTATTGAGGGAGTGCAGCGAAGGTTCACCAGACTGATTCCCGGGATGGCAGGACTGACATATGAGGAAAGACTGGCTCGACTCGGCTTATACTCACTGGAATTTAGTAGAATGAGAGGGGAATCTCAGAGAAACGTGTAAAATTCTGACGGGCCTGGACACGTAAGATGCAGTAAGAATGATCCCAATGTTGGGGAAGTTTAGAACCGGGGACACATTATAAGGATAAGGGGTAAGCCATATACGACCGAGATGAGCAGAAACTATTTCACCCAGTGGATTGTGAAACTGTGGAATTCTCTGCCACAGAAAGTTGTTGAGTCCAGTTCGTTAGATTTATTCAAAAGGGAGTTAGATGTGGCCGTTACGGCTAAACAGATCAGCGGGTATGGAGAGAGGGCTGGGGTGGGGTACTGAGGTTGAATGATCAGCCATGATCATATTCAATAGTGGTGCAGGATCGAAGGGCTGAATGGCCTGCTCTTGCAACTATTTTCGATGTTTCTATGAGCCAGTCAATGGTCAGCGAATTTGAGATTGTTTCAAACCTGGCCACCTGAGGTGATCCTCCAATATTACCTTTCAGTGCAAGGATCATTACAGCTTCCAGTACTGGATTACATATATCAGGTGACAATGTGCATCCTTATCTCAGCCCAACTGTTGGTCGAACCCATTCTATTTGTGTCCTTCCACTCCAGCGCAAACAGCGACATCTGCTGGACGCTTTCTTTCAGTTTCACAAGTTTCCTAGGAATACCGAACATCGTCAAGATATTCCAAATGCCTTCTCGCCTGACACTGTCAAAGGCCAGCTATTTGATAGCTTTGTGAAGCGCCTTGCGACATTTTCGGACAAAACCGCTATATAACTACAAGTTGTTGTTGTAAAGTGGATGTTGTGTTACATACATTTCTCCGGACCCTGTCTTGCGTCTCAGGGGAAATCATTGAGAATCTCCGGGGCACCAAATGACTGTAAACCATATGAAAGATTATTGGCACTAGGCCCAGGGGCCCAGCCGTGCTCTGTGTGTGTTACAGTGAGCGTGATGGACAGGTTTACAGTCTTACATTTCAGAACGGACAGAGCACCAAACACATTCTGGCCACTGCTGGAATTACAGGGCCCAGGGCTTATTGCCTGGCTAGTATTAAAGACATTGTCATTTACTGTTGACTGAGGATGAACCTCTCTGATTCTCAGAGCCTTTAACAGGAGGAGTTTGAACAGGGATCTGTCCACCACAGGGATCACATGGGAATCATCCCAGGAGATGGGTCTCTGGGGGTAGTTAGATAATATAACTATTCACCACATTCTGGTTATAAGTTGACTGCGGGATTAAAGGGAGGTGTGGAAACTGAATTGGCTCTCAGACAAACAGCAGAGAGTAGCGGTGAACGGTTATTTATCGGACTGGAGGGTGGTATACAGTGCTGTCCCCCAGGGATCATTATTGGAACCACTGCTCTTTTGATATATATCAATGATCTGACCTTGGGGAGAATGGGCATTATTTCAAAGTGTGCAGATGGCAGCAATCTCAGAAATGCAGTAAACAGTGAGGAGGATAGTAATAGAAATCAGGAGTAGATAATCAGACTGGTGAAATGGGCAGCCACATGGCAGATCACTTTCAATGCAGAATAGTTTGCAGTGATGCATTTTAGAAAGTAAATGTGCAAAAGTGAAGGAAATGGAAGAAATTTAAAGGGACTGCATTAAGAGAGAAAGAGCTGTGGGTTCACGGACACAAATCTTTGAAGTTAAACATTCAAACTGCACCCTTCGCTTTATAACTAATGGAATAGAGAACGAAATCAAGGAAGTTATGGTAAACATTTATAAATCACAGTTGCATATGTACTTGAAAAGGAGCACCTTGCAGACTATGGGGAAATATCACTGGATTGGGATTAATTTAATCGCTCGTTCATAGAGAGGGCACAGACACAATGGTCCGAATGGCCTTCTGTGCTGTATCATTCGATGATCCCAAGAGATGGGGTCACTGAGAGGGGTTAGGAGTGGTGCTGAATCAATGTTCCCCAATGTGCATGGGATGGAAGCAGCGTCTCTCTGCACCGCAAGTTACCGAGTGTCTCATTGACACAAACAACACTATTATCATTTACAGTTCTAGGTTTCTTTAGTTAATGAGACATGATGTCTGAATTATATTAGTGCTGCCTCCATAAGGGGGAAACTTGAGGAGCTGTGCCGTTAAATGCCGGCAATTGCCGATTTAAATTCAAACAGCTGCACCGTTTTTAAAGGGGCACAAGCCATCGTAACTTAACAAAAAAAATTATTAGGTACTTAACAAATTAAATTAAAACTCTAAACGCACCCTTCATGGAAGGCGTCGCGCAGAGAGCCCTCCATTCGGCGCTTGTGGAACTGTCTCTCGACACAGAGTCACCTTTATTGGTTTATTAGAAACAGGCCCCATCTCCGTGTGAGCCGTGGGAATGCGGGTTGATGTTCGGGAGCCCGTGGGCCGCGGACTGAGCCTCAGGCTGATTGGGACATTCATTTACTGCGGGTTAAACAGCGCTGGGATAAAAAGGGGAAGTCGGCTTTACAGCCTCACTTACCTGGGAGGGTTCGCTTGTTATAATGGAGGGGCTGCGGGTTCTGGGTTTGTTATTTGTGGCAATCTGTTCATCTCAACCGCCCTCTCTCCTTCTCCCCGCCGATAAATGTTGGTTGTCTCTCAAATTCCGCCAAGACTGCGGCTTTCCGGGAATTGAAGGCAGTGAGTGTGTGGGGAGAGGCTGCTGCTTTGATGCCGGGAGCCGGGATGTGCCGCCGTGTTTCTATTCACTGGACAATCTGCCAGGTGGGTGTGTTCTCGGGCCGTCTATATTGTGGGCCAGTTTTTTCCAGGGCCATCCCCAATCCAGCTGCACTCGGGGATTCCCTGGACAGTATCCTCTCTCCCTGTCCTGAAATATCACGTGGTGTTTCAAACCTCTCCACTCCGGGGGTAGAACTGAGGGTGGGTCTGGGACCCGCACCACTCGGGGGATGGTGGGTTTGGGAGTTGGTACATCAGATATTGAGGGCAGCAGTTTGACCCTGGCCCAGTATCTGAACCTCTAACCCTTCTATTGCCGGATGTGACTTGGAAGTCGATGATTGTCCAGGATAGGAGGACAGTGTGAAGGAGCCCAGCTTCCTGCTGCCTCTGACCATTTGCTTTGATTTCTATCGATTAGATCCGGGTCCCTTAAACACAACCAGAGCAGTGATGAGCTGGAGCTGGTCAACGGGTTTCCATTAGACGGAGAATGGGAGGGGATGGAAACAAGACGGTGGTCCTGACCTGGGTGGAGTTTCTCGCCCTCCCGGTAACTGTTCCCTTGCCACTCCCCGTGGAGCAACTAACCGCCTGTCATTGACCATCTTGCAGTGTGCACCAAGGATGGGCGGGTCCTGATCGCCATCTCCAAGGATTTGACGCTTCCTCCTGTAAACCTGACCACGGTCCATCTGAAGGATGGACACGGAGCTGAGTGCAGTCCGACCGTGGCCTCTGCAGACACTGTGCTCTTTCAGTTCGCAGTCAGTGAGTGTGGAACTACTCAGCGGGTAGGTATTGTGGGCTGGGAGCCCCACCAATGTCTGTCAGTCCGGTAAGGATATCTGAAGGGTAATGTGATAGACAATAAGGGAATGTGATAGACAATAAGGGAATGGCAGACTTTCTCAATGTCTTTGCAATCGGTCTTGAGACGAGGATGTAGTACCAGAGATACTAGAAATAATAAATCAATGAGGAGCTTGCTGGATTTAATACCAGTAGAATACTGAGACGGAACAAGTGTAGGTCTCTGGGACCTGATGGTCTCCATCCCTTGGTATTAAAAGATGTAGGTGACGATATTGCTGCAAGTTGTGTTATGAATTGCAAAACTCTTAATCCTACAATTGTCTCCTTGGAGTAGCTCATTGAAAATATCAACTTCAGGTTGGAGAAAGTGGAATCTGGAAACCATAATCCGTGGTCTAATGCTGTCGTGGTGAAGTTGCTGGAATATATCGGGGCAGTGACTGAGCATCTGGGTGGATATGAACTGATGGTTTCCGGATCGGTCAGTGAAAGGCCAATCACGTCAATCTAACTGACTTGCATTGGTTTCAGGACGTCACTGGGTGATAAGGGTGTGTTTATGAATCTATATATCTGCAGAAGTTGCTTGAGGTTCCAAAGAATGGCCCAAATGACTTGAAGGCAACTTATTGAAAAGGTTATGGAATTGGATAGTGAGTAAACATCACAAATGATATTGGAAATGTACTTCAAGTGTTAAGATATGACTCGTGGTTTTCCCTTGGGATCTATACTGGGAGGTGGGGCTCGGCTTTACACTATCACTGACTTGGATAAAAGAATAGTGGGCTGTATGATCCATGTTTGAAGTGAGGTGGCAGTGAGTTGTGTAGATGGAGGCTGAGAAGTTGCTAATGGATGGGCCTAGATTAAGTGAGTGATCTCTCATCTGGCAGAGATTTAAACAATGTGGGGCAGTGAGGTCATCCATTTTGGGACTATAGATCGATCAGTAATTTATAAATGGTCAGCTTGGAATTGTGTGGGGATTTGGGGATAGCAATCACTACAAGCCGCTGGGCAGCTGTAAACCATGATTGAATAGACTAATGGAATGTTCACAGTATCTCGGTGTCTGGAATACAAAGGGGTTGGATAATGGGAGCTATGAAGTTCTAGTTAGACTGCATCAGTTCAGGACAACACACCTCGGGAAGAAGATATTTGCCTTGGAGGAGATGCAGTGCAGATTGACCAGAATGATCGTGGATCTAAGTGTTAAATTGAGGTCAAGTTCCATAGACTTCGATTGTGTTTTCTCCAGGATAGATTAAGGGGTGATCTAGATGCTTTGATGGGGTAGGCCTGGAAAAGTTTATTTCTAGTGGACAGGCCACAACAAAGGGCATATCAATAAATAGAGCTCGGCCAGTCAGGGTGATGTCAGGAAGCAAGTCACAAGCTGGTGGGAATCTGCAACTGTCTCAGAAATAGCTGAGGTTGGATCCATTAAATTTCTGAACTGTGATTGAGATTTTCTCTGGCAAGGGTATTAAGGGTTACAGAACCAAGGCAATAGGATGGACTTAGTCAGCCATGGTCTAATTGCAAGGTGGAACATTATGGAGGGGCTGCATGGCGTGCTCCTGTCCCTCTGTACTGATGGTCTTCTGTCTCTTGTAGCTGGACGGGGTGAACGCCGTGTATGAAACGGATGTGTTGGGTCAGTTTGAGATCTTGGATGGAGCTTTGGGATCGGTGACCCGGGACAGCCCCTTCAGGTGAGAATGGGAGCACATTGAGCGGGGAGAGAAGGTGAGTAGCTGAATTCTCCAGCCGTGTCCGTTCTCTTGCAGGCTCCATGTCCAGTGCAGTTACAAGGGAAGCCAGGAGTCGGATCTGCAGGTGAAGCCCCGAGTTTACACCCTTTCTCCACCACTGCCTGCCACTGAGGCCGGGATCCTGGTTCTGGAGCTGAGACTAGCGAGAGGTAGGGAGTGCTGCCGATGGCTCGTGTCCAACTTCAGGCTCTCTGCAAATAGTGCCCGTCCTTCATCTTTCTCTTTTCAGATGGTGGCTACCGGAACTGGTACGTGGCCAGTGACTACCCGATCCTGAGTGTGCTCCGGGACCCCGTGTTTGTGGAGGTTCGTGTCCTGAACCGGAACGATCCGTCCCTTGTGCTGGTGCTCAATGCCTGCTGGGCGACCCCCACCCCCGAACCGTATTCGGGGCTCCGATGGGACCTCCTGGTGGGCAGGTAAGGCAGTGAGTGAGGGAGCTTGGGGCAGGCTGGGGATTGGGGAGGGGGCGACATGGACTGGGTAGGCTCGAACGGGGCGATATTACAAATCTGAGGTCAGGGTTAATTGGTTTAAATGTTCTTTGGAATGTACTCGAGTTTCTTTATCTAGTCTAATCTCAGGACGTTAGTTTGATGTACTCTTAAAATACCCTCTTTCTCTGTTCCAGGTGCCCATTTGTGGGCGACAATTACAAAACCCTCCTCCTCCCGGTAGACGGTGCTTCCCATTTGCGGTTCCCAACTCACCATAACCGGTTTGTAGTCAGCACTTTCGCTTTCTGGGACCAAGTTTCGGGCCGGGCTCTGACCGGGGAGGTGAGCTTCCTTCCGTGTTTCTCTCGGTCACTTGGTCTTGGGGTGTCGCTAACAGTGAGGCAACCCCTGTTGACCCTTTGAATGTAGAAGCATTAATCCCCTGACTGGGAGCTGTGGGACTGACCAGACCGCACTCTCTTTCCAGGTTTACTTCCACTGCAGTGCTGAGGTTTGCTACCCATCCACCCGAGAGAACTGCACGGCTCCCTGCAGCCCCAGTAAGTACCTGGGATCTGACTGGAAACTGAACCCTGATGGAGGGTGGGTGAGGGACCTTTGGACACTGGGTACAGGAGGAGTGTCGCCAATCTGCTGGCTCTGAACTGTTCGCCAGTTAGTTTACAGCAAAATACGAATTTGGCTCAGCGGGTCTGATCACATCGTGCCTTGGTTCTGAATGTAATCCACCCCTGGGGTTCGGCAACATTTATTCTGCTTCCGCGGTGGGAACCGAACCGATATCTGGTGGCGGGAGAGACCTGGGCAATGTGTGGATGTCCAGTGTAATCGTTGGTCAAAATAGTGTTTAAATCTAATCCCCCCCTTCCCCAGGAGACCAGTCTGGCCATTATACCGTCAGCGACTGCAAATGTTGCTCGGTTGAAAAGGGTCTTTATGTGAATAGGGAGTAAATCTTGGTCTGACAGAGAACTGTATTTAACTACAGTCTAATCTCATCTTTCTTTGGTGCCTGACGATTTTTGCATTCGGCCATCGGTTTGAACACCTGATTTGGGGCTTCAGGCAGCTCAGCAGTAAATCATCCACCTTGAACTCTTGTCTCTTTGCCCTTATTCCCCCAGAGAGGCGAAGAAGTGCCGATGCCCGGCCTGGGGCCTTGGTGACCGCTGAAGGACCCATCATTTTCCTGGAAGATGAGCAGAGACTCTCTGTGGCGATCCCCCAGGAAGGTAAAGGAGCACCCTCCAACTGTGTGCAGTGAAGAGTAACTGGTGCCCATCTAACACTGGCTTCTCCCCACAGATGCTGCTGCTGATACCCCCTCCCGTGTCCTTCCTGGAGTAGCGGTTGGGGTAGCACTGCTCTCCATGGCCCTGTTGGTCGGGACTGTCGCCATGTGGAAAATAGACCATCGCCGCAGGGTGGGCTCAGAGTGCAGCTCTATGGAACTGTAGATGTGTCTGTTCGATAATAAACTCCTGTTATAGGTGAGCACTGGTGTCGTGTTAACTTTCAAATACTGGCTGGATTTTACACTCCTTTCCAGTGAGTTAATTTGTTACCTGCTTTGACAATTGCTGGTGCTGCTTTTGTTGATCCACCCGCCCCCCACCCCCCCCCCCCACCACGCCACCAGCCAAGTTCAGGGCAAGCCTAGTGTGGGTTTGTCATGTCGAGTGGGAAGGACTGGCGCGCTTGCATTGAACTCCGTCCCTTGGGATGGGTCCCGGGTCCGTCTCTCTGCCATTGCTGCTTCCATGAGACCATGGAGGCACGATGTGGGCTCTCTCCTTGGGGTGGAGGCAAGAGGCAGAACGTCGGGTGTATTGAAGCCCAGATGCTGTTGCCCTTTGACGGGAGCCGGGCAGAGCTGCAACTCTCCAGATTCCCAGTCTCTCTCCGGTCTGCGTAAAATAACTGGCACCCACAGGAATGATGTGGATTGAGAATAACAATCCAAGTTCCTCAAACTGGGACAGTTGGCAAACTCTTCTGGACCACAGATTGTCTCGGATGATGGGTCACCGGCCCAGGCAGTGTCGGGTGGGATATGGTGACGTATTGCATCTTCAGCGAGTGGTGAGCAGCTCCATTGGTCACAGAATGTGGGGGACAAGTATAATGTTGTAAAATACAAAAGGTTGTAAATCAGCTGGCAGGGCTTACTCACTTGAACTCTGAACCAAAACCTACAGTGGATCCACTGAGGAGGAACTGAAGGATATCCTTATTGGGTGGGAATTTGTGTTAGGGGAAATTGAAGGCCAATAAATCCCTGGGACCTGATTTGTCTGCATCCCAGAGTACCTAAGGATGTGACCCTGGAAATAGTGCATGCATTGATGATTTTCCAACAGTCTATCGACTCTGGATCAGTTCCTTGAAAACCACTTTTTTAAAAAAGGAGGGAGAAAAAATGGGTAATTAATTATAGACCGGTTAGCCTGACATCAGTAGTGGGCGAAGATGATATAGCAGCACATTTGGAAAGCCGTGCCCAGCTCCGACAAAGTCGGCATGGAGTTTTGTTAAGGAAGTCACACTCGGCAAATCTTCTGGAATATTGAGGGTGTAACTAGTAGAGTGGACAAGGGAGAACCAGTGGATGTGTATTTGGACTTTCAAAAGGCTTTTGACGGTCCCATGAGATTGGTGTGCAAAATCAAAGCGCATGGTTTTGGGATAATGTAGTGACATGGATCGAGAACTGGTCAGCAGACAGGAAGTCTGGATAAACGGGTCCTTTTCAAATGGCACGCAGTGACTAGTGGAGGGCCTCAGTGCAGGGACCCCAGCTCTTTACAATATACATTAACGATTTACATGAAGGAATTGACTAATATCACCAAGTTTATAGATGACACTAAACAGTGTGGCAGTGTGAGCTGTGAGGAGAACGGTAAGAGGCTGCAGGGTGACTTGGACCAGTTAGGTGAGTGGGCAAATACATGGCAGCTGAGTATAATGTGGATACATGTGAGGTTATCCACTTTTTGGGGCAGAAACACGAAGGCAGAATATTATCTGAATGGTGGCAGATTAGGAAAAAGGGAGGGGCAACGAGAGCTGGGTGTCATGGTTCATCAATCACTGAAAGTGGGCAGGCAGGTACAGCAGGAAGTGAAGAAGGCAAATGGTATGTTGGCCTTCAGAGCTAGGGGATTTGAATAGAGGAGCACAGAGGCCTTACTGCAGCTGTACAGGGCCTTGGTGAGGCTTCACCTGGAATATTGTGTTCAGTTTTGGTCTTCTAATCTGAGGAAGGACATTCTTTCTCTGGACTGAGTCCAGAGATGGCTGGACTGTCATGAGACTGGACCAGCTGGACATTTATTCACTGGAGTTTAGAAGGATGAGAGGGGATCTCACAGCAACGTATAAGATTAGGACAGCACATGTTAAATGTGGGAAGAATGTTCCAGATTTGTGGAAGTCGAGACCCAGGGGACATAGTCTGAGGATAAGGGTTAGGCCACTTAGGACTGAGATAAGGAGAAACCTCTTCACTCAGACTTAATCTATGGAATTCCCAGCCGCAGTGAGTTGTTGCCAGTTCATTGGATGTATTCAAGGGGAGTTAGATATGGCTCTTATGGCTAAGTGGACCAAGCGGTATGGAGAGAAAGCAGGAAATGGGTACTGAGGGAATGATCAGCCATGGTATTGAATGGTGCTGCAGGTGCAAAGGGCTGCAGGGCCTACTCCTGCATCTATTTTGAGTTTCTAACCCTGAGCCCTTCTCCCGGTGTCTCTGTATTTCAAACTCGTCCTATTGACATTTTTATACTTAATCTCCCTTCATGGTTTCAGTAAACAAAAAACCCTGAGAATGGTTTGACCTGCCCTTCCAATGGTAATCCAGCACAAACACAAATTAAACAATGAGGGCCTGTGTAAATGAAGTATTCCTTGCCACTGTGGCAGGTACAATATACCAAGGCCACTGACCGAAGCTGGTCGATCGGGATTTACAGGCTTCATTTGTGTGAGGTCATGTTAAGTACCCCCCACCCCCCCCCGGATGATTGTGATGGACACATGAAGGCTGGTCTTTGACAGATCATTCTGGTTGTTGATGGATTGGAGGATGGCATTTATTTCAAGCACCAGAGGGGAGGAAGAGTTGTACGAGGAAATGTGTTAGAGTATGGAGAGGGCGCTGGGTATTGGGAGACAATTCGCCCCTTGTACTGCAAGAGCTTCCATTGGTTAAATGTTTATAGTGACATCAGTTAGGTTCAGAGTTGATGAGCTGGAGTCCGAGCTTCAGACCCTGGGACAGCAGGGAGTGGGAGAGTTATCTGGCCACTGTGTTCCAGGAGGCAGTCACGCCCCTTCGGTGAAATAACTCAAAATTGGTCCGTGGTCAGTGAGAGTTGGGTGATGGAGGAGCCTCCACGCTTGCTCTTGTCCGACACGTTAAATTTTCTTGCTCCGTGTGGACCAGGGCAGGGACTGCAGGGCGAATGGGCAAATTGACCATAGCACCGTGCTACAGGGGGCTGTTCAAGTGGTGGAAGTAAAATGGAATATTAGTGGTGGAGGGAAGTAAATTTAGGGGGATAGATACTGTTCTCTGCAAGCGAGAGTCCCGAAGGTTCTGTTGCCTGTCTGGTGCCAGGCTTAAGGACATCTCCTCTGGGCTAGAGAGGAATTGGAGTGGAGGGGAAGATCCCGTTTGTCGTGGTCCACGCAGGTAGCAATGATATAGCTGAAGCAAAAAGGAGGTTCTGCTGAGAGTATGAGCTGTTAGGCGCTATCTTAATACACAGAACCACAAACCTAATAATCTCTGGGTTACTACCTGAGCTATCAGCAAATGTGCAGAGGGCAAATGAGATCAGAGAGATGAACGCGTGGCTCAAAGATTGGTGTGGGAGGAATTGGTTTTGTATTCATGGGGCACTGATTCATGGGGTGAGAACGAGCTGTTCTGTTGGGACGGGCTTCACTTGAATCAGGCTGGGACCAGTGGTGAATTGATTAACTAGGGCTGTAGAAAAAGCTTCGAATTAAATAGGTGTAGGAGGTTTCAGGTGAGGGGAACATGTTCAAAAGTCAGAGGCAAGAGAAGGCAATAAAGCAGGGTAACAATGGGGGTAATGATAACTGGAGTACAACAGGAAGGGGCAGAATGTATAAAATTGAGAGTGCATCAGAGAGTGGGGTCAAAGCCGGGAAAAAGTGAAAATTAAACGCTTTTTATCTGAATGCACGCAGCATTCTTAACATGACATGAGTTGACAGCACAAATAGATATAAATGGGTTATGATCTGATAGCCATTACAGAGTCGTGGTTACAAGGTGACCAAGGCTGGGAACTGAATATTCAGAACTATTTGACAATTCGGTCGCATCAACAAAAAGGAAAAGGAGGTGGGGTAGCAGCGTTAATAACGGATGAGATCAATGCAGTAGTGAGAAATGATAATGGATCAGAAGATAAGGATGGGGTGGAGATAAGAGATAAAAAGGGGAATAATTCCCTGGTGGGTGTTGTCTATAGGCCCCTAACGGTAGCTACACTGTTGGACAGAGAATAAATCAACAAATAATGTAAGATCGGTCGTACCCCTTCTCGCCCGACACTGTCAAAGGCCAGCTGGTTGATCACTTTGTGAAGCGCGTTGGGACATGTTAAGTTAAGCCACTATATAAATGTCAGCTGGCCTCTGACAGTGTCGGGCGAGAAGGGGTATGTTATGTTTTACAAGCCTCCATTTGCATTGTTGTAAAATGGATGTTGTTATACACATTTCTCCGGATCCTGTCTTGCTGCGCAGGGGAAATCATTTTGTAACTCCGGGCTAACAAATGACTGTAAACCAGATAAAAGGTTTTTGGGACTAGGCCCACGTGCCCAGCTGTGCTCTGTCTTTGTTACATTGACTGCGCTGGACAGGGTTACAGTCTGACATTTCACAATAGTCAGAGCACCATACACATGCTGGCCACTGCTGGAATTACAGGACCTCGGGCTTACAACCTGACTCGTATGCGAGACATTGTCATTTGTGTTATGTTCATAATAAAGTAATGCAACTGAGTACTGTAGACAATGAGTAAGTGTGACCGTAGTTCCTTTTATTCAGGCTCCAGATTGCTGGCATCGCTTAGGAGGCCTGCTTATTTACAGTGCTCCCAAGGGATGATGGTATCCCTTTGGACTCCAACAGATACGCCCTCTGGTGGTGGTTTTATACAGGTTGCATACATATCACTCCCTCCCAAAGTCAATAGTACACTTATTTACATGGTGAGACTTTCTGGGTCTTTTCGGTCCCTTGTCAATCATCTCGATACAAATGCGGGTGTGGGTGAGTTCGTTTGTTCTTTGCTGGGTAACTGGCTTTGCCGGGCTGCTAAGTTCAGTTTCTTGATCAACTGTGATGTCGGTTGCCACTTCTGTATCTTGGAGGGTCGATGTTGGTGGTATCATCGGGATGCTCGTGGCAATTTGGTTTGGTCCAAATGCTTTCTGCAAGTTAGTCCATTGGCAATTTGACCTGAAACACCCTCCTCCCTTCTTTGGCCATGAGTGTGCCAGCAAGCCATTTGGGACCATGTCCATAATTTGAGTACAAATACAGGGTCATTGACTTCAATGTCGTGTGACAAGTTGGGCAATCATGCTACATGCTTTGTTGATGCCGGCTTCCTCGACTTGATCAGGGTGGACAAGAGAGAGCCTTGTTTTGAGCACCCCTTTCATGAGTAGCTCGGCTAGGGGAACCTACGTCAGCGAGTGTGGTCTGGTGTGGTAACTGAGCAGGACTCGGGTCAGTCAGGTGTGCCGGGAGCCTTCCGACACATATTTCAACCTTTGCTTGATGGTTTGAACTGCCCGTTCTGCCTAACCATTGGATGTGGGCTTGAATGGGGAGTTTTGATGTGTTTGATGCCATTGCGGGTCATGAATTCTTTCAATTCAGCACTGGTGAAGGACGGCCCATTGTTGCTGACAAGGACATCGGGCAGGCCACGTGTGGCAAACATGACTCTTAGGCTTTTGATGGTGGCAGTGTGCGTGCTTACAGGCATTATTACACGTTCAATCCATTTTGAATAAGCAATTACAACTATCTAAAACATCTTGCCTAGAAACGGGCCCACAACCTCAATGTGGATTCTCGACCATGGTTTGGAGGGCCATGAGCACAAACTTAGCAGTGCCTCTCTGGGTGCATTGTTCAGTTGCGAGCAACTGTTGCATTGGCACATGCACGACTCTAAGTCTGAGTCGATGCCCGGCCACCACACATGGGATATGGCTATAGTTTTCACCATTACTATACCTGGGTGGGTACTGTGTAGCTCGTGTATGAAAGTTTCCTTGCCTTTCTTAGGCCAAACTATGCAATTACCTCAGACAGTCCGCTTGTATGGACATTTCATCTTTGCGGCGCTGGAACAGCTGGATCTCTTCATGCATCTCCGCTGGGATGCTGGACCGGCTCCCATGCAGCACTCAGTTTTTATTACAAGGGACAGTAAAGGATCCTGGCAGGTCCAGGTCCTGATCTGGCACGCTGTAACGGGTGAATTTTCGTTTTCGAATGCATCCATCACCAAGAGCAAGTCTGCAGGCTGTGCCATTTCCACCCTGGTGGTGGGCAATGGTAGCTGACTGAGAGCATCAGCACAGTTCTCTGTCCCGGTCTGTGGTGGATTACATAGTTGAATGCAGCCACCGTGAGCGCCCATCTTTGGATGCGGGCAGAGGCATTGGTATTCATCCCTTGGCTCTCTGAGAATAGCGATAGTAGGGGCTTATGGCCAGTTTCTAGCTCAAACTTGAGACCAAACAGATACTGGTGAATTTTTTCACCCCATAAACACATGCCAGAGTTTCTTTTTCAAACATGCAATAGGCTATTTCGGCCTTAGACAAACTCCTGGATGCATAGGCGACCGGTTGTAATGTTCCCGATTAGTTAGCTTGTTGTAACACGCACCTGACCCCATATGAAGACGCATCACAAGCTACCACTAAATGTTTACATGGGTTATACAAGAGAAGCAGTTTGTTGGACCATAACAGATTTCTGGCTTTCACAAAAGCAGCCTCTTTTGATTCCCCCATACCCAGTTGTCTCCCTTGCATAGCAGCGCATGTCGGGGTTCCACCAAGGTGTTTCACCCGGGTAGGAAATTACCAAAACATTTGAGTCCCAGAAACGGCCGCAGCTCCATAACATTCTGTGGCCTTGGCGCATTCTTGATGGCCTCCGCCTTGGCGTCAGTGGGTCTGATGCCATCTGCTATGAATGTTCTTCCTAAGAACTCGACCTCTGGAGCCAGGAAACAAACTTCGAGTATTTCAAGCTGAGTATCACGTGATCTAGCCGACTTAGAACCTCTTCCAGGTACTTCAAGTGTTCGATGCTGTCCTGACCTGTGACCAGTAAGTCGTCTTGGAAAACCACAGTGCCTGGAACCGATTTTAGCAGCCTCTCCATGTCCCTTTGGAAAATTGCCGCGACCGATCAAATCCCAAATGGGCATCTATTGTAGATGAACAGACCTTTGTGCGTGTTGATGCAGGTGAGGCCTTTCGAAGATTCTGCCAGCTCCTGCATCATGGAGGCCGAGGTCAGGTCCAAATTGGTGAACATCTTTCCTCCAGCCTGGCTCGCAAATAGGTCGTCTGCCTTGGGTAGCGGGTACTGGTCCTATAGGGGAAAATGGTTAATCGTTAGAAACATATAAAATTCTGACGGGACTGGACAGGTTGGATGCAGGAAGAATGTTCCCGATGTTGGGGAAATCCAGAACCAGGGGACACAGTCAAAGGATAAGGGGAAAGCCACTTAGGATTGATATGAGAAACTTCTTCACGCAGAGAGTTATGAACCTGTAAATTTCTCTACCGCAGCGAGATGCCAACTCATTGGATATATTCAAGAGGGAGTTAGATATGGCCCTGATTGGCTAAAGGGATCAAGGGGTATGGAGAGAAAGCAGGAAAGAGGCATTGAGGTGAATGATCAGCCATGATCTTATTGAATGGTGGTGCAGGCTCGAAGGGCCGAATGGCCGACTCCTGCACCTTTTTTCTATCTTTCTATGTTACCTTATAGTCCCCACAAATTCTGACCGTGCTGTTGCCTTTGAGCACTGGAAAAATAGGACTGGCCCACTTGTTGAACTGCACCGGCGCGATGATGCCTTCTTGCTGCAGCTCAATTTCCACTTTCTCTTGCATCATATATGGCACTGCCCGTGCCTTGTGGTGGATGTGTCATGTACTGGGAACTAAGTCGATCTGCGGCTTTGCCCCTGAGAAACTTCCGATGCATGGCTCAAACAACGATGGGAACTTGCTCAGAACCTGGGCACATGAGGCATCGTCAACGGATGAGAGTGCTCGGATGTCGTCCCAGTTCCAGACGATTTCTCCGAGCCAGGTTCAGCCGAGCAGTGTGGGACCATCTCCTAGTACAATCCATAGTGGGAGTTCGTGCACTGCTCCCTCATCCGAGACTTTTACTGCTGTGCTGCCAATTACAGGGATTAGCTCTTTAGTGTAAGTTCTCAGCTTGGTTTGAACACGGCTCAGCTTGGGCCTGTGTGTCTTGTGTCACCACAGCCTGTCGCAGGCCTTTATGCTCATGTTTGACTGACTTGCATCCGTGTCCAGTTCCATGGATACTGGAAATCCTTCCAATTCGACTTTTAGCATGATCGGTGGACATTTTGTGGTGAGGGTATGCACCCCGTACACTTCTGTCTCCTTTGTTCGAGTCTCCAGTTCAGCCTGATTCACCATGGATCTGCCCTCTTCTGCAACTGGTGCTTTGCAGGGTTTGCAGCTTGTCTGCACATTCACTGGAGGTGTCACATTGTTCCACAGCCTTTACACACAGTTTAAAGCGGCATTGATGGGCTCGACAGCGTAAACAAGGTGTTAACTGCCTGGCATTAACAATCGATGGCGGACTCTGGGTCATCGGAGGTCGTGCAGTTGCCAGCGTGTTCGTTCTGCCATGTGCATTCCTGCCTGAAAACGACGTTACTTTGTGTACAGTACTTGCCAAAACCACTTTATGCTGTGAAATGTGTTTGCTGTTATCGCTGGTGGACATAAGTGCCTGGACTATTGTTATGGCATTGCTCAGATCCGGTGTTTCAACAATTAATAGTTTGCGAAGGATAACCTCGTGGCCAATGCCAAGCACAAAAAAGTCTCTTAGCATTTGCTCAAGGACTCCATCAACTTCGCAATGTCCTGCAAGACGCCTTAGTTGGGCGACGTAGCTCGCCACTTTCTGGCTTTCAGACCGCTGACACGTATAGCATCGATACCTTGCCATCAGAATACTTTCCTTCGTATTTAGGTGCTCCCGGACCAGCGTTCACAATTCCTCATACGATTTGGTTGTTGGTTTCACCAGAGCTCGAAGATTCTTCATCAGGCCATTGGTTGTTGCGCCAGAGACGTTGAGGACGATCGCCCTTCGTTTGGCAGCGTTCTCATCCCCTTCCAGCTCATTGGCCACGAAGTTTTGGTTGAGTCATTCCACAAAGGCTTCCCAATCGTCCCCAACTGAGAATTTCTCCAGGATACCAAGAGTTCTCTACATTTTCACATGGTTGTTCATTATCTCGTCGCCAGTTGTGATGTTCATAATAAAGTAAAGCAACTGAGTACTGTATGCAATGATTAAATGTGACCTTAGCTCATTTTTTCAGAGTCCAGAGTGCTGCTACAGCGTGGGAGGCCTGCTTATATACAGTGCTCCCAAGGGATGCTGGAATTCCTTGGGACTCCAACAGGTAGGCCCTCTGGTGGCGGTATTATACAGGTTGCCTGGGGTTGCATACATAACAATTTCCAGTTCGACTAAGGATGAATCCCACTGATTCTCAGAGCCTTTAAAAGGAGGAGTTTGAACAGGGATCTGTCCACCACAGGGATCACATGGAGACCATTCCAGGAGATGTGGTCTCTGCGGAGAGTTATAATATAACTCTACATCACATTCAGGTTAGAAGGTGACCACAGGGATTGAAGGGACAGTGTGGAAACTGAATTGGCTCTCAGACAAACAGCAGAGAGTTGTGGTGTGCGGTTATTTATTGGACTGGAGGGAGGTACAGAGTACTGTCCCCAGGGCACGCTATTGGAACCACTGCTCTTTTGATATTTATCAATGGTCTGGCCTTGGGGAGACACGGCATAATTTCAAAGTATGCAGATGGCAGCAATCTCAGAAATGAAGTAAACAGTGAGAAGGATAGTCATAGAAATCAGGAGTACATAAACAGATTGATGAAATGGGCAGACATGGCAGATTAAATTTAATGCAGAATGGTTTGAAGTTTTAGAAGGAAAAATGAGCAGAAGTGAATGTAATAGAACAATTTTAAAGGGTCTGCAGTAAGGGAGAGCGCTGTGGGTTTACGGACACAAACTTTCATATCATCATAGCCAGTTCCTCGGAATCGAGGACGTCATGCTTCCACTCCGAAAGTGAGTTTTTTTGGTGGCTGAACAGTCCAATACGAGAGCCACAGACCCTGTTCCAGCTGGGACAGACATTCGTTGAGGGAAGTGTGGGTGGGGCTGGTTTGCAATGCGCTCCTCCACCAGCCTGTTCCCACCGCACAGCACTGCCCTCCAATCATCAAGATTCACAGCGCATCCCTCGACAATATGGACCATTTCCCATATTTCGGGAGCCTCTTATCAACAAAGGCAGACACTGATGCGGAGATTCAACATCGCCTCCAGTGCACCAGGGCAGCTTTCGGCCGTCTGAGGAAAAGAGTGTTTGAAGACCAGGCCCTCAATTCGTTCATGTTAATATGGCTGTTAAACATTAAAATGCAGCCTTTGCTTTATAACTAATGGAATAGAGAACAAAAGCAAGGAAGTTATGTTAAACCTTTATAAATCATTGGTTGGGCATTAGCTAGCTAAAGTACTGTGACCAATTCTGGATGTAAGGATGTCAAGGCCTGAGAGAGGGTGCAGACAAGATTTATCAGAATGGGACCAGGGATGAAAGATTCATTTATGTTGCGAGACTAGAGAAGCTGGGGTTGTGCTACTTGGAGAAGAGAGGTTTATGGGGAGATTTAATAGTAATGTTCAAAACCATGTGGGGTTTTGATAGAGCAGATCATTAAAAACTGTTCCCATTGCAAGGATGCAAGGAGGGTGGGTAACCAGAGGATACAGATTTCAGATAATTGGAAAAAGAACCAGCGGGGAGAAGAGCTGAATGTATTTTTCTGTGAGTTGTGGTCTGGAATGCACTGCATGAAAGGCTGGTGGATTAAGTTCCAATAATGACTTTCAAAAGGCAATTGCATATGTACTTGAAAAGGAGTAACTTGCAGGGGAATGGGGAAATATCACGGGATTAGGATTAATTTGATCGCTCTTTCATAGAGAAGGCACAGACACGATGGGCCGAATGGCCTTCTGTGCTGTATCATTCGATGATCCCAGGAGATGGGATCACTGAGAGGGGTTAGGAGTGGTGCTGAATCAATGTTCCCCAATGTGCATGGGATGGAAGCAGCCTCTCTCTGTACAGCAAGTTACCGAGTGTCTCATTGACACAAACAACACTATTATAATTTACAGTTATAGGTTTCTTTAGTTAATGAGACATGATGTCTGAATTATATTAGTGCTGCCTCCATAAGAGGGGAACTTGAGGAGCTGTGCCGTTAAATGCCGGTAATTGCCGATTTAAATCAAACATCTGCACCGTTTTTAAAGGGGCACAAGCAATAAACACTGTAAATTAACAAATACAAATTAAAAGGAAACGTTACAAGTTAAATTAAAATTCTATACCGACCGATCATGGAAGGCTGTGAGTGTACCGGTGGACACCACTTGCTCCATCTCCAACAATACCCAGGAGCGACCGTAGCTGCGGAAGAAAGGCAGGCAGTCGGGCTGAATGCCTGGACCTTTTGATGGCCTCCTTGGCCAGGCCCAGTAGCAGTCCTACGAGGAGGTACTCTGACCTGCTCACTTGCTCCCATACAGGCTGTTCAATGTACAGGAGCGTGGGACTGAAGTTCAGCCAAAGTTCAAGGGGCAGCACCTTCAAATAGTGGAAGAGGGGCTGCAAAATCTCATACGAGACATAAACGTGAAACACGCAAACCTGGCCACAGAAAATTCAGGTGCCCTGGTAGTCCATGAGCCTACATTAACCATATTGCACGGGACTGCACCATGCAACACCCGCCAGGCCAAGTCCACAATCGATGGGGTACGGTAGCATAGTGGTT
The DNA here is from genome assembly GCF_044704955.1 of Pristiophorus japonicus. Taxonomy (NCBI): domain Eukaryota; kingdom Metazoa; phylum Chordata; class Chondrichthyes; family Pristiophoridae; genus Pristiophorus; species Pristiophorus japonicus. The sequence continues at coordinate 301,263,527 of NC_091981.1, forward strand.
ATTTTACTAGACTAGTAATCCATAGAAAGTTGTTGAGGCCAGTTCGTTCGATATACTCAAACAGGAGTCAGATGTGGCCCATGCAGCTAAAGGGATCAAGGGGTAGGGAGAGAAAGCAGAAATGGGGTACTGAATTTGCATGATCAGCCATGATCATGTTGAATGGTGTTGCAGGCTCTAAGGGTCAAATGACCTACTCCTGCACATATTTTCCATGTTTCTATGTTTCAGAGACCTGGACTAATAATAGAGACGTGAGTACAAATCCCATCAGGAATTTGAATTCAGTTAATTAAATAAATATGGAATTAAAAAGCGATATCAGTACCAATTTCCATACCTCGGGAATCTACTATCAGCAAGGCACACATTGATGATGAGGTTCAACACCACCTCCAGTGCGCCAGCAGAGATTTTGGCCATCTGCGGATAAGAATGTTCGAAGATCAGGGCCACAAATCTGGCACCAAGCTTATGGTCTACAGGGCAGTGGTGATACCCGCCCTGCTCTATGTCTCAGAGACGTGGACCATGTACAGTAGACACAAAGTGCTGGAGAAATACCACCAAAGATGTATCTGCAAGACCCTGCAAATCCCCTGGGAGGACGTATGTATTCTCGATCAGTCCAACATCTCCAGCATCGATGCACTGACCACACTCGACCAGCTCCGTTGGGTGGGGTGCATTGTTCACATGCCCGGCACAAGACACCCAAAGCAAGCACTCTACTCGGAACTCCTTCACGGCAAGCGAACCCCAGGTGGGAAGAGAAATCGTTTCAAGCATATGTTCAAAGTCTCCTTGATAAAGTGCAACATCGCCATCAACATCGGGGAAAGACCACCCAAAGTGAAAGAAGAGCATCCGGGAGGGCGCAGAGCACCTCGAGTGTCATCGCCGAGAGCATGCAGAAACCAAGCGCAGGCAGCGGAAGGAGCATGCGGCAAACCAGATGTGCCACCCACCCTGTCCTTCAACCACTGTCTGTCCCACCTGTGACAGAGACTGTAATTCCGTATTGGACTGTACAGTCACCTGAGAATTCACTTTTATAGTGGAGGCAAGTCTTCCTCGATTTCACGGGACTGCCGATGATGATGATCAGTAATGGTGAGCATGGAACTACCATATTGTCGGGAAAAGCCCAAATGGTTCACTAATATCCTTTAGAGAAGGAAACCTGGCGTCCTTACCGGGTCTGGGCCTATATTTGACTCCAGACCCACAGCAATGTGGTTGAATCTTACCTGCCCTCTGAAATGGCCGAGCCAACCACTCAGATGTACCAAACCACTATGCCATAGTCAGCACTGTGGGAGCACCTTCACCACATGGACTGCCGCGGTTCATAAAGCGGCTCCCTTCTCGGGCAATCAGCGACGGGCAATAAATGCTGGCCTGGCCAGTGACGCCCACATATTTGTGATTGAACAAATAAAATAAATAAAGGGAGGACTCCCGCGTAGAGAGCCCACCATTGGGCGCTGGGCGAACTGTCTCTAGACCCAGTGTCACTTTTATTGGTTTATTAGAAACAGTCCCCATGTCCGTGTGAATGCGGGTTGATGTTCGGGAGCCCGTGGGCTGCGGACTGAGCCTTCGGCTGATTGGGACATTCATTTACTGCGGGTTAAACAGCGCTGGGATAAAAAGGGGGAGTCGGCTCTACAGCCTCACTTACTTAGGAGGCTTCGCTTGTTATTATGGAGGGGTTGCGGGTTGCGGGTTGCGGTTCTGGTTCTGGGCTTGTTATTTGTGGCAATCTGTTCATTTCAACCGCCCTCTCTCCTTCTCCCCGCAGATAAATGTTGGCTGTCTCCCAAATTCCGCCAAGACTGCGGCTTTCCGGGAATTGAAGGCAGTGAGTGTGTGGGGAGAGGCTGCTGCTTTGATGCCGGGAGCCGGGATGTGCCGCCGTGTTTCTATTCACTGGGCAATCTGCCAGGTGAGTGTATTCTCGGGCCGTCTATATTGTGGGCCAGCGCTTTCCAGGAGCACCCGCAGTCCAGCTGCACTCGGGGATTCCCTGGACAGTATCCTCTCTTTCCCCCTGTCTGGAAACATCAGGTGGAGTTTCAAACCTCTCCATTCCGGGAGTAGAACTGAGGGTGGGTCTGGGACCCTCTCCACTCGGGGGATGGTGGGATTGGGAGTTGGTACATCAGATACTGAGGACAGCAGTTTGACCTTGACCCAGTATCTGAACTTCTAACCATTCTATTGCCGAATGTCACTTGGAAGTCGATGGTTGAATCCCGTCCTATTTAGCTGCACAGGATAGGAGGGCATTGTGAAGGAGCCCAGCTTCCTGCTGCCTCTGACCATTTGCTTTGATTTCTATCGATGAGACCCCAGCCCCTTAAACACAACCAGACCAGTGATGAGCTGGAGCTGGTCAACGGGTTTCCATTAGACGGAGAATGGGAGGGGATGGAAACAAGACGGTGGCCCTGACCTGGGTGGAGTTTCTCGCCCTCCCGGTAACGGTTCCCTTGCCACTCCCCGTGCAGCAACTAACCGCCTGTCATTGACCATCTTGCAGTGTGCACCAAGGATGGGCGGGTCCTGATCGCCATCTCCAAGGATTTGACGCTGCCTCCTGTAAACCTGACCACGGTCCATCTGAAGGATGGACACGGAGCTGAGTGCAGTCCGACCGTGGCCTCTGCAGACACTCTGCTCTTTCAGTTCGCAGTCACTGAGTGTGGAACTACTCAGCGGGTAGGTATTGTGGGCTGGGAGCCCCACCAATGGCTCAGTCGGGTGAGGTAATCTAAAGGGTAATGTGGGCCTTAAAGTAAATAAATGTGATAGACAATACGGGAATGGCAGATTTGCTCAATGTCTTTGCAATCGGTCTTTACAGTATAGGAAGATGATACAGTACCAGAGCTACTCGAAATAATAAATCCGAGAAACTTGCTTGATTTAATACCAGTAAGATAATGAGACTGAACAATGGCGGGTCTCCAGGACATGATGGTCTCTATCCCCAGGTATTAAAATATGTAGGTGAGGATATTGCAGGAACTTTAGTCATGATCTTGCAAAACTCTTGATTGAGGACTTATATCCTTGGTGTGACACATTGAAAATATCACTTTCAGGGTAAGAAAGCGAGATCAGGAAACCATAATCCGTGGCCTAATGCCTGCCGTGGGGACGTTGCTGGAGTATATCCGGGCAGTGACTGAGCACCTGGGCGGATATGAACAAATGGTGTCCGCATTGGTTAGTGAAGGGCCAGTCACGTCTGTCTAACCGAGTTACATTGGTTTCAGGAAGTCACTGGATGATAAGGAAACGTTTATGAATCTATATCTGCAGAAGGTGTTTGGATTCCAGAGAATGGACCAATTGCCTTGAAGGCGACATATTGACCGTTATGGAATTCATTAGGGGAAAGAGACACATTTCCGATATTGGAGATGTAGGCCAATTGATAGCATGTGACTACTTGTTTTCCACAAGGATCTATACTGGGAGTTGGGAGCCGGCTTTACACTATTTCTTACTGCCTTGGATACAGGAATAGTGAGCTGTATAATCCATGTTTGCTGTCAGCACTAAGTACAGTGCACAGTGTGTTGTGTAGATGGGGGGCTGAAGTTGCAAAGGGACTGCCATAGATTAAGTGAGTGAACTCCTTTGGCCGCAGATTTAAACAATGTGGGGCATTGAGATCGTCCATTTTGGAGCTAAAGATCGTTCAGAGTAATTTATAAATGGTCAGTATGGAATTGTGGGGGAGTTCAGGGTGGCAACTCCTTTAGAGAAAACAAAATACATTAAATCACGTGCCCCCCGATCTGGGGGACACTCCAAATATTTCCGCAGCCCCTTTTCTTTTGTTGTTTTTGTTCAGGGTGGCAACTGCAAACCATGATTGAAAAGGCTAACGGAATGGTCAGCATATCTCAGGATCTGGAATACAAAGGGGTTGGATAATAGGAGCTATACAGTTCCAGTTAGACTGCATCAGTTCAGGGCACCACACCTCGAAGGCGATATCAACCTTGGAGGCGATGCAGTGCAGATTGACCAGAATGATCGCGGAGCTAAAAGGGTTCAATTGAGGGCACGTTGCATAGACTCTGCTTGTGTACTCTCCAGGATAGAAATTAAGGGGTCATCTAGATGCTTTTATTGGGTAGGCCGAGGAATGTGTTTCTCACTGTATTATAGGAAGGATGTGATTGCACTTTTGGGTGCAGAGGAGATTTACTCGGCTGCTGCCTGGAATGGGGAATCTTAATTATGACAGATTGGATAGGCTGGGTTTGTTCTCATTGGAACAGAGGAGGTTGAGAGAAGACCTTATTGGGATGTACAAAATATTAAGGGGCCTGGACAGTGGATAGTAAGGGCCTATTTCCATTGGTGGAGGTGTCTGTTACGAGTGGACATAGGTTTAACGTGGTTGGTGGAAGGTTGGTTGCGGGGGTGGGTGGTGGGGGGGGGGCTTCTTTACGCAGGGATCTGGAACTTGCTGCCTGGAAGAGTGGTGGATGCAGAAACCCTCTCCACCTGAAGAGATAGTTGGCTGGACACTTGAAGTGCAGTAACCTGCAGGGTTATGGACCTAGAGCTGGTAATTGGGATTAGACTGGATGACCTTTTGTTGGACGGTGTAGATATAATAAGTATTGCAGGGAATAGAATACGGACAGAGTGATTTCCTGGACTAGTTTCGAATGCCTAGAATTTTCCCAGATATATTCTTCAATTCGCCTGGGTTTTTATGTGGTTTTTGCCTCTCCCAGGCGATCACATGGCTCTGGTTCGGGTGGAGTGTACAATGTTTCAGTATAAGGGTTGTCACAGTTGAGGCGGGCTGGGTGCTTTATGCCTTTCTGCAATTGTTCATACGTTTATATGTAACCGTCAGGGCTCTGACCAACAACCGTGTGGCTTTGTTGGCCGACATGGACATGATGGGCCAGAATGGCCTCCTTTTGCTATGTAAGCTTCTGTTTCCAGTGCAGAGTCCAGAACAAGGGACATATCAATAAATGGAGCTCGGCCGGTCAGGGTGATGTCAGGAAGCACGTCACATGCTTGGTGGGAATCTGGAACTCTTCTCCGAAATAGCTGAGGCTAGATCCATTAAATTTCCGAACTGTGATTGAGATTTTCTTAGGCAAGGGTATTAACGGTTCAAGTCAGCCATGATCTAATTGGATGGAGGAACAGTGTCGAGGGGCTGCATGGCCTACTCCTGTCCGTCTGTACTGATGTTCTTCTGTCTCTTGTAGCTGGATGGTGTGATCGCTGTGTATGAAACGGATGTGTTGGGTCAGTTTGAGATCTTGGATGGAGCTTTGCGATTGGTGACCCGGGATCAGCCCCTTCAGGTGAGAATGGGAGCACATTGAGCGGGGAGAGAAGGTGAGGAGCTGAATTCTCCAGCCGTGTCCGTTCTCTTGCAGGCTCCATGTCCAGTGCAGTTACAAGGGAAGCCAGGAGTCGGAACTGCAGATGAAGCCCCGAGTTTACACCCTTTCTCCACCACTGCCTGCCACGGAGGCCGGGATCCTGGTTCTGGAGCTGAGAATAGCGAGAGGTAGGGAGTGCTGCCGATGGCTCGTGTCCAACTTCAGTCTCTCCCCAAATAGTGCCCGTCCTTCATCTTTCTCTTTTTAGATGGTTGCTACCGGAGCTGGTACGTGGCCAGTGACTACCCGATCCTGAGTGTGCTCCGGGACCCCGTGTTTGTGGAGGTTCGTGTCCTGAACCAGAACGATCTGTCTCTTGTGCTGGTGCTCAATGCCTGCTGGGCGACCCCCATCCCCGAGCCGTATTCTGGGCTCCAATGGGACCTGCTGGTGGGCAGGTAAGGCAGCGAGTGAGGAGCTGGGGATTGTGGAGGGGGCAACATGGACTGGGCAGGATCGAACGGTGCAATATTACAAATCTGAGGTCTGGCTCAATGATGGGTTTAAATGTACTCTAGTTTCTTTATCTAGTCTAATCTCGGGACTTTGGTTTATGTAGCGCTATAACCCTGTCGTTCTATTCGCGGTGCCCCCTCCCCATATAACTCCCTCTTTCTCTGTTCCAGGTGCCCATTTGTGGGCGACAATTACAAAACCCTCCTCCTCCTGGTAGACGCCGCTTCCCATTTGCGGTTCCCAACTCACCATAACCGTTTTGTAGTCAGCACTTTCGCTTTCTAGGACCGAGTTTCGGGCCGGGCTCTGACCTGGGAGGTGAGTGTCCTTCAGTGTCTCTCTCGGTCACTTAATTGAACTTGTTCCCGGGGTCTCGCTAACAGTGAGGAGATCCCTGTTGACCCTTTGAAAGTAGAAGCATTAATCTCCTGACTGGAAGCTGTGGGACTGACCATACCACACTGTCTCTTTCCAGGTTTACTTCCACTGCAGTGCTGAGGTTTGCTACCCATCCACCCGAGAGAACTGCACGGCTCCCTGCAGCCCCAGTAAGTACATGGGATCTGACTTGGAACTGAACCCTGATGGGGAGGGGTGGGTGAGGGACATTTGGAAATTGGGTCATTCAGCAAGGTCCCAACACTAGGCACAGGAGGAGTGTCGCCAAACTGCCGGCTCTGAACTGTTCGCCAGTTACAGTTTACAGCAGAATAGCAATCTGTCTCAGCCGGTCTGATCACATTGTGTCCTGGGTCTGAATGGAATCCAACCCTGGGGTTCAGGAACATTTATCCAGCATTCTGCTTTAACCGAGAGTTCCAGGGTGGGACAGAACCGATATCTGGGGGTGGGGGGGGAGACCTGGGCAATGTGTGGATGTCCAGTGAAACCGCTGATCAAACTGGTGCTTAAATCTGGTCTCCTTCACCAGGAGACCAGTCTGGCCATTGTATCTACAATAACTGCAAATTTTACTCGGTTAAAAAGGTTCCTCCTGGGATTGAGGCGGGTATCTTGGTCTGATGGGTAGGGAACTGTATTTAACTACAATCTAATCTCTGGTGCCCAAGGTTTTGTTCATTGGGCCATCACATTGAACATCTGATTGGGGACTTCAGGCAACTGAACATTGAATGATCCACCTTGAACTCGTGTCTTTCCCTTCTTTCCCCCCCACCCCCAGGGAGGCGAAGCGCCAATTCCCGGCCTTGGTGACTGCTGAAGGACCAATCATTTTGCTGGAAGATGAGCAGAGACTGTCTGCGGGGATCCCCCAGGAAGAGAAAGGTAAAGGAGGACCCTCTAACTGTGTGCACTGATGCAGTAACTGGTGCCCATCTAACCTTGGCTTCTCCCCACAGATACTGCTGCTGATGCCCCCTCCTGTGTCCTTCCTGGAGTAGCGGTTGGGGTAGCGCTGCTCTCTGTGGCCCTGTTGGTCGGGACTGTCACAATGTGGAAAATGGACCATCGCTGCAGGGTGGGCTCCGAGTGCAGCTCTATGGAATTGTAGATGTGTCCGTTGGATAATAAACTCCTGTTATTGATGAGCACTGGTGGAGTGTTATCTTTCAAATACTGGCTGGCTTTTACTGTCCTCGTCGGTGAGTTAATTTGTTATCGGTTTGGCAATTGTTTGTGCCGCTTCTGTTGGTCCTCACCAGCCAATTTCAGGGCAAGGCTCGTGTGCGTTTGTAATAAAATGGTGTCAGGCAGGAGGAACTGGTGCGCTTGCATTGAACTGTGTTCCTTGGGTGGGTCCCTGATCCGTGTCTCTGCCATTGCTGCTACCATGAGACCCTGGAGACACGGTGTGTGCTCTCGCCTCGGGTGTGTTAAAGCCCAGATGCTGTTGCCCTTTGACGGGAGCCGGGCAGAGCTGCAGGGTCCCAGTGTCTCGCGTCTCGGTAAATATGACTGGGACCCACAGGAATGATGTGGATTGAGAATTTCAATCCAAACTGCTGAAGCTGGGATATTTAGCAAACTGGTCCGATCCATGGAGTGTCTCGGCTGATGGGTTAGGGGCCCAGGTGGTGTCGTGTGGGAAATTATGTATTGCATCCTAAAGGAGTGGCGAGCAGCTCTATGGGTCACGGAATGTGGCAGAACAAGTACAATCTTTTCATTTTACAGCAACATTATACATCAGCTGCTTAGACCTCCTCAGTCGAAATTTGATCATAAAACACTGACCGCCCCGTCCTCCCCCCTCCCCCGCTCTCCTGGTATCTCCGTAGTTCAAACTCGCCTTTTATGGACAAACTAACTCCCAATCTCCCTTCGTGGTTTCTGTAAATACAATGCCCCGAGAATGGCCTGACATTTCCTCCCAATGGAAAACCAGCGCAAAGGCTAATTAAACAGAGAGCCTGTGTAAATGAAGGATTCCTTCCCACTGTGGCAGGTACAAGACACCAAGGCCAGAGCCAGAAGCTGATCAATCGGGATTTACAGGCTTCATTCGCTTGAGGTCATCTGCAGTATCTTCCCCCCCCCCCCTCCCAACCCCCCGTGCTGTTTCAGTGATGGACACCTGAAGGCTGATCTTCTGCAGATCACTGATTGTTGATGAAATGGAGCAGGATATTCACTTCACAACATGCACTTTACTCGTTGGAGTTCAGCAGCATGAGGGGTGATCTTATAGAAACATTTAAAATAATGAAAGAGATAGACAAGATAGAGGCAGAGAGGTTGTTTCCACTGGTCGGGGAGACTAGAACTAGGGGGGCACAGCCTCAAAATACGGGGGACCCAATTTAAAACCGAGTTGAGAAGGAATTTCTTCTTCCATATGGGTGTGAATCTGTGGAATTCTCTGCCCAGGCAAGCAGTTGAGGCTAGCTCATTGAATGTATTCAAATAACAACAGGTACATAGATTTTTAACCAATAAGGGAATTAAGGGTTATGGGGAGTGGGCGGGTAAGTAGAGCTGAGTCCACGGCCAGATCAGCCATGATCTTGTTGAGTGGCGGAGCAGGCTTGAGGGGCTAGATGGCCTACTCCTGTTCCTAATTCTTATGTATGCTGCTGTTTCGGTTCTCCAGTAATTGTACAGCAGGAGCTCGGGGGGTTTATACTGAAAAATGTGTTCGTCGTCCTTCGAGTATGTAGAGTGGGCTGGGCATTTCCAGACATTGTGCTGTCAGAGCTTCCATTGGTTAAATGTTTACAGCGACACCAGTTAGTGAGTCGATGAATTTCCTGAAGAGCGAGCGACGTAAGGTTGAAGAGTTTCCTCTGGAAAAGAACGTCCTTGCTGGAGAAATAGTGAGGTTTCCCAGGAGCAGAGCATCCCATAATAACCAGAATCTTCATTTGAATGTCTGTCACTGACCTGTCGAGAGTGCACCTTCCTCAGTCTAATTTCCTCAGCCCAAGTGCGAGCTTATAGTCTAGCTTCTATCCAGTAGACCATCTCTCCAGTATTAAAGGATGTTAACTTGTCAGCTGCCTGAGGAGCCCAATAGCAAACTAATTTCCAGTATATTAAGATAAAATTAATAACCTCAACCGTAAATTTAGAATCAACCTGGATTATGATGAATTACGGTGCTGTAATTGGAAAGCGTGGCTAACCTAAGGATTCCTTGCTAGTGGAAATACTCGACTAATCAGACCTTGTTCACGTCGGACACATTGCAAAACCAAATAAGAATGGATATCTCCCAGGCACCGCTTGCACGAAGGAGCAGGCCAGAAAGTTGCTGCGGTTAAGGAACTGTCTGTTCTTGATCAATATTCAGGTCAAATTACCAATCCCACTATTCTCCATTGGGTCTGCTGCCCCCTACATATTTCCATTTCAGGTGCCTGGACATATTGCAGAGGTGCTATGCTGTAATATGTTTGCCCCTTCAATGCAACTGATGGTCGCCTTGACTGAGAAAGCACAACGAACTATCTCTGCCCTTCAATATATACCACTAACAGTGAGACCCCCACCCTCAGTAATTGACCAGTATTGTTACTGGACCAGCCGCACTAACTCTGGCTGGCAGGGCCGACGCTGGGTACTCTGATGAGTCGCTCATCGACTGACCGATCAAACTCTCTCCAGGTACAACGCTCACACCAGGAGTGTGATGGAACACCCGCCTGGGTAGAATAAGCTGTGGCTTCAAAAACAATTGTTCAATACTGTCCAGCACAGGTGGGTTTGCTTGACACCCCCTGGGTTACCTATTCACCTCTCCGTTACAGAAACACCGTGGCTGCAGCATCCATGGCCTATACAAGGCACTGCAGCAACTCCCCAACGTAACTTCATTAGCACCTCCCTCCTCTGCTATTCCCATCAGTTCAAGGACAAGAGCAGCAATGTTTCTGGAACACCATTCCCTCCATGTCCCACTCCATGTCACACACAGCCCTGAATAAAACACATATAACTGTTCCCTCATTGTCCCTGGGTCAATGTCTTGGAATTTCCTGCTGACCTGCAATACGGCAGCACCATCACCACAAGGACTGCAGTGGTTCAAGGAGAAGGTCCATCACCCCCACCATCTCAGGGCAACTAGGGATGGACAATAAATACAACTGTATTATCACTCAATGCTGACACCACAGCAATCTATAGAGAAACGCAAGGTATTCTGGAACAGGCTCTATCTGGGACTTCCCACACTCACTCTCTCCACAGATACCGATTGCCAAGAAAAACATATTGCTCGAAATCAACTTTCAAGATCTCAGGTTCTGTAACAGAAGCTGACATCTATCCCATTCCTCACACAGCGGCCATCATTGAGAAACTAGGGGCCATTAAATGGCTCTAAGGCTGATGAGAGTTCACTGGGAGATACCACTAAAGCACACAAGCTCAGCCTTGTTGTGTTTATCATTGCCCGGACTCTACAAGTTTACTATAATTAATAAATCCCCGTCCATCAGCTCAACAGTGAAGACGAGGCCGAGTGAATTCACTGTTATGGGTTCTGAACGTGCCTGGCCGCTTCAGTCATCTGTGTCCCTTTCTGTGACACGTCACTCCTGACGTTGTCTATCCAGCCCTTCCTTGATCTTCCTCAGTATCTTGTTCCATGTCGCTCTGTGCAGCATTCTTCATTCTTTGTATCCGAGATACTTCTCATGACCCAGCACTCTGCTCCCGATAATAATGTGCGGATAACCTTGCTTCATAAGCTCTCGCCTTATTTAAATATAGTTAGCCTTCCATATCCCTTTAAACATTCCAACAGCCGTTGACCCAAGTCCAATCCTTCTTTGTTGTCATCTTCAAACTCCCAGCCACTGACACTAACCCACCGAGGTTTACAAACTGTTCCACCTGTTCAACTGCATTCCCTATACCTGTAATCCCAACATTTTCCTGGACATTCCCAATGGAATGAAGTTCATCTTTATTAAGTTAATAGCTTATCAAAGTTTTCTGCTGTCCAAGAACATCTTGTGAGACAGTCAATGGTCAACAAACCTGAGATTGTTTCAAACCTGGTCACCTGAGGAGATCCTCCAATATCACCTTTCAGTGCAAGTATCATTACAGCTTCCAGTACTGGATTACATATATCAGGGGACAATGTGCATCCTTATCTCACCCCAACTGTTGGTCTAAACCGTTCCCTTAGTTTCCTTCCACTCCAGCGCGCACAGGGACTTCTGCTAGATGCTTTTCATCAGTCTGACAGGTTTCCCAGGAATACCGAACATTGTCAAGATATTCCATATCCCTTCTCGCCCGACACTGTCAGAGGTCAGCTGTTTGATACCTTTGTGAAGCACCTTGCGATATTTTGGAACATAAGGCGCTATATAAATGCAAGTTGATGTTGTAAAGTGGATGTTGTGTTTATACATTTCTCCGGACCTGTCTTTGCTGCTCAGGGGAAATAATTGCGAATCTCCGGGACACCAAATGACTGTAAACCACACAAAATATTATTGGCACTAGGCCCAGGGGCCCAGCCTTGCTCTCTTTGTTACAGTGACTGCGTGGACAGGGTTACAGTCTTACATTTCAGAACGGACAGAGCATTAAACACATTCTAGCCACTGCTGGAATTTCAGGGGCCAGGGCTTATAACCTGGCTCGTATTAAAGACATTGTAATTTACTATTGGACTGAGGATGAACTCCTCTGATTCTCAGAGCCTTTAACAGGAGGAGTTTGAACAGGGATCTGTCCACCATCGGGATCACATGGAGACGATTGCAGGAGATGGGGTCTCTTGGGGGGAGGGAGGGAGTTAGATAAAATAACTATTCACCACATTCAGGTTATAAGGTGACCGCAGGATTAAAGGGACAGTGTGGAGACATAGAAACATAGAAACATAGAAAATAGGTGCAGGAGTGGGCCATTCGGCCCTTCGAGCCTGCACCACTATTCAATAGGATCATGGCTGATCCTGCAACTTCAGGATCACATTCCTGCTTTCTCTCCATACCCCTTGATCCCTTTAGCCATAAGGGCCACATCTAACTCAGTTTTGAATATATCTAATGACCTGGCCTCAACAACCTTCTGTGGTAGAGAATTCCACAGGTTCACAATTCCCTGAGTGAAGACGTTTCTCCTCATTTCGGTCCTAAATGGCTTACCCCTTATCCTTAGACTGTGACTTCTGGTTCTCGACTTTCCCAACATTGGGAACATTCTTCCTGCATCTAACCTGTCCAATCCCGTCAGAATTTTATACGTTTCTATGAGATCCCCTTTCATTCTTCTAAATTCCAGTGAATATAAGCCCAGTCGATCGAGTGGTTCTTAATATGTCAGTCCTGCCATCTCAGGAATCAGTCTGGTGAACCTTCGCTGCACACCCTCAATAGAAAGAATGTCCTTCCTCACATTAGGAGATCAAAACTATACACAATATTCAAGGTGTGACCGCACCAAAGCCTTGTACAACTGCAGTAAGTCCTCCCTGTTCCTATTCTCAAATCCTCTCCCTATGAAGGACAACATGCCATTTGCCTTCTTCAAAGCCTGCTGTACCTGCATGCCAACTTTCAATGACTGATGTACCATGACAGCCAGGTCTCGTTGTCCCCACTCTTTTCGAATCTGTCACCATTCAGATAATATTCTGCCTTCCTGTTTTTGCCACGAAAGTGGATAACCTCACATGTTTCTACATTATACTGCATCTGCCATGCATTTGCTCAATCACTTAACCTATCCAAGTCATCCTGCAGCCTCTTAGCATCCTCCTCATAGCTCACACTGTCACCCACCTTAGTGTCATCTGCAAACTTGGAGATATTACATTCCATTCCTTTGTCTAAACGATTAATGCACATTGTAAATAGCTGGGGTCCCAGCACTGAGCCCTTCCGTACTCCACTGGTCACTGCCTGCCATTCTGAAAACGATCCGGTTATTCCACCTCTTTGCTTCCTGTCTGCCAACCAGTTCTCCATCCACATCAATACATTACGCCCAATACCATGTGCTTTAATTTTGCACACTAACCTCTTGTTTATGACCTTATCAAAAGCCTTTTGAAAGTCCAAATACATCACATCCACTGGTTCTCCCTTGTCCAATCTACTCATTACATCTTCAAAAATTGTCTCTCAGACAAACAGCAGAGAGTAATGGTGAACGGTTATTTATCAGACTGGAGGGAGGTATAGAGTGGTGTCCCTCAGGGTTCGCTATTGGAACCACTGCTCTTTTGATATATATCAATGATCTGGCCTTGGGCAGACAGGGCATCATTTCAAAGTATGCAGATGGCAGCAAACTCAGAAATGTAGTAAACAATGAGGAGGATAGTAATAGAATTCAGCAGTACATAAGCAGACTGTTGAAATGGGCAGACACATGACAGATCAAATTTAATGCAGAATGGTTTGAAGTGCTGCATTGTAGAAGGAAAATGAGCAACACTGAGGGAATGGGACAAATTTAAAGGGACTGCAGAAAGAGAGAGAGCTGTGGGTTTACGGACCAAAACCTTTGATGTTAATCCGGCCGTTAAACATTCAAACTGCATCCTTCACTTTATAACTAATGGAATAGAGAACAAAATCAAGGCAGTTATGGTAAACATTTATAAATCACAGTTGCATATGCACTTGAAAAGGAAAAACTTGCAGGCTATGGGGAAATATCACGAGATTGGGATTAATTTGATCTCTTTCAGAGAGAGGGCACAGACACAATGGTCCGAATGGCCTTCTGTGCTGTATCATTCGATGATCCCAGGAGATGGGGTCACTGAGAGGGGTTAGGAGTGGTGCTGAATCAATGTTCCCCAATGTGCATGGGATGGAAGCAGCCTCTCTCTGCACCGCAAGCTACCGAGTGTCTCATTGACACAAACAACACTATTATCATTTACATTTATAGGTTTCTTTAGTTAATAAGACATGATGTCTGAATTATATTAGTGCTGCCTCCATAAGAGGGGAACTTGAGGAGCTGTGTCGTTAAATGCCGGTAATTGCCGATTTAAATTCAAACAACTGCACCGTTTTTAAAGGGACACTAGCAATCAAAACCGTAACTTAACAAACACAAATTAAAAGGAAACTGAACCCATCATGGAAGGTCTCGCAAAGAGAGCCCTCCATTGGGCGCTGGGGGAACTGTCTCTTGACCCAGTGTGACCTTTTCTGGTTTATTAGAAACAGGCCCCATCTCCGTGTGAGCCGTGGGAATGCGGGTTGATGTTCGGGAGCCCGTGGGCCGCGGACTGAGCCTCAGGCTGATTGGGACATTCATTTACTGCGGGTTAAACAGCGCTGGGATAAAAAGGGGGAGTCGGCTTTACAGCCTCACTTACCTGGGAGGGTTCGCTTGTTATAATGGAGGGATTGTGGGTTCTGGGCTTGTTATTTGTGGCAATCTGTTCATCTCAACCACCCTCTCTCCTTCTCCCTGCCGAAAAATGTTGGCTGTCTTCCAAATTTCGCCAAGACTGCGGTTTTCCGGGAATTGAAGGCAGTGAGTGTGTGGGGAGAGGCTGCTGCTTTGATGCCGGGAGCCGGGATGTGCCGCCGTGTTTCTATTCACTGGACAATCTGCCAGGTGGGTGTATTCTCGGGCCGTCTGTATTGTGGGCCAGCGCTTTCCAGAACCACCCACAATCCAGCTGCACTCGGGGATTCCCTGGACAGTATCCTCTCTTTCCCCCTGTCTGGAAACATCACGTGGCGTTTCAAACCTCTCCACTCTGCGAGTAGAACTGAGGGTAGGTCTGGGACCGTCTCCTCTGGGGATGGTGGGTTTGGGAGCTGGTACATCAGATACTGAGGGCAGCAGTTTGAATTTGACCCATAATCTCAACTTCTAACCATTCTGTTGCCGGGTGTGACTTGGAAGTCGATGGTTGAATTCCACCCTTTGTCGTTGTCCAGGATAGGAGAGTAGTGTGACGGAGCCCAGCTTCCTACTGCTTCTAATCATTTTCTTTGATTTCTATCGATGAGATCCGGGCCCTTAAACACAACCAGACCAGTGATGAGCTGGAGCTGGTCAACGGGTTTCCATTAGACGGAGAATGGGAGGGGATGGAAACAAGACGGTGGTCCTGACCTGGGTGGAGTTTCTCACCCTCCCGGTAACCGTTCCCTTGCCACTCCCCGTGCAGCCACTAACCGCCTGTCATTGATCATCTTGCAGTGTGCACCAAGGATGGGCGGGTCCTGATCGCCATCTCCAAGGATTTGACGCTGCCTCCTGTAAACCTGACCACGGTCCATCTGAAGGATGGACACGGAGCTGAGTGCAGTCCGACCGTGGCCTCTGCAGACACTGTGCTCTTTCAGTTCGCAGTCACTGAGTGTGGAACTACTCAGCGGGTAGGTATTGTGGGCTGGAAGCCCCACCAATGGCTGTCAGTCGGGTGAGGGTATCTAAAGGGTAATGTGGGCCTTAAAGGCAATACATGTGATAGACAATAAGGGAATGGCAGACTTGCTCAATATATTTACAACCTGAAAATGGAACAAAGGGGAACTAAAGTTCTATAACTTAAGGAACAGGAGTAGGCCCTACTGCCCCTCGAGCCTGCTCTGTCATTTAATATGATCATGGCTAATCTGATAATGGTCTCTGGTGCGCTTCCCTGCCCGCTCCCCATAAACCCCTTCTTGCCTTATCGGTGAAGAAACTGTACTTCTGCCTGTGAATGAATTCAATGTTCCAGCTTCCACAGATCTGAGGCAGCGAATTCCATAGATTCACAACCCTCAGAAGAAATTCCTCCGCATCTCAGTTTTAAATTGGTGTCTTCTAAGAGTATGCCCCAGGTTTTCATATCCCCTCAGTGGAAGCATCCACCTTTTCAAGCTCCCTCATAATCTTACACGGTTTGACAAGATTACCTCATTCATCTGCATTCTCATGAGCAGAGGCCCAACCTACTCCACCTGTCATAATTCAACTCCCTCAACTCTGAAATCAACCGAGTGAACCTTCTCTGAAATGCCTCCAAAGCATGTCCTTTTCTGAATATGGAAAAACAAAACTGTATGCAGTATTCCAGGTGTGACCTCACTAATACCCTGTCTCACTAGAAAGAATTCCATGCTTTTATACTCTATTCCCTTTGCAATAAAGGCCAATATTCCATTGGCCTTCCTGATCATTTGCTGTACCTGCATACTATTCTGTGTTTCATGCACGAGTACACCCAGGTCCTGCTGTACTGCAACACTTTGCAATTTTTCATTTTAAACAACTTGATATTGGATTTGTTTCTGATCAAGTGCATGACCTCACACTTTCCAACATTATACTCCATCTGCCCAATGTTTGCCCATTCTAAGCCTGTGTTTCTTTTTGCAGATTTTTGTCCTGCACATGTGTTCCTGCCATCTTTGTATCGTCAGCAAACTTGGCTGTTCCATTTGGTCCCTTTCAAGTTAATATAGATTGTAAATAGTTGGGGTCCTGGCACTGATTCCTGTGGCACCTCACTAGTTAATGATTGCCAACTTGATGATGATCCATTTATCCCGACTCTGTCTTCTGTTCGTTTGCCAATCCTCTATCCATGCTAATATGGTATTGCCAACCCTGTGAACTTTTATCTTGTGCACTAACTATTTATGTGGCACCTTGTCAAATACCTTCTGCAAGTCCAAATACACCACATCCACTGGCTCCCCTTTATCCACCCTGTTCGTTACATCAAAGAATTCGAGAAAATTTGTCAAACATGACTGTCCCTTCAGAAATCCATGCTGACTCTGCCTGACAGAATTATTTTTTTCCCAATGTCCTGCTGCTTCTTTAATAATGGGGAAAATGTTGGAGCCCAATCACATGTTAGGCTAACTGCTCTATTTTCCTACTTTTTGTCTGCCTCCTCTAAAATAAGAGTGTTACATTTGCAGCTTTCCAAACTACTGGGACTGCCCCAGAATCCAGGGAATTTTGGTAAATTACAAACAATACATTCACTATCTCAGCCACTAATTCTCAAGATGGTATGATGCAAGCCGTCAGGTTCAGGTGATTTATCTGCCTTTAGTCCCATTATTTCAGAGTACCACCTTTTGTGATCTGTTTCCCCACCCTCTACCACATAGCACCTTGACTATTCACTCTTGGGATATTTTTAGTGTCCTCGACTGTAAAGACTGATACAGAATATTCAGTTTCTGCTATCTCCATGTTCCCCCATCACCATTAATTCCCTGGTCTCTTCCTCCCTAAGGGACCAACATTTACTTTAGCCACCCTTTTCCTTTTTATATACCTAAAGAAACTCTTGCTCTCTTTGTATACTTCATGCTAGTTAACTTTCATAGTCTATCTTCCCTTTCTATGTTGTTTTTTTGCTGGCTTTTTAAAAGCTTCCCAGTCTTCTCACCCACTAGTTTTGGCCAGTGTACCTTTTATTGTAATTGAATACCATCCTTTTAGTTGGCCACGGATGGCTATCTTTTCTCATACCTTTCTGTCTCACTGGAATATATTCTGTTAAGAAATCTGCTTAAATGTATGCTACTGTTCATCAACCATCCTACACATTAATCTATTTTCCCAGTTCACTTTAGCCAACTCTGCCCTTGTACCTTCATAGTCTCCTTTTTTATTTAAGCTTGGTATGCTGGATACAGATCCCACTTTCTCTCCCTCCATCTGAATTACAAATTCACATCATGCTATGATCACTCATTTCAAGGAGATCCTTTACTAGGAGATTTCGTTAATTCTGTCTAATTTCAAAAGGACCAGATCTAAGATAGCCTGCCCCCTGGTTGGTTTTGTTACATACTGCTCAAGGAACCTGTCCCTTATGCATTCTATGAACTTTCCTTAAGGCTACCCTGATGTAGTTGCATTGATGGGTTAGGATGAGGAACGTTTCTCTCCGGTGGAGTGCTGATCCAGGGGGCATAACAAAAATAGAGCTCGGTCGGTCAGTGATGTCAGGAAGCACGTCACAAGCTTGGTGGGAATCTGGAACTCGGCTCCGAAATCGCTGAGGCTTGGTCCATTAAATTTCCTAACTGATTTGAGAATTTCTTGGGCTTGGGTATTAAGGGCTACAGAACCAAGCTAATTGGATAGTTAGTCAGCCATGATGTAACTGGGAGGTGGAACACTGTCAAGTGGTTGAATGGCCTACTACTGGCCCTCTGTACTGATGGTCTTCTGTTTCTTGCAGCTAGACGGGGTGAACGCCATGTATGAAACGGATGTGTTGGGTCAGTTTGAGATCTTGGATGGAGCTTTGGGATCGGTGACCCGGGACAGCCCCTTCAGGTGAGAATGGGAGCACATTGAGTGGGGAGAGAAGGTGAGGAGCTGAATTCTCCAGCTGTGTCCGTTCTCTTACAGGCTCCATGTCCAGTGCAGTTACAAGGGAAGCCAGGAGTCGGAACTGCAGGTGAAGCCCCGAGTTTACACCCTTTCTCCACCACTGCCTGCCACTGAGGCCGGGATCCTGGTTCTGGAGCTGAGAATAGCACGAGGTAGCGAGCGCTGCTGATGGCTAGTGTCCAACTTCAGGCTCTCTCTGCAAATAATGCCAGTCTTAATTTTTCTCTTTTCAGATGGTGGCTACCGGAGCTGGTACGTGGCCAGTGACTACCCGATCCTGAGTGTGCTCCGGGACCCCGTGTTTGTGGAGGTTCGTGTCCTGAACCGGAACGATCCGTCCCTTGTGCTGGTGCTCAATTCTTGCTGGGCAACCCCCACCCTCGAGCCGTATTCCGGGCTCCGATGGGAACTCTTGGTGGGCAGGTAAGGCAGTGAGTGAGGGAGTTTGGGGCAGGCTGGGGATTGGGGAGGGGGCGACATGGACTGTGTAGGATCGAACGGGGCAATATTACAAATCTGAAGTCGGGGTTAATTGGTTTAAATGTTCTTTAGTTTCTTTATCTAGTCTAATCTCGGGACTATCGATTGATGTACCGCTGTAAGCCTGCTCTCTTCCAGGTGCCCCCCTCCCCATATAACTCCCTCTTTCTCTGTTCCAGGTGCCCATTTGTGGGCGACAATTACAAAACCCTCCTCCTCCCGGTAGATGCCGCTTCCCATTTGCGGTTCCCAACTCACCATAACCGGTTTGTCGTCAGCACTTTCGCTTTCTGGGACCGAGTTTCGGGCCGGGCTCTGACCGGGGAGGTGAGTTTCCTTCAGTGTCTCTCTGTCACTTAGTTGAACTTGTTCCTGGGGTCTCGCAACAGTGAGGCAACCCCTGTTGACCCTTTGAATGTAGAAGCATTAATCTCCTGAGTGGGACCTGTGGCACTGACCATACCGCCCTGTCTCTTTCCAGGTTTACTTCCACTGCAGTGCTGAGGTTTGCTACCCATCCACCCGAGAGAACTGCACGGCTCCCTGCAGCCGCAGTAAGTACCTGGGATCTGACTGGAAACTGAACCCTGATGGGGAGTGCTGGGCGAGGGTCATTTGGACACAGTCCTTCAGCAAGGGCCCGACAGTGGGCACAGGAGGAGTGTCGTCAATCTGCCGCCTCTGAACTGTTCACCAGTTAGTTTACTGCAGAATAGCAATCTGGCTCAGTGGGTCTGATCACATCGTGCCCTGGGTCTGAGTGGAATCCACCACTGGGGTTGGGAACAGAAACAAAAGAAAAATAGGTGCAGGTGCAGGCCATTCGGCCCTTCGAGCCTGCACCTCGATTCAATAAGATCATGGCTGATCATTCACCTCTACCACTTTCCTGCTTTCTCTCCATACCCCTTGATCCCTTTAGCTGTAAGGGCTACATCTAACCCCCTCTTGAATATAAGCAATGAACTGGCATCAACTCTCTGTGGTAGGGAATTCCACAGGTTAACAACTGAGTGATGTTTTGCTTCATCTCAATCCTAAAATGGCTTGCCGCTTATCCTTCGACTGTCCCCTGGTTCTGGACTTCCCCAACATCGGCAACATTATTCCTGCATCTAATCTGTCCAGTCCCATAAGAATTTTGTTTGAGATCCCTTAATCCTTGTAAACTCCAGTGAATACAGGCCCAGTCGATCCAATCTCTTCAGTGCTGCCATCCTGGGAATCAGTCTGGTGAACCTTTGCTGCACTCTCTCAATAGCAGACTAGGAGACCAAAACTGAACACAATATTCCAGGTGAGGCCTCACCAAGGCCCTGTACAACTGCAGTAAGACCTCCCTGCTGCTATACTCAACCCCCTAGCTATGAAGGCCAACATAGCATTTGCTGCCTTGACTGCCTGCTGTACATGCATGCCAACTTTCAATGACTGATGTACCATGACACCCAGGTCTTGCACCTCCCCTTTCCCTAATCTGCTGCCATTCAGATAATTTGTTTTCATGTTTTTGCCCCCAAAGTGGATAAACTCACATTTATCATTATCCTGCATTTGCCCACTCAACCTGTCCAAGTCACCTGCAACATTTTAGCGTCCTTCTCCCAGCTCACACCGCCACCCAGCTTAGTGTCATCTGCAAACTTGGAGATATTACTCAATTCCCTCATCCAAATCATTAATGTATATTGGAAAGAGCTCGGGTCCCAGCACTGAGCCCTGTGGCACCCAACCAATCACTGCCTGCCATTCTGAAAAGGACCTGTTTATCCCGACTCTCTGCTTCCTGTCTGCCAACCAGTTCTCTATCCACCTCATTACATTACCCCCAATACCATGTGCTTTAATTTTGCACCATTCTCGTGTGGGACCTTGTCAAAAGCCTTTTGAAAGTCCAAGTACAACACATCCACTGGTTCTCCCTTGTCCACTCTACTAGTTACATCCTCAATATTCCAGAAGATTTGTGAAGCATGATTTCTTTCATAAATCTATGCTGACTTGGACCAATCCATCACTGCTTTCCAAGTGTGCTGTTTCATTTTTAATAATTGATTCCAACATTTTCCCCACTAATGTCAGGTTAACTGTCTATAATTCTGTTTTCTATCCCTCAAAGTGATGTTACATTAGCTACCTTACAGTCCGTAGGAACTGATCCAGAGTCGATAGACTGTTGGAAAATGATCACCGGTGCATCCACTATTTCTAGGGCTACTTCAATAAATACTGAGATGCAGACTCAGGCCCTGGGGGTTTATCTGCTTCAATCCCATCAATTTTTTGCCAAATAAGTATTTCCTTCTGTTCCTCCTCACTACACCCTCAGTCCCCTAGTATTTCCAGAAGATTATTTTCTTTGGTTCTGTTTTCACAAAGGATTTGTTTAACTGGTCTGCTATTTCTTTGTTCCACATTATAAATTCCTGAATCTGACTGCAAGGGACCTATGTCACTATTCTCTTTCTCTTCACATCTATAGAAGCTTTTGCAGTCAATTATGTTCCCAGCAAGCTTCTGCTCATACACTCTTTCCCCCTTCTAATTAAACCCTCTGCTGCATTACAAAATTCTCCAGTCCTCGGGTTTGCTGCTTTTCTCGCCAATGTATGCCTTTAATTTGGATTTAACACTATCTTCAATTGCCCTTCTTAGTGATGGTTGAGCCACCTTCCCTATTTTATCTTTACTCAACAGGGATGTACAATTGAAGTTCATCCATGTGATCTTTGTTTGCCATTGCCTATCCGCCATCAACCCTTTAAGTATCGCTCGCTAGTCTATTCTAGCCAATTCACATCTCATACCATCGAAGTTACCGTTCCTTAAGTTCAAGACCCTCGTCTCTGTATTAACTGTCACTCCATCTTAATGAAATCTACCATATGCTCACTCTTTTCCAAGGGACCTCACCAAGATTGCTAATTAGTCCTTTCTCATTACACATCACCCAGTCTTGGATGGGCAGCCCTCTAGTTGGTTTCTCAACATATTGGTCGAGAAAACCATCCCTAATACACTCCAGAAATCTTCCACCACCGCCTTGCTACCAGTTTGGTTATCCCAATCTATATGTAGATTTTTATTGCACATCCCTAATTTCTTTGTTGCTCCCAACCCCTCTACGACTGTTTGATGGTCTGTACACAACCCCACTCATTTTCTGCCATATTCTGTAGCTCCACCCATACTGATTCCACATCATCCAAGCTAATGTTCTTCCATACTATTGCATTAATTTCCTCTTTAACCAGCAATGCCACCCCACCTCCTTTTCCTTTGTCTATCCTTCCTGGATGTTGAGGTCCTGACCAGCATCCTGCTGCAACCAGGAGTTCCAGGGTGGGACTGAACCGACATCTGGGGCTGGGGGAGACCCGCCCCATGTGTGGATATCCTGTAACAGCTGGTCAAATTAGTGATTAAATCTAATCCTTCCCCAGGATATCTGGCCATTACACGGTCAGTGACTGCAAACTTTGCTCGGTTGAAAATGGTCTTTCTTGGAATAGGGACTGAATCTTAGTCAGAGTGAACTGTATTTAATTAAAGTCTAATCTCGAGGTTTTTTCGCATTTGGCCATTGGTTCGAATATTTGATTGGGGGCTTCAGGCAGCTGAACATTGAACTATCCACCTTGAGACCTTGTCTCTTTCCCTTGTTACCCAGAGAGGCGAAGAAGTGCTGATTCCCGGCCTGGGGACTTGGTGACCGCTGAAGGACCCATCATTTTCCTGGAAGATGAGCAGAGACTGGCTGCGGGGATCTCCCAGGAAGAGAAAGGTAAAGGAGGACCCTCCAAATGTGTGCAGTGATGCAGTAACTGGTGCCCATCTAACCCTGGCTTCTCCCCACAGATACTGCTGCTGATTTCCCCTCCCGTATCCTTCCTGGAGTAACGGTTGGGGTAGCGCTGCTCTCCATGGCCCTGTTGGTCGGGACTGTCGCCATGTGGAAAATGGACCACCGCCGCAGGGTGGGCTCCGAGTGCAGCTCTATGGAACTGTAGATGTGTCTGTTGGATAATAAACTCCTGTTATAGATGAGCCCTGGTGTCGTGTTATCTTTCAAATCCTGGCTGGATTTTACTGTCCTCGGTGAGTTAATTTGTTTTGTTTGTGCTGCTGCTGTTGGGTCCCCACCAGCCAAGTTCAGGGCCAGGCTGGTGTGGGTTTGTAATAAATGTAGCGGGCGGGAGGGACCGGCACGGTTGCGGTGAACTCTGTTCCTTGCGAAGGGGCCCGGGCCCGTGTCTCTGCCATTGCCGCTTCAATGGGGCCATAGAGACACGGTTTGACAAGCCTGGCGAGTGGTGTTGGACTGTCGCCTCCCGCACACCCTGAACATTACTGTCTGTCTCCGGCTATTGAACCTTCAGTTATCACTGAGCTGCTGGCTGCTGCGTGCTGCCGGAGTAACGCCTGTCCAGAGCTTGTTCCCGCTGTGACTGGGTTGTTGAAGATAAATGGTTGGAGATCCCTGCCCTGTCTAGGACCGAATCTGTGAGCTGGTCTGCAGGGAGCGGGAGGTATCTTCCACGAGGAGCATCAGCTCCAACACGCACTGGGCTGTGCTCTCCTTGGTGGAGGCATGTCAGATGTTCAGAGATTGCGTGATCTGTAATAGGAGCGGGGCAGAGCTGCAGTTCTCCAGGGTCCCCGTGTCTCGCCGATTGGTTAAATGTGACTGGGACCCACAGGAATGATGCGCATTGAGGATTTCAATCCAAGATCCCTGTACTGGGCAAAATTATCCAGATGGAGTGTGCTGGATAATGGGTAAAATGGGTCAGCGTGGGAATGGTGACGTAATGCAGAATCTTTGAATCGTAGAATAAGACACGAGGCCATTCTGTCCGTATGTGCCGGTTGTTATCTGGTCTAATTCCAGCTCTCGGTCCGTAGCACTAGGTTTCGGCTGAGTGCACATCCAAGTACTTTTTAAATGTGATGAGTGTTTCTGAAATCATTCATGTATTCCACAAAGCAAAGGAGTGAGAACTGGGCCCTGTAGAACCCCACTGGAAGCAGCCATCCAGTCTCCAACTCTCCTCCATTACCCTTTGCTTCCTTCCACTTAGACAATTTTAGATCCAATTTGCCAGACTCCAATGGATCCCATGGGATTTTACTTTGTCCATTTGGGACATTTCCGCACACCTTGCTTAAAATCCATGCATCAAACGTACACATTAACCATCCCTGTTACCTCAAAGAACGCCAACGTAGTCAAACATGACCTTCCCTTCTCAAATCCATGCTGACATTGCTTGATTAGTATTCCAAACTGAAGGTTTATAAAGTCCCGCAGAATTGATTCCAGTCATTTGGCCACCACTGAGATTAAACTGTCCTGTAACTGCCAGCACCTGCAGTATTTTGCTTTTGTATTAGTGTTTCATTCACTGCCACTTCTCTTCCAGGTATGCCCACCTTGAAGTTCTGCTCTTCGACAGGATTTCTGTTTCATCTTTACAATCTGTTTTCCTTATGTTTGATCAAGTATCTGCCAAGACTTTCTTTCACAGCTACATCTCTTCTCATTAACTTTCTGTCTCAGACTGAAAAACAAGGATATACAATTTGGCCAAAATTAGACCTGGAGGTTTTTAAAAGCCAGCAGAGAATGATTAAGGGAAAAGAGTCTATGAATGTAAAGTAGCACAATATGCAAAAAGAGCAAGTGTTTCTATAGGTATATAAAAAGAAGCGTGGTTAAAGTAAATGTTCGTCCCTTGAGGACGAGACTGGGGCATTAGTAAGGGGTAACATGGAGATGGCAGAACCTCTATACAGGAATTTTGTATCCGTTTTTACAGTAGAGGACACTAACAATATTTCGACAGTGGATATTCAAGGGGGGGGGATAGACTTAACATAATCACTTAGTAAGTGGTACTCAGCAAGATAATGGGACTAAAGGCAGATAAATCCCTTCAATCTGATGGCTTGCATCCTAGTGTCTTAAGAGAAGTAGCGGCAGGGATTGTGGCTGCGTTGGTTGTAATTTACCAAAATTCCCTGGATTCTGGGGAGGTTGCAGCAGATTAGAAATCTGCAAATGTAAAACTTTTTTTTTTTTTAAAAGGGAGGCAGACAAAAAGCAGGACATGATAAACCAGTTATCCTCCTCTTGGTTGGGAAAATGGTCGAGTCCATTTATTAAAGTAGCAGGACATTTGGAAAAGCAAAATTCAGGCAGTCAGCATGAATTTATGAAGGGGAAGTCATGTTTGGAAAAAAATTGCTTGAGTTCTTTTTGAGGATGTAACGAACAGGGTGGATAAAGGGCAACCAGTGGATGTGGTGTATTTGGACTTCTAGAAGGCATTTGTCAAGGTGCCACAAAAGGTTACTGCACAAGATAAAAGTTCACGGGGTTGCGTGTAATATATTCGCATGGATAGAGGATTGGCTAATTGATTTGGGATAAATGGTTCATTTTCTGGTTGGCAACCATTAACTAGTGGGGTGCTGCAGGATCAGTGCTGGGAGCCCAAATATTTACAATCTATTAATGACTAAAGAATGGACTGAGTGTAATGAAGCCAAGTGTGCTGACGATACAAAGATGGGAGGAAAAGCAAATGAGGAGGACACATCTGCAAAAGGACCGAGACAGGCGAAGAAAGTGGGCAGGTGGTGAATAATTGTGAGGTCATGCACTTGGGCAGAAAAAAAATCAAAGATCAAGTTAATTAAATGAAGATTGCAAAGTGCCACAGTACAGCAGGACCTGTGGGTTCATTGTGCATGAAACACAAGGATAGTATGCAGGTACAGCAAGTGATCAGGAAGACCAATGGTTACTTGATCTTTATTCCAAAGGGGATAGAGTATAAAAGCAGGGAAGTCTTGCTATAGTTATATAGGGTATTGGTGAGACCACACCTGGAATACTGCATGCAGTTTTAGTTTCCATATTTACGAAGTTATATACTTGCTTTTGGCAGCAGTTCAGAGAAGGTTCACTAGGTTGATTGCGTGGGTGGATTATGAGGAAAGGTTGAATAGGTTGGGCTTCTACTGATTGGGATTCAGAAGAATGAGGTGATCTTATCGAAACGTTTCAGATTGCGCTGGCTTGGCAAGGTGGATGCAACGAGGATGCTTCCACTGATGGGAAAGACTAGAACTGGAGGGCATGATAAAATCAGGGACTGCCCATTTAAAACAGATGAGGAAAAATTTCTTCTGAGGGTTGTAAATCTGTAGAATTCGCTGCCTCGGAGCTGAAAGCTAGGACATTGTCTATTTCTGTCTTAAATATATTCAGTTTCTTAAATGATAAGGGAATAAGAGGTTACAGGCTGTGGGTGGGAAAGTAGAGCTGAGTCCATAAACTGATCAGCCATGTTCTCATTGAATGCTGGAAAAGGCTCCAGGAGCTGTATGTCCTATACTGTTCCTGTCCATGTGCATTCCACCCTTCATGTTTTGGATCCACCCAGGATTACAAACATCTGATATTCAACATTTCTCCAACCACTGTTCTTGCCGGATCCTAGGATCCACGCCACATGCACACTCTCCCTCTCTTCAGCAGCACTGACTCACTATCTGTGTAAGCTATCCTGGTCCACAGTTCCATTTCATCCTTTGCCTCGTCCAACGCTTTTACTAAATAACATGTTTCCTTCCTTTCAGGTGTCAAGGATTGTAAACTTCAACAACTCATGAACACCAACGCCACCCCCACCCCCGAAAACGTCTTTCTCTCTCTCCGCCCCCCACCTCCACACTTCCCTCTGATCCTTTCCCTTCTGCTGTACATTCATTACCCCCTCTGTCCTTCCCCTCTCTGACCCCGAACGATAAGTCCTCAGCAAAGGCTTGAGCTTCATGCCCTTACGCCCCAACATCAATGAATTATGAGCTCGGCACGATGCTGAGCTCTTTTTCTGCCAACTTTGCCTCCATGCCCACTTCTTCGACCAGGAGTCTTCCCCCACACAGCTGATCCTTTCTCCAGTGTTCAGAATTATGTCTATCTGGCCTCTTACCCTCTGTAGACCTCTTCATTGCAAACTGCGGACGGGCCATCTCAATTTCTCTGCTCCCCTCACTCACTCGAAACTACCTCCCTCTGAACTTGCAGTATTCCGCTCGCTCGGATCTAACCCCAACATTGTCATCAAACCTGTTGACAAGAGTGGCGCTGTTTGGCGAACTGACATCTACTTTACAGAGGCTGATCGCCAACTCTGACATCTCCTCCGACCTCTCCCTGGACCATGACCCCACCACTGAACCTCAAGCTGCCATTTCCTTGACTGTCACTGACCTTATCTCCTAGAGATCTCCCCTCATAATTCCCCAACCCTGTGCTTCTTCCTCCTTCCCAACATCCACAAGGGCTGCCTTGGTCGACCCATTGTTTCAGCCTGTTCTTGCCCCACAGAATTATATCTTATCGACTGTTTTTATTCTCCTTGTCCACGCTTTTTCCACCTACATGGGTGACTCCTCCGAAACCCTCCATCACCAAGTTTCCAGTTTCCTGGTCCCAACCGTCTCCTTTTCACCATGGACATCCAATCCCTCTACACTTCCATCCCTCACCAGGATGGCCTGAGGGCACTCCGCTTCTTCGAGCAGAGGCCCAATATAGAAAATAGGTGCAGGAGTGGCCATTCGGCCCCCGGGCCTGCACTGCAATTCAATAAGATCATGCTGATCAGTCCTTCAGTACCCCTCCTGCTTTCTCTCCATACCCCTTGATCCCTTTAGCCGTAAGGGCCATATCGAACCCCCTCTTAAATATATCTAATTAACTGGCATCAACAACTCTCTGCGGCAGGGAATTCCACATGTTAACAGCTCTGAAGAAGTTTCTCAGTGCTAAATGGCCTACCCGTTATCTTAAAACTTTGTCCCCTGGCTCTGGACTTCCTCAACATTGGGAACATTCTACCCACATCGAACCTGTCCCGTCCCATCAGAATCTTATACGTTTCTGAGATCCCCTCTCAGTCTTCTAAACTTCAGTGAATAAAGGCCCAGAGGATCCAGTCTCTCCTCATGACAGTCCAGCCATCCCTGGAATCAGTCTGGTGAACCTTCACTGCACTCCCTCAATAGCAAGAACGTCCTTCCTCGGATTAGGAGACCCAAACTGAACACAATATTCCAGGTGAGGCCGCACTAAGGCCCTGTACAACTGCAGTAAGACCTCCCTGCTCCTATACTCATCCCCTAGCTATGAAGGCTAACATACTATTTGACTGCTTTACCACATGCTGTACCTGCATGCACAATTTCAGTGACTGATGAACCATGACACCCAGGTCTCGTTGCACCTCCCCTTTTTTCTAATCTGCTGGCAATTCAGATAATCTGCCTTCATGTTTTTCCCCCCAAAATTGCTAACCTCAAGTATCCACATTATGCTGCATCTGCCATGCATTTGCCCACTCAGATAACCTGTCCAATTCACCCTGCAGCCTTTAGCATTCTCCTCACAGCTCACACCGCCACCCACTTTAGTGTCCACAAACTGGGAGATATTACACTCAATTTCTTCATCTAAATCGTTAATGTATATTGAAAGAGCTGGAGTCCCAGCACTGAGACCTGTGGCACCCCACTCATCACTGCCTGCCGTTCTGAAAAGGACCTGTTTATCCTGATTCTCTGCTTCCTGTCTGCCAACCAGTTCTCTATCCATGTCGGTACATTACCCCCAATACCATGTGCTTTAATTTTGCACACCAATCCTTGTGCGGGACCTTGTCAAAAGCCTTTTGAATGTCCAAGTGCACCACATCCACTGGTTCTCCCTTGTCCACTCTGTTAGTTACATCCTCACAAAATTCCAGAAGATTTGTCAAGCATGATTTCCCTTTCATAAATCCATGCTGACTTGGTCCGATCCTGTCACTGCTTTTCAAATGCGCTGCTATTTCATCATAATTGATTCCAACATTTTCCCCATTACTGATATCAGGCTCACCAGTCTATAATTACCTGTTTTCGCTCTCCCTCTTAAAAATGGTGTTACATTAGCTGCCCTCCAGTCCATTGGAACTGATCGAGTCGATGGACTGTTGGAAAATGATCACCAATGCATACACTATTTCTAGGGCCACTTAGTCTGCATCACAGAGTAATTATCAGGCCCCGGGGATTTATCAGCCTTCAATCCCATCAATTTCCCGAACACAATTTCCTGCCTAATAAGGATATCCTTCAGTTCCTCCTCACGAGACCTACTGTCCCTTAGTACATTCGGAAGGTTATTTGTGTCTTCCTTCGTGAAGACAGAACTGAAGTATTGGTTCAATTGGTCTGCCATTTCTTTGTTCCCCATTATAAATTCACCTGAATCTGACAGCAAGGAACATACGTTTGTCTTCACTAATCTTTTTCTCTTCACATATTTATAGAAGCTTTTGCAGTCAGTATGTTCACTACAAGCTTCCCCTCGTACTCTATTTTCCCCCTCTTAATTAAACCCTTAATCCTCCTCTGTTGAATTCTAAGTTTCTCCCAGTCCTCAGGTTTGTTTTTTCTGGACAATTTATATGCCTCTTCCTTGGCTTTAACACTATCCTTAATTTCCCTTGTTATAGAAACATAGAAACATAGAAAATAGGTGCAGGAGTAGGCCCTTCGGCCATCCTCCAGCATGATCCCACTGCAAATCCTATGTTCTCCTCCCCTCACCACAGCATTTGGAAGGGACCACTCCCTCCGTGACAGCCTGGTCCATTCTGCAGTCACCCCCAGCAACACCCCCTCGTCCCACGGCAACTTTCTGTGCCACCTGCCCTTTTACCTTCTCCATTCCCATTATCCAGGGCCCCAAATACTCCTGGAAGATGAAACAGCGATTTACTTAGTACCATCAATTTAGTAAACTGAGTAGGCTGCTCACGATGTGGTGGTCTCTATTTTGGGGAGATCAAGCGTAGATTGGGTGACCACTTTGCTGAACACCTCCATTCAGTCCATAATTTGTGATGGAGGTTCTTATTACTTTAATTGTCTGCTCCACTCCCACTCTGACCTCTCCGGCCTCGGTCTCCTAAACTGTTCCAACAAAGTTGAATGCAAGCTCGAGGAACAGCACCTCATCTTTAGTTTAGGCACTTTACAATGTTCTGGACACAAGATCAATTTCAGAGCATAGCCACTGTCAATCGTTGGCTCACTTTCTTCCCCCATCCCCCCCACCCCCCGAAATATTTTTTTTCTCCTTGTCTCTAATGGCCGTTGGTCGTTATCCCGCCATTCACACCGTAACTTAACTAATGATTTTCTAACTTCTCCCATTACCATTTCAATTTGACCCATCATCCCCTTTCTCATCTCTCCTGTCTTTCACCCTATAACAGACCTTCCCTTTTGTTCTTTCTTCCCCTCCACCTTTCAGTGCTTAAGAATCTGTTCTTTGCGAACACACTCCAGTTCTGACGAAAGATCATTGTCTGAAGAAGGATCATCGACCCGAAACGTTAAATCTGCGTTCTCTCCACAGACGCTGCTTGACCCGCTGAGATTTCCAGTATTTTCTGTTTTTATTCAACATTGCAGCATCCGCATTATTTTTCTTGTGGTGTGCGGTCTCTAATTGTCCGATTTATCAAGTCCTCCCTTTTTAAACAATGCTCCAACCTTAGCAATTCGCCTACCCTCCGGCACAACTCCTTTAGTCAGGGATGATTGGAAAATGATGCTCACAGCCTCTGCAATTTCCTTCGTGGTGAGCAGCTCCATGGGTCACTGAATGTAGTGGGACAAGTATTATGTTGGTGGAAAATACAAAAGGTTGTAAATCAGCTGCCCGGGGCTCCTGACTTGAACTCTGGTCCTAAAACACTGAGCCCCTCCCCTGTTGTCTCCGTATTTCAAACTCATCCTATTATTGACAAAACGTTACTCTACTTAATCTCCTTTCGTGGTTTCTATAAACAAAATGCCCCAAGAGTGGCCTGACCTACCCTCCCAATGGAAAACCTGCGTCAACGCTACTTAAACAGTGAGCGCCTGTGTAAATGAAGGAGTCCCTGCCATTGTGGAGGGTACAAGACACCAAGGCCGCAGACAGAAGCTGACCGATCGGGATTTACAGGCTTCATTCGCTTGAGGTCATCTGTAGTACCCTCGGGGCTGTTTCAGTTTCTGCAGATCACTCTGGATGTTGATGGAATGGAGGAGGACATTCATTTCACAACATGCTGCTGTTTTGGCTCTCCAGCAATTGTACAGCAGGAGCCCGGTGGGGTTGTACTGAGAAACCTGTTATACGTCCTTCGAGTATGTAGAGGGCGCTTGGCATTTCCAGACAATTCACCCCGTGTGCTGAGAGAGCTTCTGTTGTTTAAATGTTTATAGTGACACCAGGGAGTCAGTGAGTTTCCTGAAGAGCGAGGGAGATGAGGTTGAAGACCGTTTCCTCTGGAAAAGAAAGGTCTGGCTGGAAATCGTGAGTTTTCCCAGGAGCAGAGCATCCAATAATAATACTCAATCTTCATCTGAATGTTCATCACTGCTCTGTCGAGGCTGCACCCTTGAATATATCTGTGATCCTAATTGCGAGCTTATAGTCTAGGTTCTATCCAGCAGATTAGCTCTCGAATATCAAAGGGTGTTAACTTATCAGTTACCTGAGGAGGCTGATAGTAAATTTTTGTCCTAATATATTAAGTCAAAATTACTAATCTCAACTGCAAATTTATAATCGAACTGGATTATGGTGAATCACTGTGCTATAATTGGACGGCCTAGCGAACTTGGAGATTCGTTGGTACTAGAAATACTCAACTAATCTGACGCAATCCATGTAGGACACTTTGGCAAACCAAATAACGATCGATCCCTCCCAGACACTGCCTGTAGTGGGGAACGGGGTTGAACGTGGATGAGGTTGAGGGTCCGTCTGTCCTTGATCAATATTCAGCTCAAGTTACCAATCCCAACGTTGTCGTTTGGTGTCTGCTGTCCCTATATATTGCCATTTCAGGTGCCTGGATATATTGCAGAGGTGCTATGTTCTAACATGTTTTCCCCTTCAATGAAACTGATGGTGGCCTTGACTGAGAAAGCACAACGAACTATCTCTGCCCTTCATTAGTGCCACTAGTAGTGGGACCCCCACCCTCAGTAATTGACCAGTATTGTTACTCGACCAGCCACACTAACTCTGGCTAGCAGGGCCGAGGCTGGATAATCTGACGAGTCTTTCACCCACTGACCGATCAAAGTCTCTCCAGGTACAACGCTCACAGCAGGAGTGTGATGGAACACCCGCCTGGGTAGAATAAGCTGTGGCTTCAAAAACAATTGTTCAAAACTATCCAGCACAGGTGGGTTTTCTTGACACGCCCTGGGTTACCTATTCACTCCTCCATTACAGAAACACCGTGGCTGCAGTATCCATGGTCTATACAGGGCACTGCACCAACTCCCCAAGGTAACTTCTTCAGCACTTCCCTCCTCTGCTACCTCCATCAGTGAAAGGACAAGTGCAGCAATGTTCCTGGGACACCATTCCCTCCATGTCAAACACAGCCCTGAATAAAACACATATAGCTGTTCCCTCTTTGTCCCTGGGTCAATGTCTTTGAATTTCCTGCTGACCTACAATACTGCAACACCATCACCACAAGGACTGCAGTGGTTCAAGGAGAAGGTCCATCACCCCCACCGTCTCAGGGCAACTAGGGATAGACAATAAATACAACTGTATTATCACTCAATGCTGACACCACAACAATCTATAGAGAAACGCAAGGTATTCTGGAACAGGCTCTATCTGGGCCTTCCTACACGCAGCCTCTCCACCGATACCAGTTGTCAAGAAAGACATAGTGCTCTAAATCAGTTTCCAAGATCTCAGGTCCTATAACAGAAGCTGACATCTGTCCCATTCCTCACACAGTGGCCATGATTGAGAAACTAGGGGACATCATATGGCTCTAACGCTTATGAGATTTCACTCGGAGCTGTCACTAAAGCACAGAACCTCAACTTTGTTGTCTTTGTCTTTGCCCGGACTCTACAAGTTTACTATAATTAATAAATCGCCGTCCACCAGCTCAGCAGTGAGGACGAGGCCGAGTTAATTCACTGTTGAGGGTTCTGCACGCGCCTGGTGCATCAGTCATCTGTGTCACTTTCTGAAACACCTCACTCCTGACATTGTCTATCCAGCCCTTCCTTGGTCTTCCTCAGCTTCTTGTTCCATGTCGCTCTGTGTGCAGCATTCTTCATTCTTTATATTCCGGAAACTTCTCGTGACCCAGCACTCTTCTCCCGATAATAATGTGCGGATAACTTTGCTTCATAAGCTCTCGACTTATTTAAATATGGCTATCCTTCCATATCCCTTTAAACATTCCAACAGCAGCTGATCCTTCTTTGTTGTCATCTTCACAACTCACAGTCACTGACACTAACCCACCGAGGTGTACAAACTGTTCCACCTGTTCAACTGCATCCCCTATACTTGTAATCGCAACATCTCCCTGAGAATCCCCAAATTAAATGACTTTCATCTTTATTATGTTAATTGTTTATCGAAGTTTTCTGCTGTCCAAGCAAAGCTGGTTCTCCCTCATGCACTGGTAGAGTGCATGAGGGAGAACCAGTAGATGTGGTGCATTTGGAATTTCAAAAGGCTTTTGCCAAGGTCGCGCAAGAGATTACTGTGCAAAATTAAGGCACATGGTATTGGGGGTAATGTATTGACGTGCATAGAGAAAAGGTTGGCAGACAGCAAGAGTGAGTGGGAAAAACGGGTCATTTTCAGAATGGCAGGCAGTGACTAGTGGGGTGTCACAGGGTTCAGTGCTGGGACCGCAGCTATTTACAATATTCATTAATGATTTAGACGAAGGAATTTAATGTAATATCTCCAAGTTTGCAGATGACACTAAGCTGGGAGGCATTGCGAGCTGTAAGGAAGGTGCTAAGGGGCTGCAGGGGGACTTGGACAGGTTAGGTGAATGGGCAACTGCATGGCAGATGCAATATAATGTGGATAAATGTGAGGTTATCCACTTCGGTGGCAAAAACAGGAAGGCAGCTGATTATCTGAGTGGTGACAGATTAGTAAATGGGGAGGTGCAACGAGACCTGGGTGTCATGGTACATCAGTCATTGAAGTTAGGTATGCAGGTACAGCAAGCAGTGAAGAAAGCAAATGGCATGCTGGCCTTCATAGCGAGCGGGTTTGAGTATAGGAGCAGGGAGGACTTGCTGCCGTTATACAGGGCCTTGGTGAGACCACACCCTGAGTATTGTGTGCAGTTTTGGTCTCCTAATCTGAGGAAGGACATGCCTTCCATTGAGGGAGTGCAGCGAAGGTTCACCAGACTGATTCCCGGGATAGCAGGACTGACATATGAGGAAAGGCTGGCTCGACTCGGCTTATACTCACTGGAATTTAGTAGAATGAGAGGGGAATCTCATATTCACGTGCAAAATTCTAATGGGCCTGGACACGTAAGATACAGGAAGAATGTTCCCAATGTTGGGGAAGTTCAGAACCGGGGACGCAGTCTAAGGATAAGGGGTAAGCCATATACGACCGAAATGAGGAGAAACTTTTTCACCCAGAGGAATGTGAAACCGTGGAATTCTCTGCCACAGAGAGTTGTTGAGTCCAGTTCGTTAGATATATTCAAAAGGGAATCGGGGGGTATGGAGAGAAGGCTGGTGTGGGGTACTGAGGTTGAATGATCAGCCATGATCATATTCAATGATGGTGCAGGATCGAAGGGCTGAATGGCCTGCTTTTGCACCTATTTTCTATGTTTCTATGAGCCAGTCAATGGTCAGCGAACTTGAGATTGTTTCAAACCTCGTCACCTGAGGTGATCCTCCAATATCACGTTTCAGTGCAAGGATCATTACAGCTTCCAGTACTGGATTACATATATCAGGTGACAATGTGCATCCTTATCTCAGCCCAACTGTTGGTCTAACCCATTCTATTTGTGTCTTTCCACTCCAGCGCAAACAGCGACATCTGCTGGACGCTTTCTATCAGTTTCACAAGTTTCCCAGGAATACCGAACATCGTCAAGATATTCCAAATGCTTTCTCGCCCGACACTCTCAAAGGCCAGCTACTTGATAGTTTTGTGAAGCGCCTTGCGACATTTTCGGACATAAGTGCGATATAAATACAAGTTGATACTGTAACGTGGATGTTGTGTAATATGTATTTCACCGGAACCTGTCTTGTTGCTCAGGGGAAATCATTGAGAATCTCCGGGGCACCAAATGACTGTAAACCATATAAAAGATTATTGGCACTAGGCCCAGGGGCCCATCCGTGCTCTGTGTGTGTTACAGTGACCGCGCTGGACAGGGTTACAGTCTTACATTTCAGAACCGTCAGAGCACCAAACACATTCTGGCCACTGTTGGAATTCCAGGGCCCAGGGCTTACAAGCTGGCGAGTATTAAAGACATTGTCATTTCCTGTTGACTGAGGATGAACCCCTCTGATTCTCAGAGCATTTAACAGGAGGAGTTTGAACAGGGATCTGTCCACCACAGGGATCACATGGGAATCATCCCAGGAGATGGGTCTCTGGGGGTAGTTAGATAATATAACTATTCACCACATTCAGGTTATAAGTTGACTGCGGGATTAAAGAGACAATATGGAAACTGAATTGGCTCTCAGACAAACAGCAGAGAGTAGCGGTGAACGGATATTTATCGGACGGGAGGGTGGTATACAGTGCTGTCCCCCAGATATATATCAATGCTCTGACCTTAGGGAGACTGGGCATCATTTCAAAGTATGCAGATGGCAGCAAACTCAGAAATGCAGTAAACAGTGAGGAGGATAGTAATAGAAATCAGGAGTAGATAATCAGATTAGTGAAATGGGCAGACACATGGCAAATCACATTTACTGCAGAATAGTTTGCAATGATGCATTTTCGAAGTAAAATGAGCAAAAGTGAAGGAAATGGGAGAAATTTAAAGGGACTGCAGGAAGAGAGAGAGCTGTGAGTTCACGGACACAAATCTTTGAAATTAATCCGGCCATTAAACATTCAAACTGCACACTTCGCTTTATAACTAATGGAATAGAGAACGAAATCAAGGAAGTTATGGTAAACATTTATAAATCACAGTTGCATATGTACTTGAAAAGGAGCATCTTGCAGGGCTATGGGGAAATATCACGGGATTGGGATTAATTTGATCGCTCGTTCATAGAGAGGGCACAGACACAATGGTCCGAATGGCCTTCTGTGCTGTATCATTCGATGATCCCAGGAGATGGGGTCACTGAGAGGGGTTAAGAGTGGTGCTGAATCAATGTTCCCCAATGTGCATGGGATGGAAGCAGCCTCTCTCTGCATCGCAAGGTACCGAGTGTCTCATTGACACAAACAACACTATTATCATTTACAGTTATAGGTTTCTTTAGTTAATGAGACATGATGTCTGAATTATTTTAGTGCTGTCTCCATAAGAGGAGAACTTGAGGAGCTGTGCCGTTAAATGTCGGCAATTGCCGATTTAAATTCAAACATCTGCACCGTTTTTAAAGGGGCACAAACAATAAACACCGTAACTTGACAAAAACAAATTAAAAAGAAACGAAACAAATTAAATTAAAATTCTGAACCCACCGATCATGGAAGACCTCGCGTAGGGAGCTCTCCATTGGGCGATTGTGGAACTGTCCCTGGACCCAGGGTCACATTTATTGGTTTATTAGAAACAGGCCCCATCTCCATGTGAGCCGTGGGAATGCGGGTTGATGTTCGGGAGCCCGTGGGCCGTGGACTGAGCCTCAGGCTGATTGGGACATTCATTTACTGCGGGTTAAACAGCGCTGGGATAAAAAGGGGGAGTCGGCTTTACAGCCTCACTTACCTGGGAGGGTTCGCTTGTTATAATGGGGGGGCTGTGGGTTCTGGGCTTGTTATTTGTGGCAATCTGTTCATCTCAACCGCCCTCTCTCCTTCTCCCCGCCGGTAAATGTTGGCTGTCTCCCAAATTCCGCCAAGACTGCGGCTTTCCGGGAATTGAAGGCAGTGAGTGTGTGGGGAGAGGCTGCTGCTTTGATGCCGGGAGCCGGGATGTGCCGCCGTGTTTCTATTCACTGGACAATCTGCCAGGTGGGTGTTTTCTCGGGCCGTCCGTATGGTGGGCCAGGGCTTTCCAGAACCACCCGCAATCCAGCTGCACTCGGGGATTCCCTGGACAGTATCCACTCTTTCCCCCTGTCCTGAAACATCAGGTCGAGTTTCAAACCTCTCGACTTCGGGAGTAGAACTGAGGGTGGGTCTGGGACCCTCTCCACTCGGGGGATGGTGGATTTGGGAGCTGGTACATCAGATACTGAGGTCAGCAGCTTGACCCTGACTCAATATCTGAACCTCTAACCATTCGATGATTAAATCCCGCCCTATGTAGTTGTCCAGGATAGGAGGGCAGTGTGAAGGAGCCCAGCTTCCTGCTGCCTCTGACCATTTGCTTTGATTGATTTCTATCGATGAGATCCGGGCCCCTTAAACACAACCAGACCAGTGATGAGCTGGAGCTGGTCAACGGGTTTCTATTAGACGGAGAATGGGAGGGGATGGAAACAAGACGGTGGTCCTGACCTGGGTGGAGTTTCTCGCCCTCCCGGTAACGGTTCCCTTGTCACTCCCCGTGCAGCAACTAACCGCCTGTCGTTGATCATCTTGCAGTGTGCACCAAGGATGGGCGGGTCCTGATCGCCATCTCCAAGGATTTGACGCTGCCTCCTGTAAACCTGACCACGGTCCATCTGAAGGATGGACACGGAGCAGAGTGCAGTCCGACCGTGGCCTCTGCAGACACTGTGCTCTTTCAGTTCGCAGTCACTGAGTGTGGAACTACTCAGCGGGTAGGTATTGTGGGCTGGAAGCCCCACCAATGCCTGTCAGTCGGGTGAGGGTATCTAAAGGGTAATGTGGGCCTTAAAGGCAATACATGTGATAGATTATAAGGAAATGGCACACTTGCTCAATGTCTTTGCAATCGGTCTTTACAGTAGAGGAAGAGGATACAGTACCAGAGATACTTGAAATAATAAATCAATGAGGAGCTTGCTGGATTTAATACCAGTCGAATACTGAAACGGAACAAATGTAGGTCTCTGGGACATGGTCTCCATCCCTTTGTATTAAAAGATGTAGAGGTGACGATATTGCTGGAAGTTTAGTTATGAACTTGCAAAACTCTTCTGCAATTGTCTCCTTGGAGTAGCACATTGAAAATATCAACTTCAGGTTGGGAAAGTGGAATCTGGAAACCATAATCCGTGGTCTAATGCCTGTCGTGGGGAAGTTGCTGGAATATATCGGGGCAGTGACTGAGCATCTGGGTGGATATGAACTGATGGTTTCCGGATCGGTCAGTGAAAGGCCAATCACGTCTATCTAACCGATTTGCATTGGTTTCAGGACGTCACTGGGTGATGAGGGCGTGTTTATGAATCTATGTATCTGCAGAAGTTGTTTGAGGTTCCAGAGAATTGACCAAGTGCCTTGAAGGCAATTTATTGACAAGGTTATGGAATTGGATAGCGGGTAAACATCACAAATGATATTGGAGATGTACTTCAAGTGTTAAGATATGACTCGTGGATTTCTCTTGGGATCTATACTGGGAGGTGGGACTCCGCTTTACACTATTTCATGACTTGGATAAAAGAATAGTGGGCTGCATAATCCATGTTTGCTGTCAGCACTAAGTGAGGTGGCAGTGAGTTGTGTAGATGGGGGCTGAGGTTGCTAAGGGATGGGCCTAGATTAAGTGAGTGATCTCTCATCTGGCAGAGATTTAAACAATGTGGGGCAGTGAGGTCATCCATTTTTTGGGACTATAGATCGATCAGTAATTTATAAATGGTCAGCTTGGAATTGTGTGGGGATTTGGGATAGCAATTCTGGGGGGGGGGGGGGGAAACAAAATAGACATTAGATCAAGTGCCCCCCGATCTGGGGACACTCGACACTTAACTGCCCCACAATATCTCCGCGTCTGGAATACAAAGTGGTTGGATAATGGGAGCTATAAAGTTCTAGTTAGACTGCATCAGTTCGGGGCACCACACCTCGGGAAGGAGATATCGGCCTTGGAGGCGATGCAGTGCAGATTGACCAGAATGATCGCGGAGCTAAAAGGGTTAAATTGAGGACAAGTTCCATAGACTCGGCTTGTGTTCTCTCCAGGATAGAAGATTAAGGGGTGCTTTGATGGTGTAGGCCTGGAAAGGTTTATCTCCAGTGGACAGGCCACTACAAGGGGCATATCAATAAATAGAGCACGGCCGGT
Source organism: Pristiophorus japonicus (assembly GCF_044704955.1). Classification (NCBI taxonomy): domain Eukaryota; kingdom Metazoa; phylum Chordata; class Chondrichthyes; family Pristiophoridae; genus Pristiophorus; species Pristiophorus japonicus. Next base: position 301,302,939 of record NC_091981.1, read on the forward strand.
CAGGGTGATGTCAGGAATCACGTCACAAGCTTGGTGGGAATCTGGAACTGTCAGTGATAGCTGAGGCTAGGGCCATTAAATTTCCGAACTGAGATTTTCTTTGGAAAGGGTGTTAAGGCTTAGAGAACCAAGGCAATAGGATGGAGTTAGTCAGTCATGGTCTAATTGGAAGGTGGAACATTATGGAAGGGCTGCATGGCCTACTCCTGTCCCTCTGTACTGATGGTCTTCTGTCTCTTGTAGCTGGACGGGGTGAATGCCGTGTATGAAACGGATGTGTTGGGTCAGTTTGAGATCTTGGATGGAGCTTTGGGATCGGTGACCCGGGACAGCCCCTTCAGGTGAGAATGGGAGCACATTGAGCGGGGAGAGAAGGTGAGGAGCTGAATTCTCCAGCCGTGTCTGTTCTCTTGCAGGTTCCATGTCCAGTGCAGTTACAAGGGAAGCCAGGAGTCGGAACTGCAGGTGAAGCCCCGAGTTTACACCCTTTCTCCACCACTGCCTGCCACTGAGGCCGGGATCCTCGTTCTGGAGCTGAGAATAGCGAGAGGTAGGGAGTGCTGCTGATGGCTAGTGTCCAACTTCAGGCTCTCTCTGCAAATAGTGCCCGTCCTTCATCTTTTTCTTTTCAGATGGTGGCTACCGGAGCTGGTACGTGGCCAGTGACTACCCGATCCTGAGTGTGCTCCGGGACCCCGTGTTTGTGGAGGTTCGTGTCCTGAACCGGAACGATCCGTCCCTTGTGCTGGTGCTCAATGCCTGCTGGGCGACCCCCACCCCCGAGCCGTATTCGGGGCTCCGATGGGACCTCCTGGTGGGCAGGTAAGACAGCGAGTGAGGGAGCTTGGGGCAGGTTGGGGATTGGGAGGGGGCGACATGGACTGTGTAGGATCGAACGGGGCAATATTACAAATCTGAGACCCTGGTTAATTGGTTTAAATGTTCTTTGGACTGTACTCTAGTTTCTTTATCTAGTCTAATCTCAGGAGTTTGGTTTGATGTACCGCTATAACTCTGTCGTTCTGTTCCAGGTGCTCCTCCCATATAACCCCCTCTTTCTCTGTTCCAGGTGCCCATTTGTGGGCGACAATTACAAAACCCTCCTCCTCCCGGTAGACGGCGCTTCCCATTTGCGGTTCCCAACTCACCATAACCGGTTTGTAGTCAGCACTTTCGCTTTCTGGAACCGGGTTTCGGGCCGGGCTCTGACCGGGGAGGTGAGCTTCCTTCCGTGTTTCTCTCGGTCACTTGGTTGAACTTGTTCCCGGGGTCTCACTAACAGTGAAGAGACCCCTGTTGACCCTTTGAATGTAGAAGCATTAATCCCCTGACTGGGAGCTGTGGGACTGACCAGACCGCACTCTCTTTCCAGGTTTACTTCCACTGCAGTGCTGAGGTTTGCTACCCATCCACCCGAGAGAACTGCACGGCTCCCTGCAGCCCCAGTAAGTACCTGGGATCTGACTGGGAACTGAGCCCTGATGGGGAGGCATGGGTGAGGGACATTTGGACACTGGGCACAGGAGGAGTGTCGCCAATCTGCTGGATCTGAACTAATCGCCAGTTAGTTTACAGCAGAATAGTTACCTGGCTCAGCGGGTCTGATCACATCGTGCCCTGGGTCTGAATGGAATCCACCCCTGGGGTTCGGCAACATTTATTCTGCATCCGAGAGTTCCAGGGCGGGAACTGAACCGATATCTGGTGGTGGGGGAGACCTGGGCAATGTGTGGATGTCCAGTGTAATCGCTGGTCAACCTAGTGTTTAAATCTAATCTCCTTCCCCAGGAGATCAGTCCGGCCATTATACTGTCAGCGACTGCAAATGTTGCTCGGTTGAAAAGGGTCTTTATGGGAATAGGGAGTGAATCTTGGTCTGACGGAGTGAACTGTATTTAACTACAGTCTAATCTCGTCTCTTTGGTGCCCGACGATTTTTGCATTCGGCCATCGGTTTGAACACCTGATTGGGGGCTTCAGGCAGCTCAGCAGTAAATCATCCACCTTGAAGTCTTGTCTCTTTCCCTTATCCCTAGGGAGGCGAAGAAGCACCGATTCCCGGCCTGGGGACTTGGTGACTGCTGATGGACCCATCATTTTCCTGGAGGATGAGCAGAGACTCTCTGCGGGGATCTCCCAGGAAGAGAAAGGTAAAGGAGGACCCTCTAACTGTGTGCAGTGATGCAGTAACTGGTGCCCATCTAACCCTGCCTTCTCTCCACAGATACTGCTGCTGATTCCCCCTCCCGTGTCCTTCCTGGAGTAGCGGTTGGGGTAGCGCTGCTCTCCATGGCCTTGTTGGTCGGGACTGTCGCCATGTGGAAAATGGACCATCGCCGCAGGGTAGGCTCCGAGTGCAGCTCAATGGAACTGTAGATGTGTCTGTTGGATAATAAACTCCTGTTTTTGGTGAGCCCTGGTCTCGTGTTATCTTTCAAATACTGGCTGGATTTTACTGCCCTTTCCAGTGAATTAATTTGTTACCTGGTTTAACAATCGCTGGTGCCTCTTTTGTATATCCACCCCCCCCCCCCCCGCCCCTCCGCGCCAGCAGCCAAGTTCAGGGCAAAGCAAGTGTGGGTTTGTCATATCGAGCGGGAAGGACTGGCGCGCTTGCATTGAACTCTGTCCCTTGGGATGGGTCCCGGGTCCGTCTCTCTGCCATTGCCGCTTCCATGAGACCATGGAGGCACGATGTGGGCTCTCCTTGGGGTGGAGGCAAAAGGCAGAACGTCGGGTGTGTTGAAGCCCAGATGCTGTTGCCCTTTGATGGGAGCCGGGCAGAGCTGCAGCTCTCCAGGTTCCCAGTCGTAAATGTAACTGGCACCCACAGGAATGATGCGGATTCAGAATTCCAATCCAAGCTCCCCAAACTGGGACAGTTGGCAAACTCTTCTGGACCATGGATTGTCCCGGATGATGGGTCAGCAGCCCAGGCAGTGTCGGGTGGGATATGGTGACTTATTGCATCTTCAGCGAGTGGTGAGCAGCTCCATTGGTCACTGAATGTGGGGGACAAGTATAATGTTGTAAAATACAAAAGATTGTAAATCAGCTGCCAGGGCTTCCTCACTTGAACTCTGAACCAAAAACTACAGTGGGTCGAGTGAGGAGGAACTGAAGGTGATCCTTATTGGGCGGGAATTTGTGTTAGAGAAATTGATGCGATTGAAGGCTGATAAATCCCCGGGGCCTGCTTGTCTGCATCCCAGAGTACTTAAGGACGTGGCCCCAGAAATAGTGCATGCATTGATGATTTTCCAACAGTCTATTGACTCGAACAGTTTTTTTTAAAGGAGGGAGAGAGAGAAAATGGTAATTATAGACCAGTTAGCCTGACATCAGTAGTGGCGAAAGATGATATAGCAGCGCATTTGGAAAGCAGTGCCCAGCTCTGACCAAGTTAGCATGGATTTTTTTTTAGGGGAAATCATACTTGCCAAATCTTCTGGAATTTTTTGAGGGTGTAACTAGTAGAGTGGACAAGGGAGAACCAGTGGATGTTTATTGGGACTTTCAAAAGGCTTTTGACACGGTCCCACGAGATTGGTGTGCAAAATGTAGATAATGGGGATAATGTAGTGATAGGGAGCAAGAACTGGTCGGCAGACAGGAAGCAGAGTCGGGATAAACGGGTCCTTTTTTAAAATGGCAGGCAGTGAATAGTGGAGGGCCGCAGGGCTCAGTGCAGGGACCCCAGAGCTTTACAATATACATTAACGATTTACATGAAGGAATTGACTGTCTGACTAATATCACCAAGTTTACTGATGACACTAAACGGGGTGGCGTTGTGAGGAGGACGGTAAGAGGCTGCAGGGTGACTTGGACCGGTTAGGTGAGTGGGCAAATGCATGGTAGCTGAGTATAATGTGGATAAATGTGAGGTTATCCACTTTTGGGTCAGAAACACGAAGGCAGAATATTATGTGAATGGTGGCAGATTAGGAAAAGGGGAGGGGCAACGAGAGCTGGGTGTCATGGTTCATCAATCACAAAGTAGGCAGACAGGTACAGCAGGCAGTGAAGAAGGCAAATGGTATGTTGGCCTTCAGAGCTAGGGGATTTGAATAGAGGAGCACGGTGGCCTTACTGCAGTTGTACAGGGCCTTGGTAAGGCTTCACCTGGAATATTGTGTTCAGTTTTGGTCTCCTAATCTGAGGAAGAACCTTCTTGCTATTGGAGTGCACCAAAGGTTCACCGGACTGAGTCCAGAGATGGCTGAACTGTCATGAGACTGGACCAACTGGCCATTTATTCACTTGAGTTTAGAAGGATGAGAGGGATCTCATAGAAACGTGTTAGATGTGGGAAGAATGTACCAGATTTGTGGAAGTCTAGAACCCGGGGACATAGTCTTAGGATAAGGGTTAGGCCACTTAGGACTGAGATAAGGAGAAACCTCTTCACTGAGTTGTTAATCTATGGAATTCCCTGCTGCAGCGAGTTGTTGGTGTCAGTTCAGTGTATATATTCAAGGGGGAGTTAGATATGGCTAAGGGGACCAAGCGGTATGGAGAGAAAGCAGGAAATGGGTACTGAGGGAATGACCAGCCATGATATTGAATGGTGCTGCAGGTGCAAAGGTCTGCAGGGCCTACTCCTGCATGTATTTTCTGAGTTTCTAACCCTGGGCCCTTCCCCTGGTGTCTCCGTATTTCAAACTCGTCCTATTATTGACATTTTTATACATAATCTCCTTTCATGGTTTCGGTAAACAAAACCCCAAAAATGGTTTGACATGCCCTTCCAATGGTAATCTAGCACAAACACTAATTAAACAGTGAGGGCCTGTGTAAATGAAGTATTCCTTGCCACTGTGGCAGGTACAATACACCAAGGCCACAGACTGAAGCTGATCGATCGGGATTTACAGGTTTCATTCGCTTGAGGTCACGTTAAGTACCCCCTGGGATGATTCAGTGATGGACACATGAAGGCTGGTCTTCGACAGATCACTCTGGTTGTTGATGGAATGGAGGATGACATTCATTTCACAACAAGCTGCTGTTTTGACTCTCCAATAACTGTACAACAGGAGCCCGGGGGGGGGGGGAGGAGTTGTACTGGGAAATGTGTTGATGTCCTTCGAGTATGGAGAGGGCGCTGGGCATTGGGAGACAATTCGCCCCTTGAACTGTAAGAGCTTCCATTGCTTAAATGTTTATAGTGACAAAAGTTAGGTTCAGAGTTGAAGAGCTGGAGTCCGAGCTTCAGACCCTGATACAGCAGGGAGTGGGAGAGTTATCTGGCCACTGTGTTCCAGGAGGCAGTCACACCCCTTAGGTGAAATAATTAAAAATTGGTCCGTGGTCAGTGAGAGTTGGGCGATGGAGCCTCCACGCTCGCTCTTGTCCGACACGTTCAATTTACTTGCTCCGTATGGACGAGGGCAGGGACTGCAGGGCGAATGGGCAAATTGACCACAGCACCGTGCTACAGGGGCCGTTCAAGTGGTGAAAGTAAAAAGGAATATTAGTGGTGGAGGGCAGTAAATTTAGGGGGATAGATACTGTTCTCTGCAACGGAGAGAGTGAGTCCCGAAGGTTCTGTTGCCTGCCTGGTGCCAGGCTTAAGGACATCTCCTCTGGGCTGGAGAGGAATTGGAGTGGAGGGGAAGATCCCGTTGTCGTGGTCCACGCAGGTAGCAATGATATAGCTAAAGCAAAAAGGAGGTTCTGCTGAGAGAGTATGAGCTGTTAGGCGCTATCTTAATACATAGAACCACAAACGTAATAATCTCTGGGTTACTACCTGAGCCATCAGCAAATGTGCATAGGGCACATGAGATCAGAGAGATGAACGCGTGGCTCAAAGATTGGTGCGGGAGGAATTGCTTTTTATTTCATGGGGCATTGATTCATGGGTGAGAACGAGTTGTTTTGTTGGGATGGGCTTCACTTGAATCAGGCTGGGACCAGTGGTGAATTGATTATCTCGGACTGTAGAAAAAGCTTCAAATTAAATAGGTGTAGGAGGTTTCACGTGATGGGAACATTTTCGAAAGTCAGAGGCAGCAGAAGGCAATAAAGCAGGGTAACGATGGGGCTAATGATAACTGGAGTGCAACAGGAAGGAGCAGAATGTTTAAAATTGAGTGCAACAGGAAGGAGCAGAATGTATAAAATTGAGTGCATCAGAGAGTGGGGTCAAAGCCGGGAAAAATAGTGACAAGACAAAATTAAAAGCTCTTTATCTGAATGCACGCAGCATTCTTAACATGACATGAGTTGACAGCACAAATAGATATAAATGGGTTATGATCTGATAGCCATTACAGAGTCGTGGTTGCAAGGTGACCAAGGCTGGGAACTGAATATTCGGAAGTATTTGACAATTGGGTCGCATCAACAAAAAGGAAAAGGAGGTGGGGTAGCAGCGTTAATAACGGATGAGATCAGTGCAGTAGTGAGAAATGATAATGGATTAGAAGATAAGGATGGGGTGGAGATAAGAAATAAAAAGGGGAATAATTCATTGGTGGGTGTTGTCTATAGGCCCCTAACGGTAGCTATACTGTTGGGCAGAGAATAAATCAACAAATAATGTAAGATCGGTCATACCCCTTCTCGCCCGACACTGTCAAAGGCCAGCTGGTTGATCACTTTGTGAAGCACGTTGGGACATGTAGTTAAGTTAAGCCGCTATATAAATGTCAGCTGGCCTTTGACAGTTCCGGGCGAGGAGGGGTATGTTATGTTTTATGAGCCTCCATTATCATTTTTGTAAAATGGATGTTGTGTTATACACATTTCTCCGGACCCTGTCTTGCTGCACAGGGGAAATCATTGAATAACTCCAGGCTAACAAATGACTGTAAACCAGATAAAAGGTTTTTGGGACTAGGTCCACGCGCCCAGCTGTGCTCTGTCTTTGTTACATTGACTGCGCTGGACAGGGTTACAGTCTGACATTTCGGAACAGTCAGAGCACCATACACATTCTGGCCACTGCTGGAATTACAGGACGTAGGGCTTACAACCTGACTCGTATTAAAGACATTGTCATTTCTGTTATGTTCATAATAAAGTAATGCAACTGAGCACTGTAGACAATGAGTAAGTGTGAGCGTAGTTCCTTTATTCAAACTCCAGATTGCTGGCATAGCGTGGGAGGCATGCTTATATACATTGCTCACAAGGGATGCTGGGATCCCTTTGGACTCCAGCAGATACACCCTTTAGTGGCAGTTTTATACAGGTTGCCTGGGGTTGCATACATAACATCACTCCCTCCCAAAGTCAATAGTAAACTTATTTACACGGGGAGACTTTCTGGGTCTTTTCGGTCCCTTGTTAATCATCTCGGTACACATGCGGCTGTGGGTGAGTTCGTTGGTGCTTTGCTGGGATGGTGAGTTCAGTTTCGTGATCAACCGTGATTTCGGTTGCCACATCTATGTAGCTTAGAGGGCAGAAGTTGATGGTGTCATCAGCGGGATGCTCGTGACAATTTGGTTTGGTCCAAATGCTTTCTGCAAGTTAGTCCATTGGCAAGTTTGACCTGAAACACCCTACTCCCTCCTTTGGCTATGACAGTGCCAGCAAGCCATTTGGGACCATGTCCATAATTGAGTACAAATACAGGGTCATTGACTTCAATGTTGCGTGACAAGTTTGTGCAATCATGATACCTGCTTTGTTGATGCCACCTGCCCTCGACGTGATCAGGGTGGACAAGAGAGAGCCTTGTTTTGAGCGCCCCTTTCATGAGCAGCTTGGTTGGGGGAACCTAGGTAAGCCAGTGGGGTCTGGTGTGGTAGCTGAGCAGGACTCGGGACAGTCAGGTCTGTAGGAAACCTTCCGATATGCATTTCATACTTTGCTTGATGGTTTGAACTGCCTGTTCTCCCTGACCGTTGGATGCGGGCTTGAACGGGGAGTTGTGGCATGCTTCATCCCATGGCGGGTCATGAATTCTTTCAATTCAACACTGGTGAAGGACGGCCCATTGTTGCTGACAAGGAGATCGGGCAGGCCATGCGTGGCAAACATGACTCTTAGGCTTTTGATGGTGGCAGTGTGCGTGCTTACAGGCATTATTACACGTTCAATCCATTTTGAATAAGCATTTACAACAACCAAAAACATCTTGCCTAGAAACGGGCCCACAACGTCAACGTGGATTCTCGACCACGGTTTGGAGGGCCATGACCACAAACTTAGCAGTGTCTCTCTGGGTGCATTGTTCAGTTGCGAGCGACTGTTGCATTGGCGCATGCACGACTCTAAGTCTGAGTCGATGCCCGGCCACCACACATGGGATCTGGCTATAGCTTTCATCATTACTATGTGGGGGTGGGTACTGTGTAGCTCGCGTATGAAAGTTTCAATGCCTTTCTTCGGCCAAACTACGCGATTACCTGAGAAAGACAGTCCGCCTGTGTAGACATTTTGTCTTTGCAGCGCTGGAACAGCTGGATCTCTTCATGCATCTCCGCTGGGATGCTGGACCAGCTCCCATGCAGGACACCGTTTTTTTTTTAGAAGTGACGGTAAAGGATCCTGGCTGGTCCAGATCCTGATTTGGCGGGCCGTAACGGGTGACTTTTTGTTTTCGAATGCATCCAGCAGCAAGAGCAAGTCTGCAGGCTGTACCATTTCCACCCTGGTGGTGGGCAATGGTAGACGACTGTGATCATCAGCACAGTTCTCTGTCCCGGTCTGTGGTGGATTACACAGTTGAATGCAGCCACCGTGAGCGCCCATTTTTGGATGCGGGCAGAGGCATTGGTATTAATCCCTTTGCTCTCTGAGAATAGCGATAGTAGGGGCTTATGGTCAGTTTCTAGCTCAAACTTGAGACCAAACAGATACTGGTGCATTTTTACACCCCAGAAACGCATGCCAGAGTTTCTTTATCAAACATGCTATAGGGCATTTCGCCCTTAGAAAAACTCCTGGATGCAAAGGCGACCGGTTGCAATGGTCCCAATTCGTTAGCTTGTTGTAACACGCACCTGACCCCAGATGAAGACGCATCACAAGCTAGCACTAAATGTTTTCATGGGTCATACAGGACACACAGTTTGTTGGAACATAACAGATTTCAGGCTTTCACAAAAGCAGCCTCTTTTGATTTCCCTCTTATCCAGTTGTCTCCCTTGCATAGCAGCGCATGTCGGGGTTCTAACAAGATGCTTAACGTGGGTAAGAGATGAACAAAATAGTTGAGTCCCAGGAACGGCCGCATCTCCACAACATTCTGTGATCTTGGCGCGTTCTTGATGGCCTCCGTCTTGGCGTCAGTGGGTCTGATGCCATCTGCTGTGAATCTTCTCCCTAAGAACTCGACCTCTGGCGCCAGGAAAACAAACTTCGAGTATTTCAATGTGAGTTTTCACATGATCTAGCCGACTTAGAACCTCTTTCAGGTACTTCAAGTGTTCGATGCTGTCCTGACCTGTGACTAGTAAGTCGTCGTGGAAAACCACAGTGCCTGCAACAGATTTTAGTAGGCTCTCCATGTCCCTTTGGAAAATTGCCGCGGCCGTTCAGTTCCCAAACGGGCATCTATTGTAGATGAACAGACCTTTGTGCGTGTTAATGCAGGTGAGGCCTTTCGAAGATTCTGCCAGCTCCTGCATCATGTAGGCCGAGGTCAGGTCCAACTTGGTGAACATCTTTCCTCCAGCCAGGTTCGCAAATAGGTCGTCTGCCTTGGGTAGCGGGTACTGGTCCTGTAGGGAAAAATGGTTAATCATTAGAAACATATAACATTCTGATGGGACTGGACAGGTTTGATGTAGGAAGAATGTTCCCGATGTTGGGGAAATCCAGAACCAGAGGACACAGTCTAACGATAAGGGGTAAGGCATTTAGGACTGATATGATGAGACACTTCTTCACTCAGAGTTGTTAACCTGTGAAATTCTCTACCGCAGTGAGATGCCAGCTCATTGGATATATTCAAGAGGGAGTTAGATATGGCCCTTATGGCTAAAGGGATCAAGGGGTATGGAGTGAAAGCAGGAAAGAGGCACTGAGGTGAATGATCAGCCATGATCTTATTGAATGGTGGTGCAGGCTCGAAGGGTCGAATGTCCTACTCCTGTACCTATTTTCGATCTTTCTATGTTACTTTATAGTCCCCTCAAATTCTGACCGAGCCGTTGCCTTTGAGAACTGGAACAATAGGACTGGCCTACTCGTTGAACTGCACCGGCGATGATGTCTTCTTGCTGCAGCTCAATTTCCACTTTCTCTTGCATCATATATGGCACTGCCCGTGCCTTGTGGTGGATGTGTCATGTACTGGGAACCAAGTCGATCTGCACCTTTGCCCCTGAGAAACTTCCGATGCCTGGCTCAAACAACGATGGGAAATTGCTCAGAACCTGGGTGACATGAGGCATCGTCAACGGATGAGCGTGCTCGGATGTCGGCCCAGTTCTAGCCGATTTTTTTTCGAGCCAGGTTCAGCCGAGCAGTGTGGGACCATCTCCAAGTACAATCCATAGTGGGAGTTCGTGCACTGCTCCATCATAGGAGACTTTTACTGCTGCACTGCCAATTAAAGGGATTAGCTCTTTAGTGAAAGTTCTGAGCTTGCTATGAGTACGGCTCAGCTTGGGCCTGTGTGCCTTGTTGCACCACAGCCTGTCGAAGGCCTTTTTGCTCATGTTTGACTGACTTGCATCCGTGTCCAGTTCCCGGGATATTGGAAATCCTTCCAATTCGACTTTTAGCATGATCGGTGGATATTTCGTGGTGAAGGTGTGTACCCCGTACACTTCTGTCTCCTTGGTTCGAGTCTCCAGTTCAGCCTGATCCACCATTGATCTGCCCTCCTCTGCAACTGGTGCTTTGCAGGGTTTGCAGCTCATCTGCACATTCACTGGAGGTGTCACATTGTTCCACAGCATTAACACAGTGTTTAAAGCGGCATTGATGGGCTTGATGATGACCTCCACAGCACCAACAAAATCATGCTTGACAAATCTTCTGGAATTTTTGAGGATGTTTCCAGTAGAATGGACAAGGGAGAACCAGTTGATGTGGTATATTTGGACTTTCAGAAGGCTTTCGACAAGGTCCCACACAAGAGATTAATGTGCAAAGTTAAAGCACATGGGATTGGGTAGTGTGCTGACATGGATTGAGAACTGGTTGTCAGACAGGAAGCAACGAGTATGAGTAAATGGGGACATTTCAGAATGGCAGGCAGTGACTAGTGGGGTACCGCAAGGTTCTTTGCTGGGGCCCCAGCTGTTTACACTGTACATTAATGATTTAGACGAGGGGATTAAATGTAGTATCTCCAAATTTGCGGATGACACTAAGTTGGGTGGCAGTGTGAGCTGCGAGGAGGATGCTATGAGGCTGCAGAGCGACTTGGATAGGTTAGGTGAGTGGGCAAATGCATGGCAGATGAAGTATAATGTGGATAAATGTGAGGTTATCCACTTTGGAGGTAAAAACAAAGTATGCAGATGGCAGCAATCTCAGAAATGAAGTAAACAGTGAGAAGGATAGTAATAGAAATCAGGAGTACATAAACGATTGGTGAAATGGGCAGACACATGGCAGACTAAATTTAATGCAGAATGGTTTGAAGTAATGCATTTTAGAAGGAAAAATGAGCAAAATTGAATGTAATAGGACAATTTTAAAAGATCTACAGTAAGGGAGAGAGCTGTTGGTTTACGGACGCAAATCTTTCATGTTATTATTATCATCATCATAGCCAGTTCCTCGGAATCGAGGACGTCATGCTTCCACTCCCAAAGTGAGTTTTTTGGTGGCTGAACAGTCCAATACGAGAGCCACAGACCCTGTTCCAGCTGGGACAGACATTCGTTGAGGGAAGTGGTGGCTGGGGCTGGTTTGCCATGCGCTCCTCCACCAGCCTGTTCCCACCGCACAGCACTGCCCTCCAATCATCAAGATTCACAGCGCATCCCTCGACAATATGGACCATTTCCCATCTCTCGGGAGCCTCTTATCAACAAAGGCAGACATTGATGCGGAGATTCAACATCGCCTCCAGTGCACCAGGGCAGCTTTCGGCCGTCTGAGGAAAAGAGTGTTTGAAGATCAGGCCCTCAAATCGTTCATGTTAATACAGCTGTTAAACATTCAAACTGCAGCCTTCGCTTTATAGCTATGGAATAGAGAACAAAAGCAAGGAAGTTATGTTATACATTTATAAATCATTGGTTGGGCATTAGCTAAAGTACTGTGACCAATTCTGGGCACCACACTTTAGTAAGGATGTCAAGGCCAGAGAGAGGGTGCAGACAAGATTTACCAGAATGGGACCAGGGATGAAATATTCATTTATGTTGCGAGACTAGAGAAGCTGGGGTTGTGCTACTTGGAGAAGAGAAGTTTAAGGGGAGATTTAATAGTGGTGTTCAAAACCATGTGGGGTTTTGACAGAGCAGATCATTAAAAACTGTTCCCATTGCAAGGATGCAAGGAGGGTGGGTAACCAGAGGACACAGATTTCAGATAATTGGAAAAAGAGCCAGCGGGGAGATGAACTGAATGTATTTTTCTGCGAGTTGTGGTCTGCAATACACTGCCTGAAAGGCTGGTGGATTAAGTTCAAATAATGACTTTCAAAAAGCAATTGCATATGTACTTGAAAAGGAGTAACTTGCAGGGCTATGGGGAAATATCACGGGATTGGGATTGATTTGATCGCTCTTTCATAGAGAGGGCACAGACACAATGGTCCGAATGGCCTTCTGTGCTGTATCATTCGATGATCTCAGGAGATGGGGTCACTGAGAGGGGTTAGGAGTGGTGCTGAATCAATGTTCCCCAATGTGCATGGGATGGAAGCAGCCTCTCTCTGCAAGCAAGTTACCGAGTGTCTCATTGACACAAACAACACTATTATCATTTACAGTTATAGGTTTCTTTAGTTAATGAGACATGATGTCTGAATTATATTAGTGCTGCCTCCATAAGAGGGGAACTTGAGGAGCTGTGCCGTTAAATGCCGGTAATTGCCGATTTAAATTCAAACATCTGCACTGTTTTTAAAGGAACACTAGCAATCAAAACCGTAACTTGACAAAAACAAATTAAAAGGAAACTGAACAAATTAAATTAAAATTCTAAACGCACCCATCATGGAAGGCCTCGCGGAGGGAGCACTCCATTGGGCGCTTGGGGAACTGTCTGTTGACTCAAGGTCACATTTATTGGTTTATTAGAAACAGGCCCCATCTCCGTGTGAGCCGTGGGAATGCGGGTTGATGTTCGGGAGCCCGTGGGCCGCGGACTGAGCCTCAGGCTGATTGGGACATTCATTTACTGCGGGTTAAACAGCGCTGGGATAAAAAGGGGGAGTCGGCTCTAAAGCCTCACTTATCTGGGAGTGTTCGCTTGTTATAATGGAGGGGCTGTGGGTTTTGGGCTTGTTATTTGTTGCAATCTGTTCATCTCCACCGCCCTCTCCTTCTCGCTGCGGATAAATGTTGGTTGTCTCCCAAATTCCGCCAAGACTGCGGCTTTCCGGGAATTGAAGGCAGTGAGTGTGTGGGGAGAGGCTGCTGCTTTGATGCCGGGAGCCGGGATGTGCCGCCGTGTTTCTATTCACTGGACAATCTGCCAGGTGGGTGTATTCTCGGGCCGTCGATAATGTGGGCCAGCGCTTTCCAGGACCATACGCAATCCAGCTGAACTCGGGGATTCCCTGGACAGTATACTCTCTCCCCCTGTCCTGAAACATCAGGTGGCGTTTCAAACCTCTCCACTCTGCGAGTAGAACTGAGGGTGGGTCTGGGACCCTCCCCTCGGGGGATGGTGGGTTTGGGAGCTGGTGCATCAGATACTGAAGGCAGCAGTTTGACCCTGACCCAGTATCTGAACCTCTAACCATTCTGTTGCCGAATGTGACTTGGAAGTCGATGGTTGAATCGCCTTGTGTAGTTGTCCAGGATAGGAGGGCAGTGTGAAGGAGCCCAGATTCCTGCTGCCTCTAACCATTTGCTTAGATTAATTTCTATCAGAGACCTGGGCCCTTTAAACACAACCAGACCAGTGATGAGCTGGTCAATGGGTTTCTATTAGATGGAGAATGGGAGGGGATGGAAACAAGACGGTGGTTCTGACCTGGGTGGAGTTTCTCGCCCTCCCGGTAACGGTTCCCTTGCCACCCCCCGTGCAGCAACTAACCGCCTGTCATTGACTATCTTGCAGTGTGCACCAAGGATGGGCGGGTCCTGATCGCCATTTCCAAGGATTTGACGCTGCCTCCTGTAAGCCTGACCACCATCCATCTGAAGGATGGACATGGAGCTGAGTGCAGTCCGACCGTGGCCTCTGCAGACACTGGGCTCTTTCAGTTCGCAGTCACTGAGTGTGGAACTACTCAGCGGGTAGGTATTGTGGGCTGGGAGCCCCACCAATGGCTGCCAGTCGGGTGAGGGTATCTACAGGGTAATGTGGGCCTTAAAGGCAATACATGTGATAGACAATAAGGGAATGGCAGACGTGCTCAATGTCTTTACAATCTGAAAATGGAACGAAGGGGAACTAAACTTCTATAACTTAAGAAATGGGAACAGGAGTAGGCCCTATGGCCCCTCGAGCCTTCTGTCATTTAATATGATCATGGCTAATCCGATAGTGGCCTCTGGTGCACTTCCCTTACCGCTCCCCATAATCCCTTCTAGCCTTATCGGTTACGAAACTGTACTTCTGCCTGTGAATGTATTCAATGTTCCAGCTTCCACAGCTCTGAAGCAGCGAATTCCATAGATTCACGACCCTCAGAAGAAATTCCTCCTCATCTCAGTTTTAAATTGGTGTCTTAGATTATGCCCCCCTAGTTCTCATGTCCCCTCAGTGGAAGGATCCACCTTTTCAAGCTCTCTCATAATCTTACACGGGTTGACAAGATCACCTCTCATTCATCTGCATTCTGATGAGTAGAGGCCCAACCTACTCAACCTGTCATAATTCAACTCCCTCAACTCTGAAATCAACCGAGTGAACCTTCTCTGAAATGCCTCCAAAGCAAGTATGTCCTTTTCTGAATATGGAAACACAAAATTCTATGCAGTATTCCATGTGTGACCTCACAAATACCCTGTATAACTAGAAAAGAATTCCCTGCTTTTATACTCTATTCCCTTTGCAATAAAGGCCAAGATTCCATTGGCCTTCCTGATCACTTGCTGTACCTGCATACTATCCTGTGTTTCATGCACCAATACCCCCAGGTCCCGCTGTACTGCAACACTTTGCAATTTTTCATTTTAAATAACTTGATATTGGATTTGTTTCTGATCAAGTGCATGACCTCACACTTTCCAACATTGTACTCCATCTGCCAAATGTTTGCCCACTCTCTAAGCCTGTATTTCATTTTGCAGATTTTTGTCCTGTACATGTGTTCCTGCCATCTTTGTATCGTCAGCAAACTTGGCTGTTACATTTGGTCCCTTACAAGTTATAGATTGTAAATAGCTGGGGTCCCGGCACTGATTCCTGTGGCACCTCACTAGTTACTGATTGGCAACTTGATGATGATCCATTTATCCCGACTCTGTTTTCTGTTCGTTTGCCAATCCTCTATCCATGCTAATATGGTATTGCCAACCCCTTGAACTTTTATCTTGTGCACTAACTATTTATGTGGTACCTTGTCAAATACCTTCTGCAAGTCCAAATCCACTGGCTCCCCTTTATCCACCCTGTTCGTTACTTCCTCAAAGAATTCTAGCAAATTTGTCAAACATGACTGTCCCTTCATAAATCCATGCTGACTCTGCCTGACAGAATTATTTTTTCCCAATGTCCTGCTGCTTCTTTAATAATGGGGAAAATGTTGGAGTCCAATCACATGTTAGGCTAACTGGTCTACATTTTCCTACTTTTTGTCTGCCTCCTCTTAACTAAGAGCATTACACTAGCAGCTTTCCAAACTACTGGGACTGCCCCAGAATCCAGGGAATTTTGGTAAATTACAAACTATGCATTCACTATCTCAGCCACTAATTCTCAAGACGGTATGATGCAAGCCGTCAGGTCCAGGTAATTTATCTGCCTTTAGTCCCATTATTTAACAGAGTACCACCTTTTGTGATCTGTTTTCCCCACCCTCTACCACATGGCACCTTGACTATTCACTCTTGGGGTATTTTTAGTGTCCTCTACTGTAAAGACTGATCCAGAATATTCAATTTCTGCCAACTCCATGTTTTCCCCCATCCCCATTAATTCCCTGGTCTCTTCCTCTAAGGGACCAACATTTACTTTCGCCACCCTTTTCCTTTATTATATAACCTGAAGAAACTCTTGCTCTCTTTGTATATTTCATGCTTGTTAACTTTCATAGTCTATCTTCCCTTTCTCGTTTAGTTATTTTTTTGCTGGCTTTTTAAAAGCTTCCCAGTGTTCTGTCCACCCACTAGTTTTGCCCAGTGTGTACCTTTTTTTTTTTAATTGAATACCATCCTTTAGTTAGCCACGGATGACTATCTATTCTCATACCCTTTCTGTCTCACTGGAATATATTCTGTTAAGAACTCTGCTTAAATGTACGCCACTGTTCATCAACCATCCTACACATTAATCTATTTTCCCAGTCCACTTTAGCCAACTCTGCCCTTGCACCTTCATAGTCTCCTTTTTTAATTAAAGCTTAGTATGCTGTATAGAGATCCAACTTTCTCACCCTCCATCTGAATTACAAATTCAGATCATGCTATGATCACTCATTCCAAGGAGACCCTTTATGAGGAGATTTTGTTAATTCTGTCTAATTACACAAGGACCAGATCGAAGATAGCCTGCATCGTGGTTGGTTGTTACATACTGCTCAAGGAACACGTTCCTTATGCATTCTATGATCTTTCCTCAAGGCTACCCTGATGTAGTTGCATTGATGTGTTAGGATGAGGAAAGTTTCTCTCTGGTGGAGTCCCGATCCAGGGGGCATAGCAATAAAAATAGAGCTCGGTCAGTCAGGGTGATGTCAGGAAGCACGTCACAAGCTTGGTGGGAATCTGGAACTCCGCTCCGAAATCGCTGAGGCTTGGTCCATTAAATTTCCTAACTGTGATTTGAGATTTTCTTGGGCTTGGGTATTAAGGGCTACAGAACCAAGGTAATTGGATAGTTAGTCAGCCATGATCTAATTGGGAGGTGGAATACTGTCAAGGGGCTGAATGGCCTACTCCTGTCCCTCTGTACTGATGGTCTTCTGTCTCTTGTAGCTGGACGGGGTGAACGCCGTGTATGAAACAGATGTGTTGGGTCAGTTTGAGATCTTGGATGGAGCTTTGGGATCGGTGACCCGGGACAGCCCCTTCAGGTGAGAATGGGAGCACATTGAGCGGGGAGAGAAGGTGAGGAGCTGAATTCTCCAGCCGTGTCCGTTCTCTTGCAGGCTCCATGTCCAGTGCAGTTACAAGGGAAGCCAGGAGTCGGAACTGCAGGTGAAGCCCCGAGTTTACACCCTTTCTCCACCACTGCCTGCCACTGAGGCCGGGATCCTGGTTCTGGAGCTGAGAATAGCGAGAGGTAGGGAGTGCAGCTGATGGCTAGTGTCCAACTTCAGGCTCTCTCTCCAAATAGTGCCCGCCCTTCATCTTTCTCTTTTCAGATGGTGGCTACCGGAGCTGGTACGTGGCCAGTGACTTCCCGATCCTGAGTGTGCTCCGGGACCCCGTGTTTGTGGAGGTTCGTGTCCTGCACCGGAACGATCCGTCCCTTGTGCTGGTGCTCAATGCCTGCTGGGCGACCCCCACCCCCGAGCCGTATTCTGGGCTCCGATGGGACCTCCTTGTGGGCAGGTAAGGCAGTGAGTGAGGGGGCTGGGGGCAGGCTGGGGATTGGGGAGGGGGCGACATGGACTGTGGAGGATCGAACGGGGCAATATTACAAATCTCAGGTCCGGGTTAATTGGTTTAAATGTTCTTTGGAATGTACTTTAGTTTCTTTATCTGGTGTACTCTCGGGACTTTGGTTTGATGTACCGCTATAAGCCTCGTTCTCTGTTCCAGGTGCTCCCCTCCCCAAATAACCCCCTCTTTCTCTCTCCCAGGTGCCCATTTGTGGGTGACAATTACAAAACCCTCCTCCTCGGCACTTCCCATTTGCGGTTCCCAACTCACCATAACCGGTTTGTATTCAGCACTTTCACTTTCTGGGACCGAGTTTCGGGCCGGGCTCTGACCGGGGAGGTGAGTTTTCTTCAGTGTCTCTCTCTCGGTCACTTGGTTGAACTTGTTCCCGGGTTCTCGCTAACAGTGAGGAGACCCCTGTTGACCCGTTGAATGTAGAAGCATTAATCTCCTGACTGGGATCTGTGGGACTGACCATACCGCCCTGTCTCTTTCCAGGTTTACTTCCACTGCAGTGCTGAGATTTGTTACCCATCCACCCGAGAGAACTGCACGGCTCCCTGCAGCCCCAGTAAGTACCTGGGATCTGACTGGAAACTGAACCCTGATGGGGAGTGCTGGGCGAGGGTCATTTGGACAAGGTCCTTCAGCAAGGGCCCGACAGTGGGCACAGGAGGAGTGTCGTCAATCTGCCGCCTCTGAACTGTTCACCAGTTAGTTTACTACAGAATAGCAATCTGGCTCAGTGTGTCTGATCACATCGTGCCCTGGGTCTGAGTGGAATCCACCACTGGGGTTGGGAACATAGAAACAAAAGAAAAATAAGTGCAGGTGTAGGCCATTCGAGCCTGCACCACCTTTCAATAAGATCATGGCTGAACATTCACCTCTGTACCCCTTGATCCCTTTAGCCATAAGGGCTACATCTAACTCCCTCTGGAATATATGCAATGAACTGGCATCAACAACTCTCTGTGGTAGGGAATTCCACAGGTTAACAACTGAGTGAAGAAGTTTTGCCTCATCTCAATCCCAAAATGGCTTGCCCCTTTTCCTTCGACTGTCCCCTGGTTCTGGACATCCCCCAACATCGGCAACATTATTCCTGCATCTAACCTGTTCAGTCCCATAGGAATTTTATGTTTGAGATCTCCTCATCCTTGTAAACTCCAGTGAATACAGGCCCAGTCGATCCAGTCTCGTCAATCCTGCCATCCCGGGAATCAGACTGGTGAACCTTTGCTGCACTCTCTCAATAGGAGACCAAAACTGCACATCATATTCCAGATGAGGCCTCACCAAGGCTGTGTACAACTGCAGTAAGACCTCCCTGCTCCTCTACTCAACCCCTAGCTATGAAGGCCAACATAGCATTTGCTGCCTTGACTGCTTGCTGTACATGCATGCCAACCTTCAATGACTGATGTACCATGGCACCCAGGTCTTGTTGCACCTCCCCTTTTCCTAATCTGCTGCCATTCAGATCATCTGTTTTCATGTGTTTGCCCCAAGTGGATAAACTCACGTTTATCATTTTCCTGCATTTGCCCACTCACCTAACGTGTACAAGTCACCTGCAGCCTTTTAGCGTCCTCCTCATAGCTCACACTGCCACCCAGCTTAGTGTCATCTGCAAACTTGGAGATATTACTCAATTCCCTCATCCAAATCATTAATGTATCTTGTAAAGTGCTGGGATCCCAGCACTGAGACCTGTGGCTCCCCACTAATCACTGCCTGCCATTCTGAAAAGGACCCGTTTATCCTGACTCTCTGCTTCCTGTCTGCCAGCCAGTTCTCTATCCATCTCAGTACATTACCCCCAATACCATGTGCTTTAATTTTGCACACCAATCTCTTGTGTGGAACCTTGTCAAAAGCCTTTTGAAAGTCCAAATACACCACATCCACTGGTTCTCCCTTATCCACTCTACTAGTTACATCCTCAATATTCCAGAAGATTTGTGAAGCACGTTTTCCCTTTCATAAATCCATGCTGACTTTGACCAATCCCATCACTGCTTTCCAAATGTGCTGTTTCATTTTTAATAATTGATTCCAACATTTTCCCCACTGTCAGGTTAACTGGTCTATAATTCCCTGTGTTTTCTATCGCTCCTTTCTTAAAGTAATGTTACATTAGCTACCTTACAGTCCATAGGAACTGATCCAGAATCGATAGACCGTTGGAAATTGATCACCGGTGCATCCACTATTTCTAGGGCTACTTCAATAAATACTGAGATGCAGACTCAGACCCTGGGGATTTATCTGCTTCAATCCCATCAATTTTCCGAAAACAATTTCCTGCCAAATAAGGATTTCCTTCTGTTCCTCCTTCTCACTAGACCCTCAGTCCCCTAGTATTTCCGGAAGGTTATTTGTCTTCCTTTGTGAAAACAGAATCGAAGTATTTGTTTAACTGGTCTGCTATTTCTTTGTTCCACATTATACATTTCTGGGTCTGACTGCAAGGGACCTATGTTTGTCACTAATCTCTTTCTCTTCACACATCTATATTGAAGCTTTTGCAGTCAATTATGTTCACAGCAAGCTTCCCCCTCATACTCTATTTTCCCCCTTCTAATTAAACCCTTTGTCCTCCTCTGCTGCATTACAAAATTCTCCCAGTCCTCAGGTTTGTTGCTTTTCTCGCCAATTTATAAGCCTTTTCTTTGGATTTAACACTATCTTTAATTTCCCTTGTTAGTGACGGTTGAGCCACCTTCTCCGTTTTATTTTTACTCGACAGGGATGTACAATTGAAGTTCATCCAGGTGATCTTTGTTTGCCATTGCCTATCCACCATCAACCCTTCAAGTATCGCTCGCCAGTCTATTCTAGCCAATTCACATCTCATTCCATCGAAGTTACCGTTCCTTGAGTTCAAGACCCTCATGTCTGTATTAACTGTCACTCCATCTTAATGAAGTCTACCATATGCTCACTCTCTTTTCCAAGGGGCCTCACCAAGATTTCTAATTAACCCTTTCTCATTACACATCACCCTGTCTTGGATGGCCAGCCCTCTAGTTGGTTCCTCAACATATTGGTCGAGAAAACCATCCCTAATACGCTCCAGGAAATCCTGCACCACCGCATTGCTACCAGTTTGGTTGGCCAATCAATATGTAGATTAAAGTCGCCCATAACTGCTGTACCTTTTTATTGCACACATCCCTAATTTCGTTGATGCTGCCCCCAACCTCACTGCTACTGTTTGGTGGTCTGTACACAACCCCCCACTCATTTTCTGCCGTATTCTGTAGCTCACCCATACTGATTCCACATCATCCAAGCTAATGTCCTTCCATACTATTGCATGAATTTCCTCTTTAACCAGCAACGCCACCCCACCTCCTTTTCCTTTGTCTATCCTTCCTAAATGTTGAATACCTCTGGATGTTGAGTTCCTGACCAGCATCCTGCTGTAACCAGGAATTCCAGGGTGGGACCGAACCGATATCTGGGGGTGGGGGAGACCTGCCCCATGGGTGGATATCCTGTAACAGCTGGTCAAATTAGTGCTTAAATCTAATCCTTCCCCACGACATCTGACTAGCCATTACACGGTCAGCGACTGCAAACTTTGCTCGGTTGAAAAGGGTCTTTCTTGGAATAGGGACTGAATCTTAGTCACAGAGTGAACTGTATTTCAAGTCTAATCTTTCTCTGGTGGACGAGGTTTTTCGCATTTGCCATCGGTTTGAACATTTGATTGGGGGCTTCAGGCAGCTGAACATTGAACCATCCACCTTGAGCTCTTGTCTCTTTCCCTTGTTCCCCAGAGAGGCGAAGAAGCGCTGATTCCCGGCCTGGGGACTTGGTGACCGCTGATGGCTCCATCATTTTACTGGAAGATGAGCAGAGACTGGCTGCAGCGATCCCCCAGGAAGAGAAAGGTAAAGGAGGACCCTCTAACTGTGTGCAGTGATGCAGTAACTGGTGCCCATCTAACCCTGGCTTCTCCCCACAGATACTGCTGCTGATTCCCCCTCCCATGTCCTTCCTAGAGTAGCGGTTGGGGTAGCACTGCTCTCCGTGGCACTGTTGGTCGTGACTGTCGCCATGTGGAAAATGGACAATCGCCACAGGGTGAGCTCCGAGTGCAGCTCTATGGAACTGTAGATGTGTCTGTTGGATAATAAACTCCTGTTCTAGATGAGCCCTGGTCTCGTGTTATCTTTCAAATCCTGGCTGGATTTTACTGTCCTCGGTGAGTTAATTTGTTTGGTTTGACAATCGTTTGTGCCGCTTATGTTGGGTCCCCACCAGCCAAGTTCAGGGCCAGGCTGGTGTGGGTTTGTAATAAATGTATCGGGTGGGAGGGACCGGCACGCTTGCGGTGAACTGTGTTCCTTGCGGAGGGGCCCTGGCCCGTGTCTCTGCCATTGCCGCTTCAGTGGGGTCATGGAGACACGGTTTGACAAGCCTGGCGAGTGGTGTTAGGCTGTCGCCTCCCGCACCCCCTGAACATTACTGTCTGTCTCCGGCTATTTAACCTTCAGTTATTACTGAGCTGCCGGCTGCTGCGTGCTGCCGGAGTAACGCCTGTCTAGAGCTTGTTCCCGCTGTGACTGGGTGGCTGAAGATAAATGGTTGGAGATCCCCGCCCTGTCTAGGACCGAATCTCCATGAGCTGGTCTGCAGGGAGCGGGAGGTGTCCTCCACGAGGAGCATCAGTTCCCACACGCACTGGGCTGTGCTCTCTCTCCTTGCTGGAGGGAGGTCAGATGTTCGGAGATAACATGATCTGTAATAGGAGCGGGACAGAGCTGCAGTTCTCCAGGGTCCCCCTGTCTCACCGGTTGGATAAATGTGACTGGGACCCACAGGAATGATGCGCATTGAGAATTTGCATTCAAGATCCCCGGACTGGGCAAAATTATCCAGACCACGGAGTGTCCCGGATAATGGGTAAAATGGGTCAGGGCCCTGGCGGGGCAGGGTGAGAATGGTGACGTAATACATAAAGAAGCTTTGAATCGTAGCATATGATACGTGGTCATTCTGTGCCGGTTCTTATCCAGCCTAATTCCAGCTCGGTCCGTCGCCCTGTAGGTTGCGGCTGAGTGCACATCCAAGTACTTTTTAAATGTGAAGGTTTCTGAAATCATTAATGTATTCCACAAAGCAAGGGAGCGAGAACTGGGTCCCATACAGCCCCACAGGAAGCAGCCATCCAGTCTCCAACTCCCCTCCATCATTACCCTTTGCTTCCTTAGATCCAATTTGCCACACTCCAATGGATCCAATGGGCTTTTACTTTGCCCATCTGGGACATTTCCGCACATCTTGCTAAAATCCATGCAAACTGCATCAAACGTGCACTCATTAACCATCCCTGTTATCTCAAAGAACTCAATCAACGTAGTCAAACATGACCTTCCCTTCTCAAATCCATGCTGACTGACATTGCTTGATCAGTATTTCTAACTGAAGGTTTATAAAGTCCCGCAGAATTAATTATAGTCATTTGGCCATCACCGAGATTAAACTGTCCTGTAACTGCCAGCACCCGCAGTATTTTGCTTTTGTATTAGTGTTTCATTCACTGCCACTTCTCTTCCAGTTATGCCCACCTTGAAGTTCTGCTCTTCTCTCGGATAGGATTTCCGTTTCATCTTTACAATCTGTTTTCCTTATGTTTGATCAAGTATCTGCCAAGACTTGCATTCACAGCAACATCTCTTTTCTCATTAACTCTCTCTGTCTCAGACTGAAAAACAAGGATATATAATTTGGCCAAAATTAGAAGACTGGGAGGTTTTTAAAAACCAGCAAAGAATGACTATAAATGATTAAGGGAAGATAGTCTTTGAAAATAAACCAGCACAAAATGCAAAAACAGCAAGTGTTTCTATAGGTATCTAAAAAGGAAAAGCATGGTTAAACTAAATGTTGGTCCCTTGGAGGACGAGACTGGGGCATTAATAAAGGGTAACATGGAGATGGCAGAAACTCTAAATGGGTATTTGGTATCAGTTTTTACAGTAGAGGACACTAACAATATTTCAACAGTGGATATTCAAGAGGCTGTGGAGGTGGGGGGTAGACTGACCACAATCACTAAGTCGGTGGTACTCAGCAAGATAATGGGACTAAAGGCAGACTAAATCCCTTGAATCTGATGGCTTGCATCCTAGTGTCTTGAGAAGTAGCAGCAGGGATTGTAGCTGCGTTGGTTGTAATTTACCAAAATTCCCTGGATTCTGGCGAGGTCACTGCAGATTGGAAATCTACAAATGTAAAGCGGCTATTTAAAAACAAGAGGCAGACAAAAAGCAGGAAACTATAGACCAGTTATCCTAACATCTTGGTTGGGAAAATGGTCGAGTCCATTTATTAAAGTAGCAGGACATTTGGAAAAGCAAAATTCAGGCAGTCAGCATGAATTTATGAAGGGGAAGTCATGTTTGGAAAAAAATTACTGGAGTTCTTTGAGGATGTAATGAACAGGGTGGATAAAGGGGAACCAGTGGATGTGATGTATTTGGACTTCCAGAAGGCATTTGTCAAGGTGCCACATAAAAGGTTACTGCACAAGATAAAAGTTCATGGGGTTGCGGGTAATATATTAGCATGGATAGAGGATTGGCTAATTAAGAGTGTTGGGATAAATGGTTCATTCTCTGGTTGGCAACCATTAACTAGTGGGGTGTTGCAGGATCAGTGCTGGGAGCCCAAATATTTACAATCTATTAATGACTGAAGAATGGACTGAGTGTAATGAAACCAAGTGTGCTGACGATACAAAGTAGGGAGGAAAAGCAAATTGAGGAGGACACAATCTGCAAAAGGACCGAGACAGGCGAAGAAAGTGGGCAGGTGGCGAATAATGTTGGAAATTGTGAGGTCATGCACTTGGTCAGAAGAAAAAGCAAAGAGCAAGTTGTTAATTAAATGAAGATTGCAAAGTGCCGCAGTAAAGCGGGCCCTGGGGGTTCATTGTGCATGAAACACAAGGATAGTATGCAGGTACAGCAAGTGATCAGGAAGGCCAATGGTACCTTGATCTTTATTCCAAAGGGGATGGAGTACAAAAGCAGGGAAGTCTTGCTACAGTTATATAGGGTATTGGTGAGGCCACACCTGGAATACTGCATGCAGTTTTAGTTTCCATATTTACGAAGTTATATACTTTCTTTTGGAGGCAGTTCAGAGAAGGTTCACTAGGTTGATTGCGTGGGTGGCTTATGAGGAAAGGTTGAATAGATTGGGCTTCTACTGATTGGGATTCAGAAGAATGAGATGATCTTATCGAAACGTATAAGATTAAGGTGGATGCAGCGAGGATGCTTCCACTGATGGGAAAGACTAGAACTAGAGGGCATGATCTTAAAATAAGGGACTGCCCATTTAAAACAGATAAGGAAAAATTCTTCTGAGGTTTGTAAATCTGTAGAATTCGCTGCCTCAGAGCTGTGAAAGCTAGGACATTGTCTATTTCTGTCTTAAATATATTCAGTTTCTGAAATGATAAGGGAATAAGAGGTTATAAGGAGTGGGTGGGAAAGTAGAGCTGAGTCCATAAACTGATCAGCCATGATCTTATTGAATGCTGGAGCAGGCTCCAGGGGCTGTATGACCTATACTGTTCCTATGTTCCTATCCACGTGGATTCCACCCTTCATGTTTTGGATCCACCCAGGATTACAGACAACTGATATTCAACATTCCTCCAACCACTGCTCTTGCCGGATCCTAGGATCCATGCCACATGCACACTCTCGCTCTCTTCAGCAGCACTGACTCACTATCTGTAAGCTGTCCTGGTCCACAGTTCCATTTCATCCTTTGCCTCGTCCATCGCTTCAACTAAATAACATGTTTCCTTCCTTTCAGGTGTCAAGGATCGTAATCTTCAACTCATTAACA
The DNA here is from genome assembly GCF_044704955.1 of Pristiophorus japonicus. Classification (NCBI taxonomy): domain Eukaryota; kingdom Metazoa; phylum Chordata; class Chondrichthyes; family Pristiophoridae; genus Pristiophorus; species Pristiophorus japonicus. Next base: position 301,328,624 of record NC_091981.1, read on the forward strand.
CCAACGCCCCCCACCCCCGAAAACGTCTCTTTCTCACCCCAATCTCAACCTCTGCTGTACATTCATTATCCCCTCTGTCCTTTCCCCTCTCTGACCCCGAACAATAAGTCCTCAGCAAAGGCTTGAGCTTCATGCCATTATGTCCCAACCTCAATGAATTATGAGCTCGGCACGATGCTGAGCTCTTTTTCCGCCACCTTTGCCTCCATGCCCATTTCTTCGACCAGGAGTCTTCACCCACACAGCTGATCCTTTCTCCCGTGTTCAGAATTCTGTCTACCTGGACATTTCCCTCTGACCTCTTACCCTCTGTAGACCTCTCCATTGCAAATGGTGGATGGGACATCTCAATTTCTCTGCTCCCCTCACTCTAAACTACCTCCCTCTGAACTTGCAGCATTCTGCGCACTCAGATCTAACCCCAACCTTATCATCAAACCTGTTGACAAGAGTGGCACTGTTTTGTTTGGCGAACTGACACCTACCTTACAGAGGCTGATCGCCAACTCTCTGACATCTCCTCCGACCTCTCCCTGGACCATGACCCCACCACTGAACCTCAAGCCGCCATTTCCTTGACTGTCACTGACCTTATCTCCTGGAGATCTTCCCTCCACAGCTACCCTCATAGTTCCCCAACCCCGCACAGCATGCTTCTTCCTCCTTCCCAACATCCACAAACAAGATTGCCTTGGTAGACCCATTGTTTCAGCCTGTTCTTGCCCCACAGAATGATTTCTAATCGACTGTTTTTTTTTTTTCTCCTTGGCCACACTTTTTCCACCTACATGCGTGACTCCTCTGACGCCCTCCATCACCAAGTTTCCAGTTTCCTGGCCCCAACCATCTCCTTTTCACCATGGACGTCCAATCACTTGACACGTCCATCCCTCACCAGGATGACCCGAGGGCGCTCCGCTTCTTCCTCGAGCAGTGGCCCAATATAGAAAATAGGTGCAGGAGTGGCCATTCGGCCCCCCGAGCTTGCACTGCCTTTCAATAAGATCATGGCTGATCATTCCTTCAGTACCCCTCTCCTGCTTTCTCTCCATACCCCTTTATCCCTTTAGCCGTAAGGGCCATATCTAACTCCCTCTTAAATATACCCAATTAACTGGCATCAATAACTCTCTGCGGCAGGGAATTCCACAGGTTAACAACTCTGAAGAAGTTTCTCCTGCGCTCAGTCCTAAATGGCCTACCCGTTATCCTAAAACTTTGTCCCCTGGCTCTGGACTTCCTCAACATTGGGAACATTCTACCTGCATCGAACCTATCCAGTCCCATCAGAATCTTATGCATTTCTATGAGATCCCCTCTCATTCATCTAAACTCCAGTGAATAAATGCCCAGAGGATCCAGTCTCTCATGACAGTCCAGCCATCCCTGGAATCAGTCTGGTGAAACTTCGCTGCACTCCCTCAATAGCAAGAACGTCCTTCCTCAGATTAGGAGACCCAAACTGAACACAATATTCCAGGTGAGACAGCACTAAGGCCCTGTACAACTGTAGTAATACCTCTCTGCTCCTATACTGAAATCCCCTAGCTATGAAGGCTAACATACCATTTGCCTGCTTTACCACATGCTGTACCTGCATGCTCAATTTCAGTGACTGATGAACCATGACACCCAGGTCTCGTTGTACCTCCCCTTTTTCTAATCTGCCGCAATTCAGATAATCTGCCTTCGTGTTTTTGCCCCCAAAATTGCTAACCTCACATGTATCCACATTATACTGCATCTGCCATGCATTTGCCCACTCGGATAGCGTGTCCAATTCACCCTGCAGCCTTTAGCATCCTCCTCACAGCTCACACCGCCACCCACTTTAGTGTCATCCACAAACTGGGAGATATTACACTCAATTCCTTCTTCCAAATGGTTAATGTATATTGAAAGAGCTGGGGTCCCAGCACTGAGCCCTGCGGCACCCCACTCATCACTGCCTGCCATTCTGAAAAGGACCCGTTTATCCCAACTCTCTGCTTCCTGTCTACCAACCAGTTCTCTATCCATGTCGGTCCATTACCCCCAATACCATGTGCTTTAACTTTGCACACCAATCCTTGTGCGGGACCTTGTCAAAAGCTTTTTGAAAGTCCAAGTACACCACATCCACTGTTTCTCCCTTGTCCACTCTGCTAGTTACATCCTCACAAAATTCCAGAAGATTTGTCAAGCATGATTTCCCTTTCATAAATCTATGCTGACTTGCTCCGATCCTGTCACTGCTTTCCAAATGCGCTGCTATTTCATCCTTCATGATTGATTCCAACATTTTCCCCACTACTGATATCAGGCTCACCGGTCTATAATTACCTGTTTTTTCTCCCTTTTTTTTTAAAAATGGTGTTACATTAGCTACCCTCCAGTCCATCGGAACTGATCGAGTCGATGGACTGTTGGAAAATGATCACCAATGCATACACTATTTCTAGGGTCACTTAGTCTGCATCACAGAGTAATTATCAGGCCCTGGGGATTTAGCAGCCTTTAATCCCATCAATTTCCCGAACACAATTTCCTGCCTAATAAGGATATCCTTCAGTTCCTCCTTCTCACTAGACCGACTGTCCCTTAGTACATTCGGAAGGTTATTTGTGTCTTCCTTCGTGAAGACAGAACTGAAGTATTGGTTCAATTGGTCTGCCATTTCTTTGTTCCCCACTATAAATTCACCTGAATCTGACAGCAAGGGACATGTTTGTCTTCACTAATCTTTTTCTCTTCCCTATTTATAGAAGCTTTTGCAGTTAGTTTTTATGTTCCCTGCTAGCTTCCCCTCGTATCCTATTTTCCCCCTCCTTAATTAACCCCTTAGTCCTCCTCCTGTTGAATTCTAAATTTCTCCCAGTCCTCAGGTTTACTTTTTTTAGACAATTTATATGCCTCTTCCTTGGCTTTAACACTATACTTAATTTCCCTTGTTAGCCATGGTTGAACCACCTTCCCCGTTTTATTTTTGCTCCAGACAGGATGTACAATTGCTGAAGTTCATCCAAGTGATCTTTAAATGTTTGCCATTGCTTATCCACTGTCAACCGTTTAAGTATCCTTTGCCAGTCTATTCTAGCCAATTCACACCTCAAATCGTCGACGTTACATTTCCTTACGTTCAGGACCCTAGTTTCTGAATTAACTTTGACACTCTCCATCTTAAGGAATTCAAATATGTTCACTCTTCCCCAACAAGATTGCTAATTAGTCCCTTCTCATTACACATCACCAGTCTAGGATGGCCAGATCTCTGGTTGGTTCCTCGACATATTGGTCTCGAAAAACATCTCTAATACACTCCAGGAAATCCTCCTTCAGTATTTTGCTATCAGTTAGGTTAGTCAAATCAAAATGTAGATTAAAGTCGCCCATGATTACTGCTGTACCTTTATTGCACATCTCCCTTATTTCTTGTTTGATGCTGTCCCCAACCTCACGACTACTATTTGGTGGCCTGTACACAACTCCAACTAACGCTTTCTGCACATTGGTATTCCGTAGCTCCACCCATACCGATTCCACATCCAAGCTAATGTCCTTCCTTACAATTGCATTGAGTTCCTCTTTAACCAACAATGACAACCTGCCTCCTTCTCCTTTCTGTCTATCCTTCCTAAATGTTGAATACGCCTGGATGTTGAGTTCCCAGTCTTGGTCACCCTGGAGCCAAGTCTCCGTAATGCCAATCACATCGTATCCATTAACTGCTATCTGCGCAGTTAATTCATCCACTTTTTCCGAATACTCCTCGCATTGAGGCACAGAGCCTTTCGGCTTGTCTTTTTAACACACTTTGCCCTTTAGTCCCCATCCGCCTGGCTGAACCTTTCTCACATTGAACAACTTCTCCTTTAACTCCACTCACTTCCTCCAAATTAAAGGTTTTGATATCGAAATCCGCATGTGTTTTCGTGGAATATTCTTTGTTCCAGTCCTATTCGGGTCCCCTCACTCATCTCTTATTCGTGTACATTGATGAGTGCATCGGTGCCGTTTTCTGCTCTCGCCCTGAACTTGAACATTTCATTCACTTTGCATCCAATTTCCACTCCTCCATCACCTTTGCATGGTCCATCTCTGACTCTTCCCTTCCTTGCCTTATCCATGTGCATCTCTGGGGATAGGCTTTAGACCAGTATCCACTCTAAGCCCACTGACTCCCACAGCTACCTGGACTATACTTCCTCCCACCTCGCATGCTCTAAGGACTCCATTCCATTCTCCCAGTTTCTCCATCTCCATTGCATCTGCTCTGACGCCACCTTTCACACTTTTGCCTCTGACATGTCTTCCTTTTTCCTCAACAGAGAATGCCCCTCCGCTGTGGTTAGCTTGGCCCTCGAAAGTGTCCATTCTATATCCCGCACCGCTGCTCCCATCCCTTCCTCCTCACTCCTGAACCATAAAAGGGGTCAGAGGTTCTAGTAAGACGGAGGAAATGAGGGAAATCCTTATTAGTCGGGAAATTGTGTTGGGGAAATTGTGGGATTGAAGGCCGATAAATCCCCAGGGCCAGATGGAATGCATCCCAGAGTCTTTAAGCAGGTGGCCTCGGAAATAGCGGATGCATTGACAGTCATTTTCCAACATTCCATAGACTCTGGCTACCCTCCATTCCACAGGAACTGATCCAATGCAACCCCACTTTCTTAAAAAAGGAGGGAGAGAGAAAACCGGGAATTATCGACCGGTCAGCCTGACATCAGTAGTGGGTAAAATGATGGAATCAATTATTAAGGATGTCATAGTTGCGCATTTGGAAAGAGATAACATGATAGGTCCAAGTCAGCATGGATTTGTGAAAGGGAAATCATGCTTAACAAATCTTCTGGAATTTTTTGAGGATGTTTCCAGTAGAGTGGACAAGGGAGAACCATTTGGTGTGTTGTATTAGGACTTTCAGAAGGCTTTCGACAAGGTCGCACACAAGAGATTAATGTGCAAAGTTAAAGCACATGGGATTGCGGGTAGTGTGCTGATGTGGATTGAGAACTGGTTGGCAGACAGGAAGCAAAGAGTAGGAGTAAATGGGTACTTTTCAGAATGGCAGGCAGTGACTACTGGGGTACTGCAAGGTTCTGTGCTGGGGCCCCAGCTGTTTACATTGTACATTAATGATTTAGACAAGGGGATTAAATGTAGTATCTCCAAATTTGCTCAAAGTTGGGTGGCAGTGTGAGCTGCAAGGAGGATGCTATGAGGCTGCAGAGTGACTTGGATAGGTTAGGTGAGTGGGCAAATGCATAGCAGATGAAGTATAATGTGGATAAATGTGAGGTTATCCACTTTAGTGGTAAAAACAGAGACAGACTATTATCTGAATGGTGCCAGATTAGGAAAAGGGGAGGTGCAATGAGACCTGGGTGTCATGGTACATCAGTCATTGAAGGTTGGCATGCAGGTACAGCAGGTGGTTAAGAATGCAAATGGCATGTTGGCCTTCATAGCGAGTGGATTTGAGTACAGGGGCATGGAGGTGTTACTACAGTTGTCCAGGGCCTTGTTGAGGCCACACCTGGAATATTGTGCACAGTTTTGGTCTCTTAACTTGAGGAAGGACATTCTTGCTATTGAGGGAGTGCCGCCAAGGTTCACCAGACTGATTCCCGGGATGGCGGGACTGACAATCAAGAAAGACTGGATCAACTGGGCTTGTATTCACTGGAGTTCAGAAGAATGAGAAGGGATCTCATAGAAACGTTTAAAATTCTGACGGGTTTAGACAGGTTAGATGCAGGAAGAATGTTCGCAATGTTGGGGAAGTCCAGAACCAGGGGTCACAGTCTAAGGATAAGGGGTAAGCCATTTAGGACCAAGATGAGGAGAAATTGCTTCACCCAGAGAGTGGTGCACCTATGGAATTCTCTACCACAGAAAGTTGTTGAGGCCAATTCATTAAATATATTCAAAAAGGAGTTTGATGTCGTCCTTACTACTAGGGCGATCAAGGGGTATGGGGAGAAAGCGGGAATGGGGTACTGAAGTTGTATGTTCAGCCATCAACTCATTGAATGGCGGTGCAGGCTAGAAGGGCCGAATGGCCTACTCCTGCACCTATTTTTGATGTTTCTATGTCCTCACCTCTCAACCTACCAGCCAACACATTCAATGGATCATCCTCCAGCATGATCCCACCGCAAATCCTATCTTCTCCTCCCCTCACCTCAGCATTTGGAAGGGACCACTCCATCCATGGCACCTTGGTCCATTCTGCAGTCACCCCTAGCAAAACCCCCTCGTCCCACGGCAACTTTCTGTGCCAGCGCAGGAGATGCAACACCTGCCCTTTACCTTCTCCATTCCCACTATCCAGGGCCCCAAATACTCCTGGAAGGTGAAACAGCGATTTAATTAGTACCATCAATTTAGTAAACTGAGTAGGCTGCTCACGATGTGGTGGTCTCTATTTTGGGGAAATCAAGCGTAGATTGGGTGACCACTTTGCTGAACACCTCCATTCAGTCCATAATTTGTGACGGAGGTTCTTATTACTTTAATTCTCCGCTCCACTCCCACTCTGACCTCTCCATCCTCGGTCTCCTAAACTGTTCCAACGAAGTTGAATGCAAGCTCGAGGAACAGCACCTCATCTTTACTTTAGGCACTTTACAATGTTCTGGATTCAACATCGAATTCAACAATTTCAGAGCATAGCCACTGTCAATCTTTGGCTCACTTTCTTCCCCCCAGAATCTGCTTTTTTCTCCTTCATTATCTGGTCATTATCCCGCCATTCACACCCTAACTTAACTAATGATTTTCTAACTTCTCCCCTTATCATTTCAATTTGACCCATCATCCCCTTTCCGTGCTTGTTACGAATCTGTTCTTTGCGAACACACTCCAGTTCTGATGAAGCATCATCGTCTGACGAAGGATCATCGACCCAAAACGTTAAATCTGCGTTCTCTCCACAGATGCTGCCTGACCCGCTGAGATTTCCAGTATTTTCTGTTTTTATTCAACATTGCGGCATCCGCATTATTTTTCTTGTGGTGTGCGGCCTGTAATTGTCCGGTTTATCAAGTCCTCCCTTTTTAAACAATGGTCCAACCTTAGCAATTCGCCGACCCTCCGGCACAACTCCTTTAGTCAGGGATGATTGGAAAATGATGCTCAGAGCCTCTGCAATTTCCTTCGTGGCGAGCAGCTCCATGGGTCACTGAATGTAGTGGGACAAGTATTATGTTGGTGTAAAATACAAAAGGTTGTAAATCAGCTGCCCGGGGCTCCTGATTTGAACTCTGGTCCTAAAACACTGAGCCCCTCCCCTGTTGTCTCCGTATTTCAAACGCATCCTATTATTGACAAAACGTTACTCTACTTAGTCTCCCTTCATGGTTTCTGTTAACAGAAGGCCCCAAGAATGGCCTGACCTACCCTCCCAATGGAAAACCAGCGTCAACGCTAATTAAACAGTGAGCGCCTGTGAAAATGAAGGATTCCCTGCCACTGTGGCACGTACAAGACACCAAGGCCGCAGACAGAAGCTGACCGATCGGGAGTTACAGGCTTCATTCGCTTGAGGTCATCTGCAGTACCCCCACGGCTGTTTCAGTGATGGACACCTGAAGGCTGATCTTCTGCAGATCACTCTGGATGTTGATGGAATGCAGGAGGACATTCACTTCACAACATGCTGCTGTTTCGGCTCTCCAGTAATTGTACAGCAGGAGCTCGGGGTGGTTGTACTGAGAAACCTGTTATACGTCCTTCGAGTATGGAGAGGGCGCTGGGCATTACCAGACAATTCATCCCGTGTGCTGAGAGAGCTTCTGTTGTTTAAATGTTTATCGTGACACCACGGAGTCAGTGAGTTTCCTGAAGAGCGAGGGAGATGAGATTGAAGACCGTTTCTTCTGGAAACGAAAGGCCTGGCTGGAAATCGTGAGTTTTCCCAGGAGCAGAGCATCCAATAATAATAATCAGAATCTTCATCTGAATGTTCATCAATGCTCTGTCGAGGCTGCACCCTTGAATATATCTGTGATCCTAATTGCGAGCTTATCGTCTAGGTTCTATCCAGTAGACTAGCTCTCCAATATCAAATGGTGTTAACTTACCAGTTACCTGAGGAGGCTGGTAGTAAATTTTTGTCCTCATATATTAAGTCAAAATTATTAATCTCAACTGCAAATTTATAATCGAACTGGATTATGGTGAATCACTATGCTATAATTGGACGGCCTAGTGAACTTACGGATTCGTTGGTACTGGAAATACTCAACCAATCTGACCCAATCCATGTCGGACACTTTGGCAAACCAAATAACGATCGATCCCTCCCAGACACTGCCTGTAGTGGGGAACGGGGTTGAACGTGGATGAGGTTAAGGATCCGTCTGTCCTTGATCAATATTCAACTCAAGTTACCAATCCCACTGTTGTTGTTTGGTGTCTGTTGCCCCTATATATTGCCATTTCAGGTGCCTGGATATATTGCACAGGTGCTATGTTGTAACATGTTTGCCCTTCAATGCAACTGATGGTTTCCTTGACTGAGAAAGCACAACGAACTATCTCTCCCCTTCAATAGTACCACTAGTAGTGGGACCCCCACCCTCAGTAATTTACCAGTATTGTTACTCGACCAGCCACACTAACTCTGGCTAGCAGGGCCGATGGTGGGTACTCTGACGAGTGGCTCACCTACTGACCGATCAAAGTCTCTCCAGGTACAACGCTCACACCAGGACTGTGATGGAACACCCGCCTGGGTAGAATAAGCTGCGGCTTCAAAAACAATTGTTCAAAACTGTCCAGCATAGGTGGGTTTGCTTGTCACGCCCTGGTTACCTATTCACCCCTCCGTGGCTGCAGTGTCCATGGTCTATACAGGGCACTGCAGCAACTCCCCAAGGTAACTTCATCAGCACCTCCTTCCTCTGTGACCTCCATCAGTGAAAGGACTAGAGCAGCAATGTTCCTGGGACACCATTCCCTCCATGTCACACACGGCCCTGAATAAAACACATATAACTGTTCCCTCATTGTCTCTGGGTCAATGTCTTGGAATTTCCTGCTGACCTACAATAGGGCAGCACCATCACCACAAGGACTGCAGTGGTTCAAGGAGAAGGTCCATCACCCCCAGCGTCTCAGGGCAACTAGGGATAGACAATAAATACAACTGTATCATCACTCAATGCTGACACCACAACAATCTATAGAGAAACGCAAGGTATTCTGGAACAGGCTCTATCTGGGCCTTCCTACACGCAGCCTCTCCACAGATACCGATCGCCAAGAAAGACATAGTGCTCTAAATCACTTTTCAAGATCTCAGGTCCTGTAACAGAAGCTGACATCTGTCCCATTCCTCACACAGCGGCCATGATTGAACATAAGAACACAAGAACATAAGAATTAGGAACAGGAGTAGGCCATCTGGCCCCTCGAGCCTGCTCCGCCATTCAACAAGATCATGGCTGATTTGAGAAACTAGCAGACATCACATAGCTCTAACGCTTATCAAAGTTCACTCGGAGCTGTCACTAAAGCACAGAACCTCAAACTTGTTGTGTTTGTCTTTGCCTGGACTCTACAAGTTTACTATAATTAAAAAATCGCCGTCCACCTGCTCAGCAGTGAGGACGAGGTCGAGTGAATTCACTGTTGAGGGTTCTGCACGCACCTGGCGTATCAGTCATCTGTATCTCTTTCTGTGACACCTCACTCCTGACATTGTCTATCCAGCCCTTCCTTGGTCTTCCTCAGCTTCTTGCTCCATGTCGCTCTGTGTGCAGCATTCTTCATTCTTTGTATCCCGGAAACTTCTCGTGACCCAGCACTCTTCTCCCGATAATAATGTGCAGATAACCTTGCTTCATAAGCTCTCGACTTATTTAAATATAGCTATCCTTCCATATCCCTTTAAGCATTCCAACAGCAGCTGACTCAAGTCCAATCCTTCTTTGTTGTCATCTTCACAATTCCCAATCACTGACACTAACCCACCGAGGTGTACAAACTGTTCCACCTGTTCAACTGCATCCCCTATACTTGTAATCACAACATCTTCCTGAGAATTCCCAAATTAAATGACTTTCATCTTTATTATGTTAATTGTTAATCGAAGTTTTCTGCTGTCCAAGCAAAGCTTGTGAGCCTTATGCACTGGTAGAGTACATAAGGGAGAACCAGTAGATGTGGTGCATTTGGACTTTCAAAAGGCTTTTGCGAAGGTCCCGCAAGAGATTAGTGTGCAAAATTAAGGCACATGGTATTGGGGGTAATGTATTGACGTGCATCGAGTAATGGTTGGCAGACAGCAAGAGTGAGTGGGAAAAACGGGTCATTTTCAGAATGGCAGGCAGTGACTAGTGGGGTGTCACAGGGTTCAGTGCTGGGACCGCAGCTATTTACAATATTCATTAATGATTTAGATGAAGGAATTTAAAGTAATATCTCCAAGTTTGCAGATGACACTAAGCTGGGAGGCAGTGCGTGCTGCAAGGAAGATGCGAAGAGGCTGCAAGGGGACTTGGACAGGTTAGGTGAATGGGCAACTGCATGGCAGATGCAATATAATGTGGATAAATGTGAGGTTATCCACTTCGGTGGCAAAAACAGGAAGGCAGCTGATTATCTGATGGTGACAGATTAGTAAATGGGGACGTGCAACGAGACCTGGGTGTCATGGTACATCAGTCATTGAAGTTAGGCATGTAGGTACAGCAAGCAGTAAAGAAAGCAAATGGCATGCTGGCCTTCATAGCGAGCGGGTTTTAGTATAGGAGCAGAGAGGACTTGCTGCAGTTGTACAGGGCCTTGGTGAGACCACACCCTGAGTATTGTGTGCAGTTTTGGTCTCCTAATCTGAGGAAGGACATGCCTTCTATTGAGGGAGTGCAGCGAAGGTTCACCAGACTGATTCCCGGGATGGCAGGACTGACATATGAGGAAAGACTGGCTCGACTCGGCTTATACTCACTGGAATTTAGTAGAATGAGAGGGGAATCTCAGAGAAACGTGTAAAATTCTGACGGGCCTGGACACGTAAGATGCAGTAAGAATGTTCCCAATGTTGGGGAAGTTCAGAACCGGGGACACATTCTAAGGATAAGGGGTAAGCCATATACGACTGAGATGAGCAGAAACTATTTCACCCAGTGGATTGTGAAACTGTGGAATTCTCTGCCACAGAAAGTTGTTGAGTCCAGTTCGTTAGATTTATTCAAAAGGGAGCTAGATGTGGCCGTTACGGCTAAACAGATCAGCGGGTATGGAGAGAGGGCTGGGGTGGGGTACTGAGGTTGAATGATCAGCCATAATCATATTCAATAGTGGTGCAGGATCGAAGGGCTGAATGGCCTGCTTTTGCAACTATTTTCTATGTTTCTATGAGCCAGTCAATGGTCAGCGAATTTGAGATTGTTTCAAACCTGGCCACCTGAGGAGATCCTCCAATATTACCTTTCAGTGCAAGGATCATTACAGCTTCCAGTACTGGATTACATATATCAGGTGACAATGTGCATCCTTATCTCAGCCCAACTGTTGGTCGAACCCATTCTATTTGTGTCCTTCCACTCCAGCGCAAACAGCGACATCTGCTGGACGCTTTCTATCAGTTTCACAAGTTTCCCAGGAATACCGAACATCGTCAAGATATTCCAAATGCCTTCTCGCCTGACACTGTCAAAGGCCAGCTATTTGATAGCTTTGTGAAGCGCCTTGCGACATTTTCGGACAAAAGCGCTATATAACTACAAGTTGTTGTTGTAAAGTGGATGTTGTGTTACATACATTTCTCCGGACCCTGTGTTGCGTCTCAGGGGAAATCATTGAGAATCTCCGGGGCACCAAATGACTGTAAACCATATGAAAGATTATTGGTACTAGGCCCAGGGGCCCAGCCGTGCTGTGTGTGTGTTACAGTGAGCGTGATGGACAGGTTTACAGTCTTACATTTCAGAACGGACAGAGCACCAAACACATTCTGGCCACTGCTGGAATTCCAGGGCCCAGGGCTTATTACCTGGCTCGTATTAAAGACATTGTCATTTACTGTTGACTGAGGATGAACCTCTCTGATTCTCAGACCCTTTAACAGGAGGAGTTTGAACAGGGATCTGTCCACCACAGGGATCACATGGGAATCATCCCAGGAGATGGGTCTCTGGGGGTAGTTAGATAATATAACAATTCACCACATTCTGGTTATAAGTTGACTGCGGGATTAAAGGGACAATATGGAAACTGAATTGGCTCTCAGACAAACAGCAGAGAGTAGCGGTGAACGGTTATTTATCGGACTGGAGGGTGGTATACAGTGCTGTCCCCCAGGGATCATTATTGGAACCACTGCTCTTTTAATATACATCAATGATCTGGCCTTGGGGAGAATGGGCATCATTTCAAAGTATGCAGATGGTAGCAATCTCAGAAATGCAGTAAACAGTGAGGAGGATAGTAATAGAAATCAGGAGTAGTTAATCAGACTGGTGAAATGGGCAGCCACATGGCAGATCACTTTCAATGCAGAATAGTTTGCAGTGATGCATTTTAGAAAGTAAATGTGCAAAAGTGAAGGAAATGGGAGAAATTTAAAGGGACTGCATTAAGAGAGAAAGAGCTGTGGGTTCACGGACACAAATCTTTGAAGTTAAACATTCAAACTGCACCCTTCGCTTTATAACTAATGGAATAGAGAACGAAATCAAGGAAGTTATGGTAAACATTTATAAATCACAGTTGCATATGTACTTGAAAAGGAGCACCTTGCAGACTATGGGGAAATATCACTGGATTGGGATTAATTTAATCGCTCGTTCATAGTGAGGGCACAGACACAATGGTCCGAATGGCCTTCTGTGCTGTATCATTCGATGATCCCAGGAGATGGGGTCACTGAGAGGGGTTAGGAGTGGTGCTGAATCAATGTTCCCCAATGTGCATGGGATGGAAGCAGCCTCTCTCTGCACCGCAAGTTACCGAGTGTCTCATTGACACAAACAACACTATTATCATTTACAGTTATAGGTTTCTTTAGTTAATGAGACATGATGTCTGAATTATATTAGTGTTGCCTCCATAAGAGGGAAACTTGAGGAGCTGTGCCGTTAAATGCCGGCAATTGCCGATTTAAATTCAAACATCTGCACCGTTTTTAAAGGGGCACAAGCCATCGTAACTTAACAAAAAAAGATTATTAGGTACTTAACAAATTAAATTAAAACTCTAAACGCACCCTTCATGGAAGGCGTAGCGCAGAGAGCCGTCCATTCGGCGCTTGGGGAACTGTCTCTCGACACAGAGTCACATTTATTGGTTTATTAGAAACAGGCCCCAACTCCGTGTGAGCCGTGGGAATGCGGGTTGATGTTCGGGAGCCCGTGGGCCGCGGACTGAGCCTCAGGCTGATTGGGACATTCATTTACTGCGGGTTAAACAGCGCTGGGATAAAAAGGGGGAGTCGGCTTTACAGCCTTACTTACCTGGGAGGGTTCGCTTGTTATAATGGAGGGGCTGTGGGTTCTGGGCTTGTTATTTATGGCAATCTGTTCATCTCAACCGCCCTCTCTCCTTCTCCCCGCCGATAAATGTTGGTTGTCTCCCAAATTCCGCCAAGACTGTGGCTTTCCGGGAATTGAAGGCAGGGAATGTGTGGGGAGAGGCTGCTGCTTTGATGCCGGGAGCCGGGATGTGCCGCCGTGTTTCTATTCACTGGACAAACTGCCAGGTGGGTGTATTCTCGGGCCGTCTATATTGTGGGCCAGTTTTTTCCAGGCCCACCTGCAATCCAACTGCACTCGTGGATTCCCTGGATAGTATCCTCTCCCTGTCCTGAAATATCACGTGGTGTTTCAAACCTCTCCACTCCGGGAGTAGAAATGAGGGTGGGTCTGGGACCCGCACCACTCGGGGGATGGTGGGTTTGGGAGTTGGTACATCCGATACTGAGGGCAGCAGTTTGAACCTGACCCAGTATCTGAACCTCTAACCCTTCTATTGCTGGATGTGACTTGGAAGTCGATGATTGTCCAGGATAGGAGGACAGTGTGAAGGAGCCCAGCTTCCTGCTGCCTCTGACCATTTGCTTTGATTTCTATCGATAAGGTCCGGGCCCCTTAAACACAACCAGACCAGTGATGAGCTGGAGCTGGTCAACGGGTTTCCATTAGACGGAGAATGGGAGGGGATGGAAACAAGACGGTGGTCCTGACCTGGGTGGAGTTTCTCGCCCTCCCGGTAACGGTTCCCTTGCCACTCCTCGTGCAGCAACTAACCGCCTGTCATTGACCATCTTGCAGTGTGCACCAAGGATGAGCGGGTCCTGATCGCCATCTCCAAGGATTTGACGCTGCCTCCTGTAAACCTGACCACGGTCCATCTGAAGGATGGACACGGAGCTGAGTGCAGTCCGACCGTGGCCTCTGCAGACACTGTGCTCTTCAGTTCGCAGTCACTGAGTGTGGAACTACTCAGCGGGTAGGTATTTGTGGGCTGGGAGCCCCACCAATGGCTGTCAGTCCGGTGAGGGTATCTGAAGGGTAATGTGATAGACAATAAGGGAATGGCAGACTTTCTCAATGTCTTTGCAATCGGTCTTGAGACGAGGATGTAGTACCAGAGATACTAGAAATAATAAATCAATGAGGAGCTTGCTGGATTTAATACCAGTAGAATACTGAGACGGAACAAGTGTAGGTCTCTGGGACCTGATGGTCTCCATCCCTTGGTATTAAAAGATGTAGGTGACGATATTGCTGCAAGTTGTGTTATGAACTTGCAAAACTCTTAATTCTACAATTGTCTCCTTGGAGTAGCTCATTGAAAATATCAACTTCAGGTTGGAGAAAGTGGAATCTGGAAATCACAATCCGTGGTCTAATGCCTGTCGTGGGGAAGTTGCTGGAATATATCGGGGCAGTGACTGAGCATCTGGGTGGATATGAACTGATGGTTTCCGGATCGGTCAGTGAAAGGCCAATCACGTCAATCTAACTGACTTGCATTGGTTTCAGGACGTCACTGGGTGATGAGGGAGTGTTTATGAATCTATATATCTGCAGAAGTTGCTTGAGGTTCCAAAGAATGGACCAAATGACTTGAAGGCAACTTATTGAAAAGGTTATGGAATTGGATAGTGAGTAAACATCACAAATGATATTGGAAATGTACTTCAAGTGTTAAGATATGACTCGTGGTTTTCCCTTGGGATCTATACTGGGAGGTGGGGCTCGGCTTTACACTATCACTGACTTGGATAAAAGAATAGTGGGCTGTATAATCCATGTTTGAAGTGAGGTGGTTTAACACTTAGATCCACGATCATTCTGGTCAATCTGCACTGCATCCCCTCCAAGGCAAATATCTCCTTCCCGAGGTGTGTTGTCCTGAACTGATGCAGTCTAACTAGAACTTCATAGCTCCCATTATCCAACCCCTTTGTATTCCAGACCCCGAGATACTGTGAACATTCCATTAGTCTTTTCAATCATGGTTTGCAGCTGCCCAACAGCTTGTCGTGATTGCTATCCCCACACAATTCCAAACTGACCATTTATAAATTACTGATCGATCTATAGTCCCAAAATGGATGACCTCTCTGCCCCACATTGTTTAAATCTCTGCCAGATGAGAGATCACTCACTTAATCTAGGCCCATCCATTAGCAACTTCTCAGCCTCCATCTACACAATTCACTTGAGGTCAAGTTCCATAGACTTCGATTGTGTTTTCTCCAGGATAGATTAAGGGGTGATCGAGATGCTTTGATGGGGTAGGCCTGGAAAAGTTTATCTCTAGTGGACAGGCCACAACAAGGGGCATATCAATAAATAGAGCTCGGCCAGTCAGGGTGATGTCAGGAAGCAAGTCACAAGCTGGTGGGAATCTGCAACTGTCTCAGAAATAGCTGAGGTTGGATCCATTAAATTTCTGAACTGTGATTGAGATTTTCTCTGGCAAGGGTATTAAGGGTTACAGAACCAAGGCAATAGGATGGACTTAGTCAGCCATGGTCTAATTGCAAGGTGGAACATTATGGAGGGGCTGCATGGCCTACTCCTGTCCCTCTGTACTAATGGTCTTCTGTCTCTTGTAGCTGGACGGGGTGAATGCCGTGTATGAAACGGATGTGTTGGGTCAGTTTGAGATCTTGGATGGAGCTTTGGGATCGGTGACCCGGGACAGCCCCTTCAGGTGAGAATGGGAGCACATTGAGCGGGGAGAGAAGGTGAGGAGCTGAATTCTCCAGCCGTGTCCGTTCTCTTGCAGGCTCCATGTCCAGTGCAGTTACAAGGGAAGCCAGGAGTCGGATCTGCAGGTGAAGCCGCGAGTTTACACCCTTTCTCCACCACTGCCTGCCACTGAGGCCGGGATCCTGGTTCTGGAGCTGAGAATAGCGAGAGGTAGCGAGTGCTGCCGATGGCTCGTGTCCAACTTCAGGCTCTCTGCAAATAGTGCCGGTCCTTCATCTTTCTCTTTTCAGATGGTGGCTACCGGAACTGGTACGTGGCCAGTGACTACCCGATCCTGAGTGTGCTCTGGGACCCCGTGTTTGTGGAGGTTCGTGTCCTGAACCGGAACGATCCGTCCCTTGTGCTGGTGCTCAATGCCTGCTGGGCGACCCTCACCCCTGAGCCGTATTCGGGGCTCCGATGGGACCTCCTGGTGGGCAGGTAAGGCAGTGAATGAGGGAGCTTGGGGCAGGCTGGGGATTGGGGAGGGGGCGACATGGACTGGGTAGGCTCGAACGGGGCGATATTACAAATGTGAGGTCAGGGTTAATTGGTTTAAATGTTCTTTGGAATGTACTCGAGTTTCTTTATCTAGTCTAATCTCAGGACGTTAGTTTGATGTACTCTTAAAACGCCCTCTTTCTCTGTTCCAGGTGCCCATTTGTGGGCGACAATTACAAAACCCTCCTCCTCCCGGTAGACGGTGCTTCCCATTTGCGGTTCCCAACTCACCATAACCGGTTTGTCGTCAGCACTTTCGCTTTCTGGGACCAAGTTTCGGGCCGGGCTCTGACCGGGGAGGTGAGCTTCCTTCCGTGTTTCTCTCGGTCACTTGGTCCTGGGGTGTCGCTAACAGTGAGGCAACCCCTGTTGACCCTTTGAATGTAGAAGCATTAATCTCCTGACTGGGAGCTGTGGGACTGACCAGACCCCACACTCTTTCCAGGTTTACTTCCACTGCAGTGCTGAGGTTTGCTACCCATCCACCCGAGAGAACTGCACGGCTCCCTGCAGCCCCAGTAAGTACCTGGGATCTGACTGGAAACTGAACCCTGATGGAGGGTGGGTGAGGAACCTTTGGACACTGTGTACAGGAGGGGTGTCGCCAATCTGCTGGCTCTGAACTGTTCGCCAGTTAGTTTACAGCAAAATACTAATTTGGCTCAGTGGGTCTGATCACATCGTGCCCTGGGTCTGAATGGAATCCACCCCTGGGGTTCGGCAACATTTATTCTGCTTCCAGGGTGGGAACCGAACCGATATCTGGTGGCGGGAGAGATCTGGGCAATGTGTGGATGTCCAGTGTAATCGCTGGTCAAAATAGTGTTTAAATCTAATCCCCCTTCCCCAGGAGACCAGTCTGGCCATTATACTGTCAGCGACTGCAAATGTTGCTCGGTTGAAAAGGGTCTTTATGTGAATAGGGAGTAAATCTTGGTCTGACAGAGAACTGTATTTAACTACAGTCTAGTCTCATCTCTCTTTGGTGCCTGACGATTTTTGCATTCGGCCATCGGTTTGAACACCTGATTTGGGGCTTCAGGCAGCTCAGCAGTAAATCATCCACCTTGAACTCTTGTCTCTTTCCCTTATCCCCCAGAGAGGCGAAGAAGTGCCGATGCCCGGCCTGGGGCCTTGGTGACCGCTGAAGGACCCATCATTTTCCTGGAAGATGAGCAGAGACTGTCTGTGGCGATCCCCCAGGAAGGTAAAGGAGCACCCTCCAACTGTGTGCAGTGATGAGTAACTGGTGCCCATCTAACCCTGGACTCTCTCCACAGATACTGCTGCTGATACCCCCTCCCGTGTCCTTCCTGGAGTAGCGGTTGGGGTAGCACTGCTGTCCATGGCCCTGTTGGTCGGGACTGTCGCCATGTGGAAAATAGACCATCGCCGCAGGCTGGGCTCCGAGTGCAGCTCTATGGAACTGTAGATGTGTCTGTTCGATAATAAACTCCTGTTATAGGTGAGCACTGGTGTCATGTTATCTTTCAAATACTGGCTGGATTTTACACTCCTTTCCAGTGAGTTAATTTGTTACCTGCTTTGACAATTGCTGGTGCTGCTTTTGTTGATCCACCCGCCCCCCCCCCCCCCACCACGCCACCAGCCAAGTTCACGGCAAGCCTAGTGTGGGTTTGTCATGTCGAGTGGGAAGGACTGGCGTGCTTGCATTGAACTCCGTCCCTTGGGATGGGTCCCGGGTCCGTCTCTCTGCCATTGCTGCTTCCATGAGACCATGGAGGCACGATGTGGGCTCTCTCCTTGGGGTGGACGCAAGAGGCAGAACGTCGGGTGCATTGAAGCCCAGATGCTGTTGCCCTTTGACGGGAGCCGGGCAGAGCTGCAACTCTCCAGATTCCCAGTCTCTCTCCGGTCTGCGTAAATATAACTGGCACCCACAGGAATTATGTGGATTGAGAATAACAATCCAAGTTCCTCAAACTGGGACAGTTGGCAAACTCTTCTGGACCACAGATTGTCTCGGATGATGGGTCACCGGCCCAGGCAGTGTCTGGTGGGATATGGTGACGTATTGCATCTTCAGCGAGTGGTGAGCAGCTCCATTGGTCACTGAATGTGGGGGACAAGTATAATGTTGTAAAATACAAAAGGTTGTAAATCAGCTGGCCGGGCTTACTCACTTAAACTCTGAACCAAAACCTACAGTGGGTCCACTGAGGAGGAACTGAAGGATATCCTTATTGGGTGGGAATATGTGTTAGGGGAAATTGAAGGCCAATAAATCCCTGGGACCTGATTGTCTGCATCCCAGAGTAACTAAGGATGTGACCCTGGAAATAGTGCATGCATTGATGATTTTCCAACAGTCTATCGACTCTGGATCAGTTCCTTGAAAACCACTTTTTTTAAAAAGGAGGGAGAAAAAATGGGTAATTATAGACCGGTTAGCCTGACATCAGTAGTGGGCGAAGATGATATAGCAGCACATTTGGAAAGCCGTGCCCAGCTCCGACAAAGTCGGCATGGATTTTTGTTAAGGAAGTCACACTCGGCAAATCTTCTGGAATATTGAGGGTGTAACTAGTAGAGTGGACAAGGGAGAACCAGTGGATGTGTATTTGGACTTTCAAAAGGCTTTTGACGGTCCCATGAGATTGGTGTGCAAAATCAAAGCGCATGGTTTTGGGATAATGTAGTGACATGGATCGAGAACTGGTCAGCAGACAGGAAGTCTGGATAAACGGGTCCTTTTCAAATGGCAGGCAGTGACTAGTGGAGGGCCTCAGTGCAGGGACCCCAGCTCTTTACAATATACATTAACGATTTCCATGAAGGAATTGACTAATATCACCAAGTTTATAGATGACACTAAACAGTGTGGCAGTGTGAGCTGTGAGGAGAACGGTAAGAGGCTGCAGGGTGACTTGGACCAGTTAGGTGAGTGGGCAAATACATGGCAGCTGAGTATAATGTGGATACATGTGAGGTTATCCACTTTTGGGGCAGAAACACGAAGGCAGAATATTATCTGAATTGTGGCAGATTAGGAAAAAGGGAGGGGCAACGAGAGCTGGGTGTCATGGTTCATCAAACACTGAAAGTGGGCAGGCAGGTACAGCAGGAAGTGAAGAAGGCAAATGGTATGTTGGCCTTCAGAGCTAGGGGATTTGAATAGAGGAGCACAGAGGCCTTACTGCAGCTGTACAGGGCCTTGGTGAGGCTTCACCTGGAATATTGTGTTCAGTTTTGGTCTTCTAATCTGAGGAAGGACATTCTTTCTCTGGACTGAGTCCAGAGATGGCTGGACTGTCATGAGACTGGACCAGCTGGCCATTTATTCACTGGAGTTTAGAAGGATGAGAGGGGATCTCACAGCAATGTATAAGATTTGGACAGCACATGTTAGATGTGGGAAGAATGTTCCAGATTTGTGGAAGTCGAGACCCAGGGGACATAGTCTGAGGATAAGGGTTAGGCCACTTAGGACTGAGATAAGGAGAAACCTCTTCACTCAGAGTTAATCTATGGAATTCCCAGCCGCAGCGAGTTGTTGCCAGTTCATTGGATGTATTCAAGGGGAGTTAGATATGGCTCTTATGGCTAAGTGGACCAAGCGGTATGGAGAGAAAGCAGGAAATGGGTACTGAGGGAATGATCAGCCATGATATTGAATGGTGCTGCAGGTGCAAAGGGCTGCAGGGCCTACTCCTGCATCTATTTTCTGAGTTTCTAACCCTGAGCCCTTCCCCTGGTGTCTCTGTATTTCAAACTCGTCCCATTGACATTTTTATACTTAATCTCCCTTCATGGTTTCAGTAAACAAAAAACCCTGAGAATGGTTTGACCTGCCCTTCCAATGGTAATCCAGCACAAACACTAATTAAACAATGAGGGCCTGTGTAAATGAAGTATTCCTTGCCACTGTGGCAGGTACAATATACCAAGGCCACAGACCGAAGCTGATCGATCGGGATTTACAGGCTTCATTTGCGTGAGGTCATGTTAAGTACCCCCCCCGAATGATTGTGATGGACACATGAAGGCTGGTCTTTGACAGATCATTCTGGTTGTTGATGGATTGGAGGATGGCATTTATTTCAAGCCCCAGAGGGGAGGAAGAGTTGTACGAGGAAATGTGTTAGAGTATGGAGAGGGCGCTGGGTATTGGGAGACAATTCGCCCCTTGTACTGCAAGAGCTTCCATTCGTTAAATGTTTATAGTGACATCAGTTAGGTTCAGAGTTGATGAGCTGGAGTCCGAGCTTCAGACCCTGATACAGCAGGGAGTGGGAGAGTTACCTGGCCACTGTGTTCCAGGAGGCAGTCACGCCCCTTCGGTGAAATAACTCAAAATTGGCCCGTGGTCAGTGAGGGTTGGGTGATGGAGGAGCCTCCACGCTTGCTCTTGTCCGACACGTTCAATGTTCTTGCTCCGTGTGGACCAGGGCAGGGACTGCAGGGTGAATGGGCAAATTGACCATAGCACCGTGCTACAGGGGGCCGTTCAAGTGGTGGAAGTAAAAAGGAATATTAGTGGTGGAGGGAAGTAAATTTAGGGGGATAGATACTGTTCTCTGCAAGCGAGAGTCCCGAAGGTTCTGGTGCCAGGCTTAAGGACATCTCCTCTGGGCTAGAGAGGAATTGGAGTGGAGGGGAAGATCCCGTTGTCCTGGTCCACGCAGGTAGCAATGATATAGCTGAAGCAAAAAGGAGGTTCTGCTGAGAGTATGAGCTGTTAGGCGCTATCTTAATACACAGAACCACAAACCTAATAATCTCCGGGTTACTACCTGAGCTATCAGCAAATGTGCATAGGGCAAATGAGGTCAGAGAGATGAACGCGTGGCTCAAAGATTGGTGTGGGAGGAATTGGTTTTGATTCATGGGGCACTGATTCATGGGGTAAGAACGAGCTGTTCTGTTGGAACGGGCTTCACTTGAATCAGGCTGGGACCAGTGGTGAATTGATTAACTAGGGCTGTAGAAAAAGCTTCGAATTAAATAGGTGTAGGAGGTTTCAGGTGAGGGGAACATGTTCAAAAGTCAGAGGCAGGAGAAGGCAAAAAAGCAGGGTAACAATGGGGGTAATGATAACTGGAGTACAACAGGAAGGGGCAGAATGTATAAAATTGAGAGTGCATCAGAGAGTGGGGTCAAAGCCGGGAAAAACAGTGAAAATTAAACGCTTTTTATCTGAATGCACGCAGCATTCTTAACATGACATGAGTTGACAGCACAAATAGATATAAATGGGTTATGATCTGATAGCCATTAGAGTCGTGGTTACAAGGTGACCAAGGCTGGGAACTGAATTCTTCAGAAGTATTTGACAATTCGGTCGCATCAACAAAAAGGAAAAGGAGGTGGGGTAGCAGCGTTAATAACGGATGAGATCAGTGCAGTAGTGAGAAATGATAATCGATTAGAAGATAAGGATGGGGTGGAGATGAGAGATAAAAAGGGGAATAATTAATTCGTGGGTGTTGTCTACAGGCACCTAACGGTAGCTACACTGCTGGACAGAGAATAAATCAACAAATAATGTAAGATCGGTCATACCCCTTCTCGCCCGACACTGTCAAAGGCCAGCTGGTTGATCACTTTGTAAAGCGCGTTGGGACATGTAGTTAATTTAAGCCGCTATATAAATGCCAGCTGGCCTCTGACTGTCGGGCGAGAAGGGGTATGTTATGTTTTATGAGCCTCCATTTGCATTGTTGTAAAATGGATGTTGTGTTATACACATTTCTCCGGACCCTGTCTTGCTGCGCAGGGGAAATCATTTTATAACTCCGGGCTAACAAATGACTGTAAACCAGATAAAAGGTTTTTGGGACTAGGCCCACGTGCCCAGCTGTGCTCTGTCTTTGTTACATTGACTGCGCTGGACAGGGTTACAGTCTGACATTTCACAATAGTCAGAGCACCATACACATTTTGGCCACTGCTGGAATTACAGGACCTCGGGCTTACAACCTGACTCGTATGCGAGACATTGTCATTTCTGTTATGTTCATAATAAAGTAATGCAACTGAGTACTGTAGACAATGAGTAAGTGTGACCGTAGTTCCTTTTATTCAGGCTCCAGATTGCTGGCATCGCTTAGGAGGCCTGCTTATATACAGTGCTCCCAAGGGATGATGGTATCCCTTTGGACTCCAACAGATACGCCCTCTGGTGGTGGTTTTATACAGGTTGCATACATATCACTCCCTCCCAAAGTCAATAGTACACTTATTTACATGGTGAGACTTTCTGGGTCTTTTCGGTCCCTTGTCAATCATCTCGATACAAATGCGGGTGTGGGTGAGTTCGTTTGTTCTTCGCTGGGTAACTGGCTTTGCCGGGTTGCTAGGGATGGTGAGTTCAGTTTCTTGATCAACTGTGATGTCGGTTGCCACTTCTGTATCTTGGAGGGTCGATGTTGGTGGTATCATCGGGATGCTCGTGGCAATTTGGTTTGGTCCAAATGCTTTCTGCAAGTTAGTCCATTGGCAATTTGACCTGAAACACCCTCCTCCCTTCTTTGGCTATGAGTGTGCCAGCAAGCCATTTGGGACCATGTCCATAATTTGAGTACAAATACAGGGTCATTGACTTCAATGTCACATGACAAGTTGGGCAATCATGCTACATGCTTTGTTGATGCCGGCTTCCCTCGACTTGATCAGGGTGGACAAGAGAGAGCCTTGTTTTGAGCACCCCTTTCATGAGTAGCTCGGCTACGGGAACCTACGTCAGCGAGTGTGGTCTGGTGTGGTAACTGAGCAGGACTCGGGTCAGTCAGGTGTGCCGGGAGCCTTCCGACACATATTTCAACCTTTGCTTGATGGTTTGAACTGCCCGTTCTGCCTAACCATTGGATGTGGGCTTGAATGGGGAGTTTTGATGTGTTTGATGCCATTGCGGGTCATGAATTCTTTCAATTCAGCACTGGTGAAGGACGGCCCATTGTTGCTGACAAGGACATCGGGCAGGCCACATGTGGCAAACATGACTCTTAGGCTTTTGATGGTGGCAGTGTGCGTGCTTACAGGCATTATTACACGTTCAATCCATTTTGAATAAGCAATTACAACTATCTTAAACATCTTGCCTAGAAACGGGCCCACAACCTCAATGTGGATTCTCGACCATGGTTTGGAGGGCCATGAGCACAAACTTAGCAGTGCATCTCTGGGTGCATTGTTCAGTTGCGAGCAACTGTTGCATTGGCGCATGCACGACTCTAAGTTTGAGTCGATGCCGGGCCACCACACATGGGATCTGGCTATAGTTTTCACCATTACTATATCTGGGTGGGTACTGTGTAGCCCGTGTATGAAAGTTTCCTTGCCTTTCTTAGGCCAAACTATGCAATTACCTCAAAGACAGTCCGCTTGTATGGACATTTCATCTTTGCGGCGCTGGAACAGCTGGATCTCTTCATGCATCTCCGCTGGGATGCTGGACCGGCTCCCATTGCAGGACACAGTTTTTATTACAAGGGACAGTAAAGGATCCTGGCTGGTCCAGGTCCTGATCTGGCACACTGTAACGGGTGACTTTTCGTTTTCGAATGCATCCATCACCAAGAGCAAGTCTGCAGGCTGTGCCATTTCCACCCTGGTGGTGGGCAATGGTCGCCGACTGAGAGTATCAGCACAGTTCTCTGTCCCGGAATGTGGTGGATTACATAGTTGTATGCAGCCAGCGTAAGCGCCCATCTTTGGATGCGGGCAGAGGCGTTGGTATTCATCCCTTGGCTCTCTGAGAATAGCGATAGTAGGGGCTTATGGCCAGTTTCTAGCTCAAACTTGAGACCAAACAGATACTGGTGAATTTTTTCACCCCATAAACATATGCCAGAGTTTCTTTTTCAAACATGCAATAGGCTATTTCGGCCTGAGACAAACTCCTGGATGCATAGGCGACCGGTTGTAATGTTTCCGATTACTTAGCTTGTTGTAACACGCACCTGACCCCATATGGAGACGCATCACAAGCTCGCACTAAATGTTGACATGGGTTATACAAGAGAAGCAGTTTGTTGGAACATAACAGATTTCTGGCTTTCACAAAAGCAGCCTCTTTTGATTCCCCCATACCCAGTTGTCTCCCTTGCATAGCAGCGCATGTAGGGGTTCCACCAAGGTGTTTCACCCGGGTAGGAAATTACCAAAACAGTTGAGTCCCAGAAACTGCCGCAGCTCCATAACATTCTGTGGCCTTAGCGCGTTCTTGATGGCCTCCGCCTTGGTGTCAGTGGGTCTGATGCCATCTGCTGTGATTGTTCTTCCTAAGAAGTCGACCTCTGGTGCCAGGAAAACAAACTTCGAGTATTTCAACCTGAGTATCACGTGATCTAGCCGACTTAGAACCTCTTCCAGGTACTTCAAGTGTTCGATGCTGTCCTGACCTGTGACCAGTAAGTCGTCTTGGAAAACCACAGTGCCTGGAACCGATTTTAGCAGCCTCTCCATGTCCCTTTGGAAAATTGCTGCGACCGATCAAATCCCAAATGGGCATCTATTGTAGATGAACAGACCTTTGTGCGTGTTGATGCAGGTGAGGCCTTTCGAAGATTCTGCCAGCTCCTGCATCATGGAGGCCGAGGTCAGGTCCAAATTGGTGAACATCTTTCCTCCAGCCTGGCTCGCAAATAGGTTGTCTGCCTTGGGTAGCGGGTACTGGTCCTATAGGG